>NC_133819.1:127838798-128467965 GCF_047830755.1 Zonotrichia albicollis
TTAACACTTCTCTGGGCAACCTTTTCAAATGCCTCCCATTCCTTTCAGTGAATAATTCTTTTCTGATATCCAGTCTAAATCTCCCTTGGCAGAGTTTGAGGCCATTTCCTCTGATCTTGTTGCTCATTACAGGGGAGAAGAGACAGACCTGCACCTTGCTACAACATCCTTCCAAGTAGTCATGGAGAGTGAGAAGCTCTATCCTGAGCCTTTTTTTCTCCAGGCTAAAAACCCCCAACTCCCTCTGCTGCTTGTGCTCCAGACCCTTCCCCAGCTCTGTTGCCCTTCTCTGGACATGCTCCCACACCTCAATATCTCTCTTGTAGTGAGGTGCCCAGAACTGACTGCAGGATGGGACATGCAGCCAAGACGGCAGAGATGGATTTAGTTCCCCAAATATACACTCCTACTGATGAAATTTTCAGGGAGAGTTTGACAGAAGTTGATTCCCTAACTCACCTCTCCCCTTAACGGGTCAAAATCCCATTCCCATTTTCAGCTTTACTTTGAGGAGACAATCCCTCTGACACACTGGAGCCCACTAAAGCACATCCATTTCCTATGCCAGTCCATGGATAATGCTCAAAGAGATGAAGCTGAAGTGGTGCTGTGGCTGTTGCAATTATAGTACGCTTCAGGAGTTACAGGGAGAGGTGATCTGGCTGCTTCTTTAAGGTCTCTGTCCTACATCAGATGCTTTCCTAATTGGTGCCTTTTGATAATATAAATCATTGATATAAACAAACAAACAAACAAAGAAACAAACAGACAAACATATTTCACATTCCTCCTCCTTGTGAGAAAAATCTACATAATTCATGTTCAAAATACCTGTAGCAGATGTACACATTCATAATAAAGCTGTTAGCTGTGTTCGTGTTCTGTTCCCATTTTTGAGGCTTTTTTCCTATGAAAGCACTCAGCACATGGCACCTCAAGCAGCAGTGCTGTTACATTGGTGATGCTCATACCATACAGCGCACAGAACATTTTGCAGGCCTTTTCTAATTAAGACAGATATTAACAACTATTTCATCTGTACACATAAGATAGAGGAATGTGACTCAGTCCATACAAAAAAGTACTCACATTATGCTCTCCTTCCAAGGATTTTAGTGTGCTTTCCAAAAGAATTCATTTAGCTTTACAATATCACTGGGTGTTTACTGAAGAAACAATTTCACCACATTCCCAGTAGAAACATTGGCAAAGCTGTCATAGGCGAAATTTTCAGATGTTTTCAGTGCAAAAATGTGCATGCACAATTCAGGCATATTGCTGGAAACAATTCTTAATTTTACTAACTACATGTGGAGATGACAAATTCATGGATAGTTGCTTTAATCTACATCCAGCTGTTATTTGGCCAAAACATGCATAAAAAATGTATATTTGTTACCCCTAACTTCATTAACTTCAGGCTTCAAGGTCGTGAAGAAAATCTGTAGGTTCATTTGATGCAGCCTTGCAGAGATCTTCAGTGACTCTTCCTGTTTTACTACCAAAATATGCTTATTTTTCACCAAATCTGTATGTGTTTGGTGAACTACTGAAGCAAGCCTTTAACATGGATTTTTGGTGACACTGCTACTGTCAGTGCAATGAGGATCTTTGTGACAAGCAGGAAGGACATGCATTTAGATCTGCCACATTCTGGCAGAGACACCTGAAATTCAGGAAAGAATGAGCTAAAAAGACAGATATTTTATTTTTTTTTTTTATTTTACAAAGTCTCACAGCGGAAAATATTTTTCCATAATACAAAAAGTTATCGCTTTTTCTCTTTTTGCTTTGCTCATTTTTATGTTCTTCTGAATAATTTCCCATTTAAAACTCCTTTTCTTCCCTCCACAGGCCACCATCCCCAAAAGTATCATATTCATCCTTCTTCTGACTGGATTTTTGAATGATTGTTTTGGAGTCTGGCTTTGTCTCCCTGGAGTCTCATATCTAGGGATCAGCAAACTGGCTCATATAACTTACAAACTGGCCTAAACCATAATTCAACACTAAGGAAGTGTTTTGAGGATAAAAAAAAGTCAGTGTGCTTTTCACATTCATATACTTCTCTTTCCACCTCCTAGAATCAGCTGGAATGCCAAATGATACCAGGTTGTTTGCTGCCTCAGGAGTTTGGATACAGTTTTGAAAGCCCCATGGGTTTAAAAAAATCTGTTTTCTTAAGTCCTTGTTTCTTCCGCAAATTGACAGTTGTTGCTGACTGTAATTCATAGGTTTTTCTCCTTTTTATTTCTTTCATTCATTTGTGCAATAATACCTGTGTTTGAAATCATATGGGGGGACAATTAGAAGAGGACATCCATAAAGGAATAGGAAAACCAAAGAAATTAATTTAAAAAGAACTCTGTTATGACTCCCAAGTCCACCCCCCATGTCCAAAACAAACTCAACAAAAAAAATTGGTTTTTATTTTTAAAATTTTATTATAAAACAAACACTTATTCTTGAAGTGTTCACTGTCTTTCATGTCTCATCTTTATTAGTTGAGAAGTTCTGTGTATTTTTTTGCTCTGCCCTCCTTTTGCAGACATGTAAAAGTGTGCAATCCATTATGATTTTTGGGAAAGCGCCTACAGTAAATGCCCTCTATTTTCACCTTCACATCAGATGAATCTAAGCTGACGCAGCTCCACACTTCTGGGAAGACAAGGATGCCTCACAGAATAAATGCCATGGCCTTTGTTTGATTTAACATGCATCTAACCTACTTTGCTCAGTCCTTTAGAGGAAGACTGTGTAAACACACAGGCTCCTTTTCTGAAGCTGAATAGAGGTAGTGGAGAATCAGCAGAGTACTTTTGTGCGACATAGAGGTTCAGACAACCTCTGAGGTTCATGAGATGACCCTTCATTTGTATTAGTTATATTCCAGTTAGCAATGACACTACTAAAATTTTCTCATTATTCTGTGTATACATCCTTTTCATGATCCAGTGTTGTTTCATTAACAAAGAACATTTGTAGACAATGTTTCATCAAAACAAAAAGAAATTACTGTAAGTTATTAGCCTTCACTTAAAGGGACAAGAATTTTGCCTTTGATTTTAAGGGTCATCAGTCCTCAGCTAACAGAGCACTTTTAATGTCTGCTAGCACAGCTTTTTTTCCTTTTAACAGAAGTGTGTCTGTTTTCTTCTCAGATTGTGTACACCAAGTTGACAAGGCTTATTTAGAATGCACAGCTGGGTGGAGTGGTGTTGAAATAACAGATGTTCCAGTAGTTGAATGAGGCATCCAAAGGGATAAAATCAAAACTCATTTGTCAAATGGAACTCGCTTCAAACATGGTAGCTGGACAAAATGTAACCCTGCTGCCTTTCTCTGGCCCTGGCTTTACAATCTTATTGAAGCCTGAGAAAAAAAATCAATTGATGGCCAATGTCTACAAATGATTAAGACATCCCTCCTGATGATACTGTTGATCTAACTTAACACTTCGGTTGTCATGCTCATCAGCTCTGTGCTTTCCTTTCTGTCCTGTCTGCCCCCACAGCACCTGCTCAGAGAAAGCACCTGGCAACGCTTTCACATTTATAGAAATTGGTCAAAACTATTGGGGATGACCTTGCCAGCAGATACTAATAAGGCTAATAAGAACAAGGCTGTGCACCTAAATGGCTGCACTAATATTGGCAGCCTTTTTCCACCAGGATTGGGACCTACTGAATACTCATTTGCTGTGACAATTTTAGAATTATCGCTTCACCATTTGTAAGTGAAGCATCTTTTTCATATAATAAAATGCACTGTTTTGTTTTTGGCTTTGATACTTGAGGAAAAATAGAGAAATTCACATATTTAATATAAAAAGTTTAGGGGAACTCAGATATTTCTACATTTCAGCAGTGTTAATTCAATTAGCCTGAAACTAACTCAAATAAAGCACTACTGTCCACAATGGTAGAAGTTCCAGGATCTTCCTTTTAAAGCATTTTTATCTCCATGAAGACTTAATGTGAAAAGCTAACTTAAATATTCCTCCAGCAGTTTACAGACCCTCATCCAATTCCCACTGAAGTTAACAGAGCCATTTCAATTACTCCTCCAGTAGGAACAATTTATTATGACAGTGTCTCAGTCTTCATTGACCCCTGTTTAATTTATCTTCAGTAACTACCCCCCTACTCCCACTCTGAGAAACTACTGCTGAACCAATTTCTCTCTCTTCACCTATTTTTACCTATTTAATTATTTATTCTTTTAAAACTGCTTCATATTAGCCTTTTCTGCATCCCAACAGTTGATTCCAGCTCAGTTTGCCAAGACATAATCCTAAAGTTGATAGGATTTTCAGTCCTCCCAGATCTCCTTCACCCACAATTTGAAGTCTGCTATGGTCTGCAAGGCAAATATTAAGAATTTAAGTTGCTGGGAAATGAAGTAGAAATATGCACACAGTTAGGGAACAGTACTGGAACACTGGGAGCTTTTTTCTCTTGCATCTTTGCTTTATGGATGGCAGAAATAATGTAAAAACCAAAGGTGTAATTCACACCTTGAAAAGCAGCTGCCTCTGCCAAACATTTTTATTGACAGGATTACTGGGAGAATTACTGGAGGAGCAGGATGTGAGGAAAGAAGAGGTACTGTGTTTCTTGACTGACAAATGGTATTGTTCAATTTGAAATTAACTGAGGACTACCAAAGAAAATGCTTTGGCCTGATGACTTAGAAATCACCTAAACACTCTGGTGAATTAGGTGTAACAAATGACACTCAGCTCTAACTCATCTACAAACTGGAGGGAGTTATAGTGACTAGAAACCTATTATGAACAATATTAACTAAGAATTTTAGATCCTCAAACTCCTTAGTAAACAACGGATAGTCTTGGATTTACCCATAAATCTGTTTCAATAATTTCATGGATGACTCTCAGTGTAATGATCTGCTGTGCACAATACTGTGCTTACTTTGAGAACTCTGCAGGTTCACACTCATAATTAGAGTGTTCCTGCTGAAGACTTTTACAGAGGCCACAGTGATAGGTATAACAGCACTGCCAGTCTCTGTGTGGTGGTTTAAGAACAGCTGTCACAAGTCAAACAAAAGATCTGGTGGCCAAACTCTGTCAACAGCCAGTAACAGAGGCCAAGAGAAGAGTCCAATGGCAGGTCAAGCACATAGTGATGATTCCCCAGCCTCCCCTTCCAGCATACAGCAGTCTGCAGCTCAGCAACCTCCTTTCCAGAAGAGGGATCTATGTGTTAAACAGCCCTTGTGGGATTTCTTTCCTTTCCCCATAAGTTTGTCTACTCAAGTTAGAGGCTACGTAAACCTTTTGGCATCCACCACTGACACAGAACTGTGTGTTCCACAGATTTACTAGCAAAGGATAAAAAAAAATCTCATCTTCTTAATTGAAACTATCACTCAGTCATTTTACTTGGTGGTTTCTACTTTTAATGCGGAGAGGCAGTGAGCAGCCATCTCCTGCTTGCTTAAAGTCATTGCTGCACAGACATACATCCTATCTATGCTCATTGATCTCTTTTCCAAGCTGATGAGTCCTAGACTATTTGTTCTTCATGTTAAAGCTTTTCCACACATTTGATCATGATTGCTGCCTCCTGCAAGTCTTTATTTTTAATATCACATCCTCTTGAGATGGGACATCTGAACTACATGAACTCCTCTGTAGATGTATTGTGCACTTAAACAGTACAAAAATTTTGGGTTCTTTTGTTCCTCATTTCCTTACATTTCATTTGGTTTTGACAGCGCTCAGGCTATGAGACTCTTGCCTTTAGTTGGAGCCTTGCTATTTTTACAGCAACACTAAATGATGATGAATTTATAATAATCTTATATATTTTGACTAATGGGCATTAAAATAACAGAAAATAATTTCATTTCCTACTGACTGCTTGACTTTATCCTCTGACCTCCTGCTCTCCCCAGTGTCTGACCTAAATTGTCCTGTATTTACTCTCATCTTGACCTCAAGTAGCCAAGAGATTGCCACTCCAAATAAAGAATGTGTGATTTTCACTTTGTGGCTCAAACATTTTTGTTTTGTCATTTCATAAGTTCACAATAGCAATAGTTAGTCAACGATCTTTTCAAAATACATTTTAAGTCAACATTTGAAATAATACATTGGAGACATAAAGATGTGGAAATAACAAGCAGTTGACATACCTTATTAGTCTCATTATTTTGTGCTTCACAAGGTAAACTGTGTTGTAGATCCACAAGATTTTAGCTAGGAGGAACTTTTTTGTTCAGCAGGGTTTGGCTGATACTCTGCCCATAGACTGCATGAATCTATTCAGTCTTTGAATAAATTATTCAAACCATTTCAAGGCAGGATTAAATTATAGCAAAGTAATTTAGAGCCATATCCATTTATATTCTTGTACATTTGTATTCTTGTCCAAATGTATTCTTGTACATTTGCACTCTGAATGGTCTTTTGCTTCAAAACCATACTTATCTCTCAGATCAAGAACAAACACAAATTCTATGGATCAAAGAGCCTCAGTACAATGCCCTCTGACGTGTCACTAACCAAATGAAAGCATCTGACAACAGCTGTGGAGTTTGAATGATGCTCAGGTGAGCCCCACTAGAGTTCAAACGTGGATATCATCTGTAGGTTAAAGACAACACAGCCTGATTGCCTCACTGTGTTTCTCACCACTGAGCATCAGAAGGGACTGAGGGAACAAAGTGCTGATGCATGGCAGCAAGCCTTTAAAGCTGGTGATGAATTTTACAATAGTACCATCTGGTCCTCAGCTGAGAAATGTTCTGTCCCACTCACAGAGAACTCAAACTTTGGTTTAAAAATGGCTGATGACAGGTGAGGAGGTGCTTTACCATCCATTCTTCTTGGTTCCCTCTGAAAGGGGAATTTGAGTATTCAGACTATGACATTTCTAAGTTCAGTTTCATTAGTGAGATGATGTATTTCCATTTTCAGAGAGTGGTATGAAGTTTCTGAAGGACGTAGTACAGCACAGGCCCATCTTATATAGAACATCTCACCTTCTTTACCCATAAATGACTTAGCCAGTGCTCTGAATTTGAAAGACACTCACATCAATTGAAAATTTATACTTGCTTCTGCCAACAAATATTCAACACTCCTTTCAAATATTGAATCATTATAAATACCTTTGGTAAAGATACAAAAAAAAGTAGAAAAATCCTTTAAAATAGATGATTAAATTTAAATATTTGAATGTAAATCCAGAGTCACACTACTTCAACTTCGATTTCCTTGTCTGATATCAGGCATCCCTGAGCAGCTCTCCTATTGAAGCAGCTATGTTCACTGGTCAACCAAATGGCCATTGTTTTTTGAAGATGCAGGAAGAATAAATCAATATCTTTCCAGCTGGGGAAAAGAACTTTCCTTCAGGGAAAGTTCCATCTTTCCCAGAAGTGGATCTTTTCTTGCACAGACTTGGCATTGGTTTTCCATTCCTCTACAAGCATTACAAGAGTGAAATAGAGTGGAAAACATCAGATCACCAAGGTCATGTGATGAATGAGGCTATTAGAGCAATTAGATGAGTTTTATCTGTTTTGCTTGGTAAAATAAAATTTTAAGTAGGCTCATCTATCTCACCACACCTGATTACTCTGGAGGTCAAACTTGCAGAAAACATTTAGAATGGTTACAGCAGAAAAATTGCACATATGGGCATCAGATTACTTACAAACACATTTTGCCTAGCCTGTACAAGGGAAGACTGCAAAACCCTGCAGTAAGGGTAGGATTTGCTTGACCTAAGAAAATCTATGAAATATTTAGGAGTTTAGTTTAAGCCAATCCTTCAGGCGTATTCTGTAACCAAGGAAAGGAGCCAGACCCTTCCAAAAAGAATAATTTCCTCATAAAACAAGGGTCTAAAATAGGTGAGAAGAATCAGTCTCTGCAGATATTTCCCTCTCCTCGTTGCCCATAGAGCAAGCACAGATGTTGAGCTCAGACACAACACCTAACATTTGTTGGATGAAATTTATCCCACTCCCAGTGACTGAGGCACTTAGCATCTCATGCTGATGGTGTCAAGTGATTCACACTGGAGGACACAACTGGAATTACATCCAATGAGTTCTGCAGTAACTGCGCCCACCCTGAAAAGGACCCACCCAGGCAGGCTTCAGATCCCTCAGCTCTAGGAATGCACAGCAACCTCTTGCAGTCTGGAAAGCCAAGCTCATATGGGGCTGCATTAGCAAAAGCACAGCCAGCAGGTTGAGGGAAGTGTTTATTCCCTTTGGTTCAAGAGGGGAAGCTCATCTCAAGTGCTGTGTCCCGCTCTGGACTCTTCTGTGCAAGCAACATCAACAAACTGGAGGAAGTCCAACAGAGGGCTATGGAGGCGATTAAGGAGCAAGAGCAAGGAGGGACGTTCAAGAAGAGGCCGAGGGAAGCAGGATTTTTCAGTCTTAGGGAGGATAAGAGAAAATATTATTGCTGTTTACAACTACTTAATGAAAGGATATAGAGAAACTGAGCCAGACTCTTCTCAGTGGTGCACAGCGGATGAATGAGACACAGGAGACATAAATAACAGCAAGGGAAATATAAAATAGTTATAAGGAAAAAATCTTCATAATGACTCTGGAAAGGGCTGTCTAGAGGGGCTGAAGGTTATCCATCCTTGGAGATAGTCAACATTCAACTGAGACAGGCTCTGAGCAATCTAACCTAAGCTGGGTCTGCTTTGAGTAGAAGGTTGTGCTAGATGATCTCCAGACATCTCAACTAATCTAAATCATTCTATGACTCTATGGAATGGTTATAGGGGGGGAAAAAAGAAGGAAAAAAAATAAAGTGAATTGTATGGGTTTTTTTAAAAATTGTATGGTATATGATACCAGAAATATTGGGTGATACACAAATCTATAGCAGTGATTCAGGTATGATTATGTGTGCAGGATTGATCTCACCGAGCTTCAGCTGTCCAAAATGTCAGTGTGCAGTCTCATAATGGAGGCTACACTTTCCTTTGTAATTAAAAGATTAATCTTAAGGATGGGAATTGTCTGAGTTATTTCAAACACTCATCTTTCAATACAGCGAGATTCTCCCTGGATTTCAGTTCTCTTTTTGAATGATTCTGAATAACTATCTCTGGCTAGGCACTATCTTTTAGGTAGCTATAGGGAAGGATAAAACCCATTCTTGTGTTGAACAACAGAAATACAGATATATTCAAAGAAATATAAAAGTTAGTGACAAGAGTTGTTAAAAGGAAAAGTCATTTTAGGAGAGATGAGAGTCAAAGTAATAAACACAAAGTTATAAAAATATTCCATGTCCTTTAGCAACTTATGTTGGACTTTCAGCAAAGGCAAAGTGCAAGATTGAAGATATTAAGAGATATGTTTTCTTCCTACAGAGTGGAGTTAATTGCCAACAGGTATCATCAAGCCAAAGAGAAAATAGCAATTTAACAACACATTTTTCTGAGATTTTATGTTCTTAAATAATCCCAGAAAAATTTACTCTATCAAAGCTGAAATTAAGACAAAACCAGCAATGAAACACATATTTATATGATAAACTGGACCAAGTTACTTTACCAGACAGCAGTACCAAATTATCAGTTTAAGATCATGTACTTTGGTTAATACATCATACTAGAAAAGGTCCCAGACTCAGTGCAGGAACATAACTCAGCCTCTTCTCAAAAGCTATATCAAAGAGACAGCAGACTGGTAGTTATATTAAACTACAAGCAAAATTCAACAGAACAGTACAAGCTACTTATTCATATGAGCTAGGAAATTCCTCATCTATTATCTCATAGATGGTCTGCTCTCCAGCATATCTGCTTCTGGTCACTCTGTTGTTAAAGCTAAATACTAAATTAAATAGATTAACATTTAAAGACATGATCTACTATAGAAATTGTTGTGTTTCTGTGTTTAAATACCGACCCTGACTGGATGCCCAGTGTCCACCAAAGCTGCTCTATCACTCCCCTCCTCAGCTGAGCAAGGGAGAGAAAATTTAGGCTCATGAGTCAAGGTGAGGACAAAGAGAGATCACTCACCAGTTACCATCATGGGCGAAACTGTCGGAACTTGGGGAAATTAATTTTATTTATTGCCAATATAAAACTGACTTGTGTAATGAGGAGGAGGATGCTCTCAAAGGAGTCTGTGACCCCATGGGAAGCCTGTGCTGGAGGCTCACAAGGCTTCTGGCAGGGCCTATGGCCCCACAGAAGGAGGAGCCTGCACTGGAGCAGGTTTGCTGGCAGGACTTGTGATGCCAGGGGGGACCCACACTGTTCCTGAAGGACTGCACCCCATGGAAAGGGACCATGCTGAATCAGCTCATGATGAACTGCAGCCTGTGGGAAAGTCTCATGTTGGAGTAGTCCATAGAGGACTCTCTCCAGTGAGAGGGATCCCATGCTGGAACATGGGAACAGTGCACGGAGTCCTCCCCCTGAGGAAGAAGCAACAGCAGAGACCATGTGTGAGAAGTGGTGGTGGGAGGAGGCAGAGGATTCAGGAGTGAAGTTAAGCCCAGGACGAAGGAAGGAGATGGGAGAAGGTGTTCTCAGAGTTAGTTTTTATATCTCATCACTCTACCATGATTTGATTGGTAATAAAATAAATTAATTTCTCCATGTCAGGTCTGTTTTGCCTGTTGCAGTAATGGTGGAGTTATCTCCGTTGTTGTCCTTATCTTGGCCCACGAGACTCACGCCATGTTCTCTCTCCCCTGGCCAGCTGCAGAGAAAGAGTGATGCAGTGGCTCCAGAGGGGTGACCTCATGGCATCAGCCATGGCCAAGCCCTCCCTTTAGGTGAGTAGCAGCCTGTATGTCCTACACAGCCTGTAGAGAAAGCTGAGCAGCTCTACAGGCGAGCAGGAGGGAGATGGCATGACGACCCCTCAAAAGTGAACAAAATAAGATGCAAAAGAGGCTTCTGCACCACTCACTTCTGCTTGATTTCAGTCTCTTCTCCCAGGGTCCCCTAGGCACTTGATATGAAGTTCAGGGCTGCCAATAACATTGTGCATTGGAACTTTTTCACTGTAAGAAATTATTTCAAAGTTCAAAAAACACCATAAAGTTTCAATAGGAGCAATCTGTTGGATAAATCAAGTTTAAGGGAGTGGAAGAAAAATTTACTCATAAACTTTTACCATAAACACTGTGACAAGCCTTTCTTGGATATGAGATTATTCCTATCAATTATTGCATGTCTAGGTAGCACTAATAACTGAGGCTGCCTTTTCACTCATCACAAACTTGAATACCCTCTGTAACTTTTTCTTTATAGTCTGTTATATCCTCCTGTTTTATGCCAAAATTTGAAGAGGCAGCAAAGACCAAGAAATAAAATATGTCTGGGATAATACCTAGTCTGATATGATATTTATTGAACAGTGCTTTTTATTTTAATAAAAATGGTAATAAATCATATGTGATGTCTGCTAAGCATCAGAGACAATACAGGAGTTGCCTGTATAGAATCCAAATGTTCCCTTGCTGCAATTCACACAACAGGTTGATGTCTCTGTGATCTCTGGATAATTTTAAAATATCTTTGTGGGGATTTTAAGTCTGACATGCGTGCCATGGGAATTCTGCAAAGTCAAATTAACAGGCTGGAATACTTCTGAATATATTTTATCTGACATATAATTCACAGTCCCTTGCAATATTTTTCCTCTTCCTCAGCCAACAAGTATGTCAGAAATTGTATTTTACGACTTACTTTGACTAATAAGCATCCATATTCTGTGGAATCTTAGAGATTAAACCCAGACAAGTGTTACTTTGGAGCAGTTTTTTAAATGTTCTGCACCAATTGAAGCATTCAGATATTGCTGAGCTCCCTTACAGACAATGCTGTAGAAAAATATTATCCACACTCCTCATATCTGTCAACATTTAACTACTTCAAGTAGTGTTGTTTGCCTGAGGTTTAAAAAAAATAAAATTATTAGAACTAACTGAAAAAAGGGTTGAAAATTCCTTAAAACTTCCTGTATTTGACTTCTCATCCAATTAATTGAAAGGGTTTCAGTAACAAAATCTAGTATTTTAAATTTTGAGCATTTGAGTGGATTTTTTAGAAATTTGGAAAAAAAAAACCAACCCAGAAATGAAAACAGAACTTTTTGTAGTGACAACTGACTGTGGATCCCTAAGACCATTAACAATTTGCAACCAAGAAGAGAACAGGTGTGTCTGCAGGATGTATTTACTCATGCAAGATCAATCCAACCTATAGCACATAATGAGTCTATCTAGAACATACAGGTTAGTGAGGGAAAAGGTGTATCAACTTTCCAAGAAAACAGTGCAAATTTGCTGTAGCAGAATAAATTAAAAAAAAATGTGCTGTATTTCTGAAGATATGGCTGTTGTTTAGAAGTAATTTGAAATGAAAGGACAGGCAGGGAAAAGTATTTAGATACCAGGCAAGACTCATATTATAACTCAAAAACTTGTCATGAATGCACTCTGTACAGAAATTAAAAGAAGGCTTTTGATGATCAGAAGAAAAAAATCTGCCTGAATTCCTAGTAGGAAGTCTGGAAGAAAACCTACCTCCTTTTAGGCTGCAAATTCAGCAGTTCAGAATACATGCTGTCTTTGACATTAAAGAATTGTGCAAAATGTTCTGAGGATTTACAGTCTTCTGTAGTCCTATGAAATTGTACTCAGAAAACCGCATGGCTTAACTGCAGTAAATTGAAAACTAAAACTTTCAACCATTTCTTAGTGCTTTTGCTACAGAAGGATTCATTTAATGGAAAAAATATGGTACCTAAATAGGACTACCATGAGAGCAGAGTCAGTCTTGAGGAAAATAGGATTACTAAAGCCATTTGCATGGCCACCATTCACCCAGGGCTACCAGAAGTCACATCTCCAAGACATTTGCTAGAGATTGTTCATCCATGTCAGTTTATTTGCCTGTAGGGGAACATTCCCATGGACTTTGCATCATTGCAGCAGAGATTATAGTTAGATATAATTGTAGCTCAGAGAAAAATCAGTCCATAAGATACTGATGCTGTTATTAATAATTCTTGTCTGTAAATGTATTGATCTATTGCTCTGCAATTCCATGTTAGTGCAATGTGAGCATAATTTTTCCTGGAACCAACATTATAAAATTCCTTACAAGAGGTACACTCTTAACACATAGAAGTAAGAAACTGTCACCAGGGAATTAATAAAGTTATTCTGAAAAAGGCAAGTGTTTCAAATTATATGCAGGTATATCCATTAGGTATATCCATTAAAAGGTCCAGCCAGTTTTCCTGGGATCTCTGGAACACCAGGAAAAACACATTCAACTGAAGTTATCTGTGAATACTTTGTGGGCAGCCTCATATGGGACTGTTGTGTCTGCACACACAAGTGCCACAGCTGCAGATGTTGTTGCATAGTTTCCCACCGGGGATGAGGGGCACTTTTGAGAAGACAGCTCTGGACAACTGAGGCAAAAAGGTAAAAAAACAGATCCAGAAGACAATGCTATGATTACAGCAAGCAAAGGAAAAAAAAACAGGAATCTCCTCCCATGATTATTTGAAAAATTATAAAAACCTTGTGATAGAGCTGGGGGAAGATGACATCTGTGGGCAGAGAAAATACTCTTTCTGGGCCACAAGATACATCTGGACAAAATGGAGAGGCTTCACCAGATCTGAAACAGAAGAACAAAGTTCAAGTTCAGTATTGGCTGAGGACCTGACAGGACAAGCAGACTCATGTCCACTAATAGAAAGACTTCAAAAACAAAGCACATGCATATAGTCATATTTCTGGCAAACAAACAAAGGGACCAGCCTTTCAACAGCAGTATCTACTGAAGGCTGGGCCGTTGGGGAATATGGTTTCAAATAATTTATTTAAACAAGACAAGATTCTGATCTTGTTAGACTGGTGAAAATCCAAAGTAATTCCAAAACTTTCTAGCCTGGGGTTCAAAACCTTAAAATCAGGGGAAAAAAAAAAAAAGGGAGATCTCCTTTTTCAATAATATTGACATAAGAATTCTGTTTGATCTTTGATCTTTGTGGGATATGCTTCAAACATTGTTTAATTTTATTAAATAGGAAGAGTTTTATTTTTTTCTACTTTTTAAAGGACCATCTTTATTACTTCTTCACTTTTGCTGTCTCACTATTCCAAATAACTTGGAGTTTTCTATTTTCTGGTTACACCCTTCTCAATGGATTTATAACAAACTTCATTGTATATGAAGATCAAAGCAATCAGCATTAATCTATCACAATTATCAGATGTGAAAAACAATGTAGAAAAAACAAATATAAAGGTTTCTTAAAAAGCAGGGTGTGTGGGAAAGATGGAGACCGAATTGGCAGCTTGCCGTGACACAGACTGGCAGCAGCCTTTGCACTGGGGAACACCAGTTACATAAGCACATACTCTTCCAGAACCTCTGAAGATGTCATGAGCTGTTCCCAGACCCCCTTCCAGCCCTCCTTAGCCATACCAGCCATCCCTGTGTGCCTGGAACCATGGCCCTGACCTCACTGACACACTCCATGTGTGTGTTCATGGGTGCTCTGCAAAGTGTTCCTGCAAGGCTGGATCCAACCCTGTGTGCCTGGAAGCTGTGGCCCTGACCTCACTGACACACTCCATGTGTGTGTCCATGGGTGCTCTTGCAAAGTTTTCCTGCAAGGCTGGATCCATCCCTGTGTGCCTGGAAGCCATGGCCCTGACCTCACTGACATGCTCCATGTGTGCGTCCATGGGTGCTCTGCAGTGTTCCTGCAAGGCTGGATCCAACCCTGTGTGCCTGGAAGCCGTGGCCCTGACCTCACTGACACGCTTCATGTGTGTGTTCATGGGTGCTCTGCAAAGTGCTCCTGCAAGGCTGGGCCCAACTTCCGCTTGCCTGAGACTCATGGAAATGTCAGTACCTGCACTGGAGCAGAGTGTCTGCAGCCAGGCCACATGCCCCAAGGCAAGGCCAGGAGCTCCCCCAGCGCTGGCCAGGCAGCACTGACCAGCAAAATGTGCTGCTGCAGCCCGTGGCTCTCCTCCCCGCAGTGCCTTGTGCCCAGCCCCAGAGCTGCAGCCCAGCCTGCGGCTCCCGGCGGCTCTGCAGGCACCAATCCCTCTGGTGTCCCTGAACGAGCTACTTGAAAATGAGACAGCCACCTCTACAAACTCGTCCTCAATTTTCATTGAATGATTGATTGCTTTTAAACTAGTGCATTGTATATTTTGGGAAAGAATTTATGATTTACCAAAAAATTTCCTGCTGAAAAAAAGCCAAATGGAGATTGGTTTGGGTCAAGTTGCTCAATGTCCATGAACAAGAACATGTTTTTCTTTTTCTTCCTTTCTTGTTTTATGCATGCTTCTGGACTCATTTCATCAGCTGTCAGTAGTTAAATACCATTTCAGAAAAGGGTTTATTATTGCAATTTCCTCAATTATTCTGGTTTTTTTTTTTTTTTTCTGCTATGGTCTCCTGAAACAAAATCAGTCAGCTAAAGTACTAATAAAATATTTTCCCCTGCTGTTTCTTGCAAAGGGCCTAAGCCTTCAAGGTGCTGTACCTCTCCCCTTTTTGTACCTTGACTACCATGACCTTAACTGAGGGCTTTTCCCTGCGAGCTCCACTTCTGTTTTGCAAGGGACATCACTGACTTCTGCTCACAGCCAGCTCATGTCCCCAGACCATACACAATGGCACAGCAGTGCATGACTACTAGGAAAGGAAACCAAAAAATAAATAAAATTTAGAGAAATAAAATTGAAAGAAAGAGCCCTTTTTCATTGCATGAAAAATACCCAACAACCAAAACCAGAACAGATATAGTAAGAGGTGAAAGCAATCCAGCCTAAATACATATTAGACTATGTTTAGGCAAACATAGTTTAAGCAAACTTAAAGTTTAAGCAAACATAGGTATTCCTCTGGGAGTATGTGTCTTTTGAAATATTAAATTAAATAGACATTAAAATATTTGGAAAATTCTGGTTTTACAGTTATATTCCTTAGAGGAAAGGAAAGGAAAGCAATTGTTTTTCATGAAAAGCTAATCGGAGCAGAACCTACCCTCTGGCAGAAGGGACACACTGGGCAAGCAGGGGCTGCTCAGACACCATGGAGATCAGGGGAAGGCTCTTGCTTGGACCTCATAGGGCTTTGGATGAGGATCCTGACCATAAATGATGGTGGAACATGACAATACACCACGACATGAGGCAGCCCTGGTGCTCCCTCGCCGCTCCCCTCAAAGCAAGACGGGAACACAATGCGTGACAAAGGCACAGAATGAGGCGGCCAAAAAATCATGAGCCTCAGATGTTTAGAGTGTGACATCTGCTTCTGGCTCAAGAGACTCTTATATTGAATTCAGTTGCCTTTCCTCCAAGACACCCAACAAGAGATAACCTCAATTTATGAGTTCCAATACATTTATCTTAAGCACAGGCAGAGATTATTTGGCGCTCAATGAAAATGCAAGTATCTAAAAATCAAAACTAAGCAAAATCTATTTACAGCTTTGTAACAGCCCTGTGAATCACAAATAACTAGGCCAATGTTTTCAGCGTTGAGACATTCAAAATCATGATTCAAGCCTTGAAAACGAGCATTTGGCTATAAGAACTCAGTCTTTAAAAGCAATGAAAACTGGGGGTTTTTAAATTAATTTCTCCTATTTTGGCATTCATACTTCTTCAGTCATTAGAACTGGAAATTTACATCTTTAAAATGCAGCTGAGAGTCTCCCTTGTTCACTTGGCACCAGTGATGAGGGCTTTTAAAGGGACAACCAGCAATTCTGAGTCCAGCAATAAATTTCCAATATTAGATTGTCTTTCACATGGTTAAGCAGGTACCAAGCATAGAGACTCAAACTGGAAACAGGTTGAATAGAAACAGTTTAGTGTTTTGGTGTTTCAGCATATTCATTACACACACATAGCTTTGCTGTCATCCAGACAGGGGGTAATGAAGTGCCTGTTGAAAACACCAGGAATCTTTCACTGTGTCTCGGGGCTTTGCATCATTCATAACTTCTGCTTGAATTTAATATTTAAAATTAATAAAATCCCAATAAAGAAATGTTGCACTTTGCTGCAAAACCAAAGAACAGCAGAATTCACAGAACTTTTGTAAATCGACTTCTCCACTCTGTGCAGTTCTGCATTCCCTCATTTCCTTTGTAGAAAGTAAATTCACTGAGGCAGGCAAAGCTGCCAGTGCCTTTATGTTTGTACAGAATCCAGCACAGAGGAGATCTGGTGGGGCTGTGTTTGGTCCACTACTTTCAATTTGCTCTCACCTCTTCAAGTGCTGCAGCAGACAATAAAAGCACAAGTGCCAAAATACTGCAAGCATGCATAGTCTCACTTCATTTCTAGCCTACCTGAAAGCAGAGGTGCCAGGGACTTTGTGAGCTTCCAACAGCCCTAGGCCACCCAGATTAGATAAGCTGCAGATAAACATCAGAACACTGTGATGTTTATCTATATGAAGTCCAATCTTTTGAAGTTCATCTATCCCTTTCTCTAACTGCCATTATCTGTTGCTTTGAGATGCTGCATCCATCCCTATCAAAGTTATGTAAGCTCCCTGTGATGCTCCTAAACAGTCCCTCTATCATTTGTAAAAATGCAGCCTTTCATTAAATGCATTTATGACTTCAGCTCTGGATGCATACAATATTTTATCAGCTTTTTTTTCAGAAAGGCATATTTATTTTATCATCTGATACTTAAAATAAGTATTGCAAATAAATAAAGAAAAAAAATCTGTGTACTACATAGGAAAAAAAACCCTCCAAATATATAAAAGCTTTAGCTATGCCAAGATTGCTTAATTCTGATTAGCAATGACCATTAAGCAGTCATTTATGGATTTACTGTGAGTGTTCATAGATACTAATGGGTTTTAGAATTCCTTGGGAATCCTCAAAGGTCAAAGGAAGAAAATGAACTATGAAGTGATAAAAAATGTATTAGGTGACTAATGGACAGGTTGTATATAGAATGGTTCCAGCAGAAAACGTTGAATTTTACCACTCAGATTTATGTAAAAGCGAATCTGGTGAGCAGTGGCCCTTCCCCACTGATGAAACTAAGGAAGAGAAAATTCAAATGCGTCATGGGGAAGCATTACATGGTGTGTTTTACCCTGTCACTAAGAATACATAAGAGATGGCAAGGCCACTGATACTAAGTGAAAATGTATTTGATTTTTCTTTAGGTGGGTATCTGTTTGCTCTTTATTTAGCTTCAACTTTGTAACCGCACCTTTACATTTTCGCCTATTTATGCACGATTGCATTCTATGCAATTCAAGACTCAAAACTCTTCCAGATTCAATGAATGTATCTTTGTACCACTTAGGTTGATGCTGTGGCCCTCCTAGGAGAGAAGGGAGCTGTAGAAGCTGGCAGAGGCAGACAGAGCTCACTGCGGCCACGGTATGAGCCCAGCCCCGCACCTCACCGCGCCCGGGCTCCGCAGCCTCCGCCGGGCCCCAGATCGCGGGGGCGGTCGGTCCGAGCTCCGCCAGCGCAGGCTGCTGCTGCTGTCCGCGTTCCGGCCTCCCTGAGGGGCTGAGCCGGGGCCGACGGGGCGCGCAGCGCTGCGGGGCCGCTGCCAGCCCCGCCGGGCCCCGCTCGGGGCGGGCGGAGCGGGCGCGGCCCAGGCGAGCAGCGAGCCCTGCCCGGGAGGGGCCGCTCCGAGCGCGGCCGGGGAGGCAGCCCCACACGGACACCTCGGGAATCACTGCGGGAATCACCGCGGGAATCACTGCGGGAATCACCGCGGGAATCACCGCGGAGCCCGGTGCGGTGCCAGCACCCAGCGTGCGAGCGGCCCACAGAGCTCACTCAGTGCAGGCACCTCGGCCGTGGAGTGTTCTTCCCGGTACCATCGCTCAAAGAGTGATGACAAATCCAAAGAGGGTTATGAAGGCAATTTTCGCGTATTTTTGCGTTATGAATGGCAATTTCACTGAGCGGGGAAATGCATTTGGATTGTTGTTAGAAATAAATACTTTCATTCAGAGCAGCAGAAAGTAATCAGAACTCAATACAACCTGCAATGTGATATATGCCTGTTACCTACATGGATTCTCAGGGTTGAGACCACACTACATACCTTTAAAATTATGTTATGAAGATGAAGTAATTCCATTCCAGTTTTTGAATAATGTTCCAGACAGACAAAACTTTTAGCTTGTCAGGAAAGTTACTAATTTAAATTAAATTGTCCACATATAAGAAAAATGAGTCATGGGGTTTGGTTCATAATTGGTAATTTTCTGCAGCAATTAGAGCTTTCTCAGATTTACATATTTTTTAAAATTAAAATTATATACATATATATAGAGGAAGGGAAGGGAAGGGAAGGGAAGGGAAGGGAAGGGAAGGGAAGGGAAGGGAAGGGAAGGGAAGGGAAGGGAAGGGAAGGGAAGGGAAGGGAAGGGAAGGGAAGGGAAGGGAAGGGAAAAAGATAAGATGAGATGAGAGGAGAGGAGAATTGACAGCAACCTTTCTAAACCAGCTATATTTCAGGGGCTGAATGCACAGGAACAGATGAAACCTGCAATTCTGCCAGCTTCCTTCCTTCCTAGAGGAAGACAGTGATGGGTAGATACTGAAGGGTAGATAGTGAAGAAGAAGCTGAGAGAGTCAACACACTGAACAACTACAAAAATGCTGAATTATTTATGCAAAGGACATTATTTTCATCTTAAAGAGTTAAGACAATCAGCCTGTAAAACCTTGTGATGCAGTATCAAGTCCTTATTCTAGGAAACAGAGGAGAGACTCTTAGACAAGCACCATAAATACTAAGCCATCTCTCACTAGCATAATGAATGCAATGTTTTGAGTTTATTAAATGTGCCTAGAAGTTAATTGAAAGTATTCATTTAGTGAGAAAAATTAAGTGGTTATAATACTATGGAAAAAACTGAGTGAATAGTGATTGATTTGATTTTATTTTTCAACTGTAATTTACATCAGGAAGGAGGAAAAGGGAAGAAAAACTAGCAAAGTGAGTGGATCCAATGGACCAAAACAATTTGGGATTTACCATGGCTAATATTATATGCATAAGTATTTCTTTCACAGAAGAAAGATTGTGCTGGAGAAGGCAGTTTATTAGACTTCAGTGTATGTAGGACAGGGGAAATCTTTGACCAGTTCAGGAAGAAGGCAAGGTGTTTATTTTCTTTAATCTCAGTCAATAGCAACAAATAAAGTAAGACTGATAATAGCCCAAGGAGTCTACTGGATGCTCGTATCTGAAAGGAGAACAGAGTGTAAATGATCAATGGTTGTCTCTATCAAGCTGCATTTAGTTGGGATTTTTCCTTTCCAGATTGTCATGACTGAAGCTAGTAAAAGTTGAAAGGAGGATGGATATCTGCAAGGATAATCATTAAGGTGTGTGTACTGCTTTCACAGCTATTAGATCAAAGCCCTTTACTGAACTATTTTATTATCAGACTTATAAATCAGTCTCAGTTCATTTTACAAACATTAGTACTCCCATCAATTACATGCATTTAGAACTAATGGTTTTACAGGAATGTTAATAGTACAACTTTATTTCCTGAAAACCATCACTGAAGACTATTAAAAGGTTAGTAATTGCTGTATGGAACATGCAGAATTATTTGTTTCTGGTTTTAGACTATCAGTAAATTGGCATGTGAATACATTTGCTAACTAGTTAAACTTAGTAAATGCAAAAGCATTTATAAGCCATCCCTGTCCAGCTTTTCTTCATAGACATGGTCTGAGTTCACCAGGACCATTCTAGTGCTGCCCTTCAAAGCCCTGGTGGATGTGGTACAGCGCTCCAGACACTGCCACCGTCCCTGCAGGGACCCTGGGGGTCGGGGCAGATTGTCCCCAGGCAGAAGCTGTTTTACCAGACAGGGACAAGGGTCAGGTCACAGCCTGTTGGCTCAGGCAGAAGTGATGGGTGCTGCACTGAGACCTGAACAAAACAGAAATAGCGCAAGGAGATGATTAAGGAGTGAGGGTTTCACATGGAACCTGTTGTAAGGATGCTTTGGGCTCTGGCTCATTCCATACCTCAAAGTTTGAAGCACTCCCTAGATTTATTCAGGCGTCTCCCATTTTACTCTCCAACCCCCTGATAATGTAGATTCCTCTTCAAATGCACAGATTTAGCTGAAGGGTACATAATAGAAATTGCTAGATATGATGTTCCTCTTAGTGTGTGAAATCAACTGCCTGTCCCATCCAAAGCTGCCCTTAGCCCATACTAAGTGTTGAAGTTCTGTTTCTGATTACTAAATAGTAAAACAACAGAGACTCAAGATGGGAATGTTGCACCAGTTCATCTTATCTGCTTTCTCTTGCTAGCTGTGTCATGAACCTGAGATGTCGGTTCATTAGTTTAAGAGGCTGTTTACACGTAAGAGGAGAAAGGACAGACAGGTCCTTTGAAGCCTGTGGAGCCACCCCTATTTCCACCAGCTGAGGAGACAGTTCCAGGAGACCTGTCAGGCAACCCATAATGAACTATGTGGTGTGCAAAGCAAACTTCAGATCTCAGAGACTGCACACGATTTAGGTTCCATTAGGTCAGGTAATTATGATTACCTCAAAGGTTTGTAAAGTAGGAGTAGAAAATATCAAAATAAAAATCATAGTTATCTTTCATATGCCCTCCCTAGGATCCAGCTTTTAGCCATGTCAGGCCATGGATACACTCTGTTCACAGGTCTTAGTAAACCATGCTGCCTAAATGAATCAAAGTGAGTTGGAGGTGCCATTTTACAGCTGAACATTTATGTCAATCCTTCATTCCAGAGTGGTTCAGCATTGCCTTGACCTTCACATCCCCCTTCAGATTGAATCTGTTACCCTCAGTGAGTATAAAGTCTATAAAGAAGCACCTGATCATAAAATCCACTTGGAATGCTTTCTTAAACCTCCACCAATTATCCATTAAAAATTCTGGTTTTTACAGGCTTTCTCTCCTAATGAAAACCCAAAAATAGTGCATCTGCTTTAAACTATTTCTAGACATCTGGA
Organism: Zonotrichia albicollis; assembly: GCF_047830755.1. Classification (NCBI taxonomy): domain Eukaryota; kingdom Metazoa; phylum Chordata; class Aves; order Passeriformes; family Passerellidae; genus Zonotrichia; species Zonotrichia albicollis. The sequence goes on from NC_133819.1 coordinate 127,860,837, forward strand.
GAAAAGTCTTGACAACTTGAAATAATCATTGATTGATGTGACTAAATAAAATCATCTGAGTGCTTTAATGTATAATAAGAGACATTATCATTTTCTTTATAAGCAAGAATCTGATCTAAAAGAAAAGATATGGATGGCCTGACAAACACCTTCCTAGATCAGCCACCATCAGGCATGGAAAAGAAATATCATTTATATGATATTAATAATATAGAAAACAAAGAATTTAATTCAGTGAAGACTGAGATGCAATGAGCTTATATCTTCACCAGAAAGCCTTTTAATTTGCAAGGAGCTCTTACACTCTAAAGGAAAAACACACCAAAAGTAGCTGCAGCATGGTTCCCAGTGAGTCACCCTGAGAAAGCCGAGCATAACCAGGAGCTGCTTTGGCTTTGGCAGGCTTAAATCAGCCCAAGGCAGGAAGCTGGACCATGAAGACAAAATAGCAGCTCAGGGGGAAATTTTAATGTAGCTCTGTATTATTCCCTTAAAAGAGAAAAAAATACTATTTCTTTTTCTTTGTCATTTTCACTTTCTTCTCTCCCCTCAAAGTAAAGTGGAGTTAATCTCTCTGCTTTTAAAGAACAGCTCATTGATTGCACCCCATTCTGCATTCATTGTCACAGTCCCTCCCAAGGTGCACTGGCATCCCTGTTTGCAGCCACAGCCTGGATATTTTTTCAAATTCTGTGCTAACTGTTCCAAGTGTACCATCTGCCCTGGTGCCCCTGATGCCACATTAACAACGGCCTGTGATGAGCTGCCTTGGTGACACCTCTGACCTCATGCTCTTCATCATCTTCAGCTTCACTGAACTCTCCCTTAGCAGACCATGACCCTTGTCTCCTAATGCTGGCCTGTTCCACCTGCCCCTTTGGGCTCTGTCATCATGCAGAGATGGAGCTTCCAAGGCAGTTTTCTCCCCTGCCACCAGCTCTCAAGGGAAGGAGCACTGTCTGTCTGACTGTGAGTCATCTCCCCTTGTTCATACCTCATCTGTGGAGATTCTCCTCAAAGCTTATTCTCAAACAGCTTCAAACAGGCAGCTAAAGTGTTTGTAGCTGACTAAATATATGAGGAGCTACAAAACAAATCACACAACCCTTGGCTTCAACCTTTCCCTCAGTCCTCTCACACAATTAGCTGTTTCCACTTAATGCATTAGTTTATCTACTAATAACTTAATCTGTGTCATGGAAACTCATGTCTTGTTTTGTACAAGAGATCCCAGTGTGAAAATTACATCATTTTGTAGCATGTCAGACTTTTGCACCTCACCCTTTACAATTGTTAATCAAAAAAAGGGTGACCTTTGTGTAAAGCATTTCTATTACTGTAGACATAATGTCACACTCACATTTCATGGAGTATGAAGTTCCTGCAGACCAGAAACTGAAGGATTACTTATGGCTACTGATTTCAGACAAGAAAAAAACAAGAAAAGCCAACCTGAATGGTTAAAATTAATCTTAGAGAGCAGCACCACACAGAGAAGAGGGACAAATTCTGCTTCAATCCAAGACTAAATACCCAAGGCCAAAGCTGAAATTCAGCTACTACATGTCCCAGGAGGCACTAGCATTTTATATGTGCTGCAGTTTCACATGGCTAAAGGTTTGATGAGAGTGGCTGCATGGTCCTGATTTTCTGAGGTTTCTGAGGAGCAGTGAGGCCACTTGCTCAGTCCACAGTGCTCCCAGACCAGCACAGCAGGACTGTAGTGCCTGTAGCCTCCCCCTCATTGTTTCACTGTCAGCAGGAGAAGGCACTCCCTCTGCCAGGATGCAGGAGAGTGGAGCCCAACATCTTCTTTGAAACAGCAACTGGAGCCAGCCAAAGGAGCAGCCATCTTTTGAAAGCAGGGAATGACCACAGGCTGATTTCCAGATGACTTGCTGGCTCTGATTTTCAGAGGGGAGCTGGAAGCCCTCTGCAGAAGGGAGAATAATTTTCACACTGCAGGGTGAAGTGAGTGGTCTGGGATGTATCCTTGCCCTGAGCATATTCCACTCACAGGGAGAGAGGTCTGCCCCAGGCAATGCTGTTCACTTTGGGGATGCCTGTCCTCATTGCATGCTTTGGAGGAGAACCTAGGATTTGGTTTGGGGGTGTTAGTATGATTTGGAGATGCTATTACATTCCTGTAGCTATGGGGTCTTTAGTGGAGATTAGTGCAAAAATAATTAGATTCAAAAATATTGAATCCATACAGAGCCAAATACATTTTTTAGCCAGGGGCACCCAAACTGCACTTAGAGTTTGCATGTCCAAACCACTATTAGAGCTAACAAAAATAGATATAATTTTGGTCTAGGAGCTTTAAAAGGAAAGTTGACAGCTGAGAGACAAAATATATTAATTCTGAGACTAGTTTTTGGCAGGATTGGGAAGACTACTGAGATTGTCTGAAAAGTCTCTGGAAGTTCAGCACTGACCTAGCAACCATGAGAATGACATTAAAGAGAACACATACAGACCCTGTCCAGACCACAAACCCCACATGGACTGATCCCCAGGTCCACTGGGCTCTTTTAAAACAGCTGACATTATTTTCCAGCTTTTTAAATTTCCAGATTTTTAAATTATTCCAGCCTCTCTGAACTGACATAAATCCAGACAGTGAGTTAAGCTTGGAGACAGGAGAAACATATCCAGTTCTTCAATTCCCCATTGAATGCTGAGATGGGACTTGAACTGGCAAGAGGTTTGAATTGAAGCTGCTCCAGACTTTCTGTGAAGCCAGCATGCCAGAAGACCTCCAATCCCTAAAGCATTTTTTTTTATTACAGAATGAAATAACAAGCCAAACATTAAAATCAGTAAATAGGAGAAAACTCAGAATGTCTGGATGAGACTGCTCAAGCAAAAGGCTTTAAAGTAAAGCTCCTTGGTGTCTTTGCAGGATGGGATTGGTTCTCCAGCCCTGTGCTCCAGAGGTTTCCTGAGCCATGCTAGCTTATGTCATCCCTGCTGATGTTCACAGCTCCTTTCCTTCAGGAGCCTCTGGGAGCCATCTTACTTAGCTGCAGATGCCCCCGGTGATCCTCAATGAACCTCTAGATCCCAGCTACAGGCATCCTCTTCCCCCCCTTCCAGCACTGCCTGGGGGCAGCTGGTAGCCAGAGTCTGTACCCCTGGCCTTGGTGACATGGCAAAACAGTGGCTCACATCTGCTCTCATGTTAGGAGAACTCTCACTTTGCTTCTCTGTGATTCAACACTGCTGGGCCAAGGAAGAAGCTTTAGCTTTCTGTTTCACCAGTTTCTGTTTCTCCCCTGAGCAGAATGCATGCCTGTAAAATAGCTTGGGAGGGGGGAAAGAGAACACAAGCCCTTGCTGCCTCTGTTACAGACCCTCTGGCAATCAGATGACTTTGCACATCTGTGATTCTGATGGGGCAGAACATGGTCCCTGGTATTGCTGATAATTGCAGCCCTGGTCACTGTCACTTTTGCTCCTGGTGGTCTGTGCCCATTGTCACAGCAGGCAGAGAGCCAGGGCCAACAGGCATGAATGTGTTGTTGGTGGCTCCTGCCTGGCGCTGATGTCCCTTCTCTGAGCTGCCATCCATCCTGCCTTCAGCAGCAAATGGAGGCAATTCAGATGTCTTGGCATTAACCTTCAAATCCTAGGTGAAATATGCTTAATATAACAGAAAAAGTAGAACAGAAGGGTGTAGACTAATTTTCATCCCTCCAAAATCGAGGAGAACCCTGAAATCAAGGAGAACACCAAATCCATCTTCTAATTTTATTTGTATTAGTCATAGTGTGGTGAAGCTGGAGGAGGCAAAGTAGAAAAAAAGTAAGACTGGCTTTCATCTCATCAGAGAAACAGTTAGTGGAATAAAAAAGTCATCAGTGTCCAGGCTTCATGCTAATGACTATTTAGCAAACTGATAGAAAGTGGAACAGTGGAAACATAGAGAAAGCAGTTCTGAAGTAGGAAACTTTGGGCTATGTCCAGTTGAGCAGACAGAGATGTGCAAACCAGAGCCCCATGTTCCAGAAGATGGAAGGTCCCAGCTGCAGTGGACGGGACAAAAGGGAAAAATTTCAGCAGTGGAAGAGACTTAGGTGCTCTCAGCAGCACAGGATCAAGCAATAGGGAATCGTGGAGAGGAAAGGAAATGTCCAGTTTGGGGCATGAGAGGTGTCACGCAGCCTGACACAGCACACACTGGTGCAAAACATCAGACATCTGCCAGGCACTGCTGGCAGGGCGAGTTCAAACAACTCCCCGGGCAGAATTTTAAGCAAGTGCATTTTGGGCTTTGGGTTTGAAGCAGCCACTGTGAACTACACTCTGGCTGTGAGGGTGCAGAAAGGTACAGTCCCCAGTCACAGTTTCAGTTCATCTCAGAAGAGTTTCTGTGAAAAGATGCACAAGACAAAACCACCCCCATTGGCCCAGCTGAGTGCTAGTGGAGGCTTCCATCTCATGTCCAATATTACATCTCTGTACTCCTCTGTCAGACAGTGATGACTGAAATGTAAGTACAATGTGTATTCCTCTGGCCTCCAAGAGCCTGTGTACTGCTTCAAGCAACATTTGTTCAGCTCCTGAGAGTTTTTTTAATTATAGACAGTGTAAAAGCAAGAACTAGATTAAATGCACCATAATGAGTAAAAAAACTTCAGGAATTTGGTCTGATGATCTTAATGAATGGCTGAAGATTATGTGTCTTGGAAGACATCTCAGGATTACCTGAAGAAGGATTAGTTCTTTACACAGCTTACACACATCAATCATTTAGCTTCTTATGCATCTCTTGGCAAAGTATTCTTCATTACTTGATTTCTACTTTCTGTAAGGATTTATTATCAAAACAGAATAATTAATACCAGGCATTATCCAATGTAACCCCTAACACAGAAATTCACATGTTTGCATCCCTTTCAGTATTTAAAAAATCTTTGAAAGCTTTGTATTGTTATTATATAGAAAGAGTTCAGGAAAAATATACAGCAAGTAATCTCTGTATCATTTGGATTCAGTTTGGTACACTTGGCCTTCACAGTGCAGCTCAGAGCTGTCTGAGGCCATCATGCTTCCTAATGCTTGAAGAGAAATGGGGCTGGGCTGCTTCACAGGGAAACTCAGTGCTGGCCAAGGAATCCAGTGTCTTTTGGGAAAAGAAAACCTGTAGGTATCATCACAGCACAGAAACAGATTCATTTTATCCTTACTTCTTACTAATTCAACATTAAAATCAGATGGGTTTACGTGTAGTTCCATGGACTTATTCCAGGACTATGGACATGTGAGGATGTGAGGACCACAGTCAAACCCTTCAGCTCCAAGAGCTGTATGAATTATTTCTTCCTTAAGGAGGGCTGGTTCTAGATTTAATGATTTAAGTGGGAGAGTCTAGCTTATGGACTGCAACTTCATCTGCTGAATAGGTCATCATTCACAATGCCTTACATGTGCTTCAAGTTAAATATCATAGAAACACACACTGTTTAGACCAGGATGGAGGGCAGAGGCTGAATCTCAGATTTGTTTCTGCTTTTTCTTTGGTTATGTCGATATGAAGCAAATAAGAGCATTCATTACAATGTTTGTAGTTTATGCACTGCTAGCACACTGCCATTGCTGTCAAATCAAAGCTACAATTCCGCTGAAATTCAGTTCAGTGATGAATTAATTAAATTATTCTATGTGAGAAACTGGAAATCACATCTGTGCAGAACATTTATGATACAAAGAAGGATTTGAGGAGTTTGTGATGAATTACCCCATAATGACGATTTCAGAGAGTGGCAACCATGTCCTTTTCCACAGGCTCAGCTGTTCACTCCCTTACTGCACCTGCACTGGGCAGTGAGTGCTCTGGGCACCACAGGCAAAGAGAGCAGCAAAGGCTGAAGCAAAGGGTGACAGGTAGCAGAACTTTGACTGAGCATCCTCAAGGCTTCAGCCAATGCAGCTGAGAGGGTGGGAGCAGACATTAAACTGACCCAAAAAAAAGGTGATGGCAACCTTCTTCCTGCCCCAGCAGCAAGAGGGAGCAGGAACAGAATTGTGACTTTCATTGGCAATTTGATCTTTGCTATGCTCCCAAAGCAGCGAGCCTATGCCCTGCCCCTCACCTTAGTGTGGATTGCAAAGTCAGTGCTAAAGGAGATAACCAGCTGTAGGTCTTTCAGAGAGCCTGAATTTAATCCCCCCGGTGAGAGCATTCAGTTATGTATTTAGAAAGGAAAAAGGTTTCTACACGGTATAAATCCTTGCTTGATAATCCCCAAGCTAATAGGGAAGGCATTCAGTAGTAAACTACAGTCCTTGGACAAAGACATCTGTAACCAGACCGGAGCTCTATGATTAAACTCAAATTCACAGATTGGTTACATGCAGCTAATTTTATTCATTGAGAATACATGACCCCCCTAAGCGGATGTTTAAATTAAGTAAGAATATTGATGACAAATGTTCAAAATGTAAGACAGATGCCTGCAACTTTTGGCATGAAATTTGGAACTGCCAAGAGGTTTGGGAATACTACTCTGGGGTCATTAGGAATTTGGATATCCAAAATGCTCCCCAGCTGCTGATCTCTTCAGAGGCTGCTATACTTGGTCCTGGAAAATGAGAAAATCAGTACAGTAAGTGATGCTATATATATTGCTGGATTGGTAGAACGCATAAGCAATTGGAGAAACTTTCCCCTTTTTCTAGGAAAAATGCAGTGAAGAGAGGGCTGTTGATTTAAGTCTGGGTTTAAACAGACAGTGTAAAAAAAATAATCCCTGTTTCTTTAAAAAATTGATGTTTGAATTGTCTGGATCTGGCTTTCACACTGTTTCTGAGCCCAGGCGTGACCACTGGAGCTCAGCTGCATGTTGTGTTGTTGTTTCCCATGTGTACACACAGATCTTCTGTGCTACAGACAAGGCCACCACTGCGCCCCTGCCTCCAACTGCTCTGCTGGTACCTATGGAAAAGGCTCTTTCTCAGGTAAATAAACAGAATTAAATCATTAAAAAAAAGAGGGCAAAGGCTTGGTGTGTACTCCACAACAAACACAAGGTAGAAATCCCCAGACTATCTGTGGGGGTTGGATCTGACTCCCAGGAAGTTAAGGGAAAGAATTGCATGTTATTTTAATTAGCTCCACACTAGATCCATAATTGCAATGCTGTAAACAGAGACACTTTGCATGGATCAGATGTCAGACCAAAATGGGGAATAGAATCTGTGTTTCCTGACTGTACTCTGAACCTCCAGACAATCCTGATTTTGCAGTGCTGAGTCCCATGGCTCCTTCACCTAGGGACTTGATGGGAACTCCAGATTTTCCTCAGCCATGCCAAGCTGCCATCGGTGGGGCCTTCAATCACAACCCAGCATACACCACTGCTTGCCTAGCTGACCTGGGAAAATCTTGCTTCAATTTATGGAGTTATGTGATCCGGCTACACTAGAACTAGGAATTCTAGAAGAACATTGAGGTGTTTGATGTCTCATTTTCCTGCCAACACCAAGAACAATTTATCCACTCATAGTTGTTTCATAGCTATGCTGATAACTGGGGAAAAAAAGGTGTGTGTTACTAATACTGTGTTTTTCCTAAGCTTGTATTAATGTAGGCCAGAATTACAGAAAAAATAATTCAACTTAACTTTGAAAAGAAAAAAATTAAAAAGGGAAAAATGCCTCTTTTTAAAACTACTATTTTTTAGTTTAGTTTTCCGCAATGTCCATTGGCATCTTTCTCAGTAATTCATTTTAATAGTACACACTTTCTGGCAGTAAAAAGGGAGATAGCAACTAATATAATTAAGACTGCAAAACAACCTCTAAACTGAAATGTGTCTCTCGGCAGAACAAGCATAGGATTGTTCATTACAGTGCTCTCCAGGAATAACAAAAACAATTCCCAAAAATGCATTATTAATGGACATTCCCAGAATTAATGATAAAACAAACCAGATGTTCTCTTACATTTGCCTCATAAATGCAAAGTCAATATGCCAAACCAAAAACCCATCTTTGGAAAGCTGTAGGCTATTTATGAAGGTACTTTAACTGTATTTCTCATTATTATAAGAGACAGAATTCCTTATCTATTGTCTAAAATGACCTAGTTATGATTCTATATCTGTTAATGAAGAAAGGGCTCATGCCCAAGAGAAAAATAGGTGAAATGTATAATTTTACATAGCTTGCATTTACTATGGAGCCGTCCATTTCAAATTAGACATTTTTTATAAAAGAAAAAAACCACAATATTCTTACACAAAGAATACTCCACAATCAGAGTCACAACATTCTCCTATAACAAATATTTTCAAAATACGACTTAAGACTAAAAAATCCTTCACCAAAAATTTTTGTCTATATTTGTAGGTAGCAGTTTGATATTTATCCATCACAGAACATGTTTACTCACATGGAATGTATTTCATTCTCCTGAATAAAGTTGCAAAAGTCAACTGAAGCTGACAGAAAGAAAATACTACTGATAAAGAAAAGTACAAAGAAAATTATGCATATGCTAATACCTTAATGTAATAATATCAAACATGGTGGGCCATCTGGTGTCAATCATCTGCTGAAGTCAATGGACCTGGAAAAATTTGCATCAGATTAAGTTCTTGGACTGGTGTAAAACATTTTTGTGCACAATATTTCTTAAGAGAATTTTAAAAGAAAAATATTATTAAGAAAATTGTGTTTGAAAAGTTACTAGGAGTAACTTTTACAACTTTTACATCAGGAGTAAAGAGTGAACAGTAATCAAGTGCAAGGGCTGATATCAGAAATTTGGTATCTTTGGTTTGTAAATAAAATTAGAATAACATATAAGATTTTCAATCAAATATTAGGTGCCTGTTTTATATAAAAACTTGAGTCTAACCACTGTTCTTTTTAATTATTGAACAGTGTGTAGGTTTTGGTTTTAGTAGCATTTTTAGTTACCAAGAGACATACAGTAAGAAATGGCAGCATTTATGCTGAAGGATGCTGTAATGACAACACTCCTGCAATACTGTGTGCAGGGAGACATGGAGCTGCAGGCATTGAGGAAAAGGAAGGCAGAGGTAATTTTTTACTTTGTGAACTTCACTAACATACCATAGGTTGCTGGGATTTTTTGCAGCATTGTCAGCGATGTAGTCTCTGTCGTGATCACGAGATATGGCCAGGGTCTCATCCAAAGACCCAGAGACTTTGAAAGTCCTTTGGATCTCTTGCAAAGCTGCCCTGCAGGGAGGTGTCATGTACCCTGCTGCTCCACCTGGCTGAGGCACAGTGTCCCCTCTGTGCTGATACCCAGATCAGTCTAACTCACTCTGCACACTGACCCTCCCACTAACACTCCTCCACTTGTCAGGGCCGTGGAATGAGCCACCAGCTAAAGCCTTTCCTCGCTCCTGGGCTGCCCTATTGCATCTCAGCAGAGGAGCAGTCTTCAGACCTCGCAGGGCCATAAATGACATCTCCATTACCTGTGCTTTGCAGGCCTTGGAGACCTAAAGAGTTCTGTGCTACAGGGCAGCTCAAACAACGTGCTTTTCACTGGGGGCTGAGCACCACACAGCCCCCTTTGGGGGTCTCACTGCAATAGGGTCTAGCTAGACCATGTCTTCTTTCCAGGCCACAGCCAGCCTTCCTTCTAGCAGAGTTGGTGCAGGAGAGACACAGGTACGTTCTTGAGTCTGACCCTGACAAGGGGCTGACCTGCTGCCAGATCCCATGCCTGGACATGGTCAGGCAGCTTTCCCATGGTCTATTGCTCCTCAGACACCCAGTCTCTTCACTGCAGGCTGAGATGGGCTGCAGGGCACATGGGGACTTCAGGAATAGCAGATCCTGCTGAGGGGCTCTGACCTGAGGCCAAGGTCAGCTGTGTGCGGATTCCTGCTGGAGAGGAGCAACATGCTCTGCTTTTGCCTTGCTGCTATGGCCACAAGGCCACACCAAGCACCAAGCCTGCTCAGTTTCCCAAAGTATTGGCAAGGTGAGGCTGCGAAACATCTGGGACTCCCTGAATCCTTTGCAACTCCACTTCTCAAGATAAAACAATGGCAACACTAATTTTTAGCTGTGCAGATGATGAGGTCCCTTTGAATGCCATCTTTTTCTAAGCCTTTTTAAGGCCGTAGACCCTGCAACTGCCATGAATCTTAAGCAGCAGCTTTCCTAACAAACACGTCATTTTCAACCTTCCTCTCCCAAACACTACAGAGTACTGTAGATACTCATAACAAATACACACATGGCCTTTATTCTTATGAATGGCAACATGGATGAGAAGATGTTAGTCCCTGTGTCTCCAGCAGGAGATATGGCTGAAATGAGAAACATGGGAAAAGCTGCTAAACAGCAGAGCAATTAAAAGTATGTCCCACCTTGGCACATACTTCTTGACTGCTTTGCATCAGTCAAGAAAAACAGGAAAAAAAAAGGTGGATGTGTTTCTCAGAAGTTATGTATAGATACTTTAAATGAAAATACTGAATATTAAACAAAATCACTTTATCTAAAAGAAATAAGTAATAAAATCCTTTTTCTCCATTTCACAACTACTGATTACTGCTCAGCCCTAACAAAGTTTTGAAGGACCTATGACAGTCACGTTGTCCAAACTCTTGCTCAGAGCAGGGATTATACACTGGGGGATGTGAATTGAAAGTCAGTCTCTTCTCCCAGGTAATAATTGACAGGAAAAGAGGAAATGGCCTCAAGTTGCACCAGAGGAAGTTTACATTGGATATTAGGAAACATTTCTTCACTGAAAGAGTGGTCAAGCTCTGAAACAGGCTGCCCATGGAAATAGTGGAATCATCATCACTGAAAGCATTCAAAAAGTATGGAGATGTGGTGTTAGGGACATGGTTTAGTGGTGGACCTGTCTGTGTTAGGTTAATGGTTGGACTCAATGATTTTGTAGGTCTTTCCCAGCCTTAATGACTCTGTGATTCTGTGTTGATGTATTTTGCATGCTGTAATGGCCTAATTCTCATTCTCCCAGCTGCAGGATCAGTTCTCTCACAGGTGACATTATTCTTGTGCTTTACTTGAATCCCCCAGGCCTAGGGATAATAAATAACAAATTATTTGGCAGAAGCCCAACCTTTGTGATTAAAACTTACAATGTCTCAATTATTCTGTATTGAAAAATATGCAGTCAAAACACTTTTGAACAAAAATATGTATAATTCTCCTCAAAAGTCTTTGTGAAGTATTTATGTTAATGTCCAGAGCCACATCGAAGCCTTCCACAAAAACTTCAATAAAGATTTCCTCCTGAGATGGAAAGGGGCAGCAAATAAACTTCATAGGAGAAGAAAATCCACCATAGCTGTTGTGGTGGCCACCACAGAAACCTGATCCACAATCTACCCAACTCCTCAGGCTGGGTGAGAATGCACAGCACCCACTCTAACCCACATGGGGACTGAGCCTCCATGCACCTCTGCCGTGCCCCTCCCAGCCTCTCTTCAGCTGAAAACCAAGTAATGAATGCAATACTTGTGTTTCCTTGTGTTGCTGCTGCCTGTAGTTTGCAGGCATAGGGAACTGCAGGAGTAGCTAGGTGTTATTTGTGCTACAGTGACTCCCAGCACTGGGCAGATGTCGAGGTCTCTAGCTGGTCAGAGTGAGCCTGAGAAAAGTTCGAAAATCTCTTTTCCCAGCCTGGCACTTGAAGAGGGAGTCAGAGCTCTTCATTTCTTGGTCTCAAGGTTGTTTATTGTGTCTTATCTATAAAGTTCTTTCTCCTGTCCTGCTGAGGTCTGCTTAGCAAGACAGTCCAGGCTTCTGCCTGCCCACAGGGTGGTGTTATGTCTTTATACTAAAAACTACATATACAATGTTTACAATTAATTTCCAATACCTATTATCTATGTTAGACAGTGAGCTTCTACTCTAAACCAATCCAAAAGTGCCAATATCACAGCAGAAGATGGAGGCCAAGAAGAAGTAGGTGAAAGGCAGGACACACCCAGATCCCTCCACCTTGCCTCCTGAACCTCCATTCTAGAAAACCCCAAAATCTACTTTTTCACCCCATGATAAATTTACTATCATTCTACTTAATCTTTCGTGGCTTGCAGATCTTCATCTAAGGTTGGTTTGGCTCTGTGTCAGGGTCTCTGAGACCCTGTCACATCCACAGACAGACCAGCTCTGCCACCCACCCAGGATCCGCCACGATCCCGGCTGGCAGCCGGAGCCCCAGCAGAAGGGGCAGAGCTGCCTGGGCACTGTGCACCCCGACTCTGCTTCCAGAACACGGCCAGCTCTTGGCAGAGCAGCTGGGGCGGGAAGGGCCCCAGCTGGGCCCTAAGTCAGCCCCTGCTCCAGCACAGCCGCCTGGAGCTGGCTGCTACCTGGGCATCCCGGCAGCACACTCAGGTGAGGGAATAAGCCCTAGTGCCAATGTTTGCTTCCCTGTTTTGGGTTACTCTCTAGCAACCAGAGAAATCAAAGGTACTAGTTTGCACATAGCTGGTTTTGAGGCACAGTTTTCATGGTCAGATTTTACATTTTCTGATTGTGGCCTGGTGGCATATGTTTGATAAGCACAGAAGTTGGGAACATTATGGTTCCAAGGTCAAGTGTCCCTGTTCTCTGTAGTGGGCAAACAGGGGTGAAATGGTTTTCAGGTGCAACTCTCCCTCTGGCCACAGGTAAACTGGAAGCTCCTTTTATTTTTTTACATAGAGACAACAAACACAGAATTTTTGTATTCTTGATACAGACCACTATTTCATTGCATTTAAATGTAAATCTCCAGCATAATATTTGCATTGTCCTGAATATATGATTTCTTCCCCTCTAAAGTGTCAGATAATTCTTCAGTCTCAGGAGTATGAACATATTACACAACCCTGGACTTTTCAGCTTGATAGAAGTAATCTCCATGCTTATCCAAATATTTCAGAGCTCTGTCAGCAAACAAAAAATAAATCTTCACACCTCCCATCATCCAGCCCCAAGGCATTAACAAAAGCTCCATCTGTACCTAAAATGGCAGAGCATGTACCGAGCTTTCTCTGGATTCTCTCCAGCTGTTTGCAAACTTCTGCTTGAAACACTGTCCCTGTGGCTGGGACAAAGGAGCAGGTATCAGCCCGGGGGACACCTGCACCCTACAGCCCCTTGGAGGAGGGCATATTCCCTCCTGCCATGTCTGCCCCCAGGCCTGTGGCACACCACTCATGCAGGAGGGTTGGGCAGTGCAGCACAAAGCCCTGAACTGTCAGGAAGTTGCACCTCTGGCTCACCCAGTGGCTCCCAGGTGAGAGCAAGCAGCGGCAGGAGGTGCCAAGCCAAGGGTGCGTGAAGGGTGGTACACGGGGTCTCTCTTGTGTTTGTGTTTCTGCTCCTCTCCTGCCTTACCCTCCTTAGCATCTCGACAGGCACAGTTGGCAGCTGAGTGTCTGTCAGGCAGATTGCACACATGGCACATTCCTGTACAACTTCAAACACCATTCCCAAACATCTGCAGGAGCTTCTGTGCCTTTCCTGGTTGTTGCTGTATCACCCTAGGTGGGCTGCTCAAGATCTTTCCACGGGTGTTTGAAGATGAAGCATATTCAAAAAAACATCTACATCTCATTCTTACTGCTTCTGTCCTCTTTTTATCTGATGCCAAAGAGTAAAGAATGCAAAGATTGAAACATACAAATTGTATTTATAATATCAATGCATGTTCATGCAGCCATTTGGTAAAGCCTGTGATCTGTTGCTAGTAAAAATTCTATAATATGTATGTATGCAAAGCAACATTGGGCACAGAGAAGACATATGACTGATGTAGAAGGACACTAAGGGAATTATCAGTCAGAGAAACATAAGGGTTAAAATTACATTCCAGTTTAATGGCTGGAGATGTTACTTACAACTCTAGAACTAAAATTTTTATCTATGTTCTCAGACATCGTGAAGTGAGCAGTTTATGATGCAGAACTTCAAAATGGTTAGAAATTACATGTTAATCTAGATGAGGAAATTTGCAGTACCCATAATTAAGGAGAGTGATAAGGTGCTAAATACCAGATAAGTGACCTCTGGCAGGGAAGCTTCATGGAACCTGGGGAACCCAGAGGTGATCCATCTTCCACACACTTCGAAAACAATAGAAAGGCTTTAACTTTTCCAGATTCTTTCAATGAAATCTTGCAGTTTGAAAATTCTTCCTGCAGCACACCCTGCACTTGCAAAAATCATGTTTGTCAGTGCTTTGGAATGGGTGTTAGCCCTACAGTGACCAGAAGGAAAGCATTTGGGTATGCAAAAACACTGTATTTGAATAAACCACCAACAAAAAAAACAGCAATCTTCAGATATATCAAAGATTTACCTAAATATTCTCTTTTAGAAGCAAAAAGAAGTGCTTTGGAAGGCTTCACAAAAAATGCTTTATGGCAAGCTGGCTTTGAGTGTGTGATTCAAACCAGTACAGAGGAGACCAAATTATTGTTAAGCTAAACTGAGCCATAGTTTGATATGACTGGTTTTGGGGTTCAGCAGGTTGTCTCTGCAGATACCCCAACTCCTTCTGCAATTGGAGGGCAAGCTAGAATGAATGAGCATGGGTTTTGGTCCCAACATCGGAAGAAGAACCCTAATTCTTGCTGTGGATGGTGAATGTGGTCCCTGAGGTGAGGTAAGTCATGGCTAAAACTCTGAGGTAGAAACATTGAATCTTTCAGATACTTGTTCTGTCTGTGACTCTGTGAATATAGATGATGTGATAGCAAATGATGCAGGTGTGCCTGGGTGTGCTCTCTGGCAATGAGGCAGTTCCACCTGCACCATCAAATTCTGGGCTATGCACTGGGGCTGATATCCAGCCTGTGACACCTCCTGCCTCAGCTGAAGGGCCCTCCAAGATTTTCTGAGGCAGGGAGGCCCCTGGCTACAGCCTATAAACCTTTTCACTTGCATAGTGGACACAGTATGCTGCTCCAAGTGTGGTTCCCTTTGCAGATGACAGTGGTGTGCACACAGGCACACAGGGCTGGGCAGCCAAACCATCCTTGCTCACCAGTCAGTTCCCTTGCAGACGTACCTGGGATCAGGGCAAACGAAGGCAGATTAAAGGCAGCATCACATCAGGACTCACACTGCAATCTGGGCGCCCTCATGCTTTGTCCAAGCCAGCAAATGCAATATGATTAAGGGATGTAAAAGTATAATTTCAAAATGTGAGTGCCAGAAGACATGGGGCCAGCCAAGAAGCAGCAGAGAGGAGATACATCACCCCTTCTGTTCCCTCCTCAGCCCGAAGGCCTGTCTCTGTGGGACCCAACGCTGGTGTCCATGCTGCTCAGCTGTCAGGCTGCTCCCACCCCACACAGGTCACACTGTGGGGACAAGGAATTGTCCCAGCAGGCAGGGGACTAATGGGGCATGGAAAACTCTGCCTAGGTACAGCCTGGGCCTGCTGCTCACCCCTGGGCTTTGGTTTATCAAGGTGTTGTGAGGATGGGAGTGCAAGGCACTGATACAGCCCTGCAAACCTCCTGCTCTGGGCCCCGAGCCTCTTGCAAGTCCAGCCCAGAGAAGAGAAAATGCTCATCTCAACATGTATAAGGAAGTCAACTGAATGTCTTCAAATGTTGAATGCGCTTCAGCTTGGCTTTGTCAGTTGTGTAGCACTGGCACAAGGCATATTTTTACAAAGAAACGCGGTTTAAAAAATCAACTCTATCCAATTAGTCTTTTTACATTTATTAAGGCCTTTTTCTGAATAAATTGCATTTATGAATTTTCTGAATTGTCAGATTTTGGGTGAAAAACTTTAAATGAACCAAATACCTTGGAAAACTCAGTGATGATTTTTTTTAATCTTTGGGAACAAAAATAACTAAAACCTTTTTCTCCCCTGTTATAAGCTGAAATTCAAATATTGAAGCAAGGTCACTTTTAAATGGACACATTCCACCCAATCATTGTTTAGGTGAAACAAAATGTGAAAGTCTTTGTCGATTTATGCAGTAGCCACCAATGAAATTCTACTCAATATAAATCAAAGAAATTGGATCTATACAGATTGATGGGGATAGGGGTCAGGGAAGCATGACCATTCCTCAGCAGTCAAAGTGACAGATTGTGTAGGTTTTCCACAAATCTGACGTGGTTTCTTAATTGGAAACATAAAGGAAGCGGATATACAAATCCCACTGGTATCCGGTGGAAATGAGAGGAGAATGCCAAATGATAAACCAATATTTATAGGGGATTGTTTCCAAGAATTTATTACATTGTTTTTCCATTTAATTACCTTGAACTGGTCCTTTAGAAACACTATAAAAAATATAAATGTGCTCTTCTTTTAAAAAAATACCAAAGTCCTGTTAAAAATGAGCTAATTAGTCTTACTTAATACATTTGAGATCTGCTGTGAAATCCCAAGGTTTAGTCTGCTCACAGCATAATCACCTTAGCTGACATCTCTCAGTGGAAAAGCCTAAGCTTTACAAGGCACTGGGAAAGACAATATCATATATTATTCCAACATTTACAAATCTCTAAGGCAACTGGTTCCATTTTTAGCAAAAAAAATCATACATATTTTATGATTTGTGGTTCATTATTTGCATTGAAGAAATCCATTTGCCACAAAAATCTCCTTTTTTAAAGTAACTTTTCCTAAAATAAGTTTTTTGGGTAGACTGGCTCTAGATTCTTTTTTTTTTTTCTATCAGCATTTAGAATTAAACAAGAGAAAATATGTACCATTTCCTCTCGGTCATATCTTTGAACCAGATTCTGTTTTGATTTTAACTTTAAAACAGACATCTTGGGAAATTGTGGGAATTAACACCTATTTTGAGATTAGAAATAGTAGTCAAGTGCTTCTATTCCAGACCAACAAAAGTATAACAATACATACAAAACCATACAAACACTGTGAGGCAGCAGAAGATAGGGTATATTTCCTGCAGAATGAAGTAGGGTCAGGTATTTTTCCAAGTAGTGTTATTTTTTAAAAATACTCTGTACTACAAGAACACCTTAGAGTTTATTCCTCGACCTGATTTAAATACACCAACCCTCTTCTAGAAGAATTTATACCCAAATTCAGAAAAAAAAACCAACATTGAGCTTTATATGTCCTATTAAAATGCATAATTCTTACCAAAACCATATTTGCAAACCTCATTTTTTCAATCAAATTTAAAGCCAAAGGCAATGACTTGATAAAGATCGGCAAGACAGTATAACTGTGAGGTAAGGATAGCCAGTGACACTTTACATTCCTCTAGTTTTCCGTAGGCAGCAGGTGGAAGAAAGGTGTGCAAATGGGTGTAAGGAATGGGGCTGTGGATAGAGCCCAGCCCCACTGTGCTGCAGTACAGCCAGGGAGAGAGCTGGGCAGTGTCTGGCTGAAAACCTCTCTCAGGGGTAATGGGAGGTGGAGCTGATCCTTTTTGCTGGACAATGGGCAGGATGGAGATTAAGTTTGGAAAGTTTGATGAACTGAGAGAAAGGAGTTTACTTTTGAAATGATAAAGAGGGACCAAGGAAGGATTACAGAGAGAAGTGGCACAAAGCAACAAGGCTGAAGGATGACCCATGCAGCAATATCCTGATGGAAGCAACAAGCAAGGCTGCATTCATCATACCTAGAAAAAGCTTGCAGATATCAAGAACATGAGGTGGATGAAAGCTACAGGGTGAGCTTTAGCCATGCAGCTAGGGAGGACCAGCCATGTCTTAGACAGGCTAGGCATCTTCATACCTTCTTTCTCTCTGAAAACTCAGTCCTCTTTCCAGGAGTGAAAAGTCTGAAAGCTGTGGGGATGTGATGTGTCAGTTAGATAGATGGGTGACAGCAGTGAGGGGCTGCTCTCTGCAGAAGTGATGACAGAGGGGAGACTCAGAGCCTGTCAGGCTGCTTTGTGGTATAAAGGGGGCAGGATATCTCAGCTATATACAGAGTCTCAAGGAACAGACTCAGGTTACTACCAGAGGACAATTTTTTGTCCCCAAATGTACTCATACCTATTGCTTATTTTATTGCAGTGTGCCAGACTGTGTTCTGACTTGGCACAGCACAGCTCATTTCAACACAGCTGTACCCTGCCCCTCTCTCCTCCAAGAGGGTGCTCTTATCTCTTCTGGCTTTTGGAACAGTTCCTTGGCTGCCCTGCTCCCCAGACTGTTGGGGATGTCCTTTCTGTGGACATACTTCCATGGAGAAACGATGGTTGTCATGGCCCAGGTCCACTAGAAAGTGTGCTACCATTTACACTGTGTGACTGACTGCACAGCAGTGCTGTGGCTTGTTTGGCTTAATAGGAGTTGCTCAGACTAATTTAGTTTGCCAGACTAATGTTACTGTGCCAGAGCCAATCTGAAACCAACCCTGTTGCTGGGGAGAGTGGAGAGAGTAGAAGGAAACATGTGGGGGGGAGTTTGCAAAAGAAACCTGCTGAACAAATCCCAAGATTAACTAACTCACATAATCTCAAGAAAAGGTTCCCCCATGGCATAAGTACTCCTAGTTGGGAAAATTCTACAAGGGCCAAATTTCTGCATTAAGCTGTGGGCCTGGCTTTCCACCCACTGCAGGCTGGGGAGTTAACCAGATCCTTTTAACCTGCCCTATAACACATCATGCATATTAATCAATCAGCACTAGAGAGACTCATGCAAGCCCATCACCCATTTTCCCTGACAAATAAGGGCTGGCTTATTCTGCAAAGCTGTCTGCTCATTGCATGGGTCCCACCTTAAAGCTCTCCTGATGATTAGTATTTATTATCTGCACCACAGTGCAGCCTGTGCACCCAAAGCCTCAGCATATGAGGTGCTATATACAAAACCAGCACGAAAAGATGTTCCCATGCTCCAATGAGCTTATTCCGATCTGGCTGCTTAGCAATATTGAAATGTTTTGTTGAATATTAAGATTGAATAAGCAGACAAGGTATGTGGCATGTACTCAAATATTTTTTAATGAAAATTTCTGACACAAATGACCTATGAAAGGTAGAAGCTGTCATTCCAAGAAATACATAGGGACAGGCGTCATCTTTTATGGTGCAGAATCTGACACGCTTTCAAAATACTGGCACCAAAAGGGAGACTTGGGGACAATTTTTGGCATAAACATTAAGAAAAAGCGCCTATACACTGGAAGAAACAGAAAAGCTCACACCTTTTAGAGAATTTAAACTAATCTATGGTGCTTCAGGGTATTTTTCTGTAGAATAAGTATTTTGTCTTCTATGGCGCTATACAGTACATACAGCAGGGAATACCACTTTTGAGAAGCAAAATAAGGCTCATGACACAAATCCTGCTCACTGCACTTAAGCAAACATTCTTCATATTGAATCCAATATGACAACTTATGAAAAGTAGAGGAGAGAATTTGGTCCATTATGTGGCTATCAGATTTAAATTACACCAATAACTGAGACGCACGGGGTATCAGTGACAGGAATACTGGACCCAGAGTGTATGATTACTCAATTACTTCAATGTCTGTTGGATGCTTAAAGGCTAAAACAATTTTGGGTTCCTTCCAGTCAGTGCATATCACTGTCAGCTCTTCAGACAGTTTACCTTTCCCAAGAAGCTTTTGCTTACCTTATCACCTTCCCAGATCTGCTGCCTGCATTCTCCAATTACTGCACTTAACTGCAAGCCACGTTACATATACTTTACACTTCATCTTTATCTGTTCCATTTCGGTGATGTGATATTAGGCAAACATCTTGAACTTACAGCACTGGGCTTTAAGTCATTGACATCTTAGATTTATTTTTCCCAAAGCTTTCAGTTTTAGAAGGAGCTCAAATGGAGCACTGAGAAAGTGGAGTAGGGAGCTTGCAGCCACAAATGTGAAGGCAGTTTGGGAAATTAATGTATTCTTAAAGTGCAAGACAAAAAGAAGTAAAAATCTTCAGTACTCTGTAATTCTGACTCATGAAGGAGACCACAAAATCTAAAGTTGAAAAGAAAGTTAAAACATAAGATAATATAAATCAAAAAGGAGAAACATGAGAAGCAAGGGGTCTAATTAATGTAGGTTATAAGAAATCTAGAAAAGATAATATATTAGCTGGAAATATTTCTTATAACTGTTGTTATTTCTGTTTTAAAATCTGAAAGGAAAGAAGCTATTCACAGAGTGAGATAGAAATATCTACTTCCTTCATTAACCACTGATTTAACTTTACCCTGCAGTACCACTACTTGAAATGTAATGGATCATTCAGGCAAACAACAGCCAGGATGTAGATTACTTTATAAAAGGAACATGCTTAATACTTAACATCAAAATCAAACGTGTTTGTTTATTCTAATTTGTCACATGAGTCTTGCTTATGTGTGCTGATAAAATTAATTCATAACCAAATGGCTGCTCTTTCCATCAGTTACTCATTTTGAGCATCAATCATCACTTTTTACAAATTCTCACCAATATTTTTCTTGGTTTGTTGTTTCTCTGAACTCTTTGATGATCCAAAACTAAATAAACAGTTGTGTAAGACAAAAAAAAAAAAAAAAATCAGCTAAGACAAATGAGATAAATTAATCAAAGTCAATGTATGCAGAAAATTCATATTGATAAAGGAAAATACTAAGAAAACCAGCAATGACTACAAAAGAACTAAACTATTAATCTTTCTAATTTTTTTCATATTAAAATACAGTTGTAATATGAGATAATAATCAATACATTGAAAATACTGTCTAAATAAAGTGGGGCTCTCCACACAACTTCATATTTCTTATCCTTATGCTTCCAGGGCAAGGGCTGAAGGCTTACAAAGCACAAAAATCCCACAACAGAGGCTATTTAGGCTAGAAATCTAAATAGCTTTTCACAGTTAGGCTACAATCAGAATCAGGACTCTGAAAGAAACTTTACAGGCACAGAAGGCCCTGATTTAAAACCATCTTTGGGTTACTGACATCTTCAGGGAAGCACTTCAGCATCCATTCGATTATAAGCTAATGCTTAAACAGGGCTGACTCAAAAAATTTGAGAAACTTTCTTACTTGAGAGGGTTTCATCAGCACTGCTGGTTGCTTGGCAAGTCAGTCAATCAGGTTTTTTAAATAGCAAATCCAAATCATACACACATACCCCACCCATGTGTACATAAAACAAAATCATATAAATTCATGGGCTGCCTTTCTCAATAAGGCCATATAAACACACTCCATTATTTAAAATTTAAGGAAAAAACCCTCTTTAGGTAATTATGTTAATCATTGATTTGAACTTTGCATAATTCAGAGCCAGTAAACCAAAACCTGTCTCAAATTAGAAAAAAAGAATTGATATGGTAGTAGTTATTGTTAAGGTGGAATTCCTGTGATTGAACTATATATCTGGTAGCATGTCAGATAATTAAACTGAGCTCTAAGTAATATGAAAGGGTACAGTTATGGTCAGTTTTTATCTTCTGGCACTGCAGGGCTGTTGGGACTTGAAAATTATATGCAGGCAGGTTTGGAATGGGTCCAAGGTAGACCACACTGGACTAAGTAACATCTGGTGTATATGGCTTAGGTTTTTCAGAAGTGTGTCTGGACAGCTGTAAAATAGAAATTACATACGTCTCTGACTAAAGGCTACGTGTAAAGCTGGCAGAGTTAGCTGTGTGTTACTTGGAAAGGCACTGCTCTCTTCTCAGAGCTGGGTACAACCATCCTGCAACACATGCAAAGACATTCCAGTTATGCTGTAAAGAATTTATTTTGCATCAGGTGAATGAGAAATACTTGTAAAACCTTCATCTCTGACTAAAATTTCTCCTACCTCTCTTTCATATATAAAAGTTGAAAATAAAACAAAATCAAGACACTTTTAAGAGCCTGGTCCAGCCTCAGGACGTTATCAGCATGGACAACGTGCAGGTCACTTCAGAAACTGTTCCTGTGGGATAAAATGCTCCAGAAAGCTCCTCAGCCATCCAGTGCCTTGGGTGTTACTGCAGTGACACTATGTTAGCAGGAAAGAGCATCTGACCTGGCATAAGCCTAAAAAGGTTTCTCCATTTAAAAAGAGATAGTGGGAGCCAAAAATACGCATGTAAGAAATTAAGGAACTAACATGTTTGAGTACAAGTCAGGATTTTTTCTTTTTGAGAAAAACTAAATGGCTCAAAAACACCAAAAACATTTTTCTATCATTTGACATGCAAATTTTTGTTGGAAAAAAAAAAAGTATTTGGGCAGAAAAAAAATGTGATTGATCTTTAATGAAACAAGTAAAAGTCAGGAAAGCAATCATATATCTGAAATCATAGGCTGACTTTAAAATAAGTTAAATATTTAGGTCATTTTTACCATTCCCCAAAGAGAGCTGTTTGCTCCTGGGAGTGGCCACAAGACATATGAAGCTGTAAGGGATAGCCTAAACCTCAGCTTTCCAAGATAACTTCCACCTCCCAGTTCAATGTGCTGAAGCCTCAGACCTCATGGCCACATGGTTTGTTATGTGTGTTTTTTAGTAGAAGCGGCTGAAATGCCTCTTGATCAAATTTGCCTTCTCTGTGCCAGGATGGAGATGCTGGCTGCTTTGGATTGACTCTAAGAGCAATGCTGGTCTTTGATGGATGAGCTCTCACTCCACCAAATTCCACTGTTTCCACAAATTCCACAGCCCCTTTGCTGCTGTGACTGGAGCTGTGAGCGCAGCATGGGATTGGGCTCTTAAGGAGGGAGAGGTAGGGCAGTGTGGTTCATACAGACAGCTGTACTTCTTCAGTTGTAGGGAAAGGAAAGCACAAGAATTTCCTCTAAGGATCACCACAAAAATTTATGCTTTTTCTTTATAATTAATCTCATAGCTAACCCAAATGCACGCCTGAGACAGTAATAATATATTGTTATATAGAAATAAGTAATAAATATGTGAGATGGTGATGCCCATGGGGAGCTCCTGCTTAAGAGCAGACCTCTCCCACTGGTTTGGGTGCCCTGCAAAGTTCCAGTTGTAGCAACTAGATCCAGTCAATACTTCAATAAGATTGGGCCACATATGTTCAATATGCCAAGCCATTATTAGTCCTTGAGCCTTTAAGGTCTGAATCCTTTTTCTTCTTCTTTGCATGCAATACAACACATTTTTTCCAAAGGGATGTCTGAGTGCTCTCCTGCTGCAGCCATGCCCCAGCATGGTGAAACACTGGGCTGGGCAGGTTGGTCACACTCCATCAGGGTCACTGCAACGCCAGCAACTTCACCTGTCACTCCTGGCTGGCTGGAAACCACTTCATGAAGGTTTGTGACCCGTTGCTTTCATAAAGAGTCATACAGTAAAACTCCAAGAGACACCCCAGGACAAAGCACCTGCAAAATTCACTTACTCCAGAAATATTTTTTTCATTTAACAGCATCTGAAACCATTAAGTAAGAAAATAATAGTGTTCCTGAAAGTGAAAAAAAATAAGCCAAACCATTTTCCTTCCAAAGTCTGAAACATAATTCCTAGGCTATGAGTATTGCCAACTTTTATCCCTCAATTGCATTTTTGCTCATTTTAAGTCTAAATCAAATGCAAACTGCAACTGAGATTTTACAGCATATCGCCTCCATATTTAAAATTCTGTCACTAATTCCAATATGTCAGATTTCTTACAACAGGCAAAATGGACCTTTAAAAGCAATGGTTTATATTAAAAAGGGCTAAGGAACTCTCTACAATAGGAATGCTCATTGCAAAGGTAAAGCAGAGAAGTTAGAGTGCAAGAGTTAGAAATAGCATGATTTTGTCTGCAGAGCAAAATGTTGCCTATGCAAATATGCCACTGCCTAGAAAAACATTTCAAGTGACCAAGGTAAAGGATGAGCAAAATTTTACTATCAGAAATGAGACCAGGTTACTGGTCCTGTGGATGCTGAAATGACAGCTGAGCAGGGCCTCCTTAGAACCACTATGTGTCTGATAGATTGAGAAATGCAGAGAGGTGAAGGACTGAAAATATGAAAAAAGGGGCACACACAAAGCTTTCTGACTTCAAAGTTTTCTTCTCAAAACTCTGCCTTGCTTGAAGCCATGCTTCCACTTTATAATTTTTTTGCAGCCATTTCAGTGTGGCAGCTGTTAACACCACAGCCATGCAGCAGTGCATGAGCTGTAGTGATTTGCTGGCATTTTGCTCCTGCTTCACCACCTTGCACTGTATGCTTATGCTAGATACCCTAAATTCAGCTCAGCTCAGAGTCTTTAAGCAGAGATAGCAACATCCACCATGCTTCAGAGCTACCCATCTGCCTGTTCTGCAGTGCCAGTGCCATAAAATACTTGTCTCTAAGCTTCTTTGGCAAGAGCTGCTAACCTGAGGGGGAAAATTAATCCCTCCTTTGTGCCTCCCAGATATACACCATCTCAAAGAAATCATTCTTTGAAAAACTACCAGATTTGTATTCCACTACTTTTTCACTTTTATGTGGAAAATACTATTACTTGCAAAGTAGTCTCAGCTTTTCTTCTGCATCTGAAACTATTCTTTCTGATTTAAAATACAGGGAGCACAGAAGAGGTCCAGCTGCAAACTGAAATTCAGACAAGCTTCTAAGCAACACCATGGCCAGGAATGGCTTCACACTGACCTGTAATTCAATAACAGCTTGATCAATTTTCATAAGCCCCAAATACCTAGAAGGTCAAGAAAAAGGCAAACATACTTTTTATAATAAATTTTGGAAGTTAACCTACACCCATATCCCTGGGTGACCTATAAATGGGTTCACTCAGGAACTGTGTGATGCAGCTGTGAACTACTGGAGGCAAAACTAGCAGACCTCTGCAGCAGAGGTCCAAGGCTGTCTGAACCTGCTCATTCCCTTGAACTTGCCTCACATCCATGCTGGGTGGACACAAGCTAGGAGGCAACTTTTTTATTTTTGTGACTGAATGCCAGGAGCAAAACCCTGGGTAGTGTGGGTCTAAGCATACACCAGCATGTACCCACCACACATGGGAATGTCAGGCAGGCACTTGTCCAGGCTTCCAGGAGCCCTTCTTTGGATGGAAAAACCATGCAGCAGGTGACACAATGAGAACCCAGCAACATCTCTGACTGACTTTTGCAGAAATACTCTCATTATAATTGAAGCTTGCTATTCAGTTCCTGCTGAAGCAATATTCCCAATAAAAAAAGCATAGGAAAGGAGGATGAAGGTAATAGAGCACCAGAAATAATGCATTGTAGAAGCTTATGGTTGCACCAATATCTATACAATATTCACAAAGTGATGAAGCTTAGCCCAATTTCAGCCTAAAAAGCATTCGGCCTGTGCTCCACTCCTGTTGAACCCTTCCAGTTCCCAGTGGATCCTCTGAGATAGCACAAGCAGGCACAGAGACACATCCCTGGCTCAGAGTGGCATTCTGGGCTACCACGTGTTCCATGCCCTCTGGCAGGACCTCTGAGTCACATTTCCCACTGGGTTTGAATGTAGCAGAAGGCCAGCAGTCAAAAGTATCCTGAGTCTCTGCACTTCCCAAATGCATGTGGGATTTGTCCCCCAGACAGAAATGTTCTGTACAGCCTGGCTCTGGGGAGAGCTCTCTCACAATGAACAGGCACACCAAGTTTGGATATACTTTACCTCATCAGGTAGATGGTTTATCAGGACTTAAGCCTGACTATACCTTATAAACATTTCCTTTAAAGAGTCACTCATAAACTGGAAACAACACATCCTGCGAAGGAGAAAGTGCGGCTTACAGTTAACTTATTTATTCCTATCTAACATACTACAGACATCCTGATTTTTACAGCATTACATGTTTTGAACCTTTTCAGTGGAGTGGAGGTTTCTCATTTCAGCCTAAATGCTGTTAATCTGTTCCAAATGTTAACATTGCAAATAAGGTCTGGTTACCATCTCTGCCCCAAGTCGATAATAGGAACAGAGCTGATCAGCATCTGGTTTAGTTCAGAGTACAACTTGCTGCCTAATGCTGCAGAATTTGGGTTGGAAGATTGTTGCATTTCATGAACACCACAAAAAAATTAACTAACAACACTCACATACAGTCATGTGTCATTATTTATTGCTCTATAGTCCTGCTAAAGATGGAATATCACATTACCAATTTTGGCAAATTTCAGCACACATAAACAGGCCAAAACTTCTTAACATAAATTTTAGCAGACCTGCCTAATGACGATAAAAAAAAAAATCAGTTACTTAATTTTCAGACTTGTGATGAAAAAATAGTTTAAAAATAAGAGAAAATTTTTGATCAGTTTCTTATTTTATCATGTACTTTAAACACTTGACTTGTCATGTGTCCTACTCATTACAAGGTATTTGGCAATGCAGCACCTTCAATATAGAGAAACCTATGATTATAAATGAAAATTATTTACAAAATATAAATTAGTTTTTTAATGGAATATAATATTTGACCTAAAACTCAGAACATCAAGTTCACATTCAGATCAAAATTAAAACTCCTCCTTAGTTAAATCTGAGCTGATTAACTCTCAGTATGCAGAATAATTAATTTCAGGATTAGTTGTGACCCCACTAACATTCAGAACCACTTCTCTTTTTTTCTTCAAGACTTTTCACACTTTATTCCACATCTCTTTACTCTGTGATCTATTGTTTTGCACTTGATCATATAAAAATTCTGCATAAAAAATATTTCAAATATATTTCTCTTGTTAATCTAAATGGCAGATTATCTTTTATACAGTTGTCATGGTTTGAGCCTGGCACAGAGCCAGTGCCCCCATGAAAATGCCTCACCCTGGTGTCTGCTGTGAGATGTGACCAGGAATAAGCAAAACAGGCTCCAACTTAAACATAAATAACACTTTATTACCTAAAACTACAGGAAAAAAAAAAAAAAAAAAAAAAAAAAAAAAAATAGGAAAGACTATAAGGAAAAAGAAAAAAAATTGAAAACCTTACAAAAACCACTTTTCCTCCTCCCCACTCCCTGACTTTCCCAATCCAATACATTCTCTCAAAAATACCAACTGCCCAGCCCGGCACGACACTTTAGTATACTCAAACTGCAGTTCATGAAGAGGAACGGAGTCCTTCTTGTTCCATAGGCTTCTGGAAACACACTGAAATCCCGGATGCTTCCTTGTCACTTCGGCACCGCCCGGAAAAAGTCCTTTTTGCCGCTTGTGACATGTTCCTTCCATGCTCAGTGCTCTCACCACCGAGACATGGTTCAGAGCTGCTTTTAGGGTGGTCTTTCAAGGATGCCTTGTCTCACTCCAAAAAGGCACAGTCTCTGCTTTTGGGACAACTGTCCCCCCCATATATTTCCAACCCCCTGGGGCCGGGGGGTCCTCACAAATGAACCCTCCTGGTTTTGAGGCACTGCCTCCCCCTAAATGCAGTCTCTGTGTCACAGGAACAACTGAGTCCATGGCTTACAAGAAAACGTCCAGCCAAAAGGCCACTCCAAATCATCTCTCCCCATCCAATCATCTCCACAAACTCCGGGCCAAAGTTCTTATCTCATATCATCTCTCATCTCCCTTCTTATTCAGCTTCGAGGAGGATTAGCATTTTCGCAAGGCCCCAATCATGTAAGAAAGGGTTAAAAGTTTTCAGTCTCTGTCTGTCGGTCGGCTCCCACGCACGCTGCCCACACGCTGCCGCTGCGGCCGGGCAGTCTTCCTCCCCCTTCTCGCTGGCTGCTCTCCTGGGGGGGGGGGGGGGGGGGGGGCTGGCTGCTCGAGGGCTCGATGTCTCTTGGGGCTCCCCCACCCTTCCATCCTCGAAGCCCCCTCAACACCATCTCTGTCCAGGCCTTACCGCATGGCTGGCCCCTCCCCCGCCCAGCAGCAACAGGCTGGGCGGGGGAGAGAGATCTGAACTCCTCGCCGCGGTGTCCAAAAGAGGAAATGCCAGGGCAGTGCCCTGCTTTTAACCCCTGTGTATTCTCGGAGGTGTGTTCAAAACCCACTGGCCACACCGGACGCCAGTCTCAAACCCAAAACCTTCATTGGTTTGACCACAGCTTCCCAGAATTCCCAACTTCTTCCTGGTCAAACCATGACAACAGTCAAGGAAGACTACAGGATCAAAAGCTCTTGACAACTATAGAAAATAAACCATGGATAAATAAAAAAACTTTTAGGTTAGCAAAACATGCTAATTTATATCCCTCAGCTACTCACATTAAAGTTCAGTTTGAGCAGAAAAACTAATAACCACCTCAACTATTAAAAGACCATTTTTTAAAATGAATGCATAGAATGTTTAAAACATCTGGAGTCGGTATAAAATGTACATGAATTCTGCCAAATTTACCCTACACTCTCCTGTCACTTGAAGCACTGCCTGGAATGACCCACATGACATAAATTTCTTGTTACCTGTGAGAAATTACTTCTTTCCCCAGACAGATTTAGCTTCTTGATCAGCCAACTAGTAATAGAACGTTAATGAAGTAAAGCAGGATTAAACTGATAAGCATTGCATTAATTTCAAAGCAACACCTATGAGTAGTGATTTTTTGGGAGAGCAAAAGATTTCATTGATTATATTTTCCATTTGAGAAATCTGGAGGAGAAAAACGCTGAATTACTGAATTGAACGATGTTGCAGAGCCAGGCCAGTAACAAAACTCAGGAAGCGGCAGCTTGCTTCAAGCTGGTTACAGAACTCTACTGTTACCCACAAGATTTTTGTCATTAAAAAAGATTGAGTAACTCCACTGCACAAGGGAAAAATACCTAATCAAAGATAAATTCCAGTGAAGTTACTGATTTTCTGCATACAGATTTCATCAGAGATATTTTAAACTACCGAGAGAGGGGAAAAAGGAATAACCCCACAGACTGAATGACTGGAGAAAAAAGACATTACTAGCGTAAAAAAGAACAGCATTTACACGTGTCTTTTATAGAAGATCAGTATTATAAGGAAATTTATCAACATAACCCTGCTAATATAGTATAAAAAATGAAAACCCACCATACTTAAGCAGGTAAGAAAAATGAAGTAATGTTTTAAGATGTCTTTGCAATGGTATGCACCTTCCTTGCCAGCACCATTTATGTCACTTGAGGTCTGAGCCAAGAAATGTGCTAAGCTAAACTTAAAGATTTGAAGATGCATCTGTATGTCTGAAAGATAATTTACTTTTTTCAAGCTCAGTTAACCTTTCAGTAGTTTGCTGATACATGAAGCTCACCATGAAAGCAAGGCAAAGTTTGTCTTTTCAAGCTGCCAAGAGAAGCTGTCTCATACTGAGTTCTCCCTTTTTTCCAACCCTCTCTGGGCCAGAGACTTGACTCCACACATGATGGATAGGTCACTTGCTGGGAATACAAGAAACACAAGTTCAAAGTCTCTTGCAATCAGGTAGACAATATAAACCCTCACCTCCTACCACACAAGGAAATGACTCAGTTGTTAGTTGCTGGTAATCCAGTGTGGAGTAAACCTTGTGGGTATGGCTTTTTCAGTGGTGAAAAGGTTTCTTTTGGCTTTCTCTTTTTTTCTGTTATGGAACAAAAGCAGCAGTCAGACCTCAATTTTTTTGTAATATGGAATTCTTGCATGCTAGCCATTCCTCAGTAGTATAATTTCCCATCTATTTAGTCTTCTTTATTCAGGGTGTTTGTGCTCATCTTCCTCCTACTCCCATGGTGGCACTGAAACGCTGGTCCCACAGATTTCTTCTGATCACTTTTGATTTCCTTCTGACACTTTTGATTTCTCTGGCTCATGTACCTGAAATGACCAGAGGTAAGTGAAAACAGCCAATATATGGCAGTCTTCTGGTGCTTCTTGTTCGCTGCCAGCGAACACACTCTCAAGTCCCACCCACCACTGAAAAGGAAACAGGGCAAAACAACAGACAAGCCATCCAGACCTTATCCCTCCATCCTCATATGTGTCACAGGTAGCCACAGCACATGGGCAGAACCTGACCCAAAGAGCCACCACAAAGGATGTAACTGGTGGGAGGCAACAGGGGAGAGAGAGACTGTGGGAATAGATGTGGAGACACAAAGACAAAGGACTAGGGCATCTCCAGAACCCAGCAGTGCACAGATTTTGTTATACCTTCCATACTTCAAGCAGACCTCTAACCTCACTAGCTCCTACAATTTCCTGTACCTGTAGCCATTTTTGCAATAATTTTGTTTAAAATATTGATCCTACTGCTTTAGACAGCAATCACTTCCATTGCTTTCTTTCTCCACTTTAGGTGCAGATGGCTGTCTATGAAAAGTTACTCTTCATACGCTTACAAACACAGAGCCTGGGTGATTCAGATAATATCTGTTCTGCTTCCACTTAGGAGTCTGGCAAATGAAGGACACAAAATAAAATATTTTTTAAAAATGGTGCCTAAATTTAAGAATAAAATCCATGTCTAAGCACTTAAGCACTTAAATATGTGGTCTGATTAAAAAAAAAATTGGAATCAAGAAAACACCAGCAAGGCCAGCTGGGAGGTGATGACTTGGAGAATTCCATCCCTAATTTTGTTGTCTAAATAAGAATCCAGGAATAGGGCCCAGGATCTCATTTTGAACAAAATATTTGTATGAATGCTGCCTAGAGCTGGAAGGATTAAATTGGATCACTGATCTCCTCTGCACTGGGAAATCACTAGAATTTTTTTTAAAGCACTGCTCATGTTATTGGGCATTCAGAAGATTGAATATGATGGTTGGGCATTGAAAAGACACAGGAAG
The DNA here is from genome assembly GCF_047830755.1 of Zonotrichia albicollis. Lineage (NCBI taxonomy): Eukaryota > Metazoa > Chordata > Aves > Passeriformes > Passerellidae > Zonotrichia > Zonotrichia albicollis. The sequence continues at coordinate 127,891,466 of NC_133819.1, forward strand.
GTCTGTTCTAATCCCCAACACAAATGTTGGAGCATGCTACCAAGCCCTACTGCCTTGGCATAGAAGGCCCAGGTGTTAGCAACCCAGAACCAGTGTAAGACACTGCTCCTTGCACTGACTCCAGCCACCCACCAGCCTGTCTGTCCACAGCCCCAAAATTCACTGTTATGTATTCAGCTGAAGCACCAAACTTCCTTTTTCTTCAGCAAACTTCACACAAAAAAAAAGTTCTAAAAAAAAATCAGTTGTCTCTTGTTAGGCTTCTCCATCCAGTTCCAATGATGGTGTCATGTATTGATTTGGTCTCAAATAACCACATCTACATCTCCACTGAGAAGATGGTTTGTATGTGGAAAAGCCTTGATTTTCTTTTAAACTACTCTAATAGTTGTAGCTGTTTCTTTCTTATGGCTATCAGGCTCAGAATTACCTGAATATGGGAGCTTCCCAAGAGGAGCAAATTATCTGTATTAGCAAAGGCTCCTTTCTAAGTCTGGGTGGTGCCTACACTTAACTAAATCAAATTTTACTTAAAAGCTTATTAGAGCTTTTGGCTCTATATAGACATCACATTTCTGGGAAGTTTTGATCAAAAAGCTTGGCATGACTACAATTACAATATTGTTACAAGGCACTAAATGGTATTGATATGTTTAAAACAGAAATTCTGTGTTCATTTTATATACAGTTTATCTCAATTGCATAAATACCAGGGTATTTATAGATTTATCAGAGTTTGCATCCTCTCCTTGAATCTTTCAAACATTCAGGCTTACAATAAAGCCTAATAATGGCCAAGCAGCCCAAAGAATAATAATTTAATTAAAAAAAGGAGTAACAACACTGATTTCAGAACTGAAGAGACAGCAGCTATTGACTTTTAATAGATTTATAATAAATTTTTATGGCTTTCATTCTTGATTCTAACTTAAACAGAGTAAACTGCAACAGCTGTCCAGGGAAAGAGATACTGTTCTACTGGGTAGTTTTTTTACTGCTGTCCACCTCGTGATCTATCCACATTTACATAGTTTTCCATGTTTAAACTGAAACAAACATTCTCAGATGGGCAGTGACAGCTATGAGTGTCATATCTGTATTTAATGGAATAAAAAACACAAACCAACTTGTCAGACACACCATGGTGTCAAGCTCAATTACCTAAATAAACAGAGGCAATGGTTAATTTTACTTGCTGTTCACTTTTTTGAAACTGCTTCACTGTTGATTTTTGCAGTCTCTCCCTGGGAGGATTACATCTGCCTGGTTTAAAGTTTCACGTCCAAACATCATGACCAAAACCTAAAAGCTTGCTACAGAAAAAAAGTATAAATTTGGGAAAAGAGCCTTCCTTCTCTGGGGAAAATTAGCCTGGATCCTAAGAGGAAAGTTATTTGAGCAAGCTCCATCTATGAGACAAGAAGTGCAAACAGGTTGTGGCCTGCCATGATGGAACCCCACCAGAAACTCCCCATGTGAGCAGTCACTGTAAATGTGTCTTTCTCCACTGCCTTGAGGGAGATGCCTACATGCCACCCACATGTCATGAGGAATCATAACATCAAGTTTACATTGAAAGCAGTTAAAATACACAGGGATGATGAGAGAAACATTTTTGCATCACAATTTTTTATTTTAAACACAACCTAGCACCTATTATTATTTTGGCAATACAAAAGTGCAGCAGATGTTGTCACCTTCTACAGGGCAGAGAGCTAGTGGACCTCTGCTCACTCACTCAAGCTGAAAAGGCAGCTCGTCCTCCCTCCAGCCATCCCTTTGACTTGGATAAAGAGCCTCCCAGCTGGAATAGTTTTCCTGAAGTGATTCACCCCATGCTGTTTCACACACACACACACACAAAGGCCCAGTGACTGAGACCCAAACTGCAGTCGCCATGTCACTGTAACAGATCTCCCCACTTCCAGGTCATTCAACACAGATCACATCCAACCTCAGGCACTCTTTGTCAGGCACCCACAAAGGGTTTGAGCAGACTCAGTCCAAAGCAGAAGACCTTACACACTGACCTTTAGGGGTGCACTGGTCATTCAGTGCACTGAAGCCAAGAGTGCACAAAACCTTCACAGAGCCAGGATCACTCCAGCAACTGATCCCTCGCCTCTACGCCAGTCCCAAATCAAAAGCAGATCTGCAAGATTCTCCAGCTGTGGAGATGCCAAGGGGAGAAAAGCAAAGCAGAGGACAGAACAGTCCTTAGTAGAAGCAAGATCCTGTGGGGAGACTCGGGGACTCATGGCAAAGTGCAGCCCTAGTGAGCTGGGCAGAGCTCAGGTGTTGCGCTGGGTCTGTGAGCACATGGCCCTGGGCTGGGCCAGGCCAGGCTCATTTAGTCCTTTTCACCATTACTGCTCAGCTCTGGGATCCTGAGGGCAGATGAATGGCATGTTCTTAGCAACATGCCAGTAGAAACTACTATGGCATTGGGTTGAACAGGCTGTGTGCTTCTCCAGCCTTCCTTCCTGATAAGCACTGAAAGGATTGCACTGCTTATTACAAGGGACTTCCTCATCACAAGGCAAAATAAATTCACCTATAAAATGCACAGATAAAAGTTTTTCATTTCACATCCAGCAGCTGAAAAACAACTTTACCAGGTGATATTGGTGGGGTTGATTTCTATTTGTCTTTGGGGGTTTTTTCTGGGTTTTTTTGTGTGGTGGCTTTATTCTGTTTGTTTGGTTTGGCTTTTTGCTTTTTCTTTTTTTTTTTTTTTGGCTGGTTGGGTTTTTGTTGCTTTGGTGGGGGGGGTTGGTGTTTTTTTCTGTTTTTTTGGGGGGCAGGGATTGGGTTTTGTTGATGGGGGTTTATTTTCAGTTTAAGAGGCAGACCCATTTATTCCTGATAACTACTCTCTGGCTAGACTTAAGTAGTCTGTTGTACTACTGCAGCCAGTAGTACAGTGGACTGTACTACTTGTTGTAGTTAAGTAGTGGACACTACTTGCTGTAGTTAAGCAACAGTCCTGACATTCTACTCATACACTGAACAAGTACTAAGCAATGTTTTGAGAAATACTAAGCTGCATTAATTTTATAGATAAAACCACAGTCAAAAACTGTAATAATGCTCCTCTACTCTGACACCAACTTGAAGAAGGGTGGGTGTATTCCTTTCCTGCACAGAGGTATGTGCACATCACATAGCACTGTTTCACTGGAATCTCTATGGTTTAGATTATAACGGAGTTTTGAGTTTAGAGCTGAATATATAGAAGCTCTTAAATTACAAGAATTATTATTGCAAACCTGACTGCAGCTACAGTTGGTGTTCTTGGAAGATGAGAGTGCAAGTAACAAGAAGCTAACAAATTCATGCCAGTAAGTCAAGTTTAATTTGCTTTCCTTTTCCCCTCCCTTCTAAAGCTGGCTGAAATACAAGTTCCACTGTAAATGCAGTGACTAGCAAACATGGATGCCATTACAAATACAGCACTGCCAAGAGGAAGTGCTCCGTTGACTAATAACAGTTTCCAATAGCAACTGCAAGACATTCTGGGCACTGAACTGAAGAGATTTAGGGATATATTCTAAACAAGATGTGCTTTTTGCAACTACATAATATGAATTGCATAACATTTGGACAAAAGGTTTTGAAGAAGTTATCAATAACTTGTATCACAAAGGCAGAACTGGAGGTTTTGGTGGCTCTCCAATGACTTTTACCTCATCAGGTAACAGTGAGCTCTCCCTCTGAAGCCTATTACCAAAGCATGGTTGAGAAAATAAAGACACAGCCATTGTTACTCAGCCTGGCATTGCAAAGGTCCCAAGCTTTCACTGTCAACTGAAACAATATGAAAACATGGCCTTTTATTTTGGAAAGAGGCTGAATGTTTGATAATATTTTTGTGTAGCATTTGTCACTGTCAGAGCACAATACAGAACTTAATGAAGTTCATTTGTTAATTAAGTAACCCATTCTCTGAAAACCTATTCTTTAATGCAACACAGCATCCCTAACATTACAAAATCATTGAAAAAGTAATTTTCCAGTTCTAGTAAAAGATCATATTATACGACAGCTTCTCTTCTCAGCAAGCACTTTCTTGCTGAGAGTGCAGGGCATTTCAAGAAGTTACTTCCCCTGCAGAGGATTTTTAAACTTTATTTTTAAATTTCAATATGAAAAATACTCTCAATTTCCATTGCTGCAATTGAATAGTTCTGTTTGAGACTGCTCACTCATTTTCATTGGAGTAATTTATTTAACCTTTGAAGAAAACACAAATTTGTCAGAAATATTTGCAAGGTTGACTTGTAAGCTCTACTATGTGGAAATCTTGCCAAAATACAAGCACAAATCAGACTGCTAAATAGCAATTTCAAAGAGATGCTAAACAGTAATGAAAATGAGAAGGTTCTAAGCAGCCAAATGACATGAAAATTGTCATCAAATAACTGAAAACAACAAACAGAACAAATTTCCTTACAGAGAAACTGATATACTAAATATCCAAGTCTGACATTGCTATATTAAAAGCTGACTCTGAACAAAGCTTTATATATAGCATATTTCAGCAGGAGGTGCCTGCTGCACAAAAATACTGCACTGCTCAATTTTAATAGATTGGAGGTAAAATGTTATACACTAAGTATTGAAGGTAAAATGTTATACACTAAGTAATTTTAATCTTCAGTACAACTTCCCACTATTTTTGATTTCAAAATGCAACGAAGTTACACGAGGTGTAGGCACAACAGAAAAAAATACTAATGAGGGCTTAAAACTCTAGATGGCACACTCATACAATCAAAGACTATGACAGAAATACACAGGACAAAGTATGATATGTTTTCCACCCAAAGCATGTATATTCTAGCCACACATACTGTTCCAAGGCCAGTTTGTGAATTATTATTATAAAAGGATGTGCACTATTTCCCCAAGTTGGAACTGGATGATTTAATGTAACACTATATAGTATCTGCAGTTTGGTATTTAAACAGCAGTGAATTAAGCTATTTTATGATTCCACATACAATTAATTCACATGGTACGGCATCCATTCTGTCACACTCCAACCTACTTCATGGATAAGAGTTAGATCCTACATGCTTCTTGAAGGCCCAGTCTCATGCAAAAACTAGCTCAGTTATACAAACCTAGAAGCTTTGAAGGAATTTTTTGTTGCTGGTTTGTTTTTAAGAAGGTTCTCAGCTGTGTTTTATTACATCAAGTCCAAGGATCATAGGGGTTAATACACAGCCTTTAACTTATCCATCTATATAGATTAGGCAGTACAAAATCTGAAAGTTCAATCATCTTGGATGGTTGTAGCAGCCATGAAAACAACATTGCAGTACTGGTACTAGAATTTGACAAGGGGACGCTGATGCTGTTATGCAATCCTACTGAAGCTGCAGTAAATGAAATGATGGCTGCACAACTGAATTGCCACAGTGCACATCTGAACAACATCCAGAACGATCAGAGGTGCAAAATGCTTGAATGAGGGTGTTTGACTCATTGTCTGAGCAAATAAAGAAGTGCCTGAAGACAAACAGAACAGAGTTTTACAGCGTGCTGGATGCTTCATGCTGATGGTGTAACAAGCACTATCTCTCAGTAAGTGCACGGCAGCTGAGCAAGCTTTCCTGGCACCCCTTCAGTGCAGTACCCCCTGCTCCATGTGGAGAAGCCACAGCAACAGCAGGGGTGCCCATACCAGGGACACAGAACAGCAGAGACCAGCACAGAGACCCACATGAAATTCACCATGTGGAACACATGTACAAGAAAGGACACAGAGAAGGAAGAAAAAAAGGGAATATGCATACACCAATCAGAGAATTACGTGGACATGGAAGCATTTGCCCACAAAGCCACAGAGAAGAATGTCTGTGCCCTTAAGCCAGTACAACAGCACTTCTGAAGCAAAGTCCATGAGTACGTTTTCACCATTTCTACAGTACTAGATACGAACTCATTAAGAAAACCCTTAACAAACTTTCTTCTCTAATAATGTGTACTCATAATCACTCCTTGATTTATTTTTCAGAAAGTGTACCCCGGTAGCATGTTTTTACTCTTAAATGTGCAAATAAGAAAAATATTTAGCATATGTTATTAATCTACATATATAAATTTAAGTCACTGTATTTTCTTAATCATTTAACAAGTTTATTTCTACAAATTATGGCTTAGAAGCAGGTACTGTACATACAAAAATCTGAGGATACTGATGTGCAGCACGTCATTTCTTCGTGTTGTTTATGTGGATAAGTTATTCATTTCAGTGGGTATTCATCACATTTCTTATAGCAGCAATAAATAGGCATTTTACTTTTCATAAAATGTTATTTTATATAGCACATAATCAATACAAAATTAACTTTTAACAGCACTAGAGTAACATAACCCACAGGTCATTACAGGTTAGTGTGGTATTGGAAAATTTCATATTAGATCTCTGTGCCAAGCTAAGACTGAGTGATTTGCAGAGTCTCCAACATATCTTCCACTGCCTTCAAGGAGTACTTAGTTTCTTTCTTACTGCGACCTGCAAACTAAACAGAAAAGAAAGGATTGTTATTTGTCATATATCTGAAATTCTATGTCTAAATCCTGTGAAAGTAACAGTTCTACACACCAAATACCAATAATTAACTCGGTTTACTAAAAACTTAAAAGCACAAAACTAAACCTCAGAATTTTTACCAGAATACAAGCTATATTACCTTCTTCTATGAAGTAAAGAAAAAATACTTTCTGTTAAAGTAAGACAGAAAAAAAATCTACTTATCAAAATTTACTATAAAATAATCCAAACAACATATAATCATATTTTATGGTTCAGAGTAACCATGGTGGATGACATTGTACTTGACTACTATCAAAACACCAGTTTCAGAGAACGTTTGAAATTAAGTCTGTCTTGATAAGGAAGAATGATACAGCTTAACAAATACTACTAGTGGCTTTAAAAAGGAAGGGGTAGAAGGACAGGAAATGCTAACCACCCCACGTTGAACTCAAAAGGGTTTTTCTAATGATACTGACAACTGCCATCACTCATAAGCCATATCTAACAAAGGAGATTCATTGACCAGGCTGGTCTTTAGTCAAATCAAACTCCTAACCATTTTTAATACACCTGCACTAAAAAGTTCTGCGTTTCAGATTGGGAGGGGTAGTAAAGAAATTACAGAAACAGTAACTAAAACTTGCTTTTAGTAAAACAACCGATCCTCTACTTAAATGGTAACATCTAAACACTCAATAAATTTTCAATTTGAAGTTTTTTATTTCAAATACCACTGGTGTCTTGCATAGCTAGTCCTTGATTTATAATGTGTCCCTTCTCCCTTATAATTAACTTAATTTAGCAAACTCTTCATGACCTGTTAAGAAAGATTAAGTCATCAAACTCAGGTAATATCACACCAGCACCAAGCTGCAGGACCTCTTAACCTGCTTTTGACCCCTAGGCTACAATCTAGCATTGCAACTCCCAATCAGCAGTGAGGTTTTTTTAAAAATAGTTTTGGCACAGTAAATAATAAGCTATCTCAAATCAAAGTTAGGAGAAATTTTGTTACTGTAACAACACTTTACAGCTTAGAGATGTACTGAAAACACTCTATTTTCATGTTTTATATTTCCAGGTCATTAACTGGTGTACCAGGTTTTGATTCTAGTAGCATATATAAACCCATTCTTCAGGGTGTGCAGGTTCCAAAGTGACATGCAATAGTCAACTTCAGAGGAAAATCCAAGATTTCTTAAGATGCTCCAAGGTGAAAGCAGCAACTTATGCTTTTATCTGATTGAATAAAATACCCTTTCTTTGTCCACATTAAAGAGACACTTGAAAATTCCATATCCTTTCACAACAATAAGTAAGTTAAAAAAAAAAAGTCAAAAGTTTAAAGTGAAAAATTGTTTCAAACTCAAAGCATTCAGAAATTTCAATAAAAAGCACAGAAGCCTAAATATACTGCAGCCAAAAAGCACTTGGCAAGACATGCAGAAAGCATGCAGAGAAAAGCTTCAAAATAAAGAAATATTTTACTTATTCTTGACATGGACACTGGAAGCAAAATTGACATATGACATTGGTTTAAAAAAATGCTACTTGGTAATTTCAAGAGCAGTTGCCTTCATGATACTGACATGTAGTTTAAACTGAACAAATAAAATCAAACTCTACGTCATAACAACCAGAAGCACACTTGGAAATGTAATCACTTCAAATTTGCCCTGACGAACAATTATTTTGTCTATTCAGCCATTACACAGCAATTTGACTGATTGAGCTGGAATCCATTTCTTAAATCATGACTTAATTTTCTGTTTCCCAAATGGTTAGTAACAAAATCACCTCTCTCCAGCCATAAATAACATGTAGATTGCTAACACAGAAGAGTTTAGCAATGTACCCAAGAAGCATGTATCTGGAAAATTACTGTGAGTAGGATCACATTAAAGATTTTGGTGAGCATTAATCAAACTTGCCTGCCTCTGCTGAAATGCTTCTACCAGAGGACATGCTAAACCAATTACCTAATTGAAGAGCACCAGGTAGCCTTATTTTGTTTTGGTGTTAAAGTAACTGTGACTCATGTCCTCAGTTAGAACAGACAGAAGTTCTTCTCAGGGTCTGCACACATGGAATGATCCAGTTTCCCAGTCGTAAGGCAAAAGTAAGCTTATAATAATAATAAACTTAAAACAAATTATTTGAATAAGGAGTACTTTACTAGCTTCTGAAATAAAAGATTAAAATTAAATTTTATTTGGGTCTTTTTTTCCACCCAGTCAATTAAATTTAAGAAGCCTGGAGCATATTGACTTTTTTTTTTTCAGACGATGTGTTAGCAGCCAGGAATTCCAGCTCTATACAGCAGCCCTAGTTACAAAACCTTTCTGTCTTCCTGAAGAAGTTTACATTTCTCCTAGATTAGACACAGATGAGAAGTACTAATCAGCATGGATGGTTACATATTTAACATCAAATTAAGTATATTAACTAGCTGGAGAGTCAAATATCTGTGCATTTCAGACAATTTTTTAACTATTCTTTATCACCATGTTTTCCTGTAAAGACGGTGCTGCACAGTCTAACCAACACTAGGGAAGTAAGGTTTTCTTTCTATACTCAAACACTGCTTTCTTTAAATGGCAACAAACTAAGAAGTTCCTCTGATTTCCTAGAGGAATGCACAGGAAAAACAAAAATCAAGTCCTAAAGCATACTGCTTGAATGACAGAATAAATTGAAAGAAGGGGACCAGTAAAAATATTTCAAGTCAATTGCATACAAAATAATTTTTTAAATAATTAAATATTTAGAAAGCAACTATAGCCAGTCATTTGAAAAAATAAAGGCAGTTCTCCAAAATTACTGAGCAAACTGCTGGTAGTTCAAGTTCAAATCCAAACTGGAAGTGGGGAAAGATCTCACTGCAAGACAATTGCTCAAAACTAACTTTTTGCATTAATAATTTGGAATTTAAAGTCACAAATTCATATAACTTGTATAGACATCCAAATCAGGATTCTAAATTCATCTTGCTCTCTAGAACACGGCCACCAGAAAAATGTCATTTAGCAGTATGAGAATATGCAGCCAATAAAGTCAAAGTCAAACCCAACAAGCTGTTAAGGCTCTTACTGCACTTCACAGGAGGATAATGCATGGAAAGTGGGGGGATTTATAGAGGTCATATAAATATCCAGCTTAAAACCTGTCTAAGGCAGGAACACTGTAAGAGTTTCCCTTGGCACTAAGTGACCAAGGTTTCATCCTCAGGTCCAAATGGTGACAATTTCCAACTGCTCAGCTCACCAAGGGAGCAACAAATCAGCACTGACCAATAGGGTGACTGCCACCCACTGCATCACCTAACACCCCTGGCTGTAGCTGCTGGATGCTCCGAGTCTCTGGCACAGGGACTGGAGTAGCCAAAGGCTTCTGCAGCGCTGTAACAACCCAGGGGGGTTGGCCTGGGGATATCCTGCCCAGCTGTGCTCACTGGAGCTTCTTGTGGCTCTTCTGGGAAGGGGAATGGGGGTATTCACCCCATGTATTTGCCAAATCCTGGCTTGAGCTTCAGCACTTTCATTTTCTCAAGAGCTGAATTTCCCCTAAGATTGTCATCACACACAGTGTTCTTCACTTTATATCCCAAACAGCTAACGAGAGCAGAAAAGGAGGCACGGAGGCTATGTATGTATGTATATGTGTACATATATATATATGTGTGTGTGTGTGTGTGTGTGTGTGTGTGTGTGTATATGTATGTATGTTAGTTGTGTTAACACAGCCATGCCCTGTTCTGGTAAGCTACAACCAAAAATGCTTAATGTAGGATCCAAAGCACTCCACCAAAAAAGTAACAGAAATTTCAAACGAAAAGAAAACAAACAAACAAACCAACAATCCCCCCCAAAATCCCTAAGCCCCTGCACTTAAAAATGCTCCCAGCACCACATCTCTCCCAATAAATTCGTGTTTTATTAGAGATATTATGATGTTAACAGAAAGCCACGAGGACAGAAAAGAAGGAAAAAAAACCCCAAAAACCAAACAGGTGAGCTTATCTGGATGGGAATCAGTTAACTAGAAACTGTCACAATTAAACATCCATTATATTTAGAACCAGGAGATGCCTATTTTCAGGTCTTCTAGGCCATTCCATGGCCCTCACTGGTTTTAAATTTCCACCCTGATGCACCCTGAAAGGGACTGCTTCCCAGAAGCGCTAACAAGTCTCTACCAGTGCTTTGAACTCTAGTCACAATATTTACTTAAAATATATGCAAACCCATAATCTAAGCAGTTGATTTTACTAAGATGTAAAACATGGAATACTGGTTTTCACTAAAAATTCACACATCTTTTAAAACCTGTTTTGTTCTGTCAATTATGATTCCGGGGTGTATTCCATTCTTGAACGGTTTTTGTAAGTGGTTGGTTGTTTTGGCTGGATTTGTGTCCGGGTTTTTTTTTTTTTTCTTTCTTTGGATTGTTTTGTTGTTTTTGTGGGGCATTTTGTTGCTGGTTTTTGGGGTTTTTTGGGTTTTGTTTGGTTTTAGTCCTGCAATACTTGAATTTTCCATCTGCACTGTGCTTACAGGAATTTCAGGTTTACTTCAAGTCAAAAGAAGCCTTGGTTATTTATGAAACATCAGACAAAATAGCTAATTCATACACACCTTACCATCATGAGCAGGTAAATGGTTTATTACTGAAAAGCAGAGCGATTTAGAGAGCAGAAGAGAAATAAACTTTAGGCACATATTAAAAAATGCTTCATTATGTCCCCAGGGATAAATGCTCTTCACTGTGCAGTCAGAAGCTACAGGGCCAAGTAGGAGAAATGGAAAATATCTCTAACTTGGAATATATCAAAAACATATCAGCCAAAAGAAGCTGCACGCTTGGCAAGGAACTGAAATGCAATTAAATATTAAGAAAACTGCACTGTCTGTAAAAGGAAAATCTAATTTAATTCCCTAATAGATGCTGCTTGTAAAAAGGCCGTTTGGTAGTATCAACTGTGAAATAGTAGCAAGAAGAAAAAAATTAAATATTGGGCTCCAATACTGAAATATTGCAGGGATTAAGAAGAGCTACACATATACAAAGTCATTGCATTTAATATCAATACATTTGCTCAACAAAAAAGTTGTGGGAAGAATTGGACAGTATGATGTTGATATCCAGGATTACTTTTATATAAACTTTGATTGGCAGATCATTAAGAATAGCTGTAAGGGAGTCAAATACACATAATATATTTGGGATACACAGACAGAAGAGCCTATGAGCTAAAACATGTTTTCACTCATAGTTACAGAAAGAAATACAGGCCTATAATACAACAGCAAATATAAAAATTTACACATAACTTTTTGAAAAGTCTGAAACACTTCCAATGACTTCAACAAGCTTTGATTATGCCCTACAAAATCTAGGTTTTTCACAACTCAATGAGCACTTTTCTACAAAACTACACAAAACCAACTTCAGCCACAAATATTAAGGCAATTAAATATGATTTTGAAAGGTTAGAGTAAATTCAAGGAAAACAAAAATCCTAGAATTTTCATTTGTTTTCTAGTAAAGCAGAAGAGGATAACAAAGTCACTCTAAGAATTAAGACATACCAAGTTTTACCAAAATAGCTGTAGAACCAAGTCTTGAAGGTCAATATTACAGTAATGTACATTCAGTTAATGCTAGTAGAAAAAATATGTTTAAAGCTATTAAGTAAATGATAGCAATTAGTAACTGTAAAATTATCAATAAAAGTTTCCAGGAAACATTAACCTTTTATTAATGAAGGTTTCCAGGAAATCAAACAGAAGCAGAATGTTAAAAACAACCAAGCAGACTATGCTGATTTACGTGCCATATTTAACCTCTTGAAAATCAGCTGATAGAAGTGCAGAAAAGAACTACAGATCAAGTTAAGAGTATCATAAAGCAATGAAGTACTAACCTGATATGCTCTGTTTATTTGGTTTGCTGCCCAGCTGGCATATTTCATATTATCTTTTTTCATTTTTGCACTTGCTTTTGGATTGGAAGCGATATGACTGGCAGACTAGGAATACAATAAAATAAAAAACAAAACCCAGTGTAATTATAAAATTTATGTGCATGAAATAAGCTGAGAACACTGAATATCCTTACAGTCCAAGCCCCATGCACAGTGATAATGGAAAATAACAAAAAAAAAAAAATTAAAAGTTATTACCAGCAAGCAGCATCCAGATAAGATTCAGCTAGCCTTTTTAAACGATTGTTTGCTCTATTTAAAGCTACATTAGATTTCAGTTCAGTTCTGTACTGAGTTAAGAACCAAACCTGGACATGATCAGCTAACCCAATTTGCTTCTCCTAAAGTGAAAGTTATGAATTAGTTTTCCACATCCAATTTTTTACCAGAGACAATATAAAATACATCACTTGTATGTCCAAGCTGCCATTAAAAACATGACATTTTCCCCTGTAGCATCAGAAAACATTTTAAAGGCAGATAAGACTCTAGATAAAATATGCTCACCCTCACCTGAAAGAATAAAAAATATTACTTAAGAACCAAACAAAGTTTTTTACTTATATAAATAAATCCACTGTGCAAGTAATCACTGCTACTGAGCTGGTGTTTTTCAGCAATTCATCATCTTCTAGAAAGGATGCATGACTTTAAATCCTTTTTCAAGAAGTTATCTTCCCATGCCAATAACGATAATTCTTTTGAAAATACAGGCAAGACTTAAAGGTGAAGAGCACTTCAGTAAGGAGTAGTTACTAGCACAAAATTATCCATACTCCAAAGGTATGAAAAATACCCCATATTTTAAAACAGTGTTAATAATCTGAGCTATTAAGTTAAAAATCAGGGGGAAAACAGCAAATGGGAAAGGATAATATACACACATAAACATATTCAGAATGATAACATGGAAAATACATAATTATGCTTACCATGTAAAGTCCAAATAGAGCTCTCATATTTCTGTTGTTAAGCTTCAGTGCTTGTGCAAAATACTTTCTTGACAGCTCAAGGTTTTCAAGCCCCCCCTGAGTGTATTTAACCTGCAAAAATGGTAAACACCTGAAACTTGCATGCCATTCATACCTCAGGCAATCACTTTGAAGCAATGATATTACAAAAATTGACTCCAAGTTTGTTTCACATGACATTTCAAATCAGGTGAGTCCTATCAAAGGCCAAATACTGGCCTGGGAGAAATCCAAGCTCTTCACAATGTATACATTTTAAAAAATTTAACTATAAGAGAAAAAACCCCAGCTTTAATTTCATTAGTGCATTGTTACAACATTTTTCATCTATAAATACCTGAAAGCTTGGGACTGTCTCTTATGAAAAGCAGCACAAACTTTAAATCCTAGTTTTGACTACTAGAAATTCATACTGACACTATTTTCCCACAGCATGCATGAAAACAGTTCAGCATGAAAACAAAACAACACAATGCCTTTCATTATATATTCAAAACAGCACACAAAGTTTAGATGATTACTCCATTGTTTTTCTATTCATTTTTCCAGATATTAGATCAACAAAAAGAGGGATAAATACTAGAAGATATGCTTCGAAGTCTTTCTATGAGAAAGCTACTTAGGCTTTCAAGTTTTAATGTCAACCGAATTTTACCCATGTTAACTAAACAAATTAAACCTATTCTAAGCAGTTAACAGTATAATTTAGGGGAAAAAATAATCTGGAGTGAAAAGAGAAATTCAAATGGCTAAAACCTTGAGCTAAAACTTCTAACTTTACCTCTAGCTTTTACCTCTCTTCCACCAGAGCTCCTTCAGGTAGAATTTAATATGTGGATTCCAAGATCTGAGTCCACAGTAACAGGCAATGTATCATAACCTCCTAGACAGCATTGTTGTAGAAAAATTTAGCTTCTCAAGCACTTTTTGGAAAAGTGCATAAAAATTTCAATAAGAAGAGTTAATTTAAAATTAGCTTTTATCTTGAATATTTTTTCCCCTAACTGTTATATTTAGCTTAGTCACACTGTGACTGAGTCACTGAGTATGAAAACACAGTTTTCAGAACATGTTCAGTTCTATGAGATGTTAGCATTCTCTGTGAACTCTTAAAATCTCCTAGGGAAAAAATTAAAGAAACCATTTTCACCACTTCTCTAACATAAAACCAGAAAATGTAATCAGAAGTAATTGATTTTTCTGAAATACCTACTTCAGCATATTGCTGACAATATAAGTGGTTGTGTGGATTAGTCATCATAAGCTCCTCTAAGCAGAAGGCTGCCTTTGCATAGCTACAAAATACAAAAATCAGTGATAAAATGAGACATGAGTACACAGCTCTTTGCTTCAGTTTTTTTACAGCACAACACAAGCCTTACTTTTCCCCTCATAAAATCACATGATTCACAATTAATTAAAATGCTTCATTTAAAAATAAAGTTTAGAACCAAGTTGCTTTTTTTATATCACAGACAGGGGGAAAATGCACAAAATCTAATGGTCTAGGTACAACTGGAATAGCTCATAAAAAACATTTAATATATAAATCTCTTATTAATAAGTGCCGTTTCTCATCAGCATTAGTGATGAGTAGAAATAGGTATTAGGTATTTTAAGACACTGAACTGAAACTACAAAATAATTCCTTTTTTTCCTAAGAAAATTTAACTACCTGAGGATTCATAAATGCAGCTACTGATCACAGCATTTACACTGTCAATAAACTTTACCTACCAACAGTGAACCATAGAATTGTGACAAAAAAACCAACACACTAAGAACAGTTCTAAAATTCAAACATTCCAAATCTATCTATGAAAATAGCATCAGACCTCTCCAAATGGGCAAATCCTTATAATTTGAGAAGGCTAGTCCTTGAGTTTCTTAGTGAAAATTTTCAGAAAGAACTAGGAAGTCAAGCTCAAAATACAGGTTTATTGAGAAGAATCTTAGCTTTGTAATCTTTCAAATAATAGAACTCTCTGCTGAATTTGCATCATTTAGTGATATGTGATAGCATTTTTGCAAAGTTTATGTCACAGGATTCCAAAATTCAGAGATACAAGGTTTACAATGACAGTGTGGGTAGATATTTAATATTGCAGTAAAAGCAATTTAACAATTATGAGACCATATTAAGCCATATTATCTGTAAAATCTTGTATACTAAAATAAATTTGTTGTGGTTTTCTCTAGTGTATAATTTATTAATCTGGAGATAAAAGGGCAGCAACCTCATTCTCCAAAAGCAGGAGCCAGAGTCCTCATTGCAGAACAGGGTAGAACTGAGGACTGTGTAAACCTTGTACTTATGAACAAAAATGAGAGCATGGCGATTTCACAAGCCTGTGATTGTGACCCTGATAAAACATATAAACTGAGGAACTGCATTCTCTTTTAAAACTTAACTTTTAGTTGCTTTTAACCGAGAGCCTGATTTTTCCTTAATATCAAAATGACAATAATGATGCTTATGGAAGTATAGTGAGGACAATGAATTCTTTCCATGAACTGAAGTTCTACATATTGCTTTTTATTGGAATTACAGACCAAAACAAATACAAGCAAAAGCAATTTCTTTTTCGGGTTTTATTGCACAATTTCATAATAAAGATTATAGCAAAAAAACCCAACCCAATAATGGAATACGTATGTTTGAACCACTCTATCATTCACTTTCGTACTGACAGATTTGACAAGCTTAAATATCTTTCCAGCCAATTTTTTTTTTTTAATAGCTATTTTCTTGGAAAAGTGGCTGGTAGATTTCCCCAAACAAATGGAAGTGTGGATATCAAAATTCTAGTTTATTCCTGAAGTCATCATTTAAAAGAGTTTAATAACTATTTTCTTTGAGAATGGGGTGCAAGGAGAGGTGATTGGGGAATAATTTTTTCCTCAGGGTGAGAATGGCTATTTCTTCCTTGACAATTTGATTCTTTTACTACCCTCTTAAAAGGAAAGAAGGAAACAATTGTGATATAATTCAGGCTGGCCTGAAGAACTAAAGAAAAAGGGGAAAAAAAAGATACGCCTTTTGGTGGAGGTCTGAATTAATGCTGTGATATTAGAAAACTTGCACTAAGGCTTTAGAGCTAATCCTCTCACACTGGGATTTCCTCCTGTCACTACAGCAATAAAAAAAGCTAACAAAAACATTAAATATCCAATAAGCAAGTTACTACAACATTCAGCATTCTTGATCGCACCGGGTTTTGTACCCAGGCGACCAGATGCCTCCAGCTCTGGATCCATGTTTTGCTTTGTGGGCTTTTTTTAAGAGGTTACTAAAAGTTCTGGGAGAGGTAGGCTAAAAGAAAATTGGAATATCGGTTGCTGGGATCAACTGATTTAAGAAGTAGAGAATTTAACATCTGTAAGAAGTAAAATACATAACATGAACAAAAAATGACGGGAAGTATGTGCTGTTCACTGCTGCACTCAAACCACTTCTTTTAAATATCAGATTTTTAAGAACTACTGAAACATACAGGTAATTAGGTAAACTCTTTTTGTTTGACAAACAAATGCCTTTTTAAAGTATTTGGTAGCCAAATAAGTCTGGTAATTATTTCCAGTTGAGGCCTAGTATATTGGAAATGAGACAGCATACTTTGTAACATTAGTCCTTAAAAAAAATCACTGTGGTTTTTGACTTACACAGAGTGGGTTTCAAATTAACATTTTTTATGCAGACTTAGCAAACAACTTACTCATGTTCATTGATGTAAAGTTCTGCAAGTTCATGCCAAGCTTCTTGGTCACCAACAAATCTGTATAGAGGATACAAGAGAGGGAAAAAGGAAAAAAAGAAAGAATGTGCAAAGGATTCTGTAAATGACTAGCACTGAAGCAAAAGCGTAAATTAAATGCAAATTCCACTTTAATTAAAAAGATTTATCAGAATAGCAAAACACAATCCGTATTCTTGTAAGAGACACTCACTGTTCCAGATACTCATTCAGCTCTCGGATGGCCTCGAGATTTTTCCCCTGGGCTTTTCGAATGGCAATCTTACGCTTTCTTGCTGCCTATGGGTTGACATTAATAAAGGATTAGGCCTCATAATTCCCTGGGTTTTTGTAAGGAAAGCAATTTGACTGTGCAAATTATTATCTCAATACCAGTGGAATTCCACTGCAGAGACACTGCTAGGTTGAGGTTTATAAACATACCCTATCACATCCCACTGAGAGACTGAAAACCTCTTCTTACAATCACATTATGTATGCTTTTCTTTGGAGGCACAAACTGTATGCATTATTTCATTCAAATAAATGACTGTCCAGATTCTGATAATTACAAAACAGCAGGGGATGCTAATCTTCAGCCATTCCAACTACCCCCACCTTGTCATTCACAAGATCTATGACTGTAGAGAAGAAATGGTGACTGAGTCCTAGAGAATGCCACAGATGCATCCTGGTTGTCCCTGTGTAAGTGTGGCTTTCAGCCACTATAAAATATTCTTGTTGAAGTGCTGAATGGCACCTTTAACTTATGCTAAATACACATCAATTCCCTAAAGAAGTCTCTCATTATTCTTGGAGCACAAAGTAGGCTCTGCAATGTAAAGGGAATACAAAATCTCTATTTCAATGCCAAAAACTGAGCAGTACTTTGATATGTGGATAGAAAATGTAATTCAACTAAAACAACATAAAAATGAGTTATAAGAATTTTAATACATTTAAATTTTGAAGTCCATAAAAGTTGTCAGAGACCAGAAGGAGGAAAGATATAGATGATTGTAATAGCTGATTATTCTGTACTTTAATCCAATATTCAGCTTCTAAATGATGCTGGTTACAGTTTTCAGGACTCACAAGTATCTTATTGAGTCCAGCTCTTAAGAGAATGGTCCTCACAGAGATTGAACCTGTGACCTTGATGTTATCAGGACCATGCTCAAACCAACTGAATATCAACATACACCTGAGGTGTGATTCAAAACAAAGGAATCTTCCCAGCTGGGAGCAAACAGTACACCTCAGCCAGCCAGAAAGTCATCAGATCAGAAATCTGACCAAATGGAAGGAAAACACAATTCCAGCAGAACATAACTCAAAAAAGGAATGCCATCAGCCTCCTTCTTTGCCTCTAATCCCCATGCTCTTGGGTGACCACAACTACTGTGGTCAGACATGAAACAACACAGCCTGGTGTCTGTGATGTCAACAGGCACACACACCCTCTTGTTTGTCACTTCTCCATGAGATAATATTAGTGACAAAAAATATAAAGCACACTTCTCTGGTAATTAAATCCCACTGTTTATCCCCTTTGTAGCTCTCATTCTATTTCATATCTTCTAAAGAGTTTATATAGTTGGGTATCATCTTTCAGAAGCCTTCTCAGGACAACTCTTCAACAAAACATTGAACAATTTTAATCTTTGAATTTCAGATAGCTCTGAAATAACCTTCTTCATACCCTAAGTTCACAGTCACATATACCCTACAAAAGTTCTTGTATATTTACAGCATTTTAAACATAACTACTCTCCTAAATAATTTTTTACCCTTTAATCCATTATGAGCAAATCAATGACTTCCAAGAGAGTGGTAAATTAGTTCAAGCACCAAAACAGAAAAGCTATAAATGCTTTTGACATTTAATTAATTTCCTTTTAATTCATTCCCTTTATCTCCCTCACAAATAAGTATTCAATGGAAATTCAGAGAAAACAACTCAAGTGAGGAAAAAAAATATTTCACCCTTCTGACTAAATGTAAGACAGAGAGAAGACAAATCAGAGGCCAAATTAGAACACAACAAGTGTGGTTTCCACTGCTTCTTTCTCAAACTGCAACCTGTGAAGGTACATACATCATTCTACTTTTACTGGGAGACATCTGGCTAAAAGCCATAACAGAAAATTTTAACTGCTGACACATTTATTACTGTAACAATAACACACTCTCTATTTTATTTTTGCTTTTCTAAAATAAAGATAACAGCATAACTAAATTTATTTTCTTTAAATTCAAAAAGAATAATCCCACATGTTTATCATGCTACTATAACAAGCAAAACAAAATAACACTACAAAATAACAAACAAAAAAACCTCAACCAAACCACTGTTTCTGTCACATTTTATGGAGTTCTCAAAGCAATTGTAAAGCAGGTCACCCCCTTCTATGGTGGGAACACCAGGGCAGTGTTAACCCACTACCCAAAGCTGACATTATACACAGCCCACTGAGCCTGAAACATGAAAAGTGGGGATAACAATGTACACAGCCAAAGGAATGCATCAAGTAATTACAGCCCAGGAAGACAGAAGGGTTTTTGCAGGTAACAGATTACTGACTTTATAAATGTAGCTTTTTAAATGCAGCTCTTGGATTAACAACACAGTTATTTTCAAAATTTAAAGAAATCAAGGGGCTGATTAAAGTAAACCCTTGAGAACTAAAATAATCTATTAAATACATAAAATCAATCAATGCATACGAAAACTTAATTTGCAATGGCAAACAGGAACAGTCTACATAAGTCACTCTCTGTTTCTAATGCAACTTCTTCAATTGCATCCAAGTCACTCCTCCAAAAGAGTCTGGAAACAGATTTTTTTCCACAGCTGCTTTATTTCTTAACCACAACACTCACAAGTAACATAAATCACAGGAGCCTCAAGGCATTAATTTATGAAAAGCTACAACTATTTCTTGTCACAAATATAAACTGATGTTTACCTATAGCAAGCATGTAATCTAATGCAATCAAATAACAAGGACAAAAGCATTAGACACAATTAACATATTCTGGTGGTAGCATTTAGGAACTAAATGAGTTACATTCATATCTGACAGAATCTCCCAAGAAATTTATTCAAAATTACACTTTTACAACTTTTTTTGTTGACCTTCCTCATCACCAAAAGTATAGCAATGTCTGGGCTTGAAATCTGCACTCTCTTCACCCTCAAAATGCTGGGAGATAACAGAACTCTAAGTTTACAAAAGAGAGGCTCAGCCACTCAAAACAGTGCTTACATCCTGAGGAAGAATATAATATTGTCTAGTAGCACAGAATTTCCGAAAGTCTTTTTAAAAGCACTGGAAAGAATTCAGTGAGGATGCGGAGTTTTTTTTAACCCAGATTCCAACTTTTTCCATTACATGAATAAAGTCATAAAGCCAAGAGAAATGCAAAGAGGTTTTCAGTAATTCACAGGATTGATATGACAGGTGAAAAAATGAAGACATGAAAACAAACTACTGTTGCTTTTAATGGTATTCACAAACTACTCTTCTATCTGAGTTCCTATTCCTAGTTTCTTTCAAACATGAAGTCTATCAGTTTTTAAATTTAAAAAAAATTCAATAATTTCAGCAGTCAGAACATTTAAAAAAATATATACAAAAAGGCCTGCATTACAAACAAAACATGGACCACAGTTTGTGTGCTGTAAACTTCTAATTATTGTTCTCATTTATATTGCTCCTGAGCTCACTGTGTGAGTCAGCTTAAGTGCTGCTCTGTGAGCTGGAGCTCACATAGTTGCCTGAGAATCCTGAGGACAGCTGCATAACTAATGGCAATTTACACTCATAGCATCAATTTTTATTTATTCCCATAAAAATTAAACAAAATGCTTTACTGCACAGAACCACTGCCAACACTAATAACCACTTTAGCATACAAAAATAGTTATTTGTTAAGTAAAGCCAGACTCACACCAATTCTTCAGAAGCTTTACCTAGCATTTATACCATATTTCCTATTTATTAACTGCCTTACAACCAGCTGATAAAAGAAAACCAGGCCATTTCATATTCCACTATGTTAAAGGCCCTCTTTACCAAAAACCTCACATCTCAAAACACAAACTTATTTTTAGGGGACCTATTGCAAGATACTAAAAAACTGTAAAATGGAGAGTACAAATTTGTTCAATTATTAATTTCAAGTCCACCAAGAATATTCTTGAGAAATTATTTTTTAAATACAGGGATCTGAAATTATTTTGAAGTCTAAGAAGCCTACTAAAATAGTCACAAACAATTACATAGACAAAAATTTCAAAAACAGCATTGAAGGGGTCCATTTCAGTTCTTCACATCACAACAGTAAGACTTCCTAGAACAAGCCTCAACTAAATTAACTCAATCTTCCCTCTCCTTCCACCTTAAGTAAAAAGGAAAAGGCAAAACCTCCAGTGCTGTAACAAGATCTGCAGAATTTGAACACGCAGATACTGTGACACAGATTTCCCCCTCAATTTTCCAGAGTTTAAAGCAAAACACTAGAATGGTTATTGGCTAATTCTGTAAATCCATAATTCTTTATGGAAAGATATATGCATATGAAAAAAATACTTAAAGAATCAGTATCATACAGAGTAAGCTGCTTCAGTATGTACAAATTTATTAAGGAGTGAACCTTTCTAAGGTATTTCTTTTAAAGACTAGTAATCCCCAATCTGGCATAAAAACTAATCCTCCATTTGTCATGATTCTTTTTAATTAGCATTAAGTAGACTCAAAATGACGTGAGGACTTGAACATTTATCAACTTCTGCATTTCATTAATAAAACATACCAAGAGAGACATTGTTCTAAATTTCATGGCTCTAAAGAAAGTATTAGTAGAATTGTCAGTGATTGAGACCCCTAGGAAAGAAAGAATTTCTTATCTGTATAACTACTACATGATTTAACGCATGATAATTTTCACCTTAAAAAGAATTTTTTTCTTTTCTTTTAACATTTTAGAAAATGTGTATTTGGTACAAGAATTTGATCCACTGAAATATTTTCCTTCAAATTGTAATATGCAAATCAAAACAGAAGTGCAAACAGCTTCAACTGAGATACAGGGAAAAATTACACAGATGTCAAAAAAGCACATTATCAAAACTAGCACATAATCAAAAACAACCACAATAACAAATTTATTTCTACCAGAATCCAGACTTTTTTCAAAGTTAGTAATGCAAGACAGTTAAATCTTGCAAACCTTTGCAGGCACAGAGCTACTGGGTTGAAGCTGCCCTTTTAGGGACAACCTCAAAGCAAAACATAACTTTTTGTATCCAATAAACAACCTATAAAGTCTAACAACCAGCATAGAGCAAATGGGTAGGAGCTGTACAGGCTGAAAAGCTAAAGCCTAGAATTGGCAAACATGAAAAATGTTACATATCAACAAAAAGTAAGAACAGTTTACACAGAGAAAAGTAAGGCTTCCCTTATCTAGTGGAGTTCTTCAAGGAGTCCTTAAGTGCGGATGAATAAAGATCCATGTAAAGTCATCTTTGACTTAAAATATAATTTCACCAAGATGTCTCACCTCGAAGCTGAAAGCTCTGAAGGAATCTAGAGTTACCACAGCCTAACAAGGGAAGGTCTTCACATGGATAAATAAGTCAAAATATATAAGAGAGAGAAAAGGGTTCTCTGCACTGAGAATCCCAGAATCACCTGTATTAAGAACTACTGCTCAGCACTCTTGATAAGAGATCTAACAAGGGAACTAATAGTGATGTAAAGTTAAATGTTGATAAGGACTTATTTAAGTGTAAAGAACAAAAGACAACTGCAAAGAATAGCATTCACAATAACTAATCATAATGAGTACTTTTACCAGTACAATAATATGACCCGTGAAATTTAATCTACATAAATGGCTGCATATAGGGTCAAACAATACTAATTTAATGTACACAAAAGCCTGAATTTGTCTGGTTAGGAGGGAAACACTGGACTTGCAATAAACAGTTATATAAAACATCAATTCGGTGTTGAGAAACCATCTTAAAAAATCAAAAAACCCTGCCCCAAAATCCCAAACTGAAAATACTGTGATATTGGAGTGATCAGAAAAGAATACAGAAGAGACACATCCATGGCATCACTTTGTTATTTGTAAGTCCATAATGCTCCTGCATTTTTAATACTGACTGCCATTCAGTCCTCTCATTTCTCACCCAAATATAGGAAAAACCACAGAAATGACACAGAGAACAGCAGCAGAGTTCTGAGGCACAGAATGGCAACAAGAACAGCTGCACATTAGGACTTCTTAGCTTAGAGGGAAGAAAAGTGCAAAAAATCCCTAAAGTCATGAGTATTAATAAAGTGAAAACAACTGCTGACAGTAACAGGCAAATTTAGAAGCATTAAATAAAATTGTTAGATTGAAGGTGTGGGAATGGAATAAAAACCACAAATGGGAGATTTACACAATCCATTAAAAATTACATTTAATTTCTCAATTATGTTGTAGATGTAGGCATGGCAAACTTAAGCAAGTTTAAAAATACATCTATGCAGAAATTTCATGAAAAGCTATTAAAAACAGAGTTAACACTTCTGGCACAGGAAAACTGCAACATGAAGATGAATAGAAACTGGCAGAACAGACCACAGCATACTGTCATTGCCCTGCTCTTGTACACTTCTGGTATCTGCAACAAGTCAAAGCCAGACCCAGGACAAGTAAAATGGACTTTTGCCACAACTACAATACAGCTGCTCTTCTGTTCTCAAATACTTAATTTCAAGAGACAAAATCTCCATCAACTTTTAAAAGTGCTATGCACACAAAACATGGGACAAATGGTGGAATGCACTCTGCTCTCTCACTTCACCGATCATGACTGAACGTAAGGCAAAAAAATATTTACCCTGCAATGGTAAATGATGCTGTGTCAAAACCAAAACCTCCATTTTTTTAGGACCACATAGTGCATTGCCAACTTCCTCATGAGCCCTCAGTTGGAACTAACTCAAGTAGTAGCAGCCATTCTTCACAACTCTCACCAACTCCATCCCGTGTTAGTCAGTGCCAAGCTGTCTTTTTCAACTCCCTTTAAAACTATCACTGTACACACCTATGTTCAGGTCTAGTTCTGTCTTTCCTGGAGGTGTGGCAAATATATTTAAGGAAACACACATCACCTCAGAAAATTCAGCACTTTAGTAGATGTTTCATTTGGTGAGCAGTTTTCCCTTCTGCAACTCAGAGCAAGATGTAGATAAATGTACAAACCTGCAAGATCTTCACAGGAGGTCCCTGTTAAAAACTGATTCACAGCTACTGCAGCAGTTTTAAAGAATATCACAGTTCAGATGATAAACAGATATCCAGTGCTCAAATTTAGTGCTCATTACTCTCATTTTATTTAGTGGAGACAAGGAGGTAGGGAAGGAAAGGTTACCTGTACAGTCTAGATGGCAGTAATGCACAGTCACAGAAAGAGATGAACTCAGATATTCATTGTATATAACTGCTGTCTATTTGCATGACACTAAGTAGTAAGATACTGCTCTGTATCCTGCCAGTATTCTGGAATTCCAGAGGTCTTCAACCACCTCCTCTGCCTCTTCTGAAATATGTCTAGCTCATCTACGAAAAGAATCTCAAAATAATAAGAAGAAGGGTAACTGCATGTGACCATATGCATACACTTGTTCCTGCCCACTCCTATAAACAACAGAGTTGATGAGAACACTGCCTTACTACAAGAATTTTAAATTCCTCATTCACACAATTACATTACTAAACCCATGATGGTAATGAGACTATCTACTATGTTCTAAGCTAAGGAAGCAGATAGTGTCTTGCATGAAAAGCTTGGTTGAAAAATGTCAAGAAAAACAGCTAAAGAATTATCCTAATAAAGACCTCAGATTCTATGGATTAGAATTAAGGCAGAACTTTGTGCCTTATCTCATTTTCTCATTTTCCCCTGGTGTTGACCAAGTGCTCTGCAATTTTCTTGATGGTTGAGCTGAATAATCAAGAGAAACGGCAGGTGCACTAGGATGACAGGGGCAGGTTAGACTCCAATCTAAGTCTGGAACATATGACACCAATTTCCTTTCTCATCAACAAGCTTCTCTGCTCTGCTGAACAGATCAACTCAAAAAGAGCCCAACTTACTAAAAATATTTAGCTGTCTAACTAAAAGACTTTCCTCCAAAGCAGAGCAGGATAAGGATTTCTCAATGAAATACATAAACAGAAAAAACAAACAAAAAAACCCTTTCTACCAACACTACTAAAAAAACCAATAACTCTCTTTTATTTTGTTCTGAGAAACAGAATAAGCATTTTATCTTAAGATCTACAAACAAATCAATGTTCTGCATCACTATAAACATTTCCAACTGGACACTACATTAAATTTTAATTAATAAAAGAGCCTTATGATAGAAAATAATATGCAGCCTTAATAAAAGGAATCTGTCAGCTTGACCATCTTTCAACCAAAACAGACAAGAACGGAAAAGATTCTAATTCTCACCCTACTGAAATGTATGCAAGCTATGCATTTCACAAGAGTCACATTTCACTCATTAAAGTCTTTAGAAAAGACACTATGACTCAACATCTACATGCTTTGAAAAATGAAACAAAATCTCTGAGGTGACATTAACACTGTTCCATTGTCAAATGAGTAATCTTTTTCAGAAAGCAAGTGCAGAGTGAGAGAAAACTTAAGAGATGATCTGATTTAAAAAAATAAAGACCATTTTGAATTCTATCCCAAGAAATTAGGTAATTACTGCTAATGTAATTTCAGCAACAAAACTTCACATGAAAGTGTAAATGTCCATTACATAATTTGAGTTCAAACTTTTCTTTTTATAATGGAAAATTCTGCTATGTGTCTAAAAGAAGGAATTTTTTGGAAAAATTTTTTTCCATGCTACCTTTTGATCAGTCAATGCAAGCTATGAGTTTTACATGATTTGTGTGAACAAATGTCAATGTTTCATTTAAAGCACTTGCCAAAACATTTAATGCATATAAGCAACTCCATGTGTCAGCAGACCAGAAGAAATTTCTATAAAGTTAGGTGAATGCCAAGACAAACTCAGCAACAGTTGCTTTTCTAAAATCTTGAAATATTTATTTTCCTACAGCAGCCACATGTGTGCATGGAAATAATTAACAGGTAAATGACACAAAGAAATCTACACATGACAACTTACCAAAACCTTTTACTTAACTTTCACTCTTGACATGCAAGCCTTTCCCAACCAATTCTAGTTATACAGCAAGGAACTTTCCTTTGCATTTAACATTCTCCAATTCTATTATTAGAATTAAGAACTTCGACCACACAACTGTTCTAATATTTACAACATCTGCTTCTAAATATTACAAGTTTATGGATCTTTATGATTTGGTTATGGAGAAAATTCAAATAAAGGAACAATCATGCATTTTACTTATTTAAATATAATTTTGTTTTGTAATGCCATCCAACAAAGCCCTCAAGTGATGTTAGCTATGTTGAGATGAACAGAAAGTAAAACTGCCAAAAATGTATACTTCAAAGATCTGTAGTCCATAAAAGCCACTGTAATATGGTGCTCCATTTCCCACTGGTGTCAGCAAAAGGTCATAAAACATGTAACAAGGTGACCCATCCTGTGATTTCACTGCAAATGGGTTCCATATTGGTCCAACACGACTCTGAAGATTTCATGTCAAACTTTCTGGGCCATGCAGTGATAAAATCCACCATTTACTATGGACACCTATGCATCTTGTGTTCAAAACTCATTGAGCTCAAGCTTCTACTATTTCAGGGAGAATGAAAAAGAACAGTGAAGAACTGAAATAGTTCCTTTTACCCCTGCACAAAATCTGTGAGTTCTAGCACTACTAACAGACAGCCTCCAACCAATCACTGGTGTCCAAGTGCTTAAAATGTTTCTGTGGATTTTCCCCTCCTGAATAGCAGACCACATAAAATAAGCTGACCAAGGAAAGGTCAACTGACACCTAGGAAGATTAACATGAGATTGCCAAAACACCTGAAATAGCCCAAGTATTACATTTACCCAGAAGTTTACCCAACAGACAGCTCCTCAAAACCAAGTAACATACACTCAATGATTAATAATATTTTATTTATTTTCCAATAAATATCTAGGTTATAAAAAATCTGAAACTTCATAATTTCTTCATATTTCAAGTTTTATCCTTGAGGGAAAAAACATCAATGAAAATATATTGCTACGAGTTTCTCTAGACTTCTATTTTGGCTGCTAATAGCTCACAGTGGCTTTTACAAACAGTATTCAAAAAATGCTTAGAAGAACAGTACAGTCTGTCTCACATTTTGTTTTATGCAATTGGCATGCTTTATGTATTTTGATTCAAGAGCTAGTAAAATGTCCCAGACATGAATCAAAATAACTGCTATTCAAGCAGTACCTGAGTGTATTAATAGTTAATCCTTAAGTAAGATTATGCACAGAAGCATAGAAGATGTGACAGACTATATTAGTCTTTTAAATACTCTATATTCTGGGAAATGAAAGAGTTGAAAGGCCCAGCTCTAAACACCACTAAGACTTCTGGAAAGATCACTAATTATAATCTGTCTCCTAAAATCAGTGTTTAAGAAAGTATTAGATCACATCTTCCCATTATGAAATGGTAACATTGGTTATTTTAACATAAAACTAAAGGAAACAAATACAGCAATACAGATACATTTTTCCACATTGAAACATAAAATATAGTCACAATTTCAAACAATGCATCAATGCAGTTTAGAATTATCTTTTAAACTTACTGTATTAGTTGAATCTTCCTGTAAAATTCTGTCGTATAACTGGATAGCATCATCATACCTGTACAAAGAAATCATTCACATTTATTTCTGCTAATACAGAACTTCTGACATTTTGACTCTCCCTGCAATAGCTAATAACCCTACTGCATTTTTTTGTACTGAAATATAATATACATATACTAAGCAAACTGTATTTATAGAAAATTATTTTGAGAGTGCTTAGTATAAACAGCAGTATTTTTTGTCACCAATTAAGAAAAACACATGGAAATTGCTTCATGAAATACTGTTTCAGCAGCAACTTGGATATTTTACACCCAGCATCTCACTCTCCTGCCTGTTCTCTTCATGTCTACTGAATAGGTTCAACCATCACATCCCTACTCCTCCTTTCACATCTCCCAAGAAACAGAAACTCTAAAACTTGAAAAGCCATCCAAAATAATGACATTCCACTTCATTGTTGTAACTTAAAACTTCATGTAAAGTTCCTTCTGTTGTGACTTTAAAAAGTGTAAGTAGCTGCATACAGGAAACTGGAAAGACTCCTCTAGGAGTCTACCACAGATTATAACACAAATCTTAACAGAAAATATTTTCCACCATTTCCCACTTTTATTATTTGCTATCTGAAGCAAATTATTTCTGCTATCTGAAGTGTGCTTGAAACAGGTTACTTCAGGTGCTGTGAGCACTTCAAACCTTCAAACCTTCTGGGAAACAACTCTGTGTGTTCAGTCAGCTGCGTACACGGTCCCAATAAACGAAATAATTCAATTCAAACCACATTTCACTACACAGCTGTTGTGCTATTGCCACAGAACTAGGGCATACATTGTGTCTTCATGGGTAGTTTGACAAGCAGTTTGTCAGAGATAGTACTGATGGACTTCTGATGCTCCACATTCCTTAGGCATCACCTTAGACACTCATTTACATACTTGCCCTGTTCCCTAAGCACTGCTGATGCTACCAGAGCTCAGCTGTCCACTCCAGCTACCCTAAGGTACAGGAACTACTGTGAAAGGAAGCACAAAAGCAGAAACAAGCAGAAGGCAACCGCTGCAGACTTGAGCAGACGTGCTGTAAAATGCTGTATTTGTGTTCTCTCTTAGTTGCTGCTTTGTCAAATGCATTTAAAAGACTGAATCTGATGGCCATAATCCCAGCTTTACATGGTGAAGTTCCAGAACGTTATTCTTTTCATTAGCAAGTGCCTACAGGATGTCTCAGTCTATGGGAATGGTCTTCACTGTTTCCTTTTCCTGTCGGGGAAAGCAGGATCCTCCCTAGATCCTACAAGTCACTTAGAATTTAGTAAATTCACTTCAATTGAAGTGAAACATGATGCTTGCAGCCTAAATCTTTCTTTTTTACTTGGGGGAGACAGACACACTCCTCTGGGGCAAGGCTTAGAGCACCTGCAGATGGGTTCCTGTTCAAAACAACCCCAAGCTGAAGCCTCTTTCTGCTCTGACTTCTAGAGAAAACCCACGGACACAAAACTTCGGGTTTTGTTACTTTCTCTGCTCCTTGATACTCTGATCTCCATAGTGCTTTACTGGTGAAACCACACATGATGTCTGCACAGCACTCATCTCCCACAAAGATCAGGTCCCATGCAGTAACATCTTTAATGCAGACACACAAGCCTGAACAGAATTATGATCCATTGTATTTCTGAATAGGTTTCAGGAAGGGGGAAAACTGCTGTATTTCTCTGTCTTCCTATCATATATAAAATGAAGATAAGAGACCTAAGTTTAATGGAAATTCTTCAAAAATATGCACCTTATATAAAGTGAGTATGAAACAGAGCATCTGGCTGCCCTGAGACAGCTCCTGTGAATGGAGTCCATTTATTCACTCTGGATCCAAGCAATGGACAAATATCAGTGTTTCATATCAAATATCATTTTCAAAGCTAATTTTGCAAGAATGTAATGGATGAAGAACATATGCTAAGTAAATATCTTTAAAAAAAGCATTTAGGCAGTGCTTCCAATTCCTATTTATCAAGATGGCCCAAAGGCTCCCAACTCACCAACTTTGTGCAAAACGTGGCATGGAACAGATTTCCTACCACTCAAATGCACTGGAAGTCATTCTCAACACCCAAGATAAATGCTATAGAACAGAATGTTGACAACAAAGATGTATCCAAAGAGAAATGTGTACAATAAAGTTAATCCTCAAGTCCTGAGGCCATTCATATGGAAAGGTGCAAGATCTGTTCATTATTTTAGTAATTTCTGTTGAACTTTGTATGTTATAAGCCTTCTAAATGATATTTCAAAAAGGTCAGTCTGAATTTTATGTTCAGCCATTTAATTCTGTTTGTTGTTTGATTTGTTTCTGTAACAAACTCTACAGATTTAATCCTTTTCAAGTTCATTTACCTACATTTAGGAAAGAAGGGTAAAGAGCTGCACCCTGCAGTAATCAGGAGTACAAAAGAGCAGCTCAAGCAAAAAAAAACGGTGGCACTGATTTTCACATGCTCTCTGAGATGAAACCTAGGCCTCACAGAATTTGCCAAAAAACTGTGCAGTGTTCTACTGTATAATGGTTTATGCTGTGAAGTAAGAGATCCTTCTAATCTATGATCTCTGATGGGAAGATTGCAAAATGAAACACTGCAAACACTGCAGAGTACCTGCAAAACCGCAGTACAGATGTCTAAAAATCTTAATATGATCATGGACACTGTTATTTTCTATAAAGAAACTGCCCAAAATTATTTTGCTATTCTGCAGTGGCTGAATGTTTTTTTAAGAAAGAGCAAACATTGTGTTCAGAGAGGAAGTACATTTTTTAAAATTCAGGTTTTACCTTTCCATGGCTTCAAATCTCATTCCAGTTAATCGTTTAACTCTGTGGCTTCCAGGAAACTGTCGCCTCAGTTCCTGAAGACAAAACTACACAAAGAACCAAAAATACTATTGTGAATATAATTATCTTCACAGAAGCTAGAAGAAGAAGAAAAAAAAAAGCATAAAAAAAAGGTCTTCACTCATAATTCAACTGCCTGCCATGCCAGTTGTGAGTAAAAGTAGATACCAATTTTTGAAACAAGCAATGAAATGCATTGACAAACAGAAGACTGGAAACTGAAATTCTGTATGTTAGATGACTGATTTTAAGAAGTATCTTCCATACAGGGCATTAGATGCTCAGACCTCCTTTGAAATAGTTATTTGCCCAGAAAATTACACTCACCTACTAAAACAGCTCTGACACTATTAAACCTTGAATTCTATTTAGTTTTCTATTTAGTTGCCCCACAGTAACACAAGACAGTAAAAAAAACAAAGACAGTGAGAGCTTAAGTGATACTTCTTTAATAAATGGATATTTCACAATGGAACAAACTATACTAACACAATGCCCTGTGTTTATTTTTAAAATAAAACTTTGAAATCCAAAGAAAATGTTTGCCACTGGCTTGGGTACAGCCTGCTGGCAGACAAGGCATAATTTTTAACTCCTGAAATCCATGAGACACCTGGGCTGGATAAAAAGAATTGATCCCAGGCAGATTTTTCTGGATTAGCAGAGGACGTTTGGTAGAGGGACTGAGTCACAACTTCCCCACAGCAAGCTAACTCATAACCATATCATGGATTGGCTAAATAGCATTGTGAAGTTCCCAGCTGACTCATGACAGTGGGAGGCAGGACAGTCCACAGGCCTTCAAAACAGACCAGTGGTGTGCATCACATTAAAAGCTTCACACTGAATCCTCTTCCAGGCACTTATTTATGCAACACAACATAGAAACTTGTTCTTCAGACATAAGGTTCTGAAGAACAGAGGCCTATCTACATAATCTGCTCCATCTCATCAAATACACTGGTCAAAGGACTAAGTACAAATCAGCAGCAATCAGTAGGATCCCTCTTTGTTTTTGTAGAAAACCAGGTTGCTAAAGCACATCCAAGAGGAATATTCTCATCTCTCCCAGATGCTAAGAAATAGAAGAGAGAAAAGCAACAGTGACCAAAGTTGTGATGCTTAGCCTCAAGCAAGAACAGACTACTTGCATCAAAATCAACTTAATTTGCAAAGAACCAAGATCCTTACAATGCAATTTCACATAGAAAGACTCAGGTTTAGCACAGAAATTGCTTACTGGCACTTTGAGTGATATCTAGGTGAACTGCTGTTGCTCTAGTCACAAAAAACTACACGTA
The DNA here is from genome assembly GCF_047830755.1 of Zonotrichia albicollis. Classification (NCBI taxonomy): domain Eukaryota; kingdom Metazoa; phylum Chordata; class Aves; order Passeriformes; family Passerellidae; genus Zonotrichia; species Zonotrichia albicollis. The sequence goes on from NC_133819.1 coordinate 127,923,710, forward strand.
CTTAGCAGCATGTTACATGATGACTGAACTAATCTTCTTCTTCTTAAGAGACAGAAGAAATTAGATAAAACCCCAGAAAAGTAGATTCACTCCAGCTGTTAAAACCCTGACAACCTTGTACACTTGAAAAAAAACTTTTGCATACAATAAATCCATCCTGTGGTCTAGTGATCAGTGAACCCTGGAAGATAGTGATTTTTAAAAACACATGTAGTATTTTTCTCAAAAAAAGTACAAATAAAAAACCCCAACAATTACAATACTTAAGTCCACAATCTGTAGATGGACTTTTACACCTAAAAAATCCTCACTGACAATATGAAAGTAGTGCTCAAGTGCAGGAGTAATGCAAGATGAGAATTGTTCACATTAGATCTCACTACACAACTATTACTCAACTGAACACAGCAGTCCAGGGGCCAAAATAAACTGTAGATTAAGCTATCAGACACAATAAAGTGACAGAAAAAGTTGTAGGAAAGTCATGAACAACTCACTGTAACACTGATAAAACCAAAAGCATATGAATAAACTATACCAGCTATATCTTTACAATGTTCTGGACTCAGCAGCACTGAATGTCCTCTTTTCAAACTGGGACTTGTTCTCCATAATAATTTATTTTATTGAGGACTGGTTTTGTACCATGTCAGTAATCTACTTGTGATTTTCTCTCAGAATTCTCTCAGTTACAATGGCAAACACAATTTGCATGTGAAATTTCAACTTGCACTTCATTTGCCTTCTGACTTTTTAAACATGAGACAAAGGCAGAGAAATATAAACCTGGACTTCAGCAGGTAAAACACTGGTAATGCAAGTGCTGCCAACAACAGGTGATTGCACTAAACCACCTGTGTGAGCCAACTGGCTGGCTACAGCAGGGGCATGCAGTACACATGGGTTTTTGGTGCAGGACAGAAAGGACAAAGTAATGATTAAGGAAAGGAAAACAAAAGACGAAAGTCAGAGAAATCACTCTGAAAACTACCTCAGCTTCTCATTTGGAGTAGACAATACCTACCCCCCAAGCAAAATGCATCCCAGCTGTCAAACTCCCACTGCTAAAAAAACAGAAGAGCCAAAGCTGTTTGCCTACTTTGGAGGTACAGCTCTAGTAAAATGCCACAGATGATGTTAACTTGTTCAAATTAACTACTTATTTATTATAAATCAATCAAATTAAAAATAAAATCCTCTAAGTTTCCACCTATGCTTTTAATCTCATTTCCAAGCTGCATACAAAATGTTGCATTCTCTCATCTCAAGCAATAGTCCTTAAAGGGCAGACACTGAAATTTAAACTCCCTGCAAGGGTTAGTAAAAACAAAGAACGTTTCACAACTGATCTTTCAACACTGGCTCCGTCAACAATTTTGTGAAAGTCTTCTTTAAAAGACCCTGAAAATAAAGACCAAATCTGTTTTACATATAAATCAGGACACAGAAATGTATTTATTTAAACAGTAAGTCTATTTGTTTTTGTTTAAACAAACAGCTATACTACAACAGTATTTTCTTCTGAGGGACAAAAGAGAGGGAAGTTCAGTGGGTTCACAAGTTCAAAGTCTTGTACTACATTTTCCAGCATATTCCATTTTAACATATATATATATATGGTGAGATAGGCAGAGCTAGACAGGGTTATCTTCACCCTCCTTGAATTTAGTTTTACCCAAATGACATCACACAAACCTCAAAGATTTTATGAGGTATTTTGTCATCTGATGGAGAACAAGGCACTGAAGGAGTAGTTGCAGTGAAAGACCTGGAGCCCTGAAAATGGCTTTTCACTTAGAATAAGCTCATGCTTGATGGCATTCAGGGCACAAGGTAAGCCTCTGTTTTCTTCTGACTGTTTTGTGAAAGAGCAGTGAAAGATTATTAACATTTTCCTGTAACACAAACTTTTGCCTCTTCCTGATTTTGCCTTTCAAGGACCAGCTAAGCTGACTGGGTTGTTCTGTTTGTTTGTTTCAGTGGCTTTTTTTTTTGTTTTTAATTTAACAAACAGGTTATAGTTCAAAATCAGTTAATTCTATCTCAATTCTTATTTATATCATTCAAATACATTTGCATAAAAATTGACTCAAATATCCATTAACAGTATTTTTACCAACAACCACCAAACAACATGGATTGCAATGAACTTTTGGAGGCCACCTGCTCCAAATCCCCACTCAAAACAGAGCCATTTTCCAAGGGAGTTCACAGCCATATACCTATCTATTTTTAAGCATTTCCAAAGGAGATTCCATAGCTTCAATGTGCCATTTGTCAAAAAGAATTCACTAAATTTTTCATAATATGTAAGTGGAATTGCCTTTGTTACAGCTTATGTCTCACACTTGTCTTTGTTGCACACCTATGAAAATATGTGCCCACCTTCTTTATATCTTCCTTTCCATCAGTATTCAGAAATCATTTTTGGCTTTCCTAAGATTTAACACAGCCTTTCCTTACACACTATGCAGTGCAGCTCATATTAATCTTGAAGACCTGCTCCAATATGTGATTTTCTTTCAGGGTAGCCAACATGACATATAATATATGTAAGATGGGTCGTTTTACCTCAAAACATTCAGAAAACCAATATAATTTGAGAGGTTTTCAATAAACAAACACTCTCTGTACAATATGGCAACTTCAATATTATTCTTGACCTTTAGCCCATACCAGAATAGCTGTAAATATTTTCATTGCTATTGGAAGAGATGTGATCTGTCTAAACAAAAGTTATGCCTTAGAGGAGGTAGGTGGTGGCAGTTTCTTCATAGCTGTGCATTTCTTGATAGATATTCTTTCTACCAGTCCAAGCTCTGGAGTTCAGAATATGCTGTAACTTCCAGAAAACTATCTGGAAGAGACACTCAGGATGAATACATACAGTGTGAAAGAAAAGTCATCTTGAAAACTTACCAATGCCAAATCATCTCGACTGCAGTCCAGGGCAGCAATCATCACCTGCTCATAAATTATCCAAACTGGACACAAAGAGACAATAAATGCAGATAATTGGTTTGGAATTTGTTTAAGATAATAGGAAGCACCTATCATGTAAACATGATTAATTAATTCTGTCTGTACATTTTTCCTCTTCTACTCCCACAAATCATGGCTGAAACACGAACAAATTAAGAAACTGCTGGAATTAATCAACAACTTATTTAAGCAATTTAGCGCTTTTAGTGCCAAAGTACTTTCTGACATTTTGAAAGGCAAGAAAGGTCTAATTCTCTATTTTTCCCAACATCCTAACTGCCATGTTCTAGGCAGATCCCCATGAGGACTTGCTTCAATTTCTGTCACAGTGTTGAAGAACAGAAAATCATGCAAATAATATCTTAGTAATAGTTTCAAATTAAGTTTTCACATTGCAATCTAAATACTGCTAATATATAATATACTAATATAGCAAGCTAACAGTTCTATCATGTAATTTTTAGGGCTATTTTCACTGCAGCCCACATTTGGGGAAGAAATAAGCACTTGGAATTCTGGAAGCCTATTAGACTAAGAAAGCAATATATACTTCATCAACATCAGCACATACTGAAAGACCATATAAAGGCTGTTAACTAAAATACAGACTGAAAAACGAAAATCGAATCAGACAAGGTAACTTTTAAAATAGTAATTGTTTACTTACTATCATCTCCAAGTTTAGATGCATATTCATTAATTAACTCTTCTCCAACATCCACTATCTGTTCACTGTTTCGGTAGTTTTCTTCCCTCCATTTCCTCATTTTATCACGCATATCTGTGGGCAAAGGGGCAAAAAAAATATTGAGATTTTCAGATAGTAATGGCATTTGAGTGTGCATATGATCGACAAGACACACATCTGAAGAATGGGATTAAAGAGCAAGAGAGCTACGAAAGTGACTTCTACTAAAATTAAAAAATTACTAGAGAGCAGATCTCTGAAACCTTATTACCCAAACTGTGCTCATGCTCTAACATTATTAATTAAAATTCTAAGTTAGCAGTCTCTCAGAAGGGACAGTAACACATGAAGTAAAAAAATGTATACCTAGCTATCCAATAAATAATAAAGTTTATCCATTTTTAGGTAAGAGAGGCTACAAGAGATTTCTCCTGATTAGTTTCACACATCTACAGACAACACTAAAATTGCATTTCTGCTACAGATGGATAAATTTTCACTTGAAATTCTAGGAAAAACAATAGAACTTCCCCTCTGAAAGGCATCTACACATTCCTAGAGAAAGGAGCTTCAATAAAAGTACACATGGATGTCAAGGCTTTCTACACGAGGGAAGTGTCCAAAGGTACAAAAAATATCACTGGTTACCTAGGCAAGGTAGAAATGACAGCTTATTTTATTATTAAGATTTTTGTTTCAAGAGTACATTTAAGATCTCCAAGAGAGCAGACAGGTAGAGAACACTACCTTGCCTGAGCTTTATTTATCCTCTAGACCAGGAAATTGCTAAGAATGTGATTTTATATGCACATACATTTATATAAGTATAGCTGTTCTATACACAAGAACAAATTTTGAGAAAACTTAAGGAAAATAGTTTTCATTACTAGATAGTGGTTTTACTAGTAAGAGGGTACCAGGATAACTGTTGCTAGTATTTTTCTAAAACTTTACAACATCTGGAAAAACAAATAGAGCGATAGATCTAAACACTGCCAGTTTTTCTTGCACTTCAAAACACAGAGTTAATGTAAATGACAGTTAAAAATTAAGCACTAAAAGTTGTTCCATCTACCTGAAGTGATCTCAGATCGCTCATAAGACTGTTATTGTGCTACATTTTGTGTTTTGAAATTCAACCAAAACCACCACAGGGTTACATTTCATATACATGGGCAAAGTTGAATGGTTCTAGACATATGATGGTCCCTGGAAATTCAACGTTAGACGGCAAGAATGTGAGTGAACACAAACATTCACAAAAGCTGACAAGCTAAACGCCTAAAAATAAATAAGCTGTCTGATTTCCACCCACTCATTTGCTTGGAAATTATCAATGCCTTCATTCCAGTGTGATTCCAAATGGAATAGTGTCTGAATTATGTATTAACAGAAGGTACATCTACCATTCATCACACAAGTCCAACATTTACAGCAATGGAAAAAAAAGTTCTAGGACAAAGAATAGAAGATCAGCTGATGAACAAAACATTTACTGATTTTAAAAATACTGAATTTTATGTAAAAGGTAGAAGAAACAAAACACTAAGAACTGCAGTAAAATTATACAAGTCTTTTCATAATGTTGTCAAAAAATGAATTTTTTACTAAGAAATCTATCAAAAGAGTCGAACAATAATAACTTGAGTCTTGGAGACATAATAAAAGGCTGGGGAGACACAATTACAGACTTTAGAAGAAAAAAACAAGTAAGGTAAAGAAATGTCCACGTTTTAATTAAAACTTCTCCAGTCACCTATAGGCTGGTGCTGAACAATTGATACATTTGTTTTAGATTTGGGGTTTTCTAAATTGGCACCCATGGCACGTGTAAATCAAAATGTTACAAGGTCTGGGGAAGGGAGGCACTCAGGACAAGGTTGGCTTTTGCCCAAAACCACGCAAGCCAAGGGACACAACGTGTATTTCACTTTTGTGTCCAGGAAGGTGTCAGCTCCTTTGGCCTGAGCAACCAGATATGAAATAATCCTCCTATAAGTACCTACACTTTCACTGATGAATTGGATCATAGTTTTCAAGTCCTTGATATCTAAAAGTACCTGATGAAATGAAGGAAATCATCACTTTGGGGCAGACAGAAATTGCAAACTCCAGAACGTCACCTTGGTATATTGCTGCTACCACAGCAGCCACTCAGGGACCCCACAGCCATTATATTTCCAGAGCTCATATATATTGATATCTCTGTTACAGACACCAAATCTTCACCCACAGCCCACCTCTGTGCACTCTCACATGGCAGGTGCAGGCAGAGGCACAGCCATCACTCTGGGTGCTGCAGATGCTGCCTCTAATCGTGGCAACTCTGCTGTCAAAAGGGCTTCAATTAAAAAAAAACAGCATCTCACCTTTGCCTGCTGTAATCTCAAAAATCCATACATAAAACCCTGAGTAAACTGATCTGACCCTTTGATTACAACTGAAAATTAGGAATAGCTAAAAGAAAGCAAAGACAGCACAGAACACAACAAAGCCACATCAGAAGCAGTTAATTGCACATAGATTATTACAGAGATGAAATGCTAGGCTATTCCCTATTTCCTAGAGACTTGCCATACAAGCTCAATATGAACTCAGTTTCTAAGTCACAGAAAGAAAGTTTGCCACCGAACATTAAAAACAGAAGTTCTCAGTTTCTAAATTAATTTGGATTTTTTTTTTGGTATATAACATATATAATAACATAGATACACATATTTGCAAGAAATACAAACACTGGTAAACTTCATCTTATAAAGCATTTTATGATATTTTCCAAAATGACAAAGAGTTCCTTGAAAAAAGTCTCACATGAATATAGTAATGAAAATTTTTGAGTGCAATTTTTAATACAGAAAACAGCCGTACTAATTTAATGTTACAGAGAACTTAAGCAAGAGGCATTCCGAGCTAATAAAAATCTAAAAAAAATACTTCTTCACTTTTTCAACTTATATCAAAAGAAAGCTAGTTTAAAGAATATGCCATTCCTTTCTCTTTTTCATTTTAATCACTTAAGAGAATTATTGACTGAAACAAGAATGACAGCACTCAAAGATCCCCAAAAAGCTCAGCAGTGTCAGCTGAAAGGCACTGCTTCCCTTTAGCAGCGTGTGATGTGTTTAACACCATTATGCTGCTGTGCAAGGTTAAGAAAAATAAACCTGGCTCGTTCTGTCCAATTCTGACAATATGTCAGATGCATTTTCTGTGAAAGTCAATTGTTATTTTAATAGTTCTTGAACCGCTGCCTGTTTGCAGATTGTGCTAATTTTACACTTGTGTACTCCAAAACCTGCTCCTAAAATGAAGTTACACAGGTGTTTAATTTTTTAAATATTTCCATTCGAGGGATAAATTAATCTTTAATGTATCACTGAAAATATGATAAATATTTATTCTGCAAAGTTCTACATAGCTTAAGAAAGTCCTAGTAAGAAGCTACACATCACCAGGTACCAAGTGATGTGCAAACCTACTACATCACACTCCATGGCTTCACCCACAGTTTTTGGTTTCCTGTCACTCCACATAGTTTCTAATTCTTTTATGAAGGAAGCAGGAAATATGCCATTTTCTCTAGAATAATTACAACCAGTATTAAAAAAAAAAAAGAAAGTATCATCATACCACCTTTGTCTCAAGTAAATGAGCTTTACTGTAAAAGGTAAACAAGATGTTTTCCTGCTACACAGATTTCTAAACATACTTTAAAGCTTGAGATACAGCAACAAAGAAATAAAAAATAAAAACCACAGCTCCCACACTGGAAAACACAGTTATTTTCAGTTATCTTTCCTAAACACCTGTACCATGCAGGTACCTAAAAAAACATAATTCCTACCTCTGTCTCAAAGAACCTGAGTGAAAAGCAAAGCAAGGTACAAACTATTTCATTTGTTACATGTTATTCTTTCCTAACCTTGAATCGCAGATTCATATTTAAGCAATATATAAGTATAAAATGTCTTGTTTAGAAAAGCCTGGTATATAAAAGACATATGAGCCATACCCCAGTTTCACATAAATTAGGCATTTTAAAGAGATTCAAAATGAGCTACATAAAATTCCTAGAACTATGTTCAAGTTCTTTGCTAGGAACTAGGTCACAACACTGCTGGATCACCGCACCTATGAAAAGCTACCTTGCACCAGGATCTGTTAAAGCTCACACAGAGAAAAGAGAAAAGCTATTTTTTTTAAGAAGAGTCCTTGCATGGTCTGTTACAAGATTCCTTTTTCACTTTACTTTTCATCTCTTGCAAAAAAAAAACCCTGAATTTTTCAAATGCATGCTTCCAAAGTGGAGACAGTCCCTTGTACCAACACACACCAGCCTTTCATCCGGATGAATACTTAACGAGACTGAGAAGTTGATATAATAAAACTCATAAGCTGGTCCTCTGAAATTTCTCATTTAACCCCACCCATATAAAAACTCTACACCTAGCATAGTGCAACAACTGTCAATCAGAATTCTTGGAAACAAAATGTGAAGATTATTTCTAAGAGTAGGAAGCTCAGCTCAGTATGAATTAGCCAAGGCCAGCAGTAGCTTGAATATCCTACACCTGGCCTCCACCTTAGAGTATAAGCACACACTCTGCAATACTGTGGGCCAAAACAATCTAGGGCTAAATGTACAGAGAGATGTCCACATGTGTGTTTCCCACCCTGTGAAAAACCTCATTGCTCTTTTCTGTCATTGATACCCAAGAACAACTGGAAAAAACAAACACAAAAAAAAAAAAAAAACACCACAAAAAAACCCCTAAACAACTAAGTCCCTGCATTTTGTAACAACATCTGCTCAAGAATAATAAAAACTGGAAAATTTTTCAACACAAGGTTGTTCAGGGCAACTTTTAACAGTAATACCAGTAATGATCTATGGGATCTCCACCCAAGCAGAGCTTCACAAGTACTATACATTCATTCAAGAGATATAAAAGAATGGTTAATCAAGGTTTTCCCAATGCTCCTCCTGTTAGCTACAAAATCAAACTAAGCATCAATTCATGATTGGGGAATTATTCTACTACTCAATTATTTCTTCACAGATTGGCAGTACGTAAATGAAAACCCAAGATCAAGCAACATCTGTCTGCATTATCTTCTCTACACTATAATGTTTGCAGTGCATAGTACATAGCAAAAGGTTCCCCCTTTATGGCCAAAACTGTTACTATAAACCATTCATTTACTCTTGATAGGAGACTGAGGATTCATGAGTGTTGTCTTGAGCTCACATGTTAATACGGGTTATGGAAAAATAACCACTGAGAATGTCAAATAAAGCTCAGACAGTATTGGAATATTAAAAATAAACCACCATTTTGATCGAACAGACATGAAAGCTGTAAAGACCCGGAGGGTGGGATTCTCAAAAACTTGTGTCACTTCATACCTTCTTGAAGCTGCCCCATAAATGCTTATGATCGAACTTTACGAGAGTATCAGGAAATTTTTAGTTCACCAAAAGATGAACTATGACGCGAACTGCTGACCCTGCCAAGAGACCATGTTTGCTGGCAAGAGCTGTACCGACGGGGAGAAGGCCGGCAAGCGGCGACGCAGCGGCCGCACCGTGCCTGGAGACGCGGGGCCGGTCCCCGCGGAGCGGAGGCGAGGGGAGGCCGGCCCGCCTGCACGGGGCACCGCGGGCCACTCCGGGCCAGATGAGCGGCACCGTCGGGGACCTGCGGGCACCGAAGGGCCGAGCACAGGTCGCCGCTTTTGCGGCCCGGCTACCCACAGCCCGAGGAGCCGGGCGGCCGCCAGAACCGCCGCCCCTCGCTGCTGTTCCCCAGGCCTGGGGACGGCCGCCCGGCGCCGGCCCGAGCCCGCCGCGCTCCGGGAACGCCGCCCTCTCCCCACGGCCGGGGGCCGGTCGGGCCGGGCACAGCCCCTGCCCCGGGCGGGGACCGCCGGCTGCGCGGCGTTACCTTCCCAAGTCACGTCGTACATCTCCGACACCTTCGCCATCTTGGCGGCCGCGCCGTGACGCAGCGCGCTGACGGCCCCGGCCGTCATTGGCGGGAGGGCGGGAGCGGGGCCGGCCCGGCGGAGCAGAGCCCGTCACTGGTGCGGGCCCGCCTCACGCCCGCAGCGCCCGCGCAGCGCGGCCGGGGCCGCGCGGGGCTTCTTCCATCCCCTCCGTCACCGTCGCGGCGGCCAGAGAGAGCCTTGTCCCGCTGGAGGGGACTCCCCTAAAGGCCGGAGCTTCAGCCGGCGCCCGTCTCGCCGGGCCTTTCTTTGGGCTCCGTTAGTCCGTGCTCGCGTCGGGAGCGCGTGACGGGGCCACGCGTGACCCCCAGTCTGCGGCGCGCCGTTCCTGTCCCGCCCGCGGGCACCGGCGTTAAAACCTCAGAGCCCAGACTGCAGGTGGCACTAAGGGCTGCAGGTTCCTGTGTTACAGTCCTTATAAACTGTCTAGGACCAGTTCGCATGGGATGAGGTTGTACACCTTAAACATACGCCGAGCGCAGAGGTGCCCAGTGTGGTTTGGGTTCAGCATGAGAACTGCCAGTGTTTGTCCTGCCCCCGGCATCCTGGTGACGGGCATGAACCGTCAAGGATGAGCCCTCGGTTTCTCCGTGCGTGGTTTGACACCGGCCCGTCTCCAGGCACCCACGAGAGTCGCTCGCTCACCCTCCCCGGCCACAGCTGGGCAGCGGAGAGGGAAAAAAAATTAACACCAGTTTCATGAGTGAGGTAAGGACATAGAGAAACACTTCAAGGGGAAAACAGGCTCAATTTAAGGTTGCAAAGTGAAATTTATTACTAACAGAATCAGAGGAGGATAACGAGACGTAAAACAAGCCCTTAAAACAACTTTTTCCACTCAGCTCCTCCCTCGTTCCCGCCGACAGTCCAGGGAGACAGGGCGTGGGGATTTGGTCAGTTCATCACCGAGATTTTCATCTGCTGCCCCAGAAAAGGAATCCTACTCCTGTGAGGTCGTGGGGTCCCTCCCACGGGAGACAGTTCTCCGTGAACTTCTCCGGCGTGGGTCCACTACCACCACAGCTACTGCAAATGTGAGTCTCTTCCATAGGCAGACAATCCTCCCGAAACTGCTGTGGTGTGGGTCCCACTTCCCTGGGGTGCAGTCCTCCAAGGACAGTCTGCTTCAGCCTGGGAGCAAGGGCTCTCTCCCTCCACCGGGTCTCCCATGGGATCACAGCCTCCTGCAGGCATACACCCGCTCCGGCATGGACACCTCCCTCACGGGCTGTGGGTGGATCTCTGCATTCCCCATGGATCCCCACGGGCTGTGGGTGGATCTCTGCATCCCCCATGGATCCCCATGGGCTGTGGGTGGATCTCTGCATCCCCTGTGGATCCCCACATACTGCAGGGGCAAAGCTGCTTCACCATGGTCTGCACCACAGCCTGCAGAGGAGTCTTGGCTCCAGTGCCTGGAGCACCTCCTGCCCCTGCTTCTCCACTGACTTTGGTGTCACCATGTCGTTTTCCTTTACATGTTCTCACCTCCTCTCTTTCTCTGACTAGGAGAAAAAGCTGACTTTGCTATGATTTCCTTCTTAAATATGTCACCACAGAGCTGTTACCAGCCTCTCTCACTGGCCCAGTTTTGGCCAGCAAGCTTCCAGCAGCTTCTCACAGGAGCCACCTCTGGCCCCCCTGCTACCAAAAACCAGGCTGTGCAAAACCAGTACACTCATGTGCCCCAGACACCCCATGGGCAGTGAACCACCACAGGGATAATTTCCAACCATGGTCAGAGAAGCTCTGAGGTATCTGCAGACCGGGAACGCCGCCCTCTCCCCAGGGGCCAGCTGTGCCCACCTCTGTGTCCTCTCCACTATTTACCTTCTGGCATCACAGCTTCTGCTGTGGAGATAAAGTGTTTCTTAGTAAATAAGGCTCCTGATTTCAATACTGTATCATTGGTAAGAAATAGATGTAGCTGTGCTGAACATATTGGGGGGAAAAAAGGTAATGGATTTTTAACTTCATGTATACTAAAGAAACTGGGTTTTAGCAAATATCACCAGAAACTTAATTGCTTAATTGTCTGACATTTAATTCTGACAAGACCTTTCATGGGAAATCTCTCAGTCAAAATCAAAATCAATAGCTTAGCTCCTTCAATAAATGAACCTTAGTATAAAGAATGCTTTCTGCATTTATGTTCTTCTTCTGACTAGAATAAGCTAGTAATTCTTAATACTATCTACAGTGTAATTACCTATCACAACTTTGTAGCTAAAAGGCCTCATCTAGAATTCAAATGGTGGCCTAGAAAGAGGGGAAGGGCCTGATTTTTCTTCCCTCTAAAGTGATTTTTGATCTTCTAACTGACTACATTGTTTAGATCTGAAATTAGATGGAAGTATAAGCATATATACAGCATAGCTGTACTTCCATCTAATTTTAAAATGCCAGTGTCTGTATTATCTGAACACTTTGCAAAATATTTATATATTTGTTCTCATAGTAAATGAGTAGGGAACTGATATTCTTGTTCCACGTGTAAAGGAGTGAATACAGAATGAATATGATCCAGATGCAAAAAGAATTTAGCACACACATGGCTCTGCACATTATGGGTGTAGAGTTTTTACCTCACTAAAGTAGATGAGGTAAAAAGAGAAATTAACTTGGAGAGTTCAGTGCTGCTGGAATGCCTAATGTGGGACACACAGAACTTTTAGGCATATAAATCCAATATTTTTATCCTTTTAAAAGCTCCATCAGCTATCATCTAACACTGAAGAAGCTGAAATTTCAGAAATGTGTGTTTGAAGCGTTTGGGAGGGGTTTGGACTTTTGGTTCCGTGCTTGTGCTCCATGCTCGTGCACCTGCCCACAACTTTGTCTTGGCAAGAGGCAGGCAATGGTACACCACAGGCACTCAGTCCAGTTACTGTTCTCAGTGACCTCTGTCCTAGCCAGATTTAGACAATTCCCCAGTTGTGCAGTCCTTCACCTGAACTGTAAGAGGAGACCAGGCCCTGAAGTTATGCACTGTAAGTGTTGCCTGCTGCCTTTCTTGGACGTGGTCTCGAACGACTTGCCTAAAATCACAAATGCTGTGTTCTGCCAAGCTCGAAGCTGACCCTTCCACTGCATACCTCTGCTCTTACTGTGGAACAGAAAGCCATCCACACTCACCAAGAGACGGGAATTGCTGTTACAATATCACATTATGCCAGATACTGTTATAGTTGGAAACAGAAATGGTTTTGGTATTAAGCTTTTTCTTCTTGGAAACTAAAACAGTGGTTTTCAAAGCTGTTTTCTGATGCCAAGGAGCTTCATCACTTAATTCAAAGTTTAAAGTGTTTTGTTAATAAAGCTTAAAATGTTCTAAAAAGGGAACAGTGTGTGAAATCTCTTTTCTGGATCTGTTATTTTCTGCCACTTCTATGGGAACCAAGTAGGAAGGTAGGGATCCCAATTTCACATAATAAGTTGTAAATGCAAAGGTTGTTTGAGGGCATTATTTTAAAGCACAGAAAACTTGCCACCTGCATTTAGTAGGTACCACAGCTAGTTCTTCATTTAAACAACTGAAAATGAAAAAGTACGGAAGTCTGCATCCTGTGGATGAGATATGGGGCATATAGAGACATTTGGGCTCACCACCTAATAAATAACATCTAGGACCCATTTTAGTTCAGTAATGTTGGGGGATTCGTTTAGTAATGTAACAAAGGTGGCATCCTCCAGGAAAGTATGACATAAGAGAAATAACTCCAGGACAGCCATGACACAAGGAAGAATGTACACATGTAGGATCCATGTATGTTGTGAATGAATAAAGTGAGAATTTTTCCTCTGTGTGAATCAGTGATTCATTTGCTTGTTCAGATGCAAGATATGGACAGTCTTAATTTTATGTGAGAAGCTTTTAAAGATTTTACTGTCTTGTTTAGTGATGCTAAAGATCACTCCCAGAAGTTAAATAAGTGGATGAAAAATATAGGGAATTAAAAAAATGTGATTAATGCAATTAAAGGACTTGGTGCTTTAATGTAGGTGACTTTGAGTCTGATCCTAGTCGGCATTCATTTCTTAATGTTAGAGCTTCAGTTATTTTCTTACATCAAATTTAAAACTTAACAAAGTGAAAAAAATAGGTAAAAATTAAATTAATACATTTGCTCTAAAAGAATTACTATGATGATTAATATATACAGAACATGTTAACATACTTTTAGGTTTTATCACAGCTTTACCACAGTAAAAAAGTGGCAAGTAGAATTTTTTTCAGTCATCCTGAAAAATCTGAGGCTTTTTCATATAATTTTGACCAACACAAAATATTATATATTGGAACATACATAGCAAAGTGGTATGATTTTGAATTTTAAATCCAGCATTAGTATTTACAGTCAGTTTAAAACTAATTCCCCGTTTTGGATTCCTAAGCTAAAGAACAAGAGGACAGCATAGCCAGAGGAATTTTTTTAACCTTAGGCTATAAATCTTCCTGGCTATTGACAATCACAAATGGAGAACATGTCAGAATCACATCATTCAGTGTGCCATGAGAAAAGGCAAAGAGGACAAAATTTTGGAAAGCTAGGGAAAAGAAATATAAATCAACTTGATGAATTGACAATGTTAGTGATTCTTAAGCCAGTCAAACAACACTTCCTCTATGGCTTGATACTCTAAACCGTACCCTGAGAGCCTTCTGAGACTGATTCTAAAAGGGCAGTGAGGCGAACTAACACTGCAGATCCAAGTTTCTGACTCCACAGACTACTGTAGTGTAAGTTCGTGTTTACTAGCTGAGTATACAAAAGCTTGAAATAGCTCTCCTAAAGACACCTCTCTGCATACTTAATTAAGAGGTTTTGCGGAGTCTTAACTGTGCCTGCGGGCATTAAAGAGGTGTAAGAATTCTCAAATGGTAATATGTTGCCGAGACTTAAATTTGGTGCTGGTAGCTGTTTTTCCTTATATCCAAAGTGAACCAATTTGTAGTTACGAGACGCCTTTGCCGGGGTTAGGCGGGAGCTGAGGAGGGGACACCAGGCCAGGACAGCCCCCGTTCCCTGCCGGTGGGCGCCAGGAACGGGGCCAGCCGCGCCCGGAGGTGGCCGGAGCGGGGCCTGGGCACGGAGCGGGGCCTGGCACGGAGCGGGGCCTGGCACGGAGCGCTCCCCGCAGCCGTGCCGGGTGCGGGATGGAGCGCTCCGAGCACGCTGTAGGCCCTGGCAGGGAGCCCGGGCCTGGCACGGAGCGCGACCTGAGCACTGAGGCTCCCCGCAGCCGTGCCGGGTGCGGGACAGAGCGCTCCGGGCGCGCTGCAGCCCCTGCCGCCGCCCTCCGCCGAGTTCTCTCCGACCGCCCGGGCCGGGCCCCGCGCTCTTCCAGGGCTCGCAGTCCGTGCTTGCAGGCGGCAGTGCCCCTCTGAGAGAGGGCAGAACAGAAGAAATGTCATGCCTGTGTGGCGGTGTGGCGGCGGGGACGAGGGCTTCTCTCCTGCTCAAGAAAAGAGGACGAGCAGCGCTGGGACCTGAGAACGCCTCGCTCCCGGGTCAGCAGCCGTGCCAGCTCCCGAGCCGTCGGCCGGGAAGGGACAGGAGGGGCTCGGATCTGGGGCTCTACAGCTCAGCACGTCCCATGGATTTCCTTCAGGGATGGCGGGGACACAGCAGGCAGCTGTCGAGGAGGGTCTCATGTTCCGTCCTGCGTTCACCTCTACTGCTCCCAGCCCAGTCACTCATCTCCTCATAGCTGCAGTAGTGTGTCATATACATTTGGGATCTTTTTTGACTGACTCGAAATAAATTGTACTGAAGTTAAGAGAATTACAGTACTCTCTCTGGACTGAAGTCTGCTCTCTGAATGTTTCTTTAACGCCCTCCTGACATCCTGACCATTTAAAAATTTTCTCATTTCTGAACCCTGTGTCTGTCTCACAGAAAAGAATTCTCCTGTGCTTTTCCTCATCCTTATTTATTAACTTTGTTCCCTTTCTCGAGTTCTCTCCTTGTGTTCAGCCACATCTCATTATTTTTGTGGTGTTTCTGGGATGATTTTGTCTGGGCAACCACTGGATTTGGAGAGGAAATGATCTCTTTGTAGGATAGCATGTTTTATTCATGGATAAAGTGATTTGTGTTTTTATCCCTAAAAAGAAAGAGGACTCAGTTATTCTACTTGCCAAGGCAAAATGATGGTGACAGTTTGTCACTGTTAGATAATCCATTCTTGCTTCAGCAGAGGCAGAAATGATTTCCATGCTGTTCCTTGAGCAAGGCATCGCCTCATACTGAGAAAAATAACTGGATTCTGTATACATGTTTCTCATCTCAATATTAGAGATGAGAAAATTAAAATACAGGGAGTTCATGTGACTTAACTAAACTCCTAAAGCAAAACAAAGTATTTACTCCAAATTTATGCATAATCTAACTGTCCAAATTGAAAGTCCTTATTCCTGGTTTTGACCATATTGCTATTTAGTATTCACACACATTTTTTTGACATGCTGCTCAATTCATGCACTGCCCGGTCCTGCTGCAGTTTGGGTAAGTTTGTGAGGTGTCAAATTTCAACATTGCTTTTTCTAGGTATTCCAGCCCTTCTCCTGCCTTGACTTCTTAGAAACTTAGTGGCAATATATATCTCATTATTTGTAATTTAATCCCTCATTTTCCTTACAAACTGTTGGAGGCTGCTTGGCCAACCTTTACGAGCTTCCACACTGCCAGCTAGCTGCTGTTTTACCAGTCCAACCAGTTGCTCTCATTCTCAAGTCACAAGTTAGAAAAGTCCAAAGAGTCCAAAGAGTGGGGCATGTTTGGGGGAGCTGCAGTGAGTGCAATCATTGCAGTAGTAAAGTACATCAGTATTAATAGCAGCCACCTCAACTGGTTTTTTGCTATACCAGAGCCACAAGCACAACACACATATTGAAACAGCTCAGCTGGGAATCAAATGAAATTCATTAAAGGGCCAAGAATGTCTTCACTATTTACCCTGCTAAAAAATCCTGAATTTGGGCACTTGCTGGTTCTCTCAATGCTATTCTACTCTTTGCTTCATTCAGTTCTTCACCTTGGGGCTTCTGTAGGGGCAGGAGCAGAAGAAGAGCAGTAGTAGAACATGGACACTGCAATAGGAGGTATCCCTCAGCAGGTGCAAACCTCTGCTCTGAGCCGGCTCCATGAGATGGCCTGGGGAGTTTCTCCACAGATGCTTTTTGTAGTGCAGCCTAAGTTGCACCCTCTGCTACTGGGAAGGCTCAACTTTGCCCTCTTTGCTTGATCTTGGAAGAAAAATTTTGGAGAGGAGGAAGTTTTCTCATGGATTGATAATGGAAACAGATGATTTTGACTCTTCTGGGGAGTCATTAGCTTTGATTTGGAATAGAAACTAGAGTAAATTGTTTACACATCTCCCTCACCTTGCTACATTCTTGGCAGTGTAGCTGCCAAATGACAGAAATTATATTTTAGAACAAGCAGAAAATGCTTCATGATAGTCAAAACCATGACATTGTTCCACACTAGAGCTGTTATATAAGATTTAAAAAGAATATACAATACATCATTACAATCTGCATGAGTGAGTGTTAATGGACTGCAGCTCCAGAAAAAAGTTAATCAAAACAAGGCTGTGATTTTGCCTGCAAATAAAATTACTCCATCCATGGAAACTGTTCCTGTTAAAAGTCAGCAGCAGGAGGGTTCCTCTCACTTTGCTTTAAATCCATACAGTCTAGATGTCTATATTCAAGCTATTTATCTCAAGTTCAGTTTATACTCAGAGGAGCAAATTATGCATTTTGGGGTACATCTCATCCTACAGAAGGTGTCCAAGGCATAAGCTGAATCACAGCCAAATGCAACTCTTTCTTTCCATTAACTGTGAAGGGAATTGAGAAGAATAACTCATCTGCAGATGTCTTCATTGACAATGTCTGTGTTTAGTTAGATGAAGTAGCTCTAGAGGGGTATATCGTGTCCTTTCTTAAGCCTTGCTACAGCCACTGAAAACGAGACAGAAGAAACTGCTTTTGGGAGATCTCTCTCTCTTAGGGAATAGGCTGTTAAAGTTCTCAACACAAAGCTCCCAAACATCTTCTTTCTTCACACTGGTGATGTTCTTCTCTTCTCAAGCTATTGTAAAGTGACATTTGCCAGTTTTTATTAAGGGCTGAGTTAAAGGAATTACCATGCTCCTTAGTTTATGTGTATCTTCTGCAGTCACCAAACTTGAAAAAGAGTGTCCTTGAAGAAAATTTTTCACTGGCATGAAGACCCATCATGCTTTTCCTGTTAGGAACCCCTGAAATATACACGTTCTGAACAAGATGATCAGCTTAAAAGAAAGCTATGGAGCCTTGACTAGTGAAAGATCTTTTGTATCAGTCATGTCCATGTTCCATTTGCAGAAAAATTACAACCCACCAAGTTAAAAAAATATGGGGAAGGTAATTAGGTGTTGTAAGAGACTGCTTGGGCAAATTATGGTGTCTTTGTCAGTGGAGGGTATTAAGAACAGACAAAATAGGAGTGAGGAGGATGGATCTTATGTTTCTATGACTGCCTATATTACTTGACTGAAAAGACAATAACTTGCCTTCTAATATGACAACAGTTGCTTTGCCTTTCACTGTTCACCTCTGCATTACCCATCTTGGATATTTGTAGTCTTGATGGAACCATAAAATGCAAACTGTAGCTTTATAACACTCAAGACAGGATACAAGAAGAAATGAGGAGATACTGTATGTAGTCAATTGAAAACAAAACACTGAACAAACTATTTTATTTCACACTGAAAGCACATGTGGGGTGAGTTGGCTGCTGCTCAATAGGAATATGGCAGTGCTGCTCCGGATGGCTGGAGGATGAACCCTGAGGGTCATTCCATGGGTGCTGAAGAAGCTCAGCAGCTGCAAGACCATGGCTTCCTCTACTTCTTGCACACTTGTTCATGGGATACAATATGGGAAGGGAAAGTAGAAAGCAAAGAGAAAAGGTTGTAGAGTGCATCATTCCTGGGGGGACCATACTTATGCCACAGGTAAGATTAGGCAGCAGGGTGGGTGTGAAGAGTTGCTTCCCTTGTCCAGCTGTCCTCCTGAGAACACAAGTATCCTCAGTCGTGCTGGTACAACTGATCTCTGGTTCTCAACCAGTCAATACAGACAGGTGAAAATTAACCCTAAAAAGCTTTCAGAAAGGAAGATCATTTCCTCCAGCTCAGGAATGGCGCTCCAGTCTCTCAGTTAAGTTGAAGGAGCAATACATTGTGGCCATGGATAGAAGAAAATAACTAAGGATTTCCTTACACATGGAATGATGAATCTCTGCTGTAGTGGAACTGCAGCTGGATAGTGTGACTATTCTTCTTGTGAAATTTAATTTTATAGACACTTCACTTTTGGAATTATTCTGCGTTTTAGTTTTGTTGAACCTCGTTTGTTGTTATTTTAGTATTTAAAAGAAAGCATTTGTTTATTTTTGGCACAGCTGACTGTGGGCTTGTTTAGCTTTCTTTATCACATATTTTGCCAGTTTAATAAAACTCAGTGTTTGTTGAACAGTTTATTGCTGTAAATGCAATTGCAATGAAACAGAAAGCCTCAAGGCATTACTGAAATATTGCAAACCACCAAGCAATTTGAAGCCTTAGAAAAAGTGTTCCATGATCTCAAAATTGGAGGCAGAAAAAGCTCCAATTAAATCAATACTTAATTCAGCAGAAAAATCAATGTTTTATACACTACCAGATTTAGAATTTTTTCAGGGATAACATCTGTCCTACAGATCAGCATCTTCTTCAGTGCAGCATTGCAGCAGTAGGAGCACTTCCAGTTTGCAGAATAGCACAAGTTAGCAGGTGACTTCTTGAAAGGATAACTATGTGTGGCATGAATGTGAGCACATGCATACTCTGAGTGCCATATGGGCTGTATTTACTTGGTGTATGTATGCAGAGGAGAAAGAAGTATATGTGTTACATTTCATATAATAAAACAGGTGCTGTTTCTTTTTGTAAAACACTTTTTGTCCTCCTGCTTTTCGGTGAAGGCAGGAAAAGTAAGCAGGAAAAAAATGTGAAGAATTTCAATAACAAAAGGTGCTATAAAAATGCTATTGACCATAAAATGCTCAAAATAGTTGTAATTATTTTACACTAAATTTCCAGTGTGACTTCCCTAATTTCTCTAGTGTCTTGAACAGGGACTTCCATTGCTTTTGGGAGTCCTTTCCAGATTTTCGGATCAGCTAATGAGTTCATCAGTATTCCAGTATTATTGTGATAGTAAACAAAATTACCTCCAGTTTCTCATATGTTGTAAATAGGTAAAGCAGATCATCATCATCATATGTATAGTATTTGTAATATTGCCATTTGAATGACTCTGGAAACCATGCCTGCTTGCTTCCAGCTTTCCCAGTGAATTATCCACCACCAGTCTGCAACTGCTGCAAGATGTAATAGTGTGCACTGGGTGGATGCACTTTGTGCATATTTGGCTTCTTTAGTCCTGGCAATAGAAGCTAGATGGAATTCCTCAAAATAACAGGAGGCACCTGCACCCTATTGAGAATGTTATTAGTGGGAGAGAATAAAGATCTTAGCTTGTCCAAGGTTCTGTGTGTCTTATCTGCTCCAAGCACAGATGTTGCATATTTTGCCAATGCCTCCCAGGCTGATGCTCATAAGCTTTCTCCCTGGTCCTCAGGGCTCTTAAGGAACCTCTTAAGGCTCACTTACACACTGACCTCCTTGGTGAAAGGACAAATAATGAGTATATTTGTGCCGTCTTTTGCTTTACTGCAGTTTGTAAGCCCCATTCTCTGTAAGCCAGATTCTAGTACTTACCACACAGAGGTTGAAAACTTTTAAACAGGCATCACAAATCTGTACAAAAACATGGAAGGATTTTCAAGAAGACATGATAGTCTTGATTGGCTGTTAGATCATGATCTTTTATTGGCATAAGCTCTCTAATTTGTATGCTTCAATAACAGAGTGATGGGTGGGCTTTTCAGGTTGACTAAAGGATAGGAGATCATCTTGGACAGTGCATTTTCCAAATGTCTCCCATTTTGTCACTGTGCTGCAAATCTTCTGGCCCGAACATCTTGGAAAATTCACCAGAGTCATGCAGCTCTCTGATCGTCTGTCTGCCCAACAAACATTTGGTCCACATTCTAAGTGGTGTGGTGGTTGCTTCATGCTACATGACTAGGCTTTTTTATTATTATTTACAGCATTTCTATGAATATTTTCTTTAAGTCTATACAATCATTTCCTATATAGGAACATTGTCATGGCACTCCAAAATTGATGAATGGGTTAGGGACATTTTGTGGTATCACAGGGATCATTTTGCCTGCTCTTCTGAGGCTTGAAACTCACACTGTACTCCTCTTTCAGTTCTATCCTTCTGCCATCTGCCATTGCACATTTATTCATTTTTAACAAGGACTCCTCTGTAGGGCAGACCTAACTTCTTTTAGCCTGGATCTGAAGTTTCACTTTTTCCTCTTCCTGCTTTCTGAGTATCACTGTGTCTTTTGTTTTTTTCTGATGATCTCCTAAATATCCTGAAGATTTCCACTCAAGATGTGACCATTCACTATCCCCACTATATTTCTTCTCTGCTTCTTGATACAGAATCTCCTTTTTCTTCCCTTTTTCTTCCACCTTTTCTTTCATTTGATCATGTGATGGCTTACACAGTTACAGATCAATCTGTTGGATCTTATCATGAGCTCTTATCTGCAAACCTGATTTTTCCTCTCCTCTTCCACTACATGCTTCTCTTGACTTCATTATGGACTCCAGAAATATTTCTGGATATTCTTTTCCTCAGGGCCTATCAGATGACTGAATATGGCAAACTTCTGTTGAATGCTCAGTGGTTACATCCAACCCACAACTGTATTGTGCAGATAATCCTTTTTCTCCACAAATTTTTAGATCTCTTCCACTTCTCTAGCAGCTACTGTCTTCTCTGTCTTAAAAGTAAAAAACTCACCACCACAGCAACCACAAAAAACAGACCTACTACAACCTTTCCATCTTTCTGTTGTCTGCCTGTTGTTATCCTTCATTAAAGGACTCAAGTATTGACAAATTTGAAGTTTCCTTGCTTCAAAATAAATGTTTCACTATGTAAATAAAATATTTGACAATGCAAATCTAAAAGTTGCAGACCTTTGCTTCCACAAAAATATTAACATGATAATCAAATTGATTGAGGATGAAACTGGACAACTGGTAACCTGAATTCCATGCCTATTCTATGATGAGACCCTGTTATTGAAAGGAAAATACTTTCATCTATCTATGTCCACTGAAGTTTCCAATAGAGAGTTTTCCTGAATTAAATCCTGAGGGCAGTTAATGAATCCCCTCTACTCCTACGGAGGTGATCCTATAAGCATCCCAAATGTGGCCTGACTAGCTTCTTCATTGCTTACTATGTGTACACATCCAGGACTCAAATCAAGAAGGCAGAATCAAATCTGCCTTCTTTATTCTTCACACTATGCTTTCAGTAGCCCCACTTTATAACAGCCAAGTTTCAATAATAATAAATTGTATGAGGTGCTGATATAATGCATTTTAGTGTATACTTCTTTGGAAGCTACTT
Organism: Zonotrichia albicollis; assembly: GCF_047830755.1. NCBI lineage: Eukaryota > Metazoa > Chordata > Aves > Passeriformes > Passerellidae > Zonotrichia > Zonotrichia albicollis. The sequence goes on from NC_133819.1 coordinate 127,945,987, forward strand.
TTAAAAGGATGCATATTATGACATTTTCTGTAGAGGCTGGTAAGCATGAGAAAGTTTTTCCTAACTTCTGTAACAAGCTACTTTCTATGCTGAAATATATTTGCAAGCACTTCTTTGGTCTTTTTTCACATCTCACTAGTTTTTGGTAAAAGCCAGTAGCACACTGTTAAAGTGAATGTTATGCCTTTCCAAAACCACATAAGCTTACAGCCAGCTTCCTTGGAAATTCAAGGGCACAGTCTAACCAGATATTTTCACACTCCCACTACTTTTGTTTTGTGTCCTAAGTAATAAAAATTAATTGCATTAATATCATTGTGAGAAGATGAAGCAAATATATGACTAAGACCTATCTAGGTTTTAATGGGATTGTGCTGGAAGTATGAGTTTAAAAAGCATTATTTTTCCTTTAAAGCCAAGGATTAATTTTATTATCTATTTTTAACTCAGTAATTCCTCAGCATTTCTTTTTTTATTACTCATTTGCAATTCTGTAGAACCCCTGTTTTTGGAAAAGGCAGCAGTAAATATAAAAATGTATAATGTGCCCTTCAAGGTCAGTAAGCAGAACACTGGTGTAGGATCTGTAAAAATTATCACCTTTGAAGGCCACAAAAAGAAATGTATATGGTAATTTTTTAAAATTTCTGCTACAGTCATTTCTAGGTCTTAAATTTTAATCTCCAGATGATTGTGAGTGGTTATGCATACAGACTTATCAGGGAATCCAAAATCTTCTCTAAGTAATCAACTGTCTGTTGTCTTAATGGTAACTTTTCTAAAAAGGACCAAAGAATAAGGGAAGTTATAATCTCAAGATGCACTCCAGACCTCCCTCAAACACAGCTTGATATCAGCAGCCCTTTCTTGCAGTAACTTGCTTATCTTGGAGCTTCTGAAAGCAAGTCACAGAAGGAAGCTTTGACTAGGAAGGAGGACTGCTTATGTGCTGAAATTGCTTTCTGTGGAAACCCAAAGAAACTGTGCATATGTCTTTAGACTAGTTCTTCAGACAAGAGGGAAAAAATTGTGAATATATACATTTTAACAGCCTCTCTCTTGTGTAAGAAATCACAGTGTCATTTACACTGACAACATCTCTTGAAGAACTAGCATCATAGAAATGGAAGTGGGAGCTGATGGCTAGATCACCTATAGTAACAACCATCTGGATGTTATGGGGTAAGTCTCCATGATGCTCCTACAGTGGAGCTGCTTCAAGTGAATGAATCCCAGGACCCAAATGCCAGAGTGAGAGATTTCTGGTGAAAGATCCCTTGTAGTGAGAATTAAGAGGGTTATTGAAAATTCGTGTACTTCTCTAGTAGTACAAAAAAAACCCCATGGCTGTAGGTGATGCTATTCAGACTGTCATATGCTGAAATTCCTAGTGAGTGAAAGAGCTGCATGACCCCATGGTCAGGTCTGATGGGGTCAGACGTGGTGGCCGCATCCAAAGAGCAATGGTCTCTGGCCTGTGCCCCCTCCTGAACTACATCCAGGAATTCCTTGGGAAATTGCTACCTAGCCTTGGCACAGCCATCACAGGGACTCTCCTGGCAATTTAACGGTGGAGGCAGTTAATTTCCTGGGAAACATTTGATTTACTAACCTAGATAGAGTCACTGAATATCCTTTAGAAGAGTCAATAAGACTGCCAGAAAATGTGCATTGAAGGATTTGGCAGAGATAAAAGGAATGGAACTCAGATACTGGCCTGTGAATGGCACAGGATTTATGGCATCCTTGCTTTTAGATTATAATGCGGATTTTCACTGCATTGAGGTTTTTTTGAGTATTCATTATTTTTTTCTGCCTGCATGAGCCTATTATTAATCTAAAGGAAAATTTTTCACTTTCATTAAATGTTTTTTCACTACATGACTGATCCTACAAGTACTATTTTCAGAGTATGCTCATGCTTAAAGGGAAGAAAAAGTAGGAAAATGTGTCCTTCAATATTTAGGGGAGTGAATTTGCTATGTGTGCACTCTCAGTTTTCCTAGACGCACCAAGGAGAGCTTTGATTGCAAAAGACAAGCAGAATCTGGACCAGTGCATGTGCAACAAATTATTTAGTCAGCAGCACTTTTCCTGTCAGATAGATGTCTGCTAAAAATAATAGTTGTTGCTGTTTCCCCTCTACAGCGAGTACCAGAGATGCATTACTAGAGCAATCAAAAGTTTTGGCCACAACATTCTTCTCAAAGGCATCACTACTTGAAACCCCAGGGACATTAAGTGGAAAGGAACAAGAACTTACTCCCCTGCATGAACTACAAGCTATTTCTGAATTAAAAATCTGCAAATGTTGACAAAAAAGTAGCTACTGTGAATCTCACCATATATTAAGTATTGTCACTGGATCATTTTGACACAAGGAGTTCAGGTTATTGCTCAAAATATATTTTACTTCTGAAGATCAGAGTGAGATAGAAAGTCCTAATTAAAGGGAATTTATCATTAGATTTGGTATCATCTTTCATTTTATTGAGTATTTACCTAGTTTTACATTTTACTGAAAATTTAGGTAAAATGTTTTGTGATCTCATGACAAACTGGTAAGTAAGATCTCACAAAGTAGTTGATGTTCACCAGTGTATTGAATAGATCCTAAGGTAATGTATGGGATTTATTTGGTCCTGCAATTACTGGACTTGATACTACTCAATCCAATTTAATTTGTATTTCTATAAATTGCTGGAGTTTGCAACACACTGCAGTATATTTTTCCTGTAAATCAGAAGCAAGAGTCAATATGCTAATACTGCCCAAGTGTTATATTAATTCATGTGGACATGTGTCCGGTTTATCTCGGCTGTTTGAGGGGCCTCTGAAGGCCCGAGGTGGCCTTGGGGCAGCCCGCGTATCGAAGGACGAGAAGAGGCTTCAGTTCTTCTTTCGGTTTTTATGTTTATTAATTGTTTATCTAAAAGATGTTCTTTCAGCCGAACAGAGATCTGCTCAGCAGTCAGCCATGGGCACACTGTCTGCCCTCCCGGGCAGCCATGTATCTTTATACCCATTGTTACGTGTACAATATTTATCATTTTTCCCCAATACCATCTATTCTTATAACTCGGTGCACTCTCAGTAATAACCAATCCAAGAGTGTCACCGTGGCCAAAGAAGATGGAGGAGAAGAGGAAGAAGAAGAAGGACAGGACACACCCCAATTCCTCCATCTTACTCCTCTAAACCCCCCTGTACATAAATCCTAAACCCTGTTTCTCACCCTCTAATTAGCCAATCCCTTCACCATTCACCCTGGTGAAGCCCTCATCCTTGTCGTCTCCTGTGTAGGGTTAAAGTCCAGCTACCAGACACTTCTGGCAACATTCCAGGACTCCCGAGCCCCCCAAGGTGGTCTCGGTGGCTCAGCATCTCAGGACTGAGATCTTGAGATCCGACATCTCCCCCTTCTGTTTGCACCAAGAAACCCTCTTTTACAATCCGATTCATGGCATCTGGGACGACATGGATGAGGACTAGGAGAATTATTAAAACATAAAACCTTAAACTATTAAAACATAAAATCCTACCCTTAAAATTCTTCTCCAAATGGGAGAAATGTCAAAGAAATCTACCAGCTGATCAATATATGATCCTTTGTCAGTTTTCCCTATAATAGGTAAATTTACCCCATTGCCTATTGCAATTCAAGACCCCAAGGAGAAAACCCCCGAGTCTTTCATCCTTATACAGAAATATTCAAGACCCCAAAGAGAAAAACCCCCCCAGAGTCTTTCGTTCCTCTTGTTTCTCTTCTGAGTTGTCCTTTGCAGTCTGAGTCCCGACTTTTGTCTGAGTATTCGTTTCTTCTTATATCTTGTTGAGGAAAATCGCTGCATAGTTGCAGACTCGTTACGAGATAACACTGTGGCTCCGCCGAACTGATCTGGCCTGTCGTGCACTTCGGTCATTCCCCCACGAGGTGGCGCTGTCACCGGCCTCCCTGGCTGGGGCGACTGCATGAACACAACTTCCTCCTTGTTCAGCGGTTGTCGCTGTTTGCAAGCCTACTTGAGACCGGGGTTACCTGGTTTTTGATTCAACTGACAATAGGGTTAGAACACACGCCTCCCCGGGAGGGGAGAGGCTTGGGACTCCGAGGGTTTTTACCAAAGGCACCAAGTCTGGAGAGGGCCCCTCCTCGCCCGAGACGTTACCGGGGGTCTGGCCCGCCCCCGCCCGCGCTCTGCGCATGCGTGCTTTCCGAGCCGCTCCCTGTCTCTCCCGAGGTAATTTCTCCCTCTCCCTTTTTGTTCCGCCTCTGAATTTTCCCCCCTCGGTCTGCCCCTGACTCTGTCTCCTCCTCCTCCGACGCTGTGTGTGTGTGTGGCCCTTCGTCAGTGTGTGCCGGCCGCCCCCGCCGGCACCCGCGCCCGCCGCGTTCGGGTCGATCTGCGTCCCGGGTTTTTGCGTCACAACCGTGCGCCTCCTACGTCTCTGCATGGCAGCTTTCTGGGATTGCGCAATTTCCCCTAATTTCGCTGCATGGGTCAGACGCTCTGGCGTTGGTTTGTGATTCTGCCCCGGGTTCTTGTGAGTTTTGCCCGCCGCGCGCATTTCTGCTACCTTGCCGGCCCCCGGGGCGGCTGCTGCCCCCGGCCCTGAGTCAAGCAAAGCCGCGCGAAAACACGTATCCCTTGCTTTTTCTTCACCTGCGCTCCCCGCCTGCTCCGCTGCAGCCTGGCTTCCCTGCTCCGTTGCCACGGCATCGCGAGAAAGCGCGCCCCCCGGTTCCCTCTCCCCCCCCTGTTCCCCCCCCCTGTTCCTGAGTCCTCCATGCTCTCTGGGGTTTTTGGACGTTTTGGGGGTTTCCCGGGGTTTCTGGGTTTTGGGACCGGGTATTTTAATAATATTTCTCGCTCTCTTTCCTCGAGAGCCCTTCCCCCCTGGCTTCTTAAGGCCAGAGCTAATCTTTTCCTGGAGCCTTGCTCCTCCCCTTTTAAGGGCCCCCCCCCAGATGTCTGCTGCATCTGTTGGGTTACTTCTTCCTGGCCTTTTAAGGCCAGAGCTAATTTTTTTTTTCCTGGAGTCATGCTCCTCCCCCCCCCAGATGTCTGCTGCGTCTGGAGGTTTTCCTTCCTGGCCTTTTAAGGCCAGAGCTAATTTTTTTTTGTGTATGTTTGTGTCACACCTTATAAGGCGGACAAAATTTCCCGTTGTTCCTGGGAAAGTGTGCCCCTCATGTTCTTATTTCCAGGCTTTCTTACCAGATTTTTCGTCAGGGCAGTCCGGAGGTCTCAGTCTCTGTCCAGCAGATCACGAGATGTAGTCCCAGGGCGCCTTCTGGTTCCAGTCCGGGCTGTTCTGCTACGAATTGTCTTCGGCAGAAACTGAGAGATGGATTCCACAGTGACTGCTGTTTTTTGCAGTCTCTGTTGGCTTTTTGTTTTCTTCTTCTCTCTGGTCTTCAGGGCTTTGAGGGTGCCCCCCCCGAAAGGTTGTGGTGGTGGTGCCCGCCAGGGAACGCCAAGTGTCCGGTTTATCTCCCCGAAAGGTTGTGGTGGTTCTTGTCCGCCCAGGGAACGCCAAGTGTCCGGTTTATCTCGGCTGTTTGAGGGGCCTGGAAAGGCCCGGAGTGGCCTTGGGGCAGCCCGCGTATCGAAGGACGAGAAGAGGCTTCAGTTCTTCTTTCGGTTTTTATGTTTATTAATTGTTTATCTAAAAGATGTTCTTTCAGCCGAACAGAGATCTGCTCAGCAGTCAGCCATGGGCACACTGTCTGCCCTCCCGGGCAGCCATGTATCTTTATACCCATTGTTACGTGTACAATATTTATCATTTTTCCCCAATACCATCTATTCTTATAACTCGGTGCACTCTCAGTAATAACCAATCCAAGAGTGCCACCGTGGCCAAAGAAGATGGAGGAGAAGAGGAAGAAGAAGAAGGACAGGACACACCCCAATTCCTCCATCTTACTCCTCTAAACCCCCCTGTACATAAATCCTAAACCCTGTTTCTCACCCTCTAATTAGCCAATCCCTTCACCATTCACCCTGGTGAAGCCCTCATCCTTGTCGTCTCCTGTGTAGGGTTAAAGTCCAGCTACCAGACACTTCTGGCAACATTCCAGGACTCCCGAGCCCCCCAAGGTGGTCTCGGTGGCTCAGCATCTCAGGACTGAGATCTTGAGATCCGACAGACATGAATATATTCATGAATATATATATTAATACAGTGTGCACATTTTATGTCTCAGACAATTTGCATTCAATACTTTTGTTAGGAAGAGAGAACATGGTCTTTTACCAACACAAGCAGTTTCCTAGGTGATCCTGTGGGTCACACCGTGTTCTGTTGTGATTCTTATGCATAGAGCACAGTTTATATCCTAATAAAATGATTGAAAGTTATATTTAGGCATTTGCAGGAAGTTCAAGGAAGTGGTCAAACCTACATTAAAGGTGGGCAATGTTTAGATAGAATATGTGTTATAATGTCTCAATTTTTCCTGCTACTAAGCAAGACAATTGACATTTTCATAATTGCAAAAATTAAGGAATATCTGACTTCTTTAGAAATTACATCTTACAGTACTACAGGTGATTTGTAACTCTTGGTTTGTAATTTGTGTGGATTTCCTACTTGTAGTTTTACATATAGTTAATGGTCTAAGTTCTTAGCAAAGATAACTGAAATTCATAATCTAGGTCAAACCTAATATGCATAGATATTCTACCACTGCCTTCTTACTGTTCTCATTTTCCATCTTTATTCAATAACACAAATGCCTTTTGTTTCTGCAGGAAAGGATCTGCTCCAAATCCTGATGTCCCATGGATGCCAAAAGAAGTTGTACCTCAATGTCTGTAATAATTCTAAGCAAAGTTCTTAGGATTTGTGCCATACATACTTTCATTTTACTTTCCTCTCTTCAGACTATTAAAATGTCCTCTTTTTTTTTTTTTTCTTCCCTGGTTGAGAGGCATCACATTTTACTTTTCTGTAGGTGAAAAAATACTGTGTTGAAGTAATTTTAAGCAGAGAAAAAGAGCCCTTTTGTTCTGTTAGGAAGTTCTAACTGAACCTCTTTAGTCATAGCTATGAGAAAACTTGGCTGAAGTTTGAAAACTGAGATGCCACTACTAAATTGACTAGACGGCTATAATGGTTACATTTGACTGAAAAAACACTTCTGAAAATATTCACTGGACATCTGTCAAGAAGCAGCTCCTCACTCACAATCGCACATAGCAAATGGGAAGGACATACATTATTTATCTGCTGAGTTTGATAAAGCCAAGTGAGTTTGAAAAAGTGATTGTATAAAGAAAACTGCAAGTGCCTTATTGCGATGTTCAGAACAAAGTTCTCCCCAAAACTGTTGCCTTATTCCAAGGATGGGAGGGGAAACTCCTGTATGAGCTAAGTGCAGTTAGTCAGATGTGAGACTACTCAGTGTGCATTCAAAAGGTCAGTATGAAGAAGAAGCAGTCTGGTTAGAGTATCACCTTGGCCTCATTCTGCCTGTGCACTCTGGGAAAGCAGTGTATGCAGAACACAGGGAAATAAACACATCCCACAAATTCTACACTGCAGAGGGCAGGGAATGGGCATGTCTTGTCTGCAGGTGCAGTTGCTTCGTATTTGCAATGCACTTTTGCAATATTTCACTCGTAAGGAACAAATTTACTTGATCTTGTGTGTGTGTGACATTTTTTCATTTCATTTTGAACCCTAAAGGCCACTAATTTACCACAGAAATTCAGTATCCCAATTACTCTGTGCATGTAATAGTTTCAGTTCCCAAAATTAACTAGCCAGTGATGCAACCAGTAGCCAACCAAAGATAGTGTTACAGGTACAATACAGCTGGAAGACTTTATGCAGAGCTTTTAAAATCTTGAAGAGCTGTACCAATCTATTTTATAATGAAGAGTTTGTAAAAAATCTTTGGCCCATGAAATGCAAAGTTTTCATATGTTATTTTCACTGCTATTTTATGTTATTTTCATTGGAAATTACTATGAACTTGTGACTGCCCTGTGCTTGATGTACATGTGCTTAGCTAAACGCAGAGCCTATCAAAGGAAAAAAGACCACTGTAGTCGGGGCAACATTCCCCATCTTCTAGATGGAGGCAAAGCTCAATCACTGGGAAACCACAAAGGTAAATCCTCCATGCGTTCCACAGCTGTGGTTCTGCAGGAAATGAGTACATCTTGTGGGTACTACGAGTTACAAAGATAAACTTGGACAACCACAAAAAAGCATTAATAATGAAAGGCAGCCTGACTCCTGTTTCGTTTTCCCTTTTGAAGGTACACAGCTCACTGTCTGTGTCAGTGTTATGTAACCACAAATTGCCTTCTCATCTTCTGCGAGTTGCATTGCTGTCAAACAACAGTGATGACCCAGCCACACTGTCTAAAGATGTCAGGGGAAGAGAAAAACCAGACTACTACAAATGACACAGTGAATACTCCTTTCCTGTTACAAATTCCACATTAAATCTAAGTAATTATTTGGCTGCAGTGATACTTAGTCCACAGGACAATGCGTTTACAGGCATTTAGGAACAGCAGTTTACAATAATGCTTGCATATGGGTTTGATATCTTGTGTTGTTAAAACAAATCAGCAAGTCTAGACTGTAATTTGCTGAAGCAATTTATGGTTATTTCATGGGTTTTTTTCTCCAAGTAGAGGTGAATACATTTGACTGTCTTATAAGGAAGGATGGTAGTGCATGTTCTTTTGATTTTAACTGTAAGACTTATCTGAAACAGAAGTATTAACATCCTGATTTTTGTACCACATCAAAAACTGATCTAAACTATTAGTGCTTAATTCTACTATGATATTCAAGTATTTTGGGAACTGCTGATTAATCATGAAAAAATACTACTGCAGCCATTTCTTCACAAATTAGTAAACTGAGACTGTCAATACAGCAAGTCAGTAGGGAGCAAGGACCCATGTGGGAAACCCTCAGCTGCCTTAAATTCTTACTGAAGTCATCAAAGTGTAACACCTGCCAGTAGTTGAGGGTTCCCTTTAGCTTTTCACTCCTAGGCTGCTGCTCCACTACCAAGGCAAAATAAATGCTTTTTGTATTTCTGGAAACACTGCAACATTGCTTTATGCCAGACTTGACAGTACTTTTCTTCTCGGTGAGCTAGTACTTACAGGTAATTTTCTCACACTGTTTTCCAACTTTATTACAAATCTCACACAGCTTCAAAATCTGCATAACACAAGAAGACACTGTGCTCATTCTCCTTAGATGTAATTACTTTTCTGAAAAATGTGACATAATATACAGATAAATTAAAAAAAAAAAACAAAGCCAACCACCACCACTGCAAAAAACCAAAAAAAACACCAAAAAACCCACCACCAAAAACCCAGAAAACCCCAAAAATCCCCAACCCCCCAGGCTCTCGAGAGCTAAGAAATACTTTCCCAGTGGAAGTTTGATTTCCTTATGCCTTTGAGCCAGAGAAACAAGTCCCCAGTCCCTCACGGCTAGTGCCAGACTCTCTGCTATGGTACACCCAGATTCCAAGTTTCCAGACAAAACTGTTCCCAGATAAAAGACTCAGAGGGGCTCTAGAATTTGCAGTGGACCTTACAGAGCTGTCTCACGTCTGTCTGTCTTCCAAAAAGAGCCTCCTCAAACACTGTGGGCTGCAGCTTCAGGGCTCTCACCAGTCAATGAGCACACTTAGCACTGACAAAACAAAAAATGGATTTCTGTGGACTAGTCATTAGATGACTATTAAACAGAGAAAAATGTAGGTCATACTTTTGTAATCAAGTTTTGTAAAAAAACCCAGGAATTTAGCTAACAGAAACTTTATCCTTTGTACAGACTGCTATGCTTTCCAAAGCTAATAAGTTATTATACTGAAGTTCTGTACAGACATGATGGAGTCTTGTAGTTTCGTTTTTTCTTTATTTTTAAAATGCTTATGTAGATGTATATGAATTACATTCTGAGACCATAACATTTAGATAATTGTTTTGGTTTACTGCAATTGTCATACTGACAGACTTTGAAAACAAAATGCATTTATTGTTCCTAGAAATCATGAGATTATGAATTCACAAGAAAATATGCCTTTTTGTTAAGAAGGTAGGTCCATCAACTTCTCTTAGTACAACATGGCATAACTCCACTGAAGAAAGTGATTTGCTACACTACCCTGTTTTCATTAAAAGTAGAGGTATGTTATGAAAGAAATAACTGTGTAATATACTCTTTACTTGTTGACCTTAACCAATACCCAAGATCCTAGCTGTCCCTCTCACCTTTTCCAGTGGCTCATAATTTCTGTGCTCCAGACAAGCATAAATACATGATTTTGTGGTAGAAGATGAAAGAGTTGCTGTTTCAGAGCCCTGCAAGAGAATCTCACAGTGTTGTGCAGACCATAACTAATTGAGCCTTTAAACCTTCCAGGACTTGGGAGAAAGAAGTTGGACTGGACTTCTGTTCCAAATAGACTGCAGTTTGTAACAAGCCACCTCATTCAAATTATTTCTCTTCTGACATTATTGCACTTTGGGCTGTGTTTGGCTTTATTTTGTGTTGCCCATATGGAGTGCAGTTTCTCTGTAACTTAATCCTTAAACATCAATTCTAAGAAAGGATCCTCATTTGTGTAAGATGTGCATGTTTATCAAGGTTATCAAGAAGCAGACTTGAGATTCTACAGGTTGACATTTAGAATTCACTAAATGGGTAAAAATGCTTGGTTGGATGATCTAAATAGGGTGTAGAAAGAGGCATGAAACTATGTGGCTGTATTGGAGCAACCTACAAGTATTAGCTGAATATCTAACCCCTAATTGTTGAGAAAGATATGTCAGGATATTGAAATGACAATCATAAGTGAAAAATGTTCTGGAGCTCACCGTGGTGTTTGTAGGAGGCCTCTGTCCATGTGAGATGTTTTTGAGATTTCCATGCCCCATTCCAGGACGTGTGTCATGGCCTCTTCTGAGAAGAATGAAGTCACTTGGCCTTTGGCCTCATGACTTCCAGCACACTCCAGGAAAGGAGTTTCTCACCAGCTATTGACATAGCCTGCAATATCTTCTTTTCTTTTTCATTTACCCTCCTAGCTATGCCAGGCTATATTAACCCTTCCTGGGCACAGATACTGCCGTGCTCCCTGTGGGATGCCTGTGCTAGAGAAATCTTTGGAATGGCTTGTTGTAGTACCAGTGTCAGTATCTATTGTAACAGGGAACCCCAGCAGGAGTGATTTGAGTCTCTCCACTAATTAGTTCATGCACAGAATCTGATTTACTTGTTTGCCTTTCAACATCTTTTCTCTAACACACAAAGTTTTAAAATGGGATGAAAATCAACAAAATAAAAAGTCCCTGTAGTCAAATCAGATGTAATCCTCTCAAACTCCTTTTCTCCTATGACTTCTGTCAACAGTTTGCTCTTCAGTGCAGGATGACAGCGTTGGAATGTGACTGTGACACCACAACCACTGACAGGCTGATCAGACCAAAGCTGTTACTGTCACGGACAGGGTTGATCTGGGCTCAGCAGGGCTGTGCACTTAACTCCCTTGAGCCCTGTGCCAGATGGGAAAGTTAAATGAGTCTTTCAGATCACTCTAGTGTCCTCCCAGAAAGCACTCACGTTTCTGTGTATTTAACAATCACTGTATCTGGCAGGAAGAAATGTATTTAAGCAAGTATTTCTAACTAGACCCTTGACTCTTACCGTTATATTAAAGGGCTAAAGGTATTAGATTTATGAGTGTGTTCAGACAAATATTCTACCCTGCATTTTTTTCCATAATTCTAAACTTTTCTGACACCATCTTTCATGACTTCCTGTCCAAAGGTTTTCCAAATTCTTAACATCAAGAAAGTAGGAGATGTCCCAGGTGTCATCTTTTGCCATTTTCTCTGCTAAACCATGTAAAATATAAAAGAGAAATTATTTTCTAAGAATTAGAAAAACTAGCTGATACAAAACCAGAAATACTGATTATGGAGAATCCTCATGTAACACAGGACTTTTAATTTTTTCATTTTTTCTTATTAGTGTGCAAAATTACCACTGTCCAGCAGTGCATTTGTATTTAGCTTTACATTCTGCTTTAACTGGCACCGATGTAAATGTAGAGCAATCATATTGAATTGAATTTCCTCCTGGTTTTCACCAGTGTGAGAATATGATTGGCCTGTCCTTTTTATCAGTCCCTGCCTTTCATCTGGAAGTTCAGCCATTCCTCCAGATGAAATGACAGTTGACTAATGACAGGAAACCAGTGTCAGAAAGCCAGCATATAATGTACCCCATAGCAATAAGTCAAGACTAAGGGATTATGGCAACTGTAGTATTTATCACTGCTTAAAACCCACGTAAAGCTTTTGTCAGGGTAGAAAAAGGTGAAAGAACTCTAGATTTTCCACAGTAAGCCTAATTGAGAAAACAATTCATTACAAGAAGATGTTTTAAAGCACTTTTCGAAGTGTATGCTAATTTCATGTGCTGCTGTTGTTCATTCCTGTCCTGAATTTTTGGAATAAGGAGTTTTCTGGCCATGGATCTTGGCTGAGAACAGCCTTCTCTCTCTCTTCTCACAAACCTCATCATAAGACCATCAACTGCAGCACAACTATCTTAGACACTTGTCTTGTTACAACACCTTTTTCAAAGTAAGTGCAACCAGCAATCATAAAGTAACACCCCCCATTTGCAGCTATAACTGAGCATTGGATCCTGGAACCAAATATTTGGTGGGAAAGGACCAGCCCTTCCTGGCCACATTAGGCTATAGTGAGCCATAAACCAGCCTCCCCACTCCAAAGTTTATACTAAGCAGTATTGGAAACTGGTCAGTGAGTTATTCTGACTGCTGTGGCAGTCACCAGAATATTGCTGGACAAAAGAAAAGAACATCTAGCAGAAGTGCTGGAATTCATGATATAAGACATCTTCATTCCTCCTCTATGAATATGCTTTTTCATCTGCTCTTAGACTTGATGTGAGCTGCCTGGTAAGTCCATGATTGGTTTTTCCATTGAGAGCAGCATTTTCCTTGCACCATGTACCTGTGAGTTTCACTGGGAAACCTTCACTTGACCCACTGCTGCCTACATGGTGAGCTGCTCAGGTCCATGGGCAGTTTGTGCACCTCTGGGTTAGCGTCTGGCTCCACAAATGGTGATTCCAAAGCTTGCTTCACCAAATCTTCGTTCCTGTCCTCAGTTTCTGCCTTATGGAGCATTTGGGTGAGCTCCAGTACCTTAAGATGTATTGCACAATTTTCCTGCTCCATGGTATGCACACAGCAAAGAGACAACAGGGGAAGGAAAAGGGGGGAGATAGCTGTGCCATGTCTTACATACTTTGTCAATAAAAACTATCAACAGATCAGCTCTGGCATTTGTATTTCATTCTGTGGTTGTAAAACAAGATATGAATTGGACTCTTTGGCAGGTTCTATATGCCTGGCTAGAGAAAGGCAGCCACTGGGCCTCTTGGAGGGAGTTCTCTCTTATTCTGGTACTCACCAATGTAACTCTAAGTTGGAGAAGGGTGGACCAGCCAGCTGGCTTCTGGCTGGCACCAGTGGAGCAATGAGTGGGAGATGGACCACGGACTGAATGCAGACTACACACAACACACAAGAAGGATGAAGCAGGAGGACGAGAGAGAGCTGTGTGACTGCCTGCTCTCTGGAGGACTTTAAACACTGGTATGATCACCATTTTTGGTTCATGTCCATGACCTCAAGCTAACAAGCAATTTTTAATTTACATGATACAACATTTGCAGAGTATTCAGCAGGACTCATCCTGCAATATTTGTCTAAAGATGACCGAAGTGCAGCTCTTCAACAGTCTCTGGCTGGTAAGTCGGGCTAATCAGCTCTGCACTGGAGGAGCTAGGCCATACCCAGATGCCAAATAGAAATAAACTCTTCCATGCAGATGGATTTTGCTCATATACATGTAGGAATAACACAGAAACATAACAAACACCCTTCAAAGTAGCCTCCTGACTCTTTGTCTTGGAAGTAACTCCTGCTCAGTAGCAAAAGCTACATTAGAGTAGATTCCCTTGTTTGCTTCCACTTCAGCTGAGAGGCTGTTTCAGAACTTGACATGGTTAATGATAAATGTCTTCCTTCAGATACACAACAAACAAGCTAGGCCATCACAATGTTCATGTTTTGATCAATGTGGTTTCTGGGAAGGCAGGAAGATGCTGAATTTAGTAGATGACTGAAGAAATAATCCTACCTAGGATATAATTTTTGAAATAGGAATTGAAGAAATAAACATAATCTGATACCAAAACAAAGAGAAAAGGAACATTCAACAATGCCAAAATTATAAAAAGAGGAGGAAGATATTTTTGGGAAAGACACTCCTTGATGTGAGAACTTCAGTTGAATTGGTAAACAGAAAAGAGTGCCACCAATCTGGTTTACTCTTAATCTTTACTCTTCAATCCATTAAATGTTTCTGCAGTACTGTTTGTTCCTTTAATTTGGTATTGCCGCTTGTATGTCTTGTGAAATACCATATAAATGCCAGGGCAGCTGAGATTTTGGCACACATTGTTGACAGCTGTTTTGAAACTACAAATATGATGTATGCTACATCTGGTTAGGTTGGAGTGGAAAAATACGGTGGAAAAGCACAATTCCTCTTTTAGAGCTGCTGGGAAGGGTTTACAATGTCTAAGTCTTTTATTCAGTAAAGCAACTTTTAAATTACCTACCCACAGAGACAGTATTGTATAATCAGAACCAAAGATTCATTTGAATATTTCTGCAAAGCTGGTATGTTCATTCTAACTAGGAAAATTGACAAAGAACATGAAAGACATGAGTTAATGAGCTTTAATGAATAAGTTATATCAGTGAATCAATAAATTATCTAAGAATTTTTTTTTTTTTTAATTTTCATGACGTGGCTGTGACTATGCCAAGCAAGGCATCATGTGTGCTCAAGTGTAATGAAGTCTCATACCTATGACTCAGTGGCAGAAGTAGCAGCTGGCCTCCTGGAAGCTGCAGTGAATAATCAAGGGATTTGCTGGTATCAGTCTAATGTTTTAGATGCTACTAAGTGTCCTCTTTCACAAGAAGTGGAGTTGACTAAGTAGCTTTGATATTTTCTCGATTTTCTTTTCCCAACATAGCTTTCACTTCATCTAAAATCACTCTGTGGCTGATATTCAAATCCTTTCAATATGTAATTTTTCCAAAACTAAAGTCAAGTTCTTTTTTTATTTCCTTAATATAGATTGATAAGACTGAGTGTAGAGCTCAGTTAAGACCAGCTCCTGATGGAGCTTGCTTGGGGAAAATAAGCATATCAACAGCAACACTAATATTTTATTTCAGAGGGAGAAAGTCTTTCTATCAAGGTTGCACATTTCTGTGTACTGCATTGATTTCGGTAGGCTTTCATTCTCATAATCTGAAAATTACATTGTGTACTATTATGTGCTCTAGGACATGACTTGAGGTGCTCTCAGGCTGTCCTAAGTTCTACTGAATTTTTTAAAACATAACATGAGTGGAAGCTTATTTTGATGACCCCTTGTTCTTAGTTGACTGATTCTGGTAAGGATTCCAGCATTTCTGATACAACCCCCCTGGTTTCAAATGAAAATACAGCCTTGAAACTGGAAGTGAAGCATGAGCATGATGCTATGCTTGAACAAGAATATGCTCCGGCGCAGCCACAGAATGCAGCATTCAATAGGAATCACTGCTTTAATTACAGTCAGGAAGATGAGTCTGGATTTTCTGTAAAAACCATCAGCAAAGGTTCTAAGCACATCCCTAGTGCATCCCTAACTGCCTTTATCAATTGTTCTGTTCTTCCATCTGGACCTGGTGAAGCTTCACTCTCCTGGGCACTGATGACCCGGTGCTGGAGAAGAAAGGGCCATCTCAGTGCCGTGCCAGCTCCTCCAAAGGAATGCTTGTGAACTGGGCAGAACTGGGGAACACCCCATCTGGGCCTTGAGTGATGGGCTGCAATGAGGTGAAACTGTTGTGTGGCACAATAGAGGCTTGCAGAAGGATGCAGCGTGGACATGAATCATCCTCAGCTCCCAGCTGAGCCCACTTCTGCTCCAGAGATGTATCCAGTATTCAAGGCTGGCATTCAGTTAATTGGAAGCACTGTGTCTCCAAAAGCCAGAAGGATGAAAACATTTTGGAAAAAACCAAGGAAATGCCAATAACCAGAGCAATGACCTTCCCAGCCAATCCTGTCACCTCCTTATATATTATAAAATACCCAGGATACTTTCATTTTAGGAGGAACATTCTGGATTAATAAATAGAAGCCAGAAATATTTGGAAAGTACTACTCCCAGGATTAAGTGTTGCAGGTGGAAGGCCTGAATTTACCAAAATGCATCACTCCTTGAATGCTACATGTGTAGAAGAACTTAGGCCCCTTTAGTTTTTTTAAATATCTGAGTGTACAAAGTGAATTTCTACTTTGCTCTGGAATTAAGCAATATTGATTGTGGTTTTATAAGGGCATTAAAAATTGAAGATTTCATGTAGCCATAAGAACATATTGGTATTATGTGACACAAATGTGTGAATTAAGAGGTTTTGACTGGGAAGAACATGAAGTCTTTCATAAAGGATTATACTTTTACCAGAACAAAAATAGCAACAGATCAAGTTCCAGAAAACAACCTGCCAAGCCCCTTACCTCTCACTCCACTTCTTCAAGGCACACTGCATCTTAATTAATTAGACTTGTCTTGGGATGGATAGTATTACCATTTTAGTCATCCATAAAGCTTCCTATGAAGTCCAGATTCAACTTTACAAGTAAAAGTAAACAAAGGCATATCTAAAAAACTAGAAGAAAACGAGACAGAAAACCTATACCTTTTGGCTGCCATTTCAGGATAGTATAGGCAATGCCATGAGTTCCCTGACTCAATATTTAATTTGATTTTATTTAACTTATTTTGTAGGATCACAAAATATGCTATGGAGTCTTTGGCTTTGATTTTGCAACAGCAACTGCCTGAGTAGATCCTTATGGAGTCCCCTTCCTGAATGAGAGCTTAGATATTGTAAATCTATCCCAGTCATCCCTAAAGAGAAATTGGACTTTTTCACTGTCTGCACTGAAACCTCAGCACCGCCAGATGTAGCACACATCACAGCCTTCACTTCAAAACAGCTGTCAAGAGTGTGCACCAGACTTTCCACTGTCATGCCATACACTCAGGATCCCACACAACATACAAATGGCAGAATAGAATTAAATAATGGTACACAATATGAAAAGAAAAACACAAGTTACAAAATGGTAGTGGTCATGCTCAGTGGCTTTGCAAAATTCAAAATTTCTCTGCTGATGTGAATTTAATACCAGACGGTTCTAAAAATCTTGAGGTCAAGATGTGGCTGCATTTGTTGAGAGAAGAGAAGTAGCTCTACCTGCTAAAAGTATTTTTAAGAAAGGTGTCCCAAAATTTATCTGGACAAAATACCCCTTTCATTTAATTTAGCTGTTATTTACTGTGCATATAAAGCTCTTCTGTTCAGGAGTGATGAACTGTAGTGTGTAACTTGCAACCTCCACATTGTGGTATAGAAAAAACCCTCTGAAACTGCCTTTATATAGAATTTGGAAAGATTTCATCAATTACTAGCACTCGTCCTCAGTATAAGTAGACTTTGGTTAGTAGTGTATCTGACAGGGCAGATCAAGCTGACAACTTTCATTAGTCAGACATACAACCATTGTAAACGTCTTCCAAACCAGAAGGTTAGGATTAAGAAACAAGACACTGGTGTTGGCAGGTTCGAAGATAGTTTTTTTCAGCTTCATACAACAGTTCATCTGTGCCACTACAAATGACTGAGAAAGTAATACACTAACACACTCACTGATGGCCTGCTGCTGAAAGAGGCCAAAGAATAAGGAAAATTTAGATGATCCTGATGAAGCAGTTCTATTTGTTGAATGCTGTCACCAGAAGCAAACCTGTTGAACTGAAATTCAAATAAATACTTCTGCATTAGATTTTTAAGTAAATATCATTATAAAAATGAGTATGCAAGAAATAAATTGTGAGAATTATTTAATTTAATATCTATATGGCAAAGCTTTTTTTTGTGTGTAAAGGCACTATATGTTAGTTTTAAAGTATTAAATGAAGAAGAGCTCTCTTAGAGGACTCTCTAGACACTACTTATATATAAGATCAAGTCAGGAAAGAAGATCTAATAATCCATTGTGACAACAATATTTATAAATCTAGGAAAATTTTAAAATAAACCATAAACTCAAAGATAGTGTGATATTTCTAAGTCTTTAAGATTAACATCTCCTCCTTCCCTTATCTCTCTCCTCCTCACCCACACTCACTCCCAACTTTTGTGCTTATCTCAAAGCAATCAAGGCTTTTTCTCAGATCCTCTT
Organism: Zonotrichia albicollis; assembly: GCF_047830755.1. NCBI lineage: Eukaryota > Metazoa > Chordata > Aves > Passeriformes > Passerellidae > Zonotrichia > Zonotrichia albicollis. Next base: position 127,964,400 of record NC_133819.1, read on the forward strand.
GTATATTTAAGCACACTGGTGGAACTGGTTGTCTACTATGGCAGTGGTCTAAGTATTTAAACTTCTCATACACTCATTGCACAATTAAACAGAATGCTTAAAATAAAGTATCAGACAATCCAAGTCCTCAAGTTTATATTTCAAATGAATACTGTACAGATTTTTCTCTATCCCTTCATTATAGAACATCCATGTTATCTTAAAAACTTGTTCAATGTCCTTACAGCACCTTCCAGTACCTGATGGGAGTGTAGAAGACAGCTCAAGTCCCTAGAGATGGACTTTTTGCAAGGACAGGGAGTGACAAGACAAGGGGGAATGGCTTTAAGCTGAAAGAAAGCAGATTTAGGTTATGGTGGAAGGAGAAATTCCTTACTGTGAGAGTGGTGAGGCACTGGAACAGGTCAGACAGAGAAGTTTTGGTTGTCCCATCCCTGGAATCTTTCAAGGTCAGGCTGGATGGGCTCTGAGCAACCAGGTCAAACTTGTCGCTGCCTAAGGAAAGGGGATGGCATTAGGTGATCTTTAATATCCCTTCCAACCCAAACCATCCTACAATTCTATGATTCTTTGAAATAAAATCACAACTCCTGATGGATATAATGCCCTGCCAGTTTATCTCTAAGCAATGAGTTCATTTGATTATTGCAGTATTTTTGATGTGTCCTACTAACAGTAAATTTATACACTACCCCTCATTGTATGATTTGTTCCATGTAGCCTATACTTTTATTCCTGCCAAATAACACTCACCTACTTGATCTAAATAAGGATCTTACATGTCCCAATAAACTACTATTTCTTGCCATTGCTTCAGTAATATTTCACTCTTTAATATTTTGATTTTTATTAAGGATTACTTGTGTTGTTAAGGAATTATGAATAAGTCTTCCTAACAAACAGCAACCTTTTCGTTATAGGTCACCTAAAACTAACAATGTTGTTGCAGGCTAGGTATGCCTTTTTTCTGTTTTTGAAAAATTGTGGGGACTATGTAGAGCTAATACAATGTTTGGGCATATGTGTTTTTAAACTAATTCAGGGAATATTCTGCAGTAATAAGAAAATGTATGTTCAGATGTGTATGTTCAGATGAATACCATTTTAAGAATCTACATAAAGAGATGAACTGAACTACTTTTCTTTTGCTTTGTCTCCTCTTAACAGCAACAGGAAACAGTCAAAGACAATTGTATTTACTTGGCTGCTGCATACCAATTTCACAGACCCAAAGAACTATGTTTAAGTGAGCTGCCAAACTTGGTTTGGTGCCAGCCTGAGCACTCCCAGTTTATCACCAGCTGACCTGCTGCTGCAATTCTAATAGCCACTTTCTTGCTCTACACTCATGTTTCCTTATGAATAAGATTCTGCAGTCGTTTCAACATATCCCTCTTTGCCAGGGGTTAAGACATGACTGGAAAAGTCTGTAGCCTACAAAGCTACAGCTAATATTCACCCAAGTGTCTACCTGTGCTTATAATCTCCATAAGGCATTGGAATCACCACATTTTATGGGTATCTGTATCTAAACTTACAACATTCACTGTAGCCTGATACTATCCCAGTTGGTTTCCACCAGAATTCGTGCCAGTGGGCACAGTCTGGATCTGATTTGGAGGACGGCGATGGAAATAGGGATCGTTAAAAACACTCCATTATCATATGGTCTGGTAGTTGGCTACAGTGCAGCTCTACAAACATGATTTAGTACAGATGTTTCATTTAAACTCTAGGTTTATAAAGGTACACATTTTTTTGGTTTACTCTGATTATAACCACAGTCTATTCCTCCCCAGTAATCAACTGCTAGAATTTGTCAAATGTTGTCATTTAATATGTGGGTCACTTCCAGTGCTGTGTTTGTTGCATGGAATGCTCCACTTCCATAGAAACAGATGTTTTAACTTAACAGCAAAAAGAGCTAAACAAGTGCATGTGAAGGCGCAGTGCAAATAATGTGTTTCATTTCTGTTATTTATAGCTGTCCACAGCTATCATAATTTTTTTATTTGAAAATTATTAAATCAATTACAAGAAGTTTATTTACGGATACTGCCAAGAATGATGCATGCTAGGAAACTGCTTCTGGGAAAAGTGTCTTCTTCTGGGCCACGCAGAGGAGTTTCAAAGAAGCCAGTGCATTTCTGAAAGACAGCAGTGTAACAGGGTCTGCACACTAGGCCTCAAAGGATTTGCAGAGAAGAAACCCTCTTTAGATCTCCCAGCTGGTCTGGCAGATCATGTCAGGTGTCAGGGCGGTGGAGCTAATACATATTTAACTCCTCAGCATGTTTGAAGAGGATTTATTGCCCTCTTTTGTACAGCTGAGATGGTGGTTAGAAGGAGGAGTCAGGGGAGAGGACTCTCTCTGCGAAATGGCTGAGATGAGAAGGTGGCTTTCTTCCTTTCAGTTTTATTTGGACTGAAATACACCCTACCTAAACTAGGAATCACAGATTTTTGTGGGGAAAAAAAAAAAGCCTATTGTTGTATGAAAAACTATTAATAGTCTTATCTAAAACAAAAGGGGGAAAATTTTTTTGAAACACAGAACTATATACACATGCCACAATGGAGTAACAAGTCAGCCATCTGTGAAATTCCTTGCTCCTTTCAATCCTACCTGACTAGTTTCAGGTCACTGTAGGAGACACTGATTTTTATAACAAAAGTAATGTTTGAAAGCGAGCCATGCTGCATAGTTTCCAAAGCACAAAGACAGAATAATTTGTAACAGTACTGTAACATTCCACATCCAGGGGCAGAACACATAAACAGAGAGCTGCATGCACCCAAGGTAAGGGCTTATAGCTGATACTCTAATATCATTTCCTAAAAAAAACCAAATAATTTTTACACCTGAGCCATGGGAATACCTGAAAGTACAGCCTAGGTTATTTCAAAAGTTCACTGTGATCATTTTCATGCCCACCCAAATGCCCTGGACATGTACTCCACCTCCTGTGCTGGGTTCTCAGTGCAGTAGTCAGAGCCAGGCCAGATGAGAGAGATATCTATGTTTGGAAAGCCTCAGCAAATGTGGGACACAAAAGCAGTAAACAGATCAGTGGGATGCCAGACCAAATGTGTTCCACATTTGTGAAAATAACAAAGTTGAGTCAGGAAGAAAGGTTTATGTGTCTTCTCCTCATACAATCCTTCCCAAGGTACTTTCTTTCAATCCCCCCCAAATTAAATCCAGCCCAGACAGCAGCAATATTTGTGAGTATACAGCATCAACCAAATGCATTGCAAAACCTCTGACAGCTCCATGTAGCCTAAGCCACAGTTCCAAGGGGTGAGCAGGTGTTTCCTCCCACAGTCTTCCTCCTCAGCCAGGCTCATGGATGTGCTGCCACAGCACTGCTGCAGGAAGGGTCTGTGCCTCACCTGCCCCTTGCAGGGGACCCAAACTCAGCCAGGCTGGTAACTTCTTCCCACACAACTCTCAAATCTCTGCCCTCACCATGAATTCCTGCAAGGGAAAATCTCTGGATCATTTCTCGAGAAAGATCCTGTGACACCTGCCTCTGTTTGTGCCAGGGCTGGAAAGCCTTTGCAAATGTCTTTTTAAAGGAATTGTGAAACCATGGGAATCAGCTCATCTGTCCTGAACAGGTTAAACAGCATCTGGTAGCTCCACAATTTGGTGACTCATAGCTGTGCTTCAGCAATGGGGAGCAAGCACAGAGGCAGTATGGGACAGAACTGTTGTTCAACATCAAATTTGTATTAAACATTAAATGTAAAAAATTTATATTACTGAAAGGTTTATTCAAAGTTTCTGCTAATTCATTTTTCTATTAAAACTGTGAAATGCCAAAAAAATTACTCACGGCTATTAATTAAAACAGTGCTTTGCTACATCCATAATGAAAAATGGAAATTTTTGAAAGTTGGGTAATCTGGAAGGCTTTCAACTCTTTTTAGTGTATTCAGATTCAGTATTTAATTTTAACTTATAGTGAGTCAGCACAGTCCAACCCAAGCCTACAATAAAGAAAAATAATGTCAGTCGATGGCTTTAAAACCTATACTTCAGACAAAAATAAGCAAGTCAGCATGACTGGCAGCAGAACAATTTGAAGATATCTTTAGTTAATGTATTTTATTTTAAGGATTATGAGTATTGTATTTATTAAGTTAACTCAGCTCTTTTCCCTGACAGCAATTTTCTACAGAGAAAGTGCTATAAAATTCTTTTGAATTAATTTTTGTCTTAGGAGTAGTAAGTAACTTTATGGTACAATTTACATGAGTGAGGTTAGTCAATTAATTCCTTTAAATTTAGAATTTCATTGTCCTGAACTACATATTATTTTTAATCTTTGTTGCAAGATGTGATCTTTGTAAAGTGGGTGGATGGGCCTCACTAATTTACTGGGGCTTTCATCCATTTAGAAGCCTGCTTAAAGAAAGAAGACACATTACACTAGCACTGGATAAGCAGATTAAAGGAAGTCTAGGGCATTACGTATTATTCTTGCATTTTTAACTAAAAACCCAATTGTTTTGCTCTATATATACATGATCTTCACGTTTAATATCTGTTCCCCTCTTGAACAAATAAACCAAAAAACCATATTGTAATAAAACTAAACTGATTTGGTAGACCTGAAAATCCAGAATCATTTTATGCCTCAGCTAGGCTCAGTTTTGCCTGCACATTATAGTCACACATATCTTTCTTCTCTGATAGGGTTATTTGCCACAAAGTGAATGTCTGGAACAAGGATTTGAGGATCCAACTTGAAATATCAGCAAGAAAATGGTCCTACTCTGTGATGTTACATGTTGCCTCTTCCTGCTTTTCTTTCTCTCACACCTATTTGCTGTTCCTTTGTTAATTAATTCTCTGGACAAGCCTAAAATATAAGGAAAAAGTCATAACAAAGTTACAGATTGTTTTCTGTACCTGTCACCATAGCCATGTATCTTCTACCAAGTATTTCCATGTTATTCAACTCCCTTATTTGCTGCAAAAATTAATGGAAGAAAATATTATCCTGGAGAAATCCTGGCCTGTTTGGGAATTTTTCTGCTGAACATCCAGGGCTCAAGAGAACCTCTTGCCCTCCTGCCTTCTCCATGGAATTCCTTTCACTCCTCTAATGTGTGTGCTCATGGATATCTAAAAAATAGTAAACAAAAAAAAAAAAAAGCAGGATGAACAGTAAATTCAGGAATCCCAGATGTCTTCAAATTCTGGATTTTTTTTTTTTTCAGGTCTCTTAGCTTTCTCAAGTATAAGTTTTGGGTTCTGGGAATACACATTTCTCCCAGCACCACAGGCCCCATTCTCCCAAACCCCAAATCATCACTCAACATGCAGCAGTGTCAAATTTGGTAGTGCTGGAGTTGCTTTGATGGGAAGATCAAGAAGTTAATTCACAAGAGACAGAGGTAAGTTAACCTTTTCTAAACTGCCTAACAAGACTGAGGAAAAAGCACTTTTTTTCCCAATCTTGACTTAGAATTTCCAAAATGAATTTGTCTATTAACACTCACACGAAATTAAATGCTGTTTTTCTTGCACCAGCATATCTGGGAAAACTCAACTGGACAAAAATCAACAAAACCTGCAATTACAAATCAGTTGCTTTCCTGCTAGAAATCTGTAATTTAGAGGATTTCAAGATAGTATTTTGTGATGGTTTTTTTGGCATTTTATTTTACATTATTTTATTAAGCCTTATTAAAAGCAGAATAGCTACTTTACATTTTCAGAGTCCTTAAAGATATCATGATCAAGTTCACAAAGTTTTCACTGAAACATCTTTTAAGCCAACTGAAACAACTTCTTAAGCCAGAAGACCTTGTGTTTGATAATTAAATAGCTGGACATATGGATATTGCATTTGCATAATGGATATTATGATTACTATATGTGAATAAAGCAAAAGTAAAAATGTTAAAAAAATTAAAATTAATGTAATACAATACAAGAATTATGTTCATAATTTACACTAAATTTTACAACACCTTCAATATCCTTTTCATCACAATGAAATTTAAAGGAAGTATTTTGGAATAATCCAAAGCAACTTTTTAATAAAAAAAATTTTTTTGTGAAAAATTCCTACTCCCTTGCATAGGCAGTAACCATGAAATAAACTTAGTTCTTCATCCCAGAATTAGGAGACAGAAAGATCTACTTCTCCTTTAATATTTATCTGGAAACATGAATTCCCATAAATTGACATTATTCACTTTTACTTCCTGCAAAATTGTATAAAGTAATAAATATATAAAAATTAAAAATATTGTGTCATAAAACTGAAGGAGATGTTTTAACTTCATACAACTTTTTTAGTAAATGATAAAATCTAGAATTTCTGCGGCTTGAAAGACATACAGAAACACAGATGGGTTTTTTTAATTTTTTTTTTTTCACTCAGGAAAATCTTTTAACCCATTTGGAGTAAAATGACAGCTTAAAATTCCATTCTGAGATTCCAGAATGCTGGAAAATTTTGCACTGCAGGAAAATTAAAGCTCTAACTTTTATTTGATGAAACTTTTCATTCGACCCCACTGAGCTAGAGAGACCTCCAGTGCTGCTCACTCATCTCCATGTCTCATCTTGCAGAGGTGTGATGAAACATTGATTTTTTAATGCATTTTAGCTTAGTATACAAGTGATCAGGTGTTAATCTGATCCTTTTTTCTTTTCCGTGGCTGCAGAGAAACATTTTATTGCTTTAAGGAGTAGACTAAAGGCTTCTCCCACCCTGCTGTTTGACCTGACCACTTGTGATTATGTCTGCAATGTTTCAGTCTCTCACTGAGCCTTCCAGCACAGCACATCCCAGGAGCCAGCGTGTTTTCCTGGAGGGACTTGCGGCTGCAGGACACAAAGTGCTTCAAGCTGGCTTTGAGTCAATGCCACCTCGTGACGCATCAGCGGGAAGAGGCATGAACTTCTCTGGAGTTACACTGTGGGCAGTACTTGAAAGAACATTCAGAGCTCCTCTTTACAGGCAGCTCTCAGCACTTCAGTGAGGCCATGCTCCACACAAGCTCTGCTCAGGATTTTCTATGTAAAGTACCTTATCCACGCAAAATGCATTGTTGTAGTCCTCCACCAACAAAATCAGAACAGCTGAATTGCTGTGGGTTTTACTCATACTCATCTCCTGCATAGTAAATCTGTTCTGGCCACATCCTTCTCATGATGCTGACAGGAGGGCTGGATGTCCAGCAACAGCAGGAATTGTCTGGGCTGCAGTCACTCACCAACTACAAAACTTCTTGCACATGGAATTAAACTGGGAACAAAGCCACATCCAGGGACGTGTATATTTTCCCACCTGTTTTATCTCCAGTGCAGTTGTATCAATGAGCTTCTGTTTCCTATTTGAACTCAGTTTCCTGAACACACAGTTCCTATCCTGTAGATCTCCTGGGACCATATGCCTAGATTCTCCTAAACTCAGTAAGCTTTTGATAAGATCAAATTAGGCATGAGTCAGAAGTTCTTCATGTTCACCACAGAGCTGATTTCTACTCTGTATTTTCCCAGAATAAAATCCCAATTGGTTTATTTTTGCAGACTCACAGGACATGTCCCAGGATCGAGTGTTTGGAGGGTGAGGAGACAGCAGTATCCCAGCTCACCTGTCAACAGTACAGTGGAAAAAGAGACAGGAAGATGGCTCCTGCTGGGAAAACAGAAATGGGACAACCTCACTTTGCTCATTATGGAAACATGGCCACTGTCTTTTCCGTCTTTGAAAAACAAAAGGCAAATCAAAAATATTATTATTTGTTCCAACAATTACAGTGACCTTTAAACCTGAAATTTGGCTTGCTAAGGATTCCTGGCCTCACATTTTATTTTAAATTCTTATTCCAAAAATGCTTTCCAAAAATGCATTTGGAGTAACTGGAAGTATTCCACTGTGCAGCTGCAGATAAACCCAATTACCAACAGGCTGGTTCTAACATCTGCCTCCTGCTTTAACCTGGTTTGAGAGAGTCAGTCCATTGGCTGGTTGCCGCAGTGCAGATCACAGGTTTTGCTTGCTTTGACAGTTCATCACATGCAATATCCAGTTCAATTCCCTGGCAGTTCAGAACCTTTGGAGAAGTGAGCCAGGAAAGTCATCTTTGTGCCAGCAAGGCACTGCCTGCCTTGCACTGCAGCTAATGGCTTTTTGTTAAATTCAGTAGCTGTCTCAAGAGTTCAGAAGAGAAACATGAGGCTGTGATTTAATGAAGTAATTTGATTACATAGAAATCAATCCCCTGGTAGGACTGGATAGCTGCAACAAAAATGCCTACCTAATTTGACACAACTTCTACTTAAATCATTCTATAAGCTTGCGCTTAAGCACTTTGTTAAATGAAGACTTAAGCAGAGGAAGACAGTGCCTTTGTGCTCTCTTTGGGATAACAATTTGAAATGCTTTAAATTAGGTTTGCACCTCTTACATTTTTTATACTGTTTCCTAAATCAAAACAATCAGCTCCAGAATAAAAGAGAAGCTATGGAAATTTCTCAAGCTGAAAAGTGTTTCAAAACTGCCTTTTTCTTGGACATGATTCTAAAGTTGTATATTACAGCTAAATTAGGTTTAAATATTTTAGGCTGTAAGGAGTCAAACCTACCAATGTGCTTAGCACACTACTCCTGGAATGCTTGTAGTCTCCAAATTCTTTATTGCCACTTAACCGTATCTATGTGGGGAAAACCCTTGCATATTTTAGGTTCTACCTCTTCTTTAAGATGTTCAAACTTGTTGGTGGGGAAGAAGGTTATTTTAAGAAAGGAAGATAATATAAAAGCACAATTTCCTTTCATCAGACTTGTTTCTCTCTCGCACTCTTGTTTCTAGCTCTGCATCTAAACCTCCAAAACTTGGAATAAATGTTAACAAGACGCAATACTTGGATTTTTCTTGTGGATGTGCAGATTCAGCCCAAGAGCTGGGATTTAATGATGCACATAGATTGAATGCAGAGATGGATACATTTCACCAGAAATAAAAGGCAGGAGCAAACCTGGTTACCTGCATATTCCTTTGTACACCCATTTGCCTGCCTCAGTTCAGTAGATGAAAGCACACATATTTAGATTAACACCTGCAATACAACATTGAGTAAAAACTTGTAGAATACTTCAAGTGTGTAACATTTTCTTCATTTTTTTTCATTCAAGCAAAAAAAGGCCTCTTCTCTAATGCAGTGCTGGTGGAAAGGTGTCTTCTGGGTGAGACGTGTTTCTAAGCTCCCACATTCCAACAACATTTTTTGGTGGTCTAAGCAAAAAAGATCAATTTCCTTGGAGAGTCACAGGTTCTCACACTTGGGCCCAGCCTCCTGAAGTGCAGCTCAGGTGCTTTCCCTCAATGTTGCCAAGAAGGGGCTTTGCATGCACAGACTGAGGCACCATGAGGTGCTGAAGCACAGCAGCTCATCCTCAGTGGAGAGCAGCTTGCAGCAGAGCTGCTGGAGACATGATCACACCTTCTTTTAAACACGGCACATAATAATGTTGTTTTTGTGAAATGATGAACTATTAAATCTGTATGACATATAGAAGAGAGAAAAATTGTTCACAGGCCTGCTGTAATTTATGAACATGTGGTGCACAGATGTTGCATGAGATTTTTCTTCCCTTTACTTTTGAAAATTTGGATTACGTTTTCTCTCCTTCTCTCTAGTGTTCAAACTCTGTGTTTCATGCTTTATTAGATATCTCAGAAGGGTAAATGGATGATTAATAATTGTTGATGACAGATATTTGGTTTCTATAAGGTGTGGAGTGAAAGATAAATATAATGGGAACAGTTGTACCTATGTATGACAACTAAGCCTCTTTAAGACCTCTTTAGAGTTATCCATGATTTATTGGGATGTCACCACTGACCCTAGATAGGAAAAACCTCTTAAATTTCTCTTATTGTAATCTTCGCCTTTTCTTCAGATATCAGGGGGGAAATATCCCCTAAAAAGGATTAAAAAAAAAAAAGACAAAGAAAGAAAAAAAAATGTAACTTTTTCAGGGTTGGGAGATATTTCAATGAACACCCAGTTCCTGATAGTAGTACAATTAAAGCTTTATTCAGAGAAATACAGTTTCTGTGCTACCATCTCTCAGTTAAGCCTTGAGAACAAACCATCAAAACAAGACCATAGTGTGTGTGCTGGCATCCAGGGCTGACCTCATAAAGGCTCACCTCCGGCTCTGGTCCCCGCTTCCCTGTTTAGAAGGAAAATTAAAAAAGACAGTTCTGAATCCCTCCTGAGGTGAGATGAGCAATGCTGTCCTGATCTGGATCCTGGATAGTCATATACAGAGGTAAGGTTCTGCTCCAGGACCATTTCTTTTGTAATGAGAAGCGTCTCACCACAGCAACTTAAATTCAATTTCCAGTGTTTTAAATTCGAGGAAAAGATTGTAATGGATTAGGTAGGTGGATTGACAAAATAGCTCAAAGCAGTTGGCAAGCTGAAAGCCTTACCTCATTTCTAGGTCTATCATATACAAAATCCTCATTTACAGAAATACATCACTTCTGGTTTTCTGGGTCATATATGTTGGAGAAACAAACAAACAACAACAACAAAAAACCTTAACAATTTTATTAGGAGTTCTTTCTAATTTCTTTAGGTCTTCTAAAAAACCAAAAAAAGGTTGCCAATGTAGTAATATTTTGTTTCTAATATCAACTCCTGATGATTGCAGAACCCTGAACAGAAGTGGAAATTCTGTCGGCAAAAGGTATGCCAAACAGGAACATAGATGAAGGAGAAGAAAGGTTGAAAAACAACCAAGTGGAGGTAGCTTTTTCAATTGAAAAGAAAAGGAAATTTGCCTTACAAGTATATACCTATAGTAGTACTACATGTGCTAAAAAATTTCCATCTATTACTCATTATTATTATATAATAAAAGGTTTTTTTATATATAACCAATTACTTATGATATTTTCCTCATTTAAAACTTCTGCTCCAACGCCCCTGCCCTGGCCCCAAACCCAACTTCCTGGAAATTTAATTCCTCCTGAAGCTAAATAGTTTAAAGACAACTACAAATTTCTCTGACTCTTAATGTTACTGTAGAATGATGGAAACTCTGCATTTCTGCACCTTTCTTCTCAGTTCCATGAAGTTTTTGTGAGTTAAATTTGCATTTAGAAAGAGAATGACTCCTTCCCACATCTGGTAATTTGTCTGGGAAACATATTGCTATAAGAAATAATCTGATTAAGGAACACAGATGAACTCTATTCCTCTTAATTAATCATTATGCATGTTGATAAATGCCTCCTCTGAATTTTGTCCTGATAAAGGGCTTTTAAAAAAGGTTAGGAAGTCTGCTTTCTGTTAGTGGAGAAAATAGCAATCATGTTAAGGTCTGGCCCCTCTGCTGTTGCTTTGAATCCCAAGCCCACCTACACCTGGAAAGGCAAGGCTGGCAGGAAGCAAATTTAATTTGAAGGGACAGGGAGGGACTGTGTGCTGTGAGAGGCTCAAATACTCTGCACAGACATACTGGTCTCCTCCTTCACCAGGACTTCAGAAAAAACAGCAGATATATATTCTCCTATCTGCCACTTGGATCTGAGCTGTAGTCCTCCAGAACAATATAAATTAACAAAATCAATAGAAAACTCCCCTTAATTGTAATTGAGTTTGGAGCAACTTATCTTAAACATTACTAAATCAGATTTGATTTTGATCACCACCTAATTGTGGACAAAAGGAGTGGAAAACTAAAAATAGGGAATATGTGCCAAATGTTCCTCTGACCCACCAGGGCTGGTTTCATTACAGAACCCCACTCCATCATGCTGAAGCAAAGCAACAGCTCTCAGTTGCTGAAGCAGACAAAGGAGCCTGAGGTGCACCTCCACTCACAAGGCAGCTTCATGGCTGGCAGGAGGCACTGTGGGGATACCCAACACTGCTGAATTTCAGTAGAAACTCTGAGAAAAACAAGCAGAAAAATATTTTAGGCTAAAAATGGGATATAAATCTCTTTTAACCTGTTCTCATTTGCTGCTGAGGACTGGGAGAAGCCCTAATACCTTGATAGTGTGTTGTCCTTCTGCTGCAGAGGCTTCACAGAAGGTCCCTCCAATTGGCTATAGCAGCTCCTCCACAGCCTTTCTTGATGATGGCAAAGTCCTTCATATCAAGGATATGTGATAGTCATTGTTATTATACCAGTTTTGAACCAGTGTCCAGAGCCGAGATTGTTCATTGTTTCACCTACACAGGCAATATTCTTCAGCTCTGCTGCTAGCAGCAGACTGTATTTCATCTCTGCCCTCCACTTGGCACAAAGGATTGACAGGGAATGACCCAGGGGGATAGAATAAGCTCCACTTGGAAAAAAAAAAAAACTTTTTGGTTCAGGTGGGAAAAAGTATGTTTTAATTCAGAAATATTTCCCTCTGGAGCAAAACTCCCACTTGACAGCTTGAAGGAGGACATGTGCCTCTGCGTGTTTCCAGGCCAAAGCAGAGGAGTGACCCAACCCTACAGTCCTCCAGCTGTTTCCTAGTGCTGGATCGTGCATGCCAGGTTCAACAGCGGGGACAAAGGGATGAGACCTTTATGAGTTTCTCCACCTTCAAAAAATGCTCAAACTGGCATGTTTTCAAGCATATAGAATAATAACCTCCTACTGTCTGAGGTTACTGAGCAGACTTTAACTTCTTTTATGATTATCAGTAGTTTTCAAGCCAGAGAAAAACTGGATAGACAGCTGCCCTAGTATTTTGATGGCTCTTACATTTTCATGCCACCCACAAGGCATGTGGACTTCTACAAAGCCTTTGATACAGAGCCTCTCAACATCCTCTCTAAATTGGAGAGAGATGGATAACAGTTCACAGATGAGTGAACTGTTAGATATATAAGTTGTTGGACAGTCACATTGGGATGGCAGTGGTCAATGTCTTTGAGTCTCAATGGACTCAAGTTACAAATGGTGTCCTTCAGGGTTCAGCATTAGAATGTTATTAAATATCTTTATTAATGACATAAAGGATTGAGTGCACCCTCAGCAAATTTGCAGATGACACCAAGTCATTCTGAGTGGTGTGGGTGACACACCTGGAGGATGGGATCCATCCAGAGGGACCTGGATAAGTTTGAGAAGTGGCCCATGGGAATCTCATGAGGTTTAACAAGACCAGGTGCTGGTGCTGCACCTGGGTTGGGGCAACCCCTGGTGTCAATCCAGGGTGAGGGGTATGAACAGGCAGAGAGCAGCCCTGCTGAGAAGGATCTAGGGGTGCTGGTGGATGAGCAGCTGCACATGACCCAGCCACCTGCACTTCCAGCCCAGAAAGCCAAACATAGCCTCTCCTGATGCTGGGCTGCATCAAAAGCAATGCAGCCAGCTGGGCAAGGGAGGAGATTCTGCTCCTCTACTCTGTCCTCCCACATGGAGAACCCACCTGTAGAACTGCATCCTGTTCTGGTACCTCAACAACAGGGACCTGTCAGAGCAAGTCCAGAGGAGGCCACCAAATTGATTGGAAGGATGGAGAATCTCTCCTATGAGGAAAGGCTGAGAGCATTGTGCTTGTTCAGCCTAGAAAAGAGAAGGCTTTGTGGTGACCTACTTGCAGCCTTCCAGTACCTGAAGGGAGTCTACAAGAAGGTTGGAGAGTTAGTTTTTACAAGAGCATGTAGTGACAGGACAAGGGGAATGGCTTCAAATTGAAGAGAGTATGTTTAAATTAGATATGAGGGAAAAAATCTCCACTGTGATGGTGATGAAGCACTGGAACCGGCTGCTCAGAGAAGTTGTGGATTGCCCATCTCTGGAATCATTCAAGATGAGGCTGGATGGAGCTCTGAGAAACCTGGTCTAGTGAAAGATGACCATGCCCACAGAAGGGGGTGGAAGTAAGTCGCTGAGATCCCTTCCAACCCAGGTGATTCCATGACTCTGTAAAGGCTGAGATGGATGTTCACATTACTTCTAAGACAGTGGTGTTGAAGTTGAAGAGTAAGTAGATTGGAGAGGTTTGTAGTCTGACCAGGCGTGGTGGCTCCTGTGGTAGTCTGGAAATCACTTACAACCTCTGAGTTATGTTCTAAACTTACAGATTAGTCATAGGTGTTTCTTCATAACCAATAATCCTATATTCTTCTAGACTGGTTCTGAAGGACAAGGACAGCTGGAGAAATGTCCTGGAAGGAATTAATTTTATAACGGATGTCCAAGTCAGCCATTCAATGTGCAAGACAGGTGTGCACAGGAATACATTTCTGTCATTCCACACACTGCTGTAAATCCCATATCCAAAAGCTGACTGGCTCTGAAAATGTGCATTTATACAACACACAGTAACAATATGCCAGTATTAAAAATATTGACAACTTGCTCCAAATCAAATCTAGTTTTCTTTTCCAGTTTTTCTCTTCTCTGCTCAGGCAGTGCAGTTCTCTCAAGATCAAGAAAATGGATAGTGCATTTTTTCCATAGAGGCTGACAGATAGAAAGACGATGATTAGGAAAAAGCTATAATAGACAAGAGTTTTAATATTCTTGCGTTGTCTGATACATTTCAAATATGCTGCCCTGTGCTAATGAGATGAAAAAGAGGACAAACGTTCCTCTTTCCCTAGATGATCTGATCTGCGTGTAAAAGTAAAGCTCTAAAAAATTTAACTGGTTCCAGCTGGACCCTATGCGGCCTACAAAGGCCTAGTTCCTCTAAGGCCAATTAGAGCAGTGTAAATTCTTCTTATGTCGTGACAGTGGCAAGTGGTCAGAATCTCTACCACCAGGAAAAGTTGTGAAGGGCACTACAAGAGCATATAACAGAGAAAAGAGAGATTCTCGTAGAAGGATTTAGAGACTTACAAAATACTGTAGTAACTAGATGTGCGTAAGAGTAGACTTCATCAGGAAACTATAGAGGACCATATTAAAAAGTGTTATTAAAAGGGTTATTAAAAAGTGGACAGGGCAAAGTAACAGAAAATACACTGTATTGGACAATTTTTCATTAGAAGCTGGAAGGACATGGTGAACTATTAAGTAATTTTTTTATCATGCATGTCTTTTACTGCTTTTGAAAACAGTCTAAGTTGCCAGGTAGATCCTTGCTGTGGGACAGCAGCCTCACATTTATAATAACCTCACATTTATAATACTTCAGAGAATATAACCTTCTTTCAATAAAGAAACAATGCATGGTGACTCTTTAAAAATGCATCATTGACAACAATTTGCAGGTTGAAACGTGTTGTTTTTTTTAAATCTTTCATAAGCCAATATGCATTCAATAGTTAACTTTTAATGGCAGGCGTGGTGTGCATAATTGGAGCAGTTTTGTGTAAATACGTGAACATATTTAAACAAACAATCTAATGCAGGCTTACCCCAATGAATGAAAAAAAATGAAAATCAATAAAATCCCAAGTTACACTGGTGTGTGCTCATGCAATATACACCTACTGGGACTTAGTTTAAAAGTGTTTTGAAATATTTATTTCTCTGATATTTATTTTAATGGAAACTTTCCCAACTGCTGATGGCAGACATCATATGCTTGTGGTGATAAGAAAAATGGCAATTCTTCTGTTTCCTTGGAATGTCTTGTTTTGGCTGTATGCAAAGAAATGCCATATTGTAAAGCTGGACTGGAAGCCTGTCACTGAAATGAAAATATGGAAGAACTTTAATTGTTTCCATAATTCCTTATTTGAGTTAAACAAGTCTACTCAGACATGCAACCCCTGAAAACCTGACAAAGCTGCAGATGTTAAGAATTTAAACAGTTTGTGGTTCTCTTGATAGCAACTCTTATTAAATGTGAACTGATATGGTCTATGCAAACATATGAGATACAAAATAGTAGGATCTTTTAATTTAACTCTGATGGCAGCTTCCAAATATAATCTGTAAATATTTAACCAGGGACAAAAGGTACTGGTTTTTACAGCATTTCATTAAAAACAAACCAAATAACCTAGTACACTCAATTATAGTGTAGTGCTGGCAATGACTGCTGCTCCTTCCAATACTTTTTCATGATGTCTGTTACTTTCTCCCATTTTGTGATTGCCCTGAATTTCTTCTCTTATATTATCAAAACCAGGCCTGAATTACTTTAGTTTATTTCTTTCTTCAGACCAAGGAAGAAAAGGTAGTATAATTTCTACTGAATCTTGGAATACTTTCTTTTGTACTAGCACATATTTTCTTTTTCTAAAAATACAACATATATCCAGTGTTAAAGCTTGTTGTAAAATAGAAATTAAGCTGGCAACACTCACTAAAACCACATATCCAAACCAATTCCTTTGCATCTGCTTTTATTTCTTGGACTTCTTCAACCTTCCTCAGATTTCAGCTCCACGTACCAAGTAAGCAAGAATTTTGCAAAGGATGAAGCTATCAACCTGCAGGAACAGGCAGAGTTCATCAGGAATGTTCTTAGCACGGCACCAACACCAAGTCCCTGTGTACAGACAGCTCCAGCACACGAATCACAGTTATTGTTTGACTGGTATCTCTACCTAGGAGCCAGTCTATTCCTGTCACACGATCTATACTGTCACACCATCACAGTGAGAAGCAGCATGTTACGGACTTTGTGTCTGGGTAAGCTTTCCTTATGTGCCTGAGGAAAGAGCCATCTTTGTAAAGGAGGTAAGACTGAACCCAGTAACCTGAAGCCACGAGAAGGAGGTGTACAGCTCCAGAGCTAACCATGACTGGCCCCTGTGCATGTGGCAGGCTGGAAAGGGGCAGCCAAAACCAGCTCTGCCACAAGCACGG
This sequence comes from Zonotrichia albicollis, assembly GCF_047830755.1. Lineage (NCBI taxonomy): Eukaryota > Metazoa > Chordata > Aves > Passeriformes > Passerellidae > Zonotrichia > Zonotrichia albicollis. The sequence goes on from NC_133819.1 coordinate 127,981,159, forward strand.
CAGTCCCGCACCACCGGAACGTTGTTCCCGAGGGAAGATGGGTGATCACAGCAGGCACTTGGTGGGGACTGGTCTGTGAAGCAGAGGGAAGATTTAGACCTGAGAGAGAATTCCTCCTAAAGTCAGCAGTGCATGTACTCATCACGCTCAACATACCACGACATAAATCCTTTAGGCACCTCATAGAAAACCAGAAAAAGATCTCTCCAAGCAACTGCATTTCAGATATCAACTTTAGGCCCTTGTTTTACTGCTTTGTTCTCCTCCAGTCAGTTAAACAAAGAGATGTAGGAAAACCAAGGAGAGAAATACGAGCAGCTGAAAAAAGAATAGTGCTGTCATGATTGTACAATAGGTTGCTGGTATTTACAAAATTCTGTGTATTCAGATTCAATATTTTCCATATGAAGATCATCACTTAGTATTAATGCTGAAGCCGTAAGGAGGATAGGGCCCCTCTTCCAATAAATAATTTGCAGATACAAGGAAAAGTACAATCCCTGCCCTGAGGACCTTGGAAATAATATCCTGCTTGTATAAGTTGAAATAGAAATGTGTTTATTTTTACTTCAGTAAGTGCTTAACACACAATATCTAAACCAAAACTATTATTTCAAAAGAATTTAAAATAATATTTTAATTATCTCAATGTTTATAGAATTGAAAAAGCAGAAACTACTAATAATCACAGTCTCAAATACTTGTATTTTTTCTTTGGAAAATCCAGAGACTGATATAATGATATGCACTTGTAGAAAAGAAAGCAGTTGGACAGATGAGCTCTTCCATTATAGGATTTGGCCTAGAGAAGAGCAAACAAATCAGCATTCTCTTCAGGGCAATTTACACCTATTGGTCTCCAGAAATTTATACTGTTGAGGAAATTTGGGAGTTTTACTATGCCAAGTCAGAAAACACTGCAAGTTATTTATGAGACCAGCAAAGAAACAGTAACCACATAAAAGAGCATATAATATTTTATTCAGTTATGTAGAAATACAGAATATAAAAAGTAACACAGAAAAAGAGCAAGATCCAGAAAATAAGTATTGTGGGAACTCACATTCTCTTTTCAGATAATTTTTGCCAATATGAATGCTGAGAAGCATCCATCGTTCATTGTCTGTCAAGATAGACTACATATGGCTCTGGAGAAACATTATCATACTGTGCAGTTCTCTTATCAACAGAATATCTGTGACATGCACAGAATGAGGACCTAAAGGTTTGTTCTTAAGTTACTACATCCCCCTCCCTGCCACCCCCCATAACAGAGACCAGCACAAGTAAAGCACATTGAGGAAGAGATTCAAGACAAGTGCACATTTGTTGAAAAAAAAAAAAAAGTTTTATTTCATAGAATCATTTAGGCTGAACAAGACCTTCAGATGTGTATGTACAGATTGAGGAATGAGACTGAAAAGCAGTGCCACATGAAGGGAGCTGGGAGTCCTGGTATATGGCAAGTTGAACATGAGCCAGCAGTGCCCTGGCAGCCAGGAGGGCCAAGTGTGTCCTGGGGGCACCAGGCACAGCATCACCAGCCAGGCAAGGGAGGGATTGTCCTGCTCTGCTCTGCTCTGGGCAGCCTCACCTCGAGTGCTGGGGGAGTTTTGGGTGCCATAATAGAAGTCAAATAGAAAACCAGCAGAGAATATCCAAAAGAGGGCAACAAAGGTGGTGAAGGACCTCGAGGAGAAGCTCTATGGGGAACATCTAAGGTCACTCGGTCTGTTCAACCTGGAGAAGAGTTACAACAATGCAGTCACAACTTCCTTGTGAGGAGGAGGGGCAGGCACTGATGTCTTCTCTGTGGCGATCCAAGACAGGACCCAAGGGAATGGCCTAAAGCTGTGTCAGGGGAGGTTTAGGTTGGATATTAGAAAAAGGTTCTTCAACCAGAGGGTGGTTTGGCACTGGAACAAGATCCCCAGGGAAATGGCCACAGCACCAGCCTGACAAATTTCAAGGAAAATTTAGACAATACTCTTGGGCACAAGGTGTGACTCTTGGGGATGGTGCTGTGTAGGGAGTCAGATCTGATGATGCTTGTGGCTGCCTTCCAACTCAGTTTATTCTGTGATTCTGTGATTCCAACCTTTGACCAGTCACCACTTTGTCAACTAGACCGTAGCACTCAGTGCCATGACCAGTTGTTGCTTGAACACCTCCAGGGGTGGTGACTCCAACACATCTTTGTGCAGCCTGTTCCAATGCTTGACAGCCTTCTTTGTGAAAAAACCTTCCTGATGTCCAACCTGAATCTTCCCTGGCACTGCTTGAGGCTTTCTCTGCTTGCCTTGTTGCGAGTTGCCTGGGAGAAGAGAAAAATATTTGGAAAATGCTGCAAAATGGACAGCACAGAATAGCATGTGTGAGATGAGTATGAAGAGGAGGCAGGTCCATCCCCATGAAGGGAAGTGCTGGCCTCCCCAGAAGTGGTCCTTGGGCTCCCTCCTTTCCTTGCTGGGCTCCTCTACTGCTGCGAGCAGACCAGTCTTGCATGCACGGGTTTTGCCCTCTCATGCCTGTCATCCAGGGCCTTTGCTGGATCACCCATCCCATGGAGGAGCTCCAGCACAGACACCATAAAAAAAGCTAAAAGAAAAAAAGGCTCAGAAGAGAAAGGAGCACAGAAAGGAGAGGAAATCACTGTTTTAATCTACACCACATGTACAACATGGCTGAGCTACAAGCTCCAGGGAGTCATAACTCTGAATGTCCTGACTTACGTGTGTTTAAAATCTGAACTGTTGCATTACAACATGGGGTGGGTTTTTACACATTTAATTTAATTTTTTTCTTTGGGGAAAAAGAAAGCATGCTTTACTGTACAGTCAAAAAAACACCATGACAGACAGTCAAATAAATATCATCCTCACATTTATTTGCATGATTAAGCCATCAGACAGTCAAGTAAATGGAATGGATTGCATTTATTTGAATAACCTCCAAGGTATTTTTGGGCACATAAATAAAATAGGGACGGCAAGTCATAGCCCTTGATTCTTCCATTGTTAAAAAGTGCAACTCTAGAATAACTCCTCTGAAAAAAAGGTAAAATCAATGTAAAAAAACCCTAATACACATCTGAAAACTGCTCTGCTTTTCCCATCCTCCCCCTACACAAAGAGGTTTTCAATTAGGAGGACTTTAATTCGTTATGAAGGGCAACATGCAACTATGTGTCTAGACAAGGTTCAGTGCTGTAGTGGTTACCCAGATACTAAACCCCAGATAGTATAGTGCTCATACATTCTTGTTCTGTAAGAATCAGGAAGCTCTTCTCATAACTCCAAGACATTCTCTTCTTCAAAAGCACATAACATCTGCATTGTGCGTCGTGGTTTCCACATCCACAGAAGACCAAGAGGACAGCATTGGTAGAGCAGAACACTCAGTGTGAAATACTTGAAACCCACAGTACTCACATTTAAAGGATCTTTTTCTTGCTTTTTCCTTGGGGGTTGTTTTAGAGATTTCTAGACTAACTCTAGATTGGTCCCATAGACTAAATGCCCTATTGTGGCTGGAGTCCATTTGATGAGCTCTGGGAGTCCATACTCCAATTTAGTTTCACCCAAAGGCATCTAGCACGTGTGCCAAAACCATCCCACAACGAGAAGCAAGGAACACTCAGTAGGGACAATTGGGAGTGTCATTTTCAAGTGCAATCCTTATTTGCCCTGAAATATCAACATTGGCACACATTGTGAAGGAGAGGAAAGATAACTTAAACTCACAAACTATGCCTTCTGTATTCTCAAAGTAAAAGAACAAGCCCTAGAAAAAGCATCTAGTTCTCACTACTTCCACAGCAAGGACAGATTAATGCACCTATAGCTGTGAAAGCTTCAAGAAAAAAATTTGGAAATGCTTCCAAGGAAGTGCATATGAATTTAGACATTACTTATAGCCTTTTATGACTCAGAGCCTGGTATGAAGCTTAGTCATGTGCTTGGAGACGACCAAAACCATTTTAGTATCCAGAAGCATCCAAATACCAAATGAATCCTATTTTTACTATCCAAAACAATAGTTTCATTCAACAATGGTGAGAAACATTAACTGAGTTTTGGTTTAAATAAATAGTGAAGGACATTCAGTACAATATTACAAATTGCAAACTTGGAAGAAGTGTGAAATGACCCAAAGTGATGATTATAAAGTAAAGTAACATTATTAAAAAGTTGTATCAAGCTAAGGAAAATGTTCTTTAAGTTTCTTGTGCTGTCCTAAGCCTTATTTTTCTTGTGGGCAGGCTCATGATCAAGGCCATGAAAACAGCAAAAGTTATACTTTCCAGACCTGGTGAAACCTGGTGATTTACATTGGAAGCACTAACAGCTCCAGGAAACTCCTGTAGGAGCTGTGTATTCTGGTTTGTATCCTGCAATACCCCAGTATGACATCATATCTTCTAGCAGATGAGCTGCATCCCACCAGCACCTCAGCGGACATGTCCACGTTGTGCTTAGCTCCTTGACAATCTCCCAGACAGAGGTCACCTGTCTACCTTACACTCCGGTAAGGTTTTCCTTTGAAGGAAATTAGCTAGCTCTGTTCACATCAAAGCAGGAGGGCAGCTCTATGGGTAGCTCACTAGCAACTCTTCCCAAAAGACAGCACAGACCAGCCTACACTCTGTGGGTCCTGCTCAGTGTAGTCCTCCGACACCATTGCAAATAAACCCACATTCCATTCCGTCATACCCCACAGCCTATACCCCATACCCTGCAGCATATACCTTAAGATTCATATAATGAAATCTCCACTCTAGAAGACTGAAGTACAACCCACATGTTACACTTTGATCATAAAAATACACAAAAAATAGCAACTTGTAAGGCCACCCCGTGAAGCTCAGAAAACTCATACACTATGAACATGACCAGTCTGTTTCAGAGGACAGTAGCTCTGTAAGGCATGGATGTTACCATCCTGCACCAGGTGGTCTGTGGGCCAGGCATCACAGTCTTCAGCAGACACATTTTACAGCATGAATGTACTGGGTGAATTTTAGTTTCTTTACAGGAAACTCCTGGATAGAAGTTAACTGAGGAGAGCTTGATAGACTACGCCCTTCTTGGATCTGGGATGTCAGTGGAGAGAAGTGAAAAGTGTTTGGTGGTAATATCACCAAGTGCACCACTGCAAAGAACAGACAGCAGAGTCACTTCCAGAAATGGTAGCACAGCTTCCCAGGGAAGCAAGAGAAATAATTGTCAATGGACCATTTCTGTAGCCCCTCGACCTGGAAAACTATAAAGAGGAACTCCTATAAAGGTCTCCTATGGAGATGTGATATGTCAAAGTCTAGCAAGCCAAGCAAGATGGCAGGACAGTAATTCCAGTGCCAGGTGAATATAAATTCTCACCTGTGGTACCAGGGTACCAGCCTGGAAGCCTGTGAGTACAGAGTGAGAAATACTGCATTCTCATGGCACTCAGGAAGCTTGCACCCATCATGTTTAACTGGTGCCTTTTGTGTGATCTCTTAGATATTCCAACTTTGACAGAATAAGTGGTCTAGTAAAGAGATTAAATCAAATGTCTATGTCTATATTTCCACTGAGGACTAATCTAGATTAAAGCCATTATGATTAAGAATAAAATTTTAATCCTAAATGAGTGGAATTTCAGCCTGAGTAAGGATGTACTCCAAGCTACACTGCCATGCATGTTTATGGATTCAAAGTGAAAGATGCTGTGAAAATAAGAGTGGTTTTTGGCAAGAAAGGAAATTAAACTATGTTGAAAATATCTAAAGCAATACATTTTATCCTAGTAACAAACTTTAATTACTCTATCACATCAGAAGGGATTTCATTAATCTCTCTGAAGCAAATTGTATCAGTCATCCAAAAAAAGTTCTAATGATCAATCTAAGATGGAAGTGAACCAAGCCATAACTTCTCAGGATTCCTTGTAATGACTCACAGAATACGAGCTGCTAGTAACACGTGAGTTGTGAGCTCAACATACAGGCTGCCACTTTGAAAGCATTTGAAATTCAATAGACATTGATTCAAGTGCACTTTTAAAAAGCTGTTTGCAGCTTCCTACTGAAGAAGCAAAAAATCAGTTGCCAAGATGAAAAGTCAAGGGAGGGCCAAATGCAAAAAGCACAAGGAAAACTTTTGCTACAAAATCTTTAAAAGCCAGTACTGTTGTTCACTACAAAATTAAGGCTTGAAGTAGCCAGTATATGTACATTTGTTTAACTTTACCAGCATGAACTTGCAATCACTTAAGCAGATTCCCCATGGTAAGCTGTGAGTGAGCTTTGCTCAGTGGGGCACTAACTTGAGTCTCTCTCCTTTAGTATCAATTTTCATGAAGTGTATAAGACCTTAATAGTTTTGGGACCTTTAATCCTCAGTCAAATTTGGTTAAAATTGGCTGCCAGTTCAGAAATTATTAGACAATTGTTAGACAAGCACATGAAAGGACAGAGGAACAAAAGAGCACTAGAATCAAGTAATTTCTTTCCTTACAGAGTTTGAAATAAAAGGGGCACTGAAAGTAGGCTGTGAATCAAGGAAAAAGCTCATAATGATGTTCCTCTTTGATCATCAAGAGTCTTCCAAAGATCATGGTAGAAATATCATCATCTAAAACCTTTCAAACTTCATTTGTCAAAAATTTTGTGAATAAATAATAAATTACCCTGTAGAAAAAGCTTTTTTACAATGAATAATTAAGTATTTTCAGTAGAACTGATAAACTATATACAAAAATGGTTCTTTGTCATACCTTTCTTCAGGTGAGAAAATATATATGCATATGTAACATACAGAAATTTATAAAGGCATGAAACTGTCTTTAAATTTAAATCTTCACTAAGTCTTCTTATGATATTAAAAAAAAATCACTACATCAGATAGGAAATCCATCAGGCATTAAAAATGACACTGTGCTAGTCCAAAAATCTGTCCCAGCTGAGCTATATACCAAACCATCATTTCAGAGAAGTACAATGAAAATAATTGGATTTACTTGGTATTTGGGTCTGAATGACTCACCCTCAAATTCAGCCTGGGTGTCTGTTTCTATGCCCTTTGTCATCAATCATTCTAAGGAAAAACAATCTGAACTATCTCCTCAAAGCACATGGATAACTTTATTGAAAAAAATGCACCCTAGAAGTTAGTAACAATCTCTTAACTAGTACAGTTATCTTCCTGTGTTTGTTGTATGTACATTTTCAAACTAAAACTCAGGCAGTTTACTTATTCTCTCTGTCAGTATTTAACAAACTATTTTCCTCATGAAAAACCCCGTTCAAATTAGTTTCTCCTTGGCATCCATACTGTTAAACATAATTTTTGCAGAAATACCTCACCTAAGAATAGCAGTTGTATTTTATTTCACAGACCTAACTTCAGCAGTCTTCAACTGATCTGAGCCCCACAGCACTCACGGACATATGGTGATGAGATTTGGTAATGTAAATGCAACATTCATTATAGGGTCACTGGCTGCAAGGTGGTGTTAAGATTCTGGGATCAAAAAAGCTAAAGTATGATCATGCAGTTTATTGCAAAAAGGCTCAGAAACATGCTCTGGTATGCACACCCACAGAGCCATACAGACTGCTCACATTCAGCAAATATTGCCTCTCTTTAAAAAGAAAGACAAAAAAAAGCTCTTGAATGTCATATTCATGCATCAGTTCTGATTTTCACAATTTTATTTTTATATTGAGCTTTTTATTAACATCAAGAGCAAAAAGAGAAAGCAGCAATAATACAGCAGAATAAAGCAAATCCCAGCTGACAGCTCACTGGTAAACAAGTAAGAACATTTGCACTTTTAGCAAATGGCTAGATTGCAGTGCAAGGCTATGGGGTTTCTACGTGCTCACCTTAGTAGTAGCTACAGGTAGGACAGGTACTATTGCTTCCTTAAGTTAATGGAGTAGCTAAAAGATCAAATTTAAAAGTCTAAAATTGATCTTAAATTCTTATTGGAAGTTAGTAAACAAAAAATTTGTCTTTTGAAATGTTAACATCCTATTGAGGTCCTACAGAAAGTCAATGGGCACCACACATTTTCAGCATCTTTAAAAGTAATTGGAAATTTAATTATAAGCCATGCACAGATCCACAAGGCAAAAGTCTAATCCTGATCAAGTCAGTTGTAACCTCCAGCCTTCAAACCTTCCCATTGATGGCAACATGGTCAAGGTTTCACCAGCAGTTTAAAAAAGGCTTCATGAGTTATTGGAGCCATATCTTTCTGTCAAGCTTTAAAATCAAACCAAGTTTTTGAAATTCAGAGCCTGCTCTGAATTCCAGAAAGTTGGTTTGATTTTAAAGCTTGACAGAAAGCTGTGTGCAAACACAGAAACTAACAGTGAGAAGGTGACAGAAAGGCTCCACCCCAGGCCCCAGTACAGGCACACTTTTCCCATGTTTGTCTGCACGGGCCAGGCACCAGAGCCAACACGCTTTTGTACAGACAGCAAGTGATTTCCTTCTCTCCTGGCAGCCCCTGGTAAGAGCTATCAACTGATCAATGCATGACAGAAGGAATCCTGCTCCTCAACTGTGCCAGACTTCTGACAACAACATTTAACTACCCACTTAAATTAAAGTTTAGGCAATATGGGGACTTAGTTACAGCACGTGTTAATCAATCCTCCCATCCACACTGCCTACAGGACCACTAAAAAGATTTCTTTTTTCAGTGGAGATGATGAAAATTCACCAAAGTTTGTAATGTTCCTATGCACATTTGGCACACTGCATTATGGTACTTGCAGTCTAAGACCCCAGAGAACTGCTTGGTTTTGCAACTCTTCCTTCAGGAACAACTCACAGCAGCATCACAGATTTTCCTCTTTCCAATTACAGTCCTGCACGGATGCACTGACATGAGGAACATTCAATAATCAGGATCTGCAGTACCAAGCCACAGAGGACACACAGATGACAGCAGAAAAACTGGATTATTGATGCCTCCTTTGAACAATACAATGTAAAATGAAATATAGATTAAAACAATGGGGAAAATGAAGTTCTTTTACTTGAAAACAGTATTAAAAGCTGCCATTTCAGCCACATATTCCACGTCTTTAGTAACCCAGTTATGATTCAAACAATTCCTACATGCCATCTCTGCACATCAGTGAATGAAATTACTCAACCCACTAATTATTTGGTTACCATTCTGAGACATGAATAATTCTAAAACTAGGCTCCTAAGAACTACTTCCTTCACTTTAAAGGCAAAATTCTGATTGGCATGCAGGAAGATTTGACAGATTAGTCAATGGGGGCAGCTAATCAATCATTTGACTTTCTGTCCTACTGAAAAAATTCCCAAAGTTACAGCTAAAGTTGGTTTAACACCTGCAGTGAAATTTTTCTCCTCCTTGCTCAATGGTATTATCAGAAAACACATGTCTAAAAACCTGTCTGTTTTTGAGAGAAGTTACTCTAATGGTGTCAAACTCAGAATGCTGTGACACATTAAACAGGGTTTCAGAGATGGCCACTACTTCCCAAGCTTAGGTCCTGAGGTTTCATTGAAATTCAGTCATTTGGTGTTCTTTTGTTGCTGGAGCCCACCATGATGATTGTGCCAACAACCTTATTAATCACAAAGGTGATTAGAACACTTAGAAGGAATGGATGAAACCTGATCCCACTGCTCTTCCATACTTCCACAGGTAAGTTGTACCTACATTGTACTTGAAGCACACAAGAGACATTTTGCAATTTGCCCTAAGTTCAAAGTCACATTCCTACACAGTCTCTGATGACAGGGTAGGTTTGGATTTGGCTTTGGTAAAGATTAGCCTATTCCAGGATATATACTGACCTGAAAAGAAGAAATATGGCACCTCTGAAAATGTGTGCCAAGTAAAGACAAAGGGCTTTTAAAATTAGAGGAAAAACAAATCTGAAAGATGCTTTTTTCTACTATTATGCTTCAGGATGGTTCTGTAAGATATCTGCTCTAAGCCTTGTACTAAACAGCTGGAATTCTCTGGAAGACAAGATTCTCATCTCCCTGATGCTCCTACAATCTAGATGTACTGCATTACCTCTGAGCGGCTTTCTGCAATACTAGCAAGTGCTTCCAATACAAAATATTCCGATATACAAAATATTTCTGTTGTTCTACAAGGAGAACTGTGAATTTCTAAATCAATATTCTGGATTGATATAATTTATCTGTATTTGTCACACTGATTTCTATTTATTATATTTGCTTTCAGTGGCAAAATCAAATCTAAGGAACACTAAAGGAAAAGTCGATCAATCAATCAAATGATGAAAAAAGAATGGCCACAGAATTCAATCTCTAGCATGATCAGAGCAAAAAGGTATTTCCTGTCGTAATTTCATTTTGCACTCCCTTGTCTCAATTTAGGAGATCATTTCTTTATTCTATATGACTTGAAATACATCAGGATCATTTTAATCCTTAATTAACCTATCCTGAAGTTAGCTATTCCTTGTTTGCAACAGATACAAAGATCTGCAGGAACATGACTTTGCTTTGTATAATTTTCTTTGTCAATGAAAACTGTCCCACTTGAGCCCAAGGATTTAAATGTGCATTAATCTATCTTGTTCACACTCATTCAGTGAGTAGTTACATTACAATTAATGAGGCAGATAATATCTTCATCCAGATCCTGCAACTCTCTTTTAATTTCAGCACAACTAATATAAATAGGATGACATATGAGCTATCAGCAGTGAAATCAAAATACAAATACACTGAATTGTATTCCAAGCTACTTTGATGATTAAAACCTGGAAAAGTGAATTTTTAGTGAACTGAGAAGACTTGTTGTTTATAAGGCAGCTTGTTGAATCATCCCTTATTTTCAAGTCTACGTGAAACTGCCTAAACAGTTCTGTTCCTAATCTTTAGAAGTATACTGATTTATGGAGGGACAGAATAGCCAATAACACACATGCAAATATGAAGACACCTTGTAAGATATCCTACTGGTGTTTTATAGTCTGTCAATGAACATGTACTGTACACTCTGAAACCCCACTATCTACAAAGTGTTCTGCTTTGGGCAGTTTCACATGAGTTTCTGTTCTCAAGCAGGTAGCCAGTCTACTAGCTTTCCTATGAAAATCAGATATTGCTTCCATTTATGTCAACATTTAAGTAAATCAGCTCAAGCATTTTCACTAAGGAATATCATTAAATATTCTACCTATATAAGCAGTTCAACGTTTCAAAATCTATACCCTTTTATCCTTAGGCAGGACAAAGCAACACGTAGATGAAAAAAAAATTTGATTTCCAGAACAGCAATAGCTAGAGCCAGACAGTTTTTGTCCAAGCTCAGAGTTTACAGCTATTGAGTGCATGTTCATTTTATTTGTAGTAACAGCTGTGATTTCTACACACATTTTGCCAATCGGAGGACAAGCGTTTTCTTCTGAGTAACTAATCATGCCTCCAAGGGCCTGTGTTAGCAACACAGACATCCTTTTAAAGGAATAGAAAACACCACCTTTGCTATAGCTTTGACCTAAACCCAAAAGAGCAAGGCCCTTGGGGTCATGATTTCAAGCAGCACTGCCCATACCTTTCCTCTCAGTCATGTATTAGATCATTACTTCACCACTATGGGAAAAGAAGTATGAACAAGTTCACTTCTACTTTCATATTTCTCATGAGTTCAGCAGTTCCTAAAGTCTGATACATAGAGAGGTCTTGTTGCAGACTGATTATAGGCTGGTTGCCAGAAAGATCAAGTAAGGTATTTTAAGCTTCATCGTCCATATGGATGTTTCTTGTCTTTTTAGAGGCTGTATTTTTCTCTGAAGATTTTCAACATTTTAAAGTTCTATTATTTAGATTTTTTAATAATTTCAGAAAAATTTAGGATGACTGAGACTCAGCACAGAAGTCCCCAAAACCGACAGTAATTTTCCAAGAGTGCTAGGTTCTTGGATATTAAATTCCTTTACCTTGTGTGGCTATATATTCATAGGATGGGTCAGGTTGGAAGGGATCCCAGTGGGTCGTCTGGTACAACCTCTCAGCTCAAGCAGGGTCATCTCAGAGCACATGGCACAGGATTATGTCCAGATGTTCTTGAGGGAGACTCCACAATCTCTCTGTTGAAGAGAGGGCAAATTTCTTTCAGTATGTAGTCACCTGCACAGTAAAGAAGTTCTTCCTCAAGTTCAGGTGGGACTTCCTGTGCATCAATTTCTGCCCATTGCCTCTTGTCCTATTGCTTGGCTCCACTGAGAAGAGCCTGGATCCATCCTTGGACATCCTCCCTTCAGATTTGTAGACATTTATGGTGTCTCCTCTCAGTCACCTCTTCTCAAGGCTGAATAGGCCCCTGTATTTAAGCCTCTCCTCGTAAGAGCTCCAGATTCTTAATCATCTTTGTAGCCCTCAGCTGGACCCTCAGCTCCAGGACCTCATGTCTCACCTGTAATGACGAGCCCAGAACTGGACACAATACTCCAGATGCTCAGCTCACTAGTGCTGAGTAGACGGGCACATTTTCAACTGTAGATACATTAGATAGCAATTAATAATAAGTGTTTACGGTTTGTTGCACTTGATTAGCTGCAGCCAAATATTTTTTGAATAGGAAAAGCTGATTTTGTCTTTGTGACTCTGGGTTGAACATCAACAATCCCTCCTACCCCTTAACACACACACACACATTTTGAAATCACATCTTCAAGTCCTCCCTGAAAATCAAGTCTCTCATTCTCTGGCACATGAACAAATAAGTTCAGGGGTTGTGTTCAGTCCCTGGAATTACTGCAGAAGATTTTCCCTTCTGGTATCTCTACCCCACCTTTAAACTGATTTGACCTGCAGGTTACAAAGGGATGAGCAGGGGTCCCTGTGGCATGACAGCAGAAGCCTCGCTTCTTTAGTGAGCCAGCTTAAAAACTGACTCACAGCTGATGTTAGACATTACTACATATGATATAAAGGCTGATGCGTGCAAGAAAAGCTGTCCATCTGGGCATTTTTATTAAAGTTTTATCAGATCATGCTCAAGGAGGCAAAAGAAGTAGCTCTAAGTTTTAAAAACCCTATCTTAGTATCTTACTATTTCTACTATTTTAAGTTCTCTAAAGCCAGCGAAGCCCACCTCAAAAGGTTCCATAATGGGCTCTCAGTTTAAAGCTTCAGCAAGAAATAATCCTCTTTCAAGTCTCTCCTATACATACCTGAAGGAAAAATGTGATGAATTAAACAAGACACTTATCCCATGTACAACATAACTGAAATTGGAAAACTGGGAATTTCTCCAAAAATATAAAAATGTCCTGAAAACATTCTAAATTTTAGGTAGAAAAATAGAAATTTAAAATACTGTATTTAAGCATACAGCATAATTAAAAACAGCCCTCAAAACAAAGCTCCAAATCCTCTAGAGAAAAATATATATTGAGTGCATGATGATATTCACCAAATGTATTTCTCCAAAATGTGTGACCTGAGAAAAATGTTAGGAAAAAAATGGAGTTTTTACTATTTCACAGCAACTTCAGAGCACAAACAGCACAGGATCAGTGCCACAGTCTGTATGTTCTTTAGCAATGGCACTGTTAATAGTATCTTCAGAGGAGATGCAGCATATCAAACTCCATTTCAGTCCCTGAGAAGTCTCCCTTTAACTTCCAAGAGAGCTGGCAACTGTTCATATGAATTATATTTCCCTTGCAGACTGATTTGCACTTTATTGCCCAAGTTAAATAATATCAAATCTCCTAAGAGGCACAAAATTTCCTAGAACCTATGTCCTGCCCTGCCATTATTCCCCAAAAGCAATCCTGAGTAGAGGCATACAACTGTAATAAACTAGATTTTGGCAAGTTTTGCTCACCAATTAAATCTATTAAAGTTAAACAAGTCTGTTTGATCAGAACTGAAGCTTGGAAACATTGCTGGGAATCTATCTCCTAAAAGGTCTAGTACAGAAACACCAACACAGTTTTGTAATAACTGCTAATTTATTGCACATCACAAGTTTTTCTTGGAGAAACACAGAAGACAAAAATTTTCAAGCCAGTTATATTTTTATTCAAATGCCAGCAAGCCTTACGGATAACCCTTACCTGGTGAGCAACACGTGATGCAACACATGCACTTCAGCAACGGCCATCCTCGTGCAGTGTCTCCCATTCCACCTACTGCTGCATTGGGCATCAGGACAAAACAGGGAGCTGGCAAAGGCAGAGGTTCAACAGGAAACCATGGCCTCTCTAGAGTACAGAACAAGCAGCCCCTAGGAGCAAGTGCACAGGCACTGGTCATCCACAGCAGCAAATATATGGTAAAGAGCACACCTGCATTCAGCAGATGCAAAACCTCATCCTGTGCATGAACACAAAAACCTTCCAAATCCTTCCACTTTTTGTTCTGTTTTGTTCAGGGAGTTCATCCTTCTCTTAGCAGACAAAACATAAACCTAGAGCTCTATTTACATACTATCACAAGGAAGTTTACCCTTAAGATTAGTACCTTAATGCATACATCCCTCCCAGTGTAATCACAAAAAGAAAACACTGAGCATCATTTGCTCTCCTATGTAACTACACATGCATAAGGCATATTCTCCTACATGAGGACTGCTAGGACAATTACACTTTACTTTTAATAAAAGCATATACTCTTGCTTTTAGATGGAGATGTGCTCATATCATTTGAAGGGTAATGTAAAAAAAAATATTATTGCTGTAGTTGTGCTGTGATTCCTGACTAAATTTGCTTAAACTGTGACACATCACTGACAAGATTTCCCTCTACTCCTCTAGGGATATATATTCAGTATCTTGGGAGCACACTGCCATAATCAATGGTTCTTTTCAATATCCATAAACAAGAATATATCCCACAGTTTTCACTATCTGGATTTGTTCCCAGAATAATTTCATGAAATTTCTAGGCCATTCTATATAAGTAAGCTTTTCTAAAATACTCTTTGGGAATAAACTCTAGAAGGAGATGGATCACAAACACTGGAGCCCAGCAGGAAACAGATTATTAGCAAAGTCAGCATTTGCACACTTGCTCTTCCTCAGGACTTTATGTTTAAAACTGATGATTTGTTGGTAAAAAAATATCATCATCCATTTTTGTCTTCTGAGCAGTTTCTTAGTAAAATCTGTGGTATTCAACTATGTTTGTCCAACACCTTCATTCTTACCTTCATGATGTTTCCAGAGTTTGTGCTATTGATAGGATGCTCTGCCTTATTTGACTATATAAAGAATGAAATTTCACATCATCTTCCTGTCCATGTGAGAACACCAAAATGATTCTTGAATAAAAATGTGCCACATCCTTTTTTTCTGGAAAAAGAAACTGCCCTCAGAGATTCAGTGAGTGAGCTATTGGAGAAAATTAAGTGGCAAAACAGAGAAGTCAGTGATGTATCAAAAGACTTATTAATTCCAGTTCCCTTGGGAACTGTACCATGTTTTGCTTGACATCACAAAAGATTGATATGTGTGAATTATTCTCTACAGGAGGTGAATACCAAAGCATATTAAAAAGCAGTACCATTTCATTTGGATTTCCCATGTCCTGCCCACTGAATCATGTTTTCTTCCATTTCACATATAACATTTATCAAAGCTTTTCAACACTGAAAAAAACCAACAAAATATTAACAGAAAACTGGAATGGCCAATATTTGGAGAATAGATCCTTCATTCTTAAATATTTCTAAAAGACTGTGACAAGAAGTGATTTTTAAAAGTATTTCATACATTAAAATAGAATATATATTTACCTTATTTGACTTAAACTTACTCTATAACTACAGTAAATTCATAATAACATCTGATGTAACAATGGATCAAAATTTACATGAAAATATTTGCTTGAACATAATTGCACTTGCAAGCATTCTCTCCTACTAACAGTCAAACTTCAATCTCAATCTATCCTGACACAAACCACTGATGTACAGCTAAACAACTTGGCAAGCAGGAAAAGCAATATTTCAGCAATTCTTCAAGTTATTGTTGTCTCAGCACAAAAAAGCCCATACTTACTTAATGAAAAATATTACCAATCTCTAGGGTGTATAAAACAAATTGGTTTTAATGCAGCAGTTTTGGCTCATATTAAAAGCATGTGGAGATTAATTTCTTTCTTTTTGAAGGTAAAATAAGTTAACTCTGCCAACACTTGCAGAAAAAGTTCTAATGTTCTTAAGCACTTCATAAAAACCCCCAGGCCACAGAGTTCTCTTTTGGTGACAATGTAGGTGTCATGTGAAACACTAAACACATAATAATTAAAATTTACAAACTAGATTCTTTTTAGCAAACTTTAATGTATAAGCAACAAATTTAATTTCCACATTCAGTCTAAATAAGTCCTTTTCATAAATGGACACTATTTTTAGGATACGATTATCCAGTTTGATCAGATATTAGAAGCAAAGTGTCAATAAATACATGCATTTTTATACTGTTTTGTAAATGAATATTGAATAGAATACTGCCACCTTTTGGCTATGATCTGGCCTTAAAAATGCAACTTCTTTGTAAAATTTCTAAAAACATTAGATATGTAATAATTGATTGTTCTGAAGAAATCAGTCTGTCAATAGGCAAATGTTATGCTTATCATTAACATATTGTTGATGTAAGAATAAAACTTTTCATACTGAACTGCATAGTATTATCCTATTATTTCAGGATAATGAGCAAGTACTTTCACAAGGGCTTTTGTCTTTAGCAGAAAAGATGCATCCATAGCTTGACAGCAAGCTAATGGAATCAATCACAGCAATTCTTCTCCTGCTTAGAGTTAAATAATACTTCAGTGCAATTCATGCACTCAGCTTCATAAATACTGAATCACAGACTGATTCTCAGAAAATTCTTGTTGATGAAGTTAATCATAAGCATTTAAAATGTGAAAGGTTAAAGGCACGTAAGTATTTCAGTAACCTCTGAAAGAAGGACTCTAACGTCATGAACAAATGATGCTATTAGAACAGGCAATGAAGAAGAATTGGGATTTGGGGTTAATCCCTAGCAAGTGTTCCAAGTCATTGCAGAGAGATTCTCCCAGCTGTGGGCTAATCAGGTTTTAATTTAATTCATTTATGCTGAATAAATTAAATAAGAGGATTTGATCCATCTTTAGGGAAGAGTTTGCTGATTAAAAAATCAGGAAAAATAAGTACTCCCTTTTTTGTTTTGCTATTTGTTTTATCTGTTGGGGTGTCTGATTATCAAGGTACACAGAAGGACTATCACTTCTCTATGGGCTACTTTAAATCAGATCCTATAAGCCTGCAACATGTTGACTATAAAGTCGTCTATCTCAACTCTCCAGTTTTGCACTGTCAGACAAAATAACTAGTAACTTGATGAAAAATACAAAATCCCCACTAGACTGCTTTAATTAAAAGGAGAAAGGTTCTTACCCAACTCTTGTAAAATGCCAATGCCATAGTTAAGTGGAATACAATTTTAATTTGTAAGCATTTTCATACCATTATGCTTTAAAGAACATGTCAAAAAGCAATGACCATGAATCATTTTGTTACTTTAAAGGCAGCATTCTTGTATCCTTTTCCCTACTATTGTAAATACTTTGCATGTCAAAACTTTGTTAAATCCTATCAGAGATAAGCAGAAGGATTTCACTAGACTGGAAGCTTGATTTCCACCACCAAGTATAAACACTTGAAACTATCCTGACAACATTTTGGAATTTCAAGATAGCATTCCCATCTAGAGAAGAATCAACAGCAAGATTCCTATACTTTTAGCCACTAATGAAGTAGTTTCACCTTTTAAACCAATCCTATTAAAAATACCTGCATTTTTCCACATATTGGCTATTGGCAAAGAACAAAACTGTGCAGTTGAAACTTTTTGTACAGCAAATGTGTTCTTCAGAATTAAGTAAGTGTATAAGCAATTTGCTTCAGACACTTTCTTCTCCATCTATCCTATTCCAAACTTTTTTTTTTACCAAGATAATCTGAAGAGGACCACTAGGAATATTCACAAAATGCCTGGTTTTTGGGAACAAAATTTAAAGCATCATTTAACTTTGACAAATAGCCCTCACTAACCTTTAAAAATTTGCCTGCAGGGATAAAATGACAAATGACTCCCACAATGGGACTTATTAGACTTTTAGACTATTGCTCTAACAGGGCCCTTCAGGAAATACTGTTTCAGATTATATCAGCACTTCCATTTTTCAGGGCCTAATAACTCAGTTTGAAAAAAATAACCAACCAAAAGAAGCAAAACAAAAACCACACACGCACCTTCCCTGGGGGATGAAACTTAACACATGATGTCATGAATGAACCTTGCTTCAAAATTTAAAACACGTAAGTTTCACAACATTCTGTGCTCATTATGCAGCTCATGATGCTTATTATATTCAAATAAGAGCACTGCAAAAGATTAGCATAGCCTACTGAAACGTTTTCAGTACTTTGAGAGGGGAAGAAAAATTTGACCTCTTTAAATGCATTAAAGGTGATTTAACATAGTGGTGAACACGCTGTGCTGCTGCAGGCAGTATTAGCTGTTAAACTTATGCTCTAGTCCAAATCCTCTATCTCTTTCAGACCCCTTAAAAACCACTGAAGTCAACAGACACATCCCACTGCCTTCAACAAGTTTGGATCAAAGTCCTTAAGATTACATTATGCCACAGACAACCCATCTATGGGATATACCAGACATTTAGAAATACCAGTCATGTTAGGCAAGGAGGGCATAATTATTGAGATCTAAGACATCATAGTCTATTGACTGAAAGCAGCAACACATATTGTAGAGATCAACATCTGTATTAGAAGTTCAACAGTGAGAAAGGAAAGTCAGCTTCCCCTTCACCTTCCTGGCTGAGGCTGCATTCAGAACAGGGATTCACAGCAATCACAGCATTATGAAGTAGCTATTGTTCTCAGACGGAAGAGAAGCCCACAGCCACAGAGTGATCAGCTGGCAGAAGTGCCTAAACCATTTCTCCTTCCACTGAATTTTCCTGAAGCAACCATGTTTATTACATATGTACTAAAAAACTTAAGTAGAGGAATGTTAGTAATAAGTGAGTATATTTATTTCAGATACTACTTTAGTAGTAAAAATTGCATCTTCCCTTTTTAATCTACTCTTTCATTATAAAAATTTTCAAGGTGCTCTTAAAACTATATTCACTGAGAGTTCAAACTGTCAGGGCCATACAGTATGATTGATAAACAGTGAGAATTTAGAAGAGTTGGAAAATGTAAGAAAGCCTGTCTCTCAGACATCTCAACATGGAACTGGCAACAAATTTACAAAGGGTCCTCAAAAAAGAATTTTAAAATAAAATCCAAACCAAACTTTGTCTGCTCTTTGCTTTCTCCATCTTACACCCATCAGATAGGAACACTGATATGTGTTCTGCTTCGAAACCATTGAGCTCACCTCACATTTTGAAAGGCAGCAACCTCTTTACTATGGCACCTTACTGACTCTTTGAGTATGTCCAGACTGGTCTGCGAGCTTTGCGGTGACTCTCAGACTCAACCTCCTAAAAATCCAGACCCCATAAGTAAACCTGGAGAAAGAAAGAAGTGCACTTCCAGCTCCTTCTTATATGGAAAAAAAGATGACAGGGTGCATAGGCAGTAGAGATCTTCATGAGCACAGAGAATTTGTTTCCTTTTCTGCCCATGAGCTACTCACCTATCTTTAATACTTTAACTTGTGTCCAGCAAACTTGTTATATGACTTGTTCCAGCAAATGTTTTGGTTGCTGTTTCTCTTACTCATTTTTATCCCTATTACTCATTTTATCCCTATTTGGATCTGCTGTGCCATCTCCCACATTGTACCCCACTAAAATTGTCCTTAGCTTATTTCTTTGAGCTGTCTTTGTGTAATTTATTATCTCCATATGATCGTCTAGTAATATTCTTACACAACTTTATCTCATGTATCAATCATCCATTCTATGTATTGTCCCACAATTATCACAATGAATGTAGGCTACTGCAGCTGTGGAAGAACAATGCCTTCAAAGACAGCTCTCAAACAAAAGGAGAGAAATGAACATCTTCACCACAACCCCCGCCCCCGTGAGAAATTGTGCTTTCCACTGTCTTAGACTCATTACCGACTGGAGGCCCCTACAACAATTAAGTACTCCAAGAGACCAGAGTGAGGTCAGATCTCTTCCTCTTTTCCTGGTCCTGCCACCAAGCTATTGTGCTAGCTCTCAGTAAGTCTTTATCATCTCCCTGCTTCAATTTTCCTCCTCAACAAATGCGCCTAAAATGTTATCCCTCCTGGAGAAGTTAATTTGAGATGAGTACAGGGAACACTGTAAGATTGGAATGTTTTTCTTGTGGTTAGCATGGTGACGCAGTCCACTTCCCATGGACAAAGCCCAAGAACAGGCAGGGTTTCTTTTTGTATTTTCAGGCATCTTTGGTGCATTGCTGTTGCAAGAAAAAAAAAATAAAATTAAGCAATAGCAAGCAGGTGATGAATGTGTCTATACCAGTGTGAATATCTGAAACTGAACTTTATGACCTCAGGAAGACTACTAGCTTCCACTGACAACCAGTGCAGTCTGGATATAAATTTTGATAACGTTGTGACTGAACAGCAGCACATCCCAACTCCTCCAATTAATACAGAGACAGAACCCCCAATTAGGAGGCTGATCATGCATTGTGTTTCTACACAGATTACTTGAGAAAATGGGAGACTAGGGGCCTCAAAGAAGGTTTCACCCCCCCCCCAAAAAAAGAGACATGGCTTTGGAGGAGAAAAAAAAAGAGGCTTGGAAAGAAGGCAGTGAAAATCTCAGCTGGAGTAAAGATCTCAGGGGTCAGGGGGTATGTGTGGAAACAACTGCCAGGGGGTGCTCAGGGACCTTGGTCTGCAATGACTGAGGCCAGTATCCACAAGCAGTGGCACACAGAGATCCAACATGGCTTTGGCTCCAGCTTTCCTGGACCAGCCATGACCTCCCTGCTGGGAAGGGAAGCCAAGACCTACTAAATATAATGCTGGAGGTGAGCAAGTCCATGTGAGATAATCTAATAGAGTGAAAACACTGATCTTGTTGGTTCTTGAACGAATCCAAGTAACCAGATCCACCATGGCTGCTGGTTCCTGCCTTGCCCATGAACATTAACAGGGCAGTATTCTGTAATGTATCCTGCAGCAGAGTCCCATCCTTTCTGAAGAAATGCTGTCTGACACTGATGCACAAGGCTGTGGGTGTATTAGACCATTGTGAATACAGCTTTTTTTGTAAGATTTGCCATGGTGACTGTGACCATTCTCCTGACCTCATGAAGACAGGTATAGTAAGGTACAACCTCACCCATGTGTGAAATACACTGCCCATATTTATACAACATGCTCAGCTGACATCTCCAGACTGCCCTGTAATCCATTTTATATAGACTCCCACAGCAAGGCACTTGGCACTACCTGCAAATATTCACCACCACAACTTTCCAAGCTACTCACTTCTGTGAAAGTACTACAGGATATGGCCTGGCAGCCCCCATCCTGCCCTACAGCAGAACTGGAGAAGGGACACAGGGCTGTGATCTCAGACACCCCATCCTCCATGTTAACAGGGCCAGCCAGACTCCAATAAATTGAGAAGGCTGACAACAGACAACAATCCTTAAATGACAAATTACTACTTCAGTAAATGCAGATAAATATGCAGCTGCCAGGAAACATAAAGACTGTCTCTGCTTTTAATTGTCAGCTCTTCCTAAGTTACCTGAAATAAATGTCCAGTCCATATGCTCACAGTACCTCATCTGCCCTGTCCACTTTCCTGAACAACAATCCTAAGTCTCTCTTCTCTTAAAATTCAGCCTTGCTGCATGAGAATGCTACCCCACGCAGACAAAATTACGTATTTGGTAAGACAGGGTGTAGGGTGGGCTGGTTTTGAAATAGAATTGTACCTAGAAAAAAAAAATTAGAAGAAATACAGCTCCCTTCAACCTTTTTCTGACTCTGAACTGTTTTCCGATGTGAAGTTTTTGGTCAGGTGCACCACCTGATTACAGAGCTATTGATTTTGAACCTAAAAAAGTTTGAATATGTATGAAGCACTATTTATCTCCCTTTCCCTGTTCCTCCCTGTTTTTCCCCCCTAAGCTCTTTAGACAGCTTACTTGAGCATTAATTTACTGTGGGATTGATCTATTTGTGTTCCAGTTAGCAAGGCTTCTAAGAAGGTTGTGTCATGCTTATGTTAAGAGCTGTGGACTTCTGGGTCAGAGCTGACCAGATCCTAATGAACCTAGTGGGCAAGCAGGGCATACAGTGGTTAAATTTGAGTATTACTTTTGCTTAGGTACCTTAGAATCCTGTACTTAGGAGTCAAATTTAGGGTTGTGAATGTTACTCATTTGCAGCCCTTATTAGAGCAATATAGTATCCATAAAGTGTCATAATTACTGAAAGGAAGATGACCAATAACACACTAATAAAATAAAAACAAATGCAAAGCAGTGATAAAAAGTGTACAATATAATAAAAGATGAAAACATAATGAAAATTAATTCCACAGAAACCGGTAAACTTCTGCAGGTCCTACCTCGCATACATGAATGTGACAAAAAATTATTTTACCTCCCTTACTCAGAAAAAGCTCAGTAAGTATCTTACATTTCAAGAAATATACCCACTTGCTACATAAAGCTTAAAGTTTACAACCCTTTTACTAAAGTCTTCATGAAAAAAATCCTCAAATTTTCTATGAATTAAAAAGGTTTTTAAAAGATTTTAAAATATTGAAACTTGGAGGTAAATGTCTAAAACTAAGATAGTTTCAAGCTTCATTTCCTGAACAATGAAAAGGGAAGGAAATATTTAAATCCAAAGGCAGAAACTGTATCTGAAACAGAGGTCACAAAACTCATGCCTATAACCAGATTTACATCAACTTCAGATGGTTTTCAAATTATATTTTCAAAAACTCTAGTGATATATGTATCACCTTCAACTCAGATTTTCATGTACAAATAATTCTATAACCGCTTAATATTTTACAATTGAACCTAAACTGATCCAACAGTCAAGGATAAAAAAAGAATATACAGTAAGCCATGCTTACTCTTCACTGGCATGTAGAGTCCTTTCCAGATGTGAAGTTACCAGGATCCAAGGGAATGGCCTGAAGTTGTGTCAAAAGAGGTTTAGCCTGGATATAAGAGAAAGGTTCTTCACCTGGAGTGTGGCTGGGCACTGGAACAGCTCCCCAGGGAAGCGGTCACAGCACCAGCCTGACAGAATTCAAGCAGAATTTGGACAATGCTCGTGGACACCCAGTGTGACTCTTGGGTATGGTCCTGTGCAGGGCCAGGAGTTGGACTTGATCCTTGAGGGTCCCCTCCAACTCAGCTTTTTCTGTGATTCTGTGAAAATAATATTCACTTCAAGTTGTTGCACATTTATTATGTTGAAGCTTTTTCATAATAGCCTATTATTTTTCCCAAATATCCTGGGGATACAATATTAAAAGATATTTCCCACTGGGAAATTTCACTTTTCTTCCTCCTTTTTATTTCCCTTTTCTTCCTTTTTTTTTAATAATTCAAAAGAGGGAACAATTTCCAGTTACTTAATGCATGACTTATTGTACCTCTTAATGTATAAAGCTGTTTTGAAAAATAACTTTAGAGCACACTTATTTTGAAAAGCCTTATTTTTCTTCTCTGATCTCCAGCTCAAGTACACTTGAACTGCAATGGTTTTTCTTCAAATCTCTCTCCTGTGAACAACTTGGGATTGGAAAGCAAACCTGGTTTATTTCATGCTCTTCCATCATCACCAATAATAAAGATCTGAGATTAAATTATGCCCTTTCTCATTGATTCCAATACTCTGGGATAAAAAGCTTTACTTACAATTTCCTTTGCCTTGTTTTGTATATTTAAAGTACACTATGTCATACTTACAGAGCCAAATTCATTTATTCCTTAGCAATCCAGCAAAGCTCACTGAAGTATTCTGCAATTCCCAGGCAAGGGAAGTTCTGCCTTACAGCAAGCATTTAAAGTCTCTCTTGAAAGCACAGAATTAGACAAGCTGGTAACACTTGAGAGGCATGTGTTATTTTCAAATAAAATTATACTTCCTTCTATCTTCTCTTGTTACCATGAAGAACATAATGAAAACTGTAGCACAGGGTGGAAAGGAAGGGACTATTCCTGTGTAAAAGGTTCCCCTCCCCATTTCTTTCCTATTACTATATTCTCTAAAACAATATCAAGGTAACAGACCAAGAGCAAGCCCATATTAGATGGTTTTTTTAACAATTATCATTTTAACTCTATCATGTGTCATTATATTATACCTGATGCAACCTTTAAGAGGATATTAATCAGCATCTGCATTTGTAGGAGATTCCTACCTCTTAAAACTTTTATTCCAACAGGCATCTTGGAAGTATTAGCCATGAGGAAAAGAGTATTTTTCCTTATAAGTGGAGTGTAAACATAAACCCCCTTTCCCTATGAAATAAATATCTTTTCACTTTGTCTTGTTCTTCCCAATCCCCTTTGTGGAGGGAAAGGGAAAGTATTTTATTTACCTGTTTTACAAAAACGTAAGTTTGGTTGGAATCTTGACAGAGAATATATTAGAACTGATTGACTTAACTGGATTCAAATAATCAGTGAACCTTGCAACACAACATAAATTGTTCGGGGTGTTATATAAGAGAAATAGGTCAAAAAAGATAGAAAACACCACACTGAAAGTTGAGGATAGAGCCACAGTCTAGAGCCCACTAGTAAAGTACCATCAGGTAAGCATTTCTGCCCTTGGCTTTTTAATATGTTCACAGTTTCAGGTGAGGAAAACCTGCTTATCCTAGTTCCACTAGGAAAATGCAGAGTAACTCCACTAAGTTAATTATAAGTACATTAGACATGTTCTTCAATAATCTTAAACCAGAAAATAATGCATCAAATAATTATAAAGTTATAATGTGGTACAGAATCACAGAATGAATCAGCTTAGAAAAGACCTCCAAGATCACTGAGTCCAACCTATGACTGAACACCACCATGTCAACTAGGCCATGACACTGTCTTTCCTTAAACACCTCCAGGGACAGTGATCAGCCTTTCTGTCATGAAATTCTTCAGATATTATAATTCAATCATTCAGATATTATAATTCAATTCTTCAGATATTATAGTATTCACCTAAACCTGCCCAGGCACAACTTCAGACTGTGTCCTCTTGTCCTGCCCTTTGTTACCTGGGAGAAGAGTCCCAACCCCACTTGGCTACACCCTCCTTTCAGGGAGCTGTAAAGAGTGATCAGATGCCCCCAGCTCTCTCGGCCTCTCCTCATAGCACTTGTACTCCAGGCCCTTCCTCACCTCCATAGTCCTCCTCTGGACCCACCCCAGCAGCTCAATGTCCTTCCTGAACTGAGGGGCCCAGAACTGGACACAGCACCCAGGTGTGGCCTCACCAGTGCTGAGAACAGGAGGACAGTCCCTGACCTGCTCCTGCTGGTCACACTGCTGCTGATGCAGGCCAGGTGCCATTGGCCTTTCTGGCCACCTGGGCACTGCTGGCGCCTGCTCAGCTGCCATCAACCAGCACCCCCAGGTCCTTTTCCACTGGACCACGTTCCACTACTTGCATTTTGGACTCTTGTGTTTCCTCTTTTTTTTTTTTTCCCGGTTGGTTTAAATGGCACATCAACATAATCATGGTTTTCATGATGATTCAGCTGAATTATGAGATACCCTTTTTGTAAATTTGAATGCTATCCAGAAATAGTTGACAGCACTGAATTCCTCTAGATGATACATTCTTGATTTTAGAAATATTTTTGCTTTAAGCAGTGTAAAAATATTTATGGAATGCAGGATTTAAAAATTGTTTTCAGATACAAAGTCAAAAGAAAAAACGATAGAAACATAATTTCTGAATTACAAATACAAAAAAAAAAAAAAAAGAGAAGCCCAAGACAAGTTACATAAGGTTTGAATCATATCACAGGATGTGGAAGAAGTTAATAGATTCAATTTCCCTTTGATAATGTGAGACAGAAAAATACTTTATCATGATTTCCTAGTGATTATTTACTTCTAACAATTCAAAGAATGTTGGATTCCACTGTCATGTTAACAATAAGATAAATGACAACTAACTATGTAAACAGAATCCTTCAGATAAAATTTCCTCAGTATTTTGGAATTATGAAATCAAAAGACTTAGCCCAAGCAAGATACATTCGTGTTGATTTATTTAGGATAATCTTCTAGATAATTCTAGCCAAATGGGTTTTATTTCATTAACCAAACTAGCAATCTTAAGTACATTGGTGCTAAGAACCTTAAGTACAGAATTTCCAGAAGGGAAGAACTTCATTAGGTTAGAGGACTTTGGTCTCAAGCCTGTTCTATGTCAAAAATGAAATTTGGCCTAGAGGTACTATGCTTTGTGTAATTCCTCAGTCAGGTGTCTGTGCAACAGTTCAAAATAAACTCACATTTCCTGTTATTCATTTAAGACTGGCTAAGACTGTTCTGCCATGAAAGTTTAAATGTATTTTAGAAAAATTCTACCAAGAGGGTGAATATCTTACTAGATACAGCCAAAGCAGTTAAACACCCTCTTCTTAAAACAGTAATCCTAAGCACAGTGTATGTTTCACTGAGGGAATTTAAAACAGTTTTCCTGATATTTTGCCTTGGCAGAGTATTGTTTTAAGTCTTATGGTCTTTCTCTAAAAGGCTCTTCCCAGCTAGTTCTTGACACCTTTTCACTCATCACTGTACCTGTTTCTTGCAGACAGTAATTCATCAGCTAAAACCAAGCACTGTAGGGGCCTGGGATGCTTCAGCATTTTGTAATGCTGAGGTTCTTCCACTGGCAGCTCTGCAATCTGACTGTCATGAGGAGAAACCAGTGGCAAGTTTGAACAGGCCTTGGTGAAACCCACTCTGTTATTATGGGAAAAACCATACAGGAGGATAGTATTCACCATTAGAGATTATCTATGTCATCAGTGATATGTAGGTATCAAAGTAAACAGTATCTACAACTACTATGAAAAATACTAGGCTATCTTGCAGATAAAAAAGGATTCTTTCTACAGATGATGTTCTTAGAAGAGTAGTATTAATACAAAATTACACATATCATAGACTTATACAGAAGTGTTAACAATTCAGTGTCATGTGAAGAATTACTTCATTCATGGTGCATGCTTTTTTCCCCTTACAGGGCATCATTAAGGTACAATGAAGTCTTACCTCTAAAAAACAGCCTGTCACATCCTTAATTCTGTAGCCTTTACATCTTTCTGTTAAGGTGGGGAGAACATCACTAGCTGAATAATGGCTTAATAAGTGTCAAGACCTTCTTATTCCTTACCTCTCATTTACATTTAAAACAAACCATCCAAGTCTAAAATTAACCGGTACTACAACTATACTAACTTGCTATTCCACATGAACAGCTATTGTAGCTACCGTAGACATAGTCTGTAGTTATGTGAATCACTAAACAAATCATTATGCCTCTGCTCATGAAAGGAAAAGTTTCCTAATGACAAAGGTTTTAGTCATGCTTTATGAGAATAGACGAGGCTTGACTCACTGAACTCAACTGTGTGTCCTGACAAAAGTCACTAGAAAACTTACAAAGTATAACAGGAAAAGAAACTTTTTATCTTTCTGGTGAGTTAACATGGTGAATCACAGAATTATTTAAACTGGAAAAGACCTCTATGATCTAGTCCACGATTAAACCATGTCCCTAAGTTCCACATCCAGACATTTTCTAAATACCTTCAGGGATGGGACTCAAGCACTTCCCTGGGCAGCCAGTACCAATGCCTCTTTACAATGGCCATAAGGAAGCTATAATCAAGCTATCAGCAGTATTACTGATTCTTCCATTTCTGTTGCTGAACTTAGCAAATACATTTCTGCACTTGCTTGGATTTCCCTGTGTAAGCCATTGTCCAGCAGCTCCCCAGCCTTTTCCCACCCTTATCTGGCACAGCCTCCCCACGCAGAGCTTGGAAACATGGCCAACATGGATGAACCCTTAACAAACATTTCACTGGGTGCTTCTCACTACCAGATTAGACCGAGAGCAAGTCAAGCTCACACACGACGCACAAGGTGTGGGGGCTGCACTCACAGCTCACAGCTGCTCTCGGGAGATGTTCACCCTCCGAAATCCCACTGTGCCCCAGGGTGCCCAAAGTGTCGCCCAGCATTTGCTCACGCGCTCCATCAGCGCCTTCACCCCACGCGAGCGCAGCCCCCGCACCGCGCGCTCGGAGCGGCCCCGGAGCCGCACTCGGAGCGGTCCCAGAGCGGCCCGGCCGCCGGAGCGGGGCGGGAAAGGGAGGGGAGGGGAAGGGAGGGTAAAGGGAAGGGAGGGGAAGGGAGGACGCGGCCATTGCCCCTTCCCTGGCCGCTGGCCGGGGCCCGCAGTGCGCAGACGCCGGCTCCCCGCCGCTGGGGGCGGGGCCGCGCAGGCGCAGCGCCCCCAAGAGCCGCGTCGCGCCTCTGCCTTTCCTTTCTCCCGGCTCCAAGATGGCGGAGTACGACCTGACCACCCGGATCGCGCACTTCTTGGACCGGCACTTGGTCTTCCCGCTGCTGGAATTCCTCTCTGTCAAGGAGGTGCGTGTCTCTCCTAAGGGTGGGGAAGCCGGCTGTGGGAGCGGGAAGGTGGTAGGCCCTGCTGCCAGCTGCCGGTGCTTCCCGTGGGCCTGGTGCGCCCTGGCCGGGGCTTCCTCCCGCGGGCCTGGGTGCTGCGCCGGCCGGGCGCGGCCCGTGGGGCATTCGGAGCCTCCGCAGAGAGGAGCTCAGGGCTCCTGTGCTGCGTGAGTCCAGGGACGAAGCGTGTGGGGCTGCCCGGGCAGGGACGGGAGCCAAGCCGAGAGGAGGCCTGTGGGAGCCGCTCCATGATCACGCCGCGCAGCTCCGCGGCCCCTCGCTTCCAGGCAGCGCGGACTTGCTGCGCTTTCTCCTTCTTCCAATTTGGCGTGGTGTCTTTCCTTCACCTATATTTGGAGAAAGGAGAAGTCAAAGCTCTCCCTTGCAGCCGCAGTCCCGCGGCGTGGGACGCCCTCGATAGCCCCGCAGCTCTTGGTGCTCGGGCCGTCCCGCAGCCGGAGCTCTGGGCCGTCTGTGCGGTTACGCCAATGATATACTAACTAATTTTAATCTGAAACCCGTGTCATCACGAGTTTGTGTTGGAAACAAATATAAATCCCTTCTGGAGTTATCTCTTGTTGGTCTTCTTCTGTATGTTTATAAGTTATATTGCTACAAAGAGCATAGTAATGCTAGAGATACCTCAGACGAGTACTTCAGATACTTTAGACTAAATTAATCAGTACAAACTATTTTAAAATGGGAGCGAAATGTGTAAAGTTATCTAAGTTTTGAATTTAAAGTACGTGTTATTTTAGCCTTTAGCTAGGAACTGTTAAACCATGCTTGCATTGAGACAACTTGACCTAGCCAGCTGTCATGTGTAGCATGTGGAGTTTGCTTAATGCCTCTCATCTTGGGGGCATTAGCATTTTTGTATCACCTGAAGTTAATTAAACAATTAATTTTGTGGTGTTAGTTTTGAACAATGCAATGTTCAGAGCTGAACTAAACTTCAGCAGATTCTGTATCTGAGATGTGCACAAATGTGGCATGGTGAGTTGTAATATGGCTCTTGTGCAAATATGTTTTTGAGGAATGTACCGGATTTGGCCCTTGCCTACATCTTCAACATCTAACAGCAGTTTGCAACTCTCTGATAAATTATGGAATATGAACTCTAAAAAACAATTTGAAAAGTTTAAAAGTACACATTCAATTACGTAGCTACTCTAAACTTGTTTTTATGCTGTAGACTTAGCAACATATTTTAGAATAATCTGCCATACAATTAAATTTTGAGTTTAATCCTGTGCATCTCTTCTGAAATCCACTTTAAGTAATTTAACTAGTCCTCACTGTTCAGCATTTTATTTTGTGGAAAGTATTCAGTACTTTAAAAGAAAAGTATGATTAAGGTTCTTTAATTTTTAAAATATGTGTGTAATTTTGCAATAGGAATTACTGTTTGTGTTAAGAGACTAGTAATAGTTACTTATAATTAACTTTTGAAGTACCTGCTTCCATAGATAGCAGGAAATATTTGATATTTTGTCAAGACTGAAAATGCAGAGGGGCTTTATAGTAAGTACTCTTAATGGCAGAGCAGTGAGATTTGATATTTAAAACAATTCGGTTCTACAGAAGTCCATAAACTGTGTCACAAAAGTAATACATAATATTAATTGAAACTTCATCACTATTCAAATTTTATGAACAGAATATGTTAATAATTCCTGTTTCAGATATACAATGAAAAAGAGCTGCTCCAAGGAAAACTGGATCTCCTTAGTGATACCAACATGGTGGATTTTGCTATGGATGTGTACAAAAATCTTTATTCTGATGAAATTCCTCATGGTAAGCTGCTCATTTAGATGTAAATCTTGTTTTTCCACTTTTCTGTCTAGCGTAATAAATAACTAGTGGTAATAGCTTGTTGTGTACAAAAACTGGAGTGCTGTTTAACTTCAGCATTACCCAAGGATGTGCAATACTGAGAAAAACAGAAGGCCCCAATCCTGAGAAGTTTGGGTTTGTTGGTCTGTCAGGAACTTCACCTTTGAGTGACCTCTTTGAGTATTTCAATGCTGGTTTGGTAATTTCAAGCACTTTAAAGGTGTTGCACTGCAACTGATGGAGGTGTAGTAGCTTTTCATCTCTCACATTAAACACCTGCATAATGATTTGGTGTTATTTGGTGACTTTTTCTTTAAAGCATCCAGTGTGTCAAGACTAGAGTTCCATTCTAAGTAATTCCATTAATTTGTCTGACTTTGGCTGATTTTTAGAGTTCGAGAGAGATTTTTCCTCAAACTCTTCCTGTGTTTTCCTCAATTTTGGCAATATAAGAATTGCTGCTTCTCCAGGAGAAAATAAATTTAAGATTATAATGAATGTGATCTTTTACTATTTTATCCATGATTTTGATAACTTCTCTGTTTACTACTTAAATTTCTATCATCTTGAGGAGCATTTGGGAATGGGGAGAAAATAGGTTATCTAGCTTTGTCTAATTTCCATTCTTTAGGCGTGTTTTGATTTTAACAGTTTTTCCCAGTTCTTTTTTTTTATGGGTTGTGTGTTTCAATTTTGCTCCTGACCTAGTCTTTCAATATCCACTGCCTTCCTATCTCTCCATCTGTTTTTCATGTTGGTGAATTCCTCACCTTTTTCTTAGCTATTGGGATGACAGTCTTTTTTGCCTGCATCTTAGGAGGAAGAGGCTTGGGTGCTGTTGCTTTCTTCCTCTGGGTCTTGCTCTTTTCAGGCTCTTGAAGCTGCAGAGATGGACACTCTTCTCTTTGGAAGGGAAGAATTGATAGGATGATGGACATGGGAGTCAGTGTTCTGGCTGAGTCTGTGCTGGCATTAGGTGGGCATTGCTATGGGCATGTGTACTGTGACATGTAGTGAGAACCAGGGGGCTTCACTTCTGTCATGTCAGTAACAGTTGTAATAATAGCTTCACCTTTAGGTTACTTAACAGTTCTACTGATTAAAAAAGTCAGGCTGCATCAAGGCTATAAAAAAAATCTCAGTGCTGAATAGGTATTCCTCTTTCTTTCCCTGCTTCAGCCTTTTAAAACTGTTGAATATTACTGTTATCTGTAGTAATTAGGGAGTAAAATACTTAAGTAGAAGTAAGCAAGACAAGAAATAGCATTCTAGCACACTTCCACAAAGTAGCTACTCCAAGTGTCTTCAGAATTCTCATCATAGCCAGTTACTTAAGCAGATTGTCTCAGAGTATAACTTCATAAGGTCACAGCTGCAAGAAAGTTGAATGAATTTTCTCCCTTGGAGAGCTCTGCCTTCATGAAAAATCAGAAATTTCCACACTTGTTTGAAAATACTATGAGAAAAACACTACATTTCTTAGGATTTTACCTCATCATTTTGGCAGGTTTTTTTGGGATTTCTTTTTTTTTTTTTAATAATGACTTACTGTTGTTTGATGTGTGGCTTTTATTCAATTAACATAAGCAGAGCTAGTTCTTTCACACATTGTTCAGGGTGCTTGCTTGCACAGCTTCCTATGCAAAGGCCTTCACTTCTGAGATCTTTCTGGTATGTGTCATCTTCTTGTAGCAGCGCTTGTCACAATGTATGCATGGACAGGTCCTTCTTACTTGTGGAATCGCTGGCATCGTTAGAAGTTTGCCCTATCCTTTTCTAAGACTTCCCTGTTTAAAATACTTAAAACTAAGTTCACTTACACAGTTATTATTAGAAATGTCCCTGCACGATTTATAGTTGCTTTTGTCTTGTCTTCCATGAGATCAACTTACAATTACACACCCAGGAGATGTCGCAGGAAAACATTTTCGTATTCTTAGTAAGTCAACTGAATGTTTTACTTTCATCTGTTTTTTCTTCCTCTTTTGTAATCTCAAGAGTCAGCTGCAGGTGGAGATAATTTCTCCTTATTGGAACACTTCCTGTCAGGCAAGTTGTTCTCATATTTAGGTTGGGTCACCATTATGGTGTTAGCCACCTTGGATGTCCTGTTCAAATATCTGTGTAGTCAAATCATGAACGAAATGTTGACTCTGTTCACCGTGGCATTAAGTGTTCTGGTGTGTGGCTCACTTTCACAGTTTCCTGCATTTATCTCCTGGGATTTTATCTTGGCTTCTCTGATCCCATGTGTTTCACATAGCCAAAGTCAGGGTGATTTTTCATTGTTTTTTTTTAAACATATACACTTTTCTAAATTTTAAGTCTTCGTTTTATTGCATTACTTGCACTTGGTGAGGAATTTGGGGTCTGTGTAAAATAATCACTCTAAAACTTTTAGTTGAATTTCCTAACAGCTTTTCATAAAGGACTTAATGTTTCCATTAAGCACAGAGTGTTCAAAATGGTAATTTTGCAGTTTTAGTTGCTTGAAGTTTTTCCTGTCAATTTTTAGTTAAGTATGCTCTAAATGTTCTTTCAGAACCTGATCATCAGTCAGAAGAAAATCAATCTTCGTGGTATCATTGGCTTGTTTACTTTTTTGCAAGTTTATTTGGAATAAGTGAACTTAGTTAAAGGCTGTTTCTCCCTTAATGGAAGCCTGAAGAGACCTTGTCTAATACAGACTCTGCTCCAACTGTACCTGCTCTCTGGTGGCCTCTACTCAGGAGGAAAAAAACCCCAAATGTTAGGAGTTTTTACTAAGTTACAGAGTTGTTATACACAGCTGGGTTTGAGGCTTGACTGAGAGGACAGGTGAGGTAGGAATTGGGAAGATGCATTCAGGTGTCAGCACCATGTAATTACAGGCTGGTTCATGTAAAAGCTTAAAGCATTCTATTTAAGTCTTTTTGTTTGTGTTCAGCTTTGCGTGAGAAGAGAACAACTGTTGTTGCACAGCTGAAGCAGCTTCAAGCTGAAACAGAACCTATTGTCAAGATGTTTGAGGATCCAGAGACTACGAGGCAAATGCAGTCCACTAGGTAATGTCTAACATAATTTGTCAGGATGGCTTGTTGGTACCTATCAAGTGTTGCTGCTGGGAATGCTTTCTGTGTAGTAACTGCAAGAAAGACATTTTTGTTTTCATACAGTATTTAAGTAGTGCTTGTGGTCAGGTAGCTGAAATTGCTGGACACAGTTTGCTCTTTTCAGTGCTTTTCCCTGTTGTGCAAAAGACATCTGTTGTTTTTAATGTTTGTGAATCAGCTTGTTACAAGTGACTGTCATCGTCCAGTGCAGTCCAGTCACAGGTTAATTTCTGTTTGGCTTTGATTTGGTTTATGGTTTTTTGAGGGAAAAAGAGGCTGAAACAGTTAATATTTTCTTCCAGAAAAGGTTATGGAGTGTCATATTAGTCTGGGAGGCCTGATGGATGAGCATCCTTTCATCCTCAGAGCACATCTTTCTTCAGTGTTTTCTATCCTTTTCCCACTTACTCTCTCCACCCCCAAACCATTCCAAGTTTTGGTGTAATGTTGTACTCAAGTCTTTTTAAGATGCATCCAATTTTTTTTTTAATTTTCTTATGGGAAGTAATTTAAGTAGAATGAGTTTGTCTGCACATTGTGTCTAAGACCTATCAAAGTTTCACCGTGGTTAAGCTTGAATTGGGCTCTGTAGGAAAGAATTCAGCTGTAGTCACTGAGGAGTAACTCCACCTTCAGCAGAGAGGTGGGCAGGCATTTGTTTGGCATAAATTACTCCTTGTTTCCTTTAGACAGGAATCACTGTTACTGCTGTTGTAAATGTGTTTGGCAAACTGGAATAATAATTGGATCCCTTCCTTCTTCAGCCTTACCTGCCCTAAAATTTTAAATAGAGCATACGGTATCAGACAGAACCTATGGCTTAACTTGAATTTGAAGGTGAAGCCTGTACTTGGGTTTATTGTTGGCAAGCTTTGTGCATCCACTGATACTGTAACAGTAGGAAGACTGTAACATTGCTTCTGAAATTTCTTAGAAAAGTATTGAATGTACAAACTCTTCCTTCTAGTTTGGAGAAATCTTTGGTGTGAATATACCTGTGATGCAGCTTTGAAAGTCTCAGTTACTATGGCAATTGAGCCTGTCTTAAAATTATTCAAATCTAATTGAATATACAGAGGTCTTGTCCAATTCTTGCTTTGCTTTTAGCCAGTTTTTTTTAATAATGATTAGCCTAGAAAAAGTTAGTAAAAAAGCAGCATTTCATGGGGAGTATGCTGTTACTTGATTTTGATTCACAAAAGTTGGTCAATAGTATGGACTTCAAATTGGAAATGCCTTTTTTGGGAGCAAGGGAGACAATACAATCAATAAATGCATGGAATGTAACTTGCCTAATGCTATAGAATATTAGCCCTACTGCTCATCTGCAGCAAGTTTTGGTTTAGAACTGGTATGTAATTTGTGTTTGTAAAATATCTGGAAACTTCACAGCTCAGAAGTTCTGGTTTTGGTTATTGGTGCAGGAGTAGTTCTGATCCAGATTATTGGGGTTAGATAGTAATAGGTAGAATTGGGCTGAAATATGTCCCATCTGTCTAGACCTGAGTAGTGTGCTGAAGATAGTAGAAACAAGTTTTGATTCTTTTGGGAATTTCTGCTGGTGATTTTAAATCTCTATCAAATTCAGATAGCTGCATATTATTGGGACTTGAGATCATGACTTTTGCTCCATGATGGCACTATTTGGAATATCCAGCCCTATTTGGAATATCCAGCCCTAGGAGATAAGGAGTAAAGGAGATTTGCAGGTAGCAGTTCAAGAATAAACTGAAACATTTCACTACTCTAAGCAACTGTTGGAGGACATTGACTTAAAAATTAAGGGAAGTGATACTCAGTATTCCTCATCCTCAAAGTATGTTTTACTGTAGCAAATCCATGAGTTTATTTAATTGCTTTCAGAGGTATGATTGAGGATGGTCATTCTTGGCTCACTTGGCAATTTGCCATTTCTCTGTAGAATCTTGTACTAGAAGTTCAATTAAACAAACTCAAATCTTTGCAGTCGATTTCAGAGTAAATGGGAAACTATTCTCTCTCATACCATTTTTACTGTGTCTTTATCTCGGGGAATTTGCAGCTTGCCTCCTGGAGGCTTCTCTTTGATATGAGTAATAATGCTTGCTCTTTTAGTATGAATGTTAAATAAAAAATAGTCTTCAGAGATGTGATCACATGAATATAGAAGTTAAGAACTTAGTAGTATGATTATGATTTATGGTTCTGTATTCTGCTCATATTGGCTGTGGTAGAGATATTTCTGTGATCCACTCTGTCTCAGTGCTAACAGGATAAGTTCTACTTCTATTTACTTTAGTCTTTGCCATTTTTTTCCCCCATCTGTTAAAAGCAAGGTTGTCTAGAGTAATTGCTTTGAAATTGGAACATGAGAGTGGGAAGAGCTCTAATTCAGAATTTAACTTTCATACTGAAAGCTAAGAATGCTATCAAATTTAAGACAACTCTCCACTCTTTCCTAACTGTAGTTATTGTTGCAGGTGGCATTCATTACTTAAAATTTGAATAATTTTAAGATTTTGAAACTACATGACACCAGTAATAGATGACTGCAGCTACTTTTGAACAAGTGGAAGAATTTTACATCAAATTCATGCTCACTTTGTTGTGTTTTACCTTTAAAATTGTGTTGCATTGTGTGGTGTTGCATGGTGGCTACCAATTGATTTTGTAAAAGCAGTGCTTTCTGTCCTTTTATTCTAGAGATGGTCGGATGCTGTTTGACTATTTAGCTGAGAAGCACGGGGTAAGTGTTGTAGCTGCTGGAATTCAGTTCTGTGGATGTCTGCCCAAAGTCCCTCACAGCTGACAGTGTTTTGACCAAGCATGGCCTAGCCTTTTGTCCTGTCTCCTGTCAATGTAGCTAATAGGTAGAATTCCTAATGCTTACATATTTAAGCCTTTGAACTTTTAATTTTTATAACAAAAAAAAAACTTAAAATGAATGCTGGCTTAGTAACTTAGATAACTAAGGTAACTTGGTAACTTAGATGTGCTTTACTTTGTAAAGCAAGATTTCACCTTTTTCTGGTATTGGTATAAACTTTCATTCTATGGCATGGATTGAGAATATAATAGTTTTCTATTGTCTTTTCCTATGTACAGTGTCTTTTGAAAAGCTACAGATTTCAAATCTTGCTCTACCATTAAAATCAGCTTGTGACAGCATGGTTTTTTTCCTAGGGAGTAAAAGCTTTTATTTTATTCCTTTTCAGTTTAGGCAGGAGTACCTAGATACACTCTACAGGTATGCAAAATTCCAGTATGAATGTGGTAACTACTCAGGAGCTGCAGAATATCTCTACTTCTTTAGGGTTCTGGTAAGTTTTGATTGGTTGTTGGTTTAGGATTTAGTTTTTGGTTTGTTTATTTGGTGTTATTTTCAGTGAAATACTTCAACCAGTAAATTGTCTATATCATTCTTGGCATATAATACTTTATAGCTTTTTGAGGTCATTACTGTATGCCAAAGTTTACAGT
The DNA here is from genome assembly GCF_047830755.1 of Zonotrichia albicollis. NCBI lineage: Eukaryota > Metazoa > Chordata > Aves > Passeriformes > Passerellidae > Zonotrichia > Zonotrichia albicollis. The sequence continues at coordinate 128,018,239 of NC_133819.1, forward strand.
AATGGTTAATAATCATCTCTTGTTCAGCAATTCCATTATTTTCAAGTAGAATTGTTCTTTGAATTTGTATGTCTTGTAACATTTAATTATATAATACAATGAAGTGAATACTTGTTTTTAAGAATACTTGATTTTGTGCACAGATGTAGTCAACAGCAGTGAAAAGCTTGCAGGTGGGTTGAATGTAATTACTGCTAATGGGGAGCTGCCTGCTCCTTACCTGAACTCTGATCTGTCTGTCCTCTCTTGAATTCTGTGATGGATTTAAGAGTATAAGTCATCTCCCTATGAAATGTAGACAGCTCACATGATAAATGTAGAACCAGATCCATCATCTCTGAGGCAACTCTTTTCATCTTGTTGTAATTTAGATCATTTGGTACTGGTGGGAGTGAATTTTGAGAATAAAGATTTGATGTCTTGTAAGAATCCCAGCACAGTAAATTTATTGTTGGTGGTCAGTGAATGTGCTGCTTTACTAACAAATGGAAATTCAGAGTAACTGCTCGAAAATCCCGATAATGTAGCTGGAACAGCTGTGGTACCTAAAGGCAGTTATTATCTATTATTATCTAATTAAGTGATTTGGAACCAGCACAGAGCATGTGAACCTTCTCAGCTCAGTATCTACTAAACTGGCACCTGGGTTGCCTGGACGATACTGACTTGTGAGCAGTGTATCTCATAAATTTGTGTATGATTGTTGAAAACATGTAGTGGTTCATAGCTTGATACTCTTCCTTGCTAGTTTGTATTCCCATCTAAAGGTAATCTTAACTCTCTGAAATACTGTTGGAGTAAACCACAAAAATTTCTGTAATTGGCTGTAATTAAAGAAGGGAATTTGGGAAATGTATCTTTAATCAGAAGAACAGGGCTTAAAGTATGAATGAGTTGAATTATAAGTCTAAATTTTGATGCTAAAGGTGACTTTCAGTGTTACAGGTTCTTTTTATGTGCCAACAGGGGAAGTAGGTTTGTGGGCAACTGTCCTTAATTCCTCATGCCTTTTTTCTGGGCATAGCATTATGTTCTTGTATGTCAGTAACCTCAAAAAATGGAGTACTGATTTTTGTGCTGATAATAGCCTAGTGTAAAACTTGTGCTACTGATTCTGATGGGAAAAGATTTGTTTCAAAGCCCTGTGTGATGAAACATAGTCTGTGAAAGAACTATTGTAACCAGTCTAAGAGCAGAATTTGACATTGTGAATGGCATAGTGCAACTCATTCCTGTGTAAAACTAACACAGCTTGACCTCAGGACTACCCTTCCAGGGAGCAGGTTCAGTGCTGCCAAGTTGCAGTTCCACTGGACGTTATTGTAAGGGGTACAGTTCTGGACAAGGCATTAGCAGGAAGAGTATATATGAGTTCTTTAGGAACCTGCCTAGCAATAATCCTGTTTTATTAGCAGCAGCACGGATCTGTCTTTTTTTGACAGGATTTCCTAGTTTGTGTTTAAGAAATTTTACTACTGGTTTGTTTTTTTCCCATGTCTAAACTGTTTCTTTGGAAAAAATCCCTACTTAATTTGGAGAGTTAGGACTATGCAAAATTGGTATCTTGTAAGTGAAAAATACTACCAGAAAATACTGTTTGTAATTTTAAAAGTAAATAATAATTTTTAGCAATAATTTAAAATACTAAGAGTGTGACTTTGTTGCTATTGTTGAAAATAGGTTCCAGCAACAGACAGAAATGCTTTGAGTTCCCTTTGGGGAAAACTGGCGTCTGAAATCCTGATGCAGAATTGGGATGCAGCCATGGAAGATCTCACAAGACTAAAGGAGACAATAGATAATAATGTAAGTAAAATCTTGGACATCTTAGCAAGGTGAGAGGTTAGAGGTGTTAGTACTCAAGTAAAATCTTGGACATCTTAGCAAGGTGAGAGGTTAGAGGTGTTAGTACTCAAGTTTTATTATAAATCACTTGCAGTCTTATTTAGGAGTAGATTACCATGTTTTCACTTGATACTTTCTTATTGACTGTGGGAAAGTTGAAGGATGCTAGTGAAGAAATAATGAAACATTCTTTTTCAAATTGCTTGCCTCTTAACACCTTAGGTTCTCATCTGTATTTTCAAATATATTTCCAATAAACAAAGAAGTCTTAAGGATGTGTTTGAAGCCGAGGTATCATTGTGTGAAATTGCTGTTTAAATTCCAGATCCTTGTACTATTCATCTTCTGGAAGGAATAGAATGCATGTAAATAAACCATTTTATCTGATGAAGACAGTGCTTTTGATAGATACTGCAATCAGCTTATATTGGGAAACAGTTTTCAGCTAATTCAGCTTTCTTAACAAAGCTCTTTGAGTTCAGATGAGTACCAAGAACTTAAGGGGTGAGTGGAGCTGCAGGACTAATTCAGAGCAACTGATGAGATTAGGGACCTCTCAGTCTTCCTCTTTGCATGTGGAGCTTCACTGGCCATGTCAGATATGAAAGTTTCACTTTCCTGAACCAGAGTCTTGAGAAAAAAGTTTTTTTCTGTCCCCCAGTTGTTCCTTGTCTACGTAGCAGATAATTAGTGTTAAAAATTTTTCTTCTATAATTTTGTTGTCTTTATGATTCTGTATGGTTATAATGGACTACTTGACTTGTTTATTACACTCCCAAGAGGTTTTTAAGATTGAATCAGAGCAGTTTGTTGTCATGCTCTTCAGAGGGAGGATTACTTGTCATGTCAGTTCATCCTCAATATGTTGTTTTGCAGTCTGTTTGAAGTGCTGTTGAAATTTGGAGCTAATACAGGTACTTGGAGCTGAACCCTTGTTTGTCTGTTATCAGCGGGTTTAAATAAAGATAATTACTTTTTTTTTTTGGCTGAAAGGGATTATAAAATTTTATCATTGTCTGAGGGTTTATGGCAAAAATGTCTTGTGAGGATTTAGAAAGGAAGTAAAACAGAAAAGGTGAAAAAGGTAAGTAGTTACTCAGATCACATCTGAGGAGGGAATACAAGGAATTCAGAATTAAGAAGGGAAGTAACTTAGGTTGGTGTGGTGGTCTTGGAGAGCTAAAATGTCTGCTCTTACCATAAAAATGCAAATTCAGAAAGCAGTTTTGACTGTAATATTGGGAAAATCATCTTGCTTATATCTTTCAGTAGATTTATCATTGAGATGACAAAAAAGCTGGAGGTCAAACTCAGCCTGACAGTGATGACAGTTATAAAGAGCTGATGCAAAATCACAAAATTTTGGGCAATTACAGGTTTCCATGGATTAGTATTCAAACAAACTTTGTGCTTTGTTTGACTTGAACCAATGTTATGTTTTCTCCTAGTCTGTCAGCTCTCCACTGCAATCTCTTCAGCAAAGAACATGGCTCATCCACTGGTCTTTGTTCGTGTTTTTTAATCATCCTAAAGGGAGAGACAACATCATTGACCTTTTTCTCTATCAGCCACAGTAAGTTGTGTTGTACCGTCTGAGGGGGGGCCTTTAAATGAAATTGAAGGCAAATGATAAATATGCAAGCTTGCTGAGTTCAGGGCTGCAGGGTGAAGGTATTGTTCTATTCTGATTGTAGAAAGCTATTTCAAAAGATTCTTGGGAAATCCCAGACTAAAAATGAAAATTGAAACACTGTATTTATTTGTGAGAGGATTGACTTACATGTAGATCTAGCAGTCCTTGTTGCTCCTTTGAATGCTCTCTGATAGCTTGATGCTTTTCTCATGTTGTGGCACCCAAAACTGCACCCAATACCAAGATGGGGCTGCCCCAGTGCAGAGCAGAGCAGGACAATCCCCTCCCTTGCCCATCTGGTGATTCTGTGCCTGATGTCCACCTAGACACAGTTGGCCCTCCTGCCTGCCAGGACACACTGTGATTCACATTCAGCTTGTTGTTGACCAGGAGCCCCAGATCCCTTTCTGCTCTCCAGCCTCTGATTCCCCAGTCTGTACATAGATCCAGAGTTGCCCTGTTCCAGATGCAGAATCTGACACTTGCCCTTGTTATGCTTAATACAGTTGGTGATTGTCCGGCCCTCTGACTTTTGTCGGGCTCTCTGCAGGGCCTCTCTGCCTTTGAGGAGTTGAGAGCTCCTCTCATTTTAGTGTCATCAGCAAACTTCAGTATACCTCTGAGTTCTGAATCTTACATACATTTTTTTCTTTCTAGATATCTCAATGCAATTCAGACCATGTGCCCACATATCCTCAGATATTTGACTACTGCAGTCATAACAAATAAGGATGTTCGTAAACGTAGACAAGTGCTGAAAGATCTAGTCAAGGTCATTCAGCAGGTAAGGACTACAGTTTCTGATATTTTTTGCCTCTTCTAGTAACGTATCAGGGTTAGGATTTGAGGTATTTTGATATTTGTTTTTTGTCAGTGAGAGTTTTTACTGAAGTAAAATGCATATCAGTCAGTGGAAGGATGGAATAACTTTTTTCTCCTTTCACGTACATGTCTACTGCATGTACACATACGTGCAGTAGAGTATGCATGCCATTCTTACTTTCTATATTACTAAATGCTGAAAATTCTGTGGGATGTGAAATGGCTTTGGATCTGATTCTTTTTCAACTATCTGTACAGTGAATTGTTTTATGAATAAGAGTTCTTTCTTACATTTCAAAGCTGCTGAATTGTGTGTGTTGATTTGAGTTCACATGCTTTCTCGTGAAAATGGTTCTGTTGTCACAGTGACATGAGGATGGAGATACAGAGAAAAGCAATAAAAGAGTTGCTTGGTAGCAATCAATTGGGGTTTAAGGCCCGGATTTTTATCTGAAATCACCAAACAACTTGTATACAAACCAGTGCACTTCAAATACTTGATAATGTTGTGAGTAATAAATATTGTATCTCTGTGTGTATATATATAAATATGACAGTACAGTTATTATAGGCTAGTAGTCAGTTTTAACCACTTCAAGCATTTGGGAAACTACCTGTGCAAAGCACAGTCAATGCAAAGATCACATTTTAGCTACAACTTAATGTTTTTAAGCATTAGTGCTCACAAAAGGCACCATAAGCAATAAATCCGTGATTAGTCTTGTGACTCAGCTTTTATCTTTATCTAAAATCTGATTGTGACATTGAGTTTTTAATAGAATATGAATTTCTAATACTTGAAGTAACATGTTACAACTTCTTGCTTTTGTTTAATCTTGCACACCATTAGGGAATTCCTTTTGAAAATACCAGACTGGGCTTTTGGTTTTGAAATCACCTGTCAGATTTCTTGGTACTCCTCTAACTCTGTATGATTCATGATATTAAATGATGATGTGGTAGAGGTTTTATAGATTTTAAATAACTCGTGGTGCTGCTTTAGTAGTAGTAAAAGATTGTTTAAACTTGCAACATCTTTGCAAGTATTGAACTGATAAGTATGCGTTCTATGACCATTTTGCAAATAATGGTTAACAAGTGCAATTCTGATGTGAAAAACATGTATAGAACTGAATTTTAAATCTAAATAATGAGATTGTAAGTACAGTTCTTTCGGGAAGGAAAAAATAACTGATCCGGAAAGAAAAATATCTCTTAGGAATTCCCTTAGTCTGTTGATTTTACTGTATGCTAAAGCAGATACTGATACATACTGATTTAAGCTGGTTTATAATATGCATTAAAAACACTTGAAGGGATGTTTGTTACACTTGAATTTACACAATTATATATAGATGTAGCGTTATCTCTCCCTGGTAATTGAGAAAGTTGAGTAACTTCAGTAATACCGAAGTAATTAGTGTATAGAAAGTAGCATTTTTGGTTAGCTATGTTGTCTATGAAAATCGAATTATCATTCAGTTTCAAATATGAAGGATTTGATGTTGGAGTCATCTTTGAAATCAGAATTTAGGAAGACTATTCCATCTTACTTTATGAAATTTGGAGGTTTGATACAGAGACAGCTCTAATCTCTTGACTGTTTCCTAGCCCAAAGATTGCAGCATTAAATGCTGAAGGTGAAACTACACCTCTGGTTGTTTTACCAGACTATTGGGAGGAAGCATATTTATGTAGCTTTTATAACAGGAATTTGGAAGTTTGGCCTTTTTTTAAGGTGATACATGGGCTTGTTTCCACTATTAATTTTTTTTTAAGACTCTAAGGAATGCATGAGTGACCACATGGCCTTGATTTCTGATGTTGTTCCCAATTTTTTATAGGAGTCCTACACATACAGGGACCCTATCACAGAGTTTGTGGAATGCTTGTACGTTAACTTCGATTTTGATGGAGCGCAGAAGAAGCTGAGAGAGTGTGAAACAGTAAGACTTAAAATATTTTTAAGACTCCTTTTCCTTTAAGTAAAGACCTCTAAAATTCACAATGGACTGCTAATTTCTTTGAGGTGGTCTTTGATTACATTGCCAGTGTTTTCTGATAAACTTAAATTCATGATTGGGTGGTATTGGGTTTTATGACAACTCATTTTGTAACACACGTGACTTACTGTTAAGAATACAGCTTTAATGTTGTAATAATGTTATATTTAAGAAGTTCTAGAAGAAGAAGCAAATAGGTAATCATGCATTTGGCTGAGCTTCAGGTGTTCCATTAAACTCTGAGAAATGCTTGAAGAAAAGCTCAGATTTGCCTTTTGTTTTGAAAGATGAGTGGGGAGTCAAATTTTGTGTTGAAAGGATCTTCAGTAGTAAGGGCAGCAGTAGAGTTTGACCTTCAGTAGAGTTACAGCCTTACTCTCTTCTTGAGTCAGACCTCAGTGATCACATTAGCATGCAATTTAAATTTAGTAAGATGCTGAACAATGAAGAATATTGTTTGTCCATAGCGCTTTTGCCACATCTTTGAACATAGCAGTAATGTTTTTAGGTATACTGTGGGCTGCTCATAGTTATTGGCATTATTTACTAGCAGTGTCTACCAGTACCTTTCTACTCACATGTTTGCTCCTTGTTCCCTTTCTGCTGGCACGTGCAGGTGCTTGTGAATGATTTCTTCTTAGTGGCGTGCCTTGAGGACTTCATTGAGAATGCCCGTCTCTTTATATTTGAGACTTTCTGTCGCATCCATCAGTGCATCAGCATTGGGTAAGAGAATGTCTTTATTCCTCAGTTCAGAAAATCAGTCATGGAGGGCAGTTTGACAGACAGTGCAAACTTCAGGAAGTATTCAGTTGTCAGGTGAAATCCTAACTGGAATCTCATTTGCATAGTATTCTTTCTAGTTTTATAACTCTAATGTGATGTACTTGAATTATAATTATACTTCAGAATTTAATTATTGTGTTTAACTTTAAAACAACCCTTCTCTACCACCCCTAGTCCCCCCAGACAAGCAGTACTTTCAAGCTACAACTGCTGTGATTTTAAGTGGGATCTCTGCTGAGTTTAATGGGAACTTTCATACCCAGTGTCACCAAAGTCCTGGTGGAAATACCTCATTTGGGCCTCAATTCCACATGTTGAGATAGTGTTAATATTAAGTAAATACAAACTGCAAATACAATAACTGCTTAAATTTATTTTTATTTGGTAGATACAGATACCCATGTGTGTCTTATAGATATGTTCTTTGACATTTATTGAATCACATTGCCTTTTTTGTTAATTAAATAGAAAACAATGGATTTAATTCCTGGTGACACAAAGTGATTCAGCTGTAAGAATTGTTATTAGCAAATATGTCTGTTGGTTATTCACATTTATTTTATAAATGCAGGCTTTTCAAATTAATCAGGTCTGATGCCTCTTATATATATATATATATATGTTTAAAAAAAAAACGAAATGAGAAGATATTATGTGTGCTTGAGATCTTTTTCCACTTGGCCTTTGCCCACATTTCCCTTATTTCCACATCCTTAAATTAAAAAGGAGGAAGTGAAAAACTCTGAATGCTATAAAAATCTCACTGGTAGAGAGCACTGCAGAGATCTTTGAGACAGGAGAAATGAAGGCTGTTGAATTGATCAAGTTTAATGCAGTCTTCTTACTAGCTCATATCCAGAGCAAATAAGTGCATCTAGTCCTCTGAGGAAAGGATTTAACACTGCCTGATTTCAAAGGAAAGGATTTGAGAGAAAATTGTCTTAGTACTGCAAACTTCTTCGAAGGATTGCTTTTTTTTATGAATAGGTATAGTTGGAAAATGGACTGATTCTTAATACTTTTAATCTTTAGTCACTGGCTGATGTTTGTCTTCATTGCCTTTGGAAAAATTTTTATCCTTTGTATCAGCTTAAAATAGTGGCTTTGATGTAGAAGGGGAGCAGTGAATTTGAGCATTTTAAGTCAGCTCTAGTGTATTGGGTTTAAGCATACAGTCCTAATAGGAAATGGAACTGCATTCTGTGAGCAGAACTTTTCCATACTTAATATTTGTTTTTATAAGAGGGCTAATGCTTTGTCTGAAATCACTTAAAGCAGAAGTACTGCATGGTTAGGCATAAGGGGGGCTTGAATTAGTATTTGGAAAGGAGAAAAACCCATGTGTATAGTGGTCTTAAAAGATGGGTTTCTGGGGAATTTAAAATCCAATAGTGTCTTGCTGTTTCTTAGAAGTCTTTTTTGTGGTGTGAATACTGCACATTTTCAAGCACAAGTTTTCAATGAAATTAGATGTTTAAGCTTTTTTAGCTAGAGACTAGATGGCTTTCTAAGAAGTCTCTCTTACCTGACTCCAGTCAACGAGCAAACACTCTGCAGTCTGTATGTTACGAATTTTTCAAGTCCTGTATCAAAAGATATCGATAAACTGTGTGCAACATACCAATAATTCATTATGGCAAAAATTGCAAGCTCTATCAAATTTTGTGGTAGGTAATTGCCATTTATTTTGTTTTTATTACTTATAGTTCATATTTTTTGTGCTGTGTATGATATTTCAACTTTGGGTATGATAAAAAATGTAGTTGACTGTCCTTGTCATGTGTAATTCCTAAATATAGGTAGCAGTGTCCTTTCTTTATAAGCATTATAATGTGTTCTGAGGCAAGTGATAGATTTGGAGTTGAGACATTTATCTCAGTGTGGCATGGACATTTCTACCACATGCCCCTAAGTTAATTGCACATGGAATCAGTCATTAGTAATGAGGTGGTTCTCAGTAGGTCGTTGTGTGTTTAATTATGGGTATCAGCCTTAAATTTCGTTGCAAGCTGTAACAATGATTATATTTGAGCTGATGAAATAAGGTACATAATTATTTCTTAGTGTATTTGAATTGCTTTTGAAGAAATTAGCCAGTTGAAATGAATGTTGGGCTGAGACATAGTTCTTGCATTTTCTTGTTCACAAGTGATTTCCACTGCTAATCCTGGAGCAAAAAATGAAATGATTGTAGCACCGTGCTTGATGAGTAGTGCTTAGCTATTCAGAATGGTTTTGAAAACAGTAAGAAACTTCTTTATATTTGTTTTATCAGTTGCAACTTAAAGTTTGCACATCCTAAATAACCCTGCGATTGGTTTGCTGTTTGAAATATCATGTTTATCAGAAGTAATAGATGATGCTAATTCTGTTTTAGTTTGATATACTTGTGTTTAATTGGAGAGCTGAATATGCTTCATTCTTCTTTTGTACTGCACATACATGAAAACTATATAAGATGGACTTGTTCATATATGAGCATGTGGGGAATTCAGCTTGCCTTTTAAGTAAATGAAAACTTAAGGAACACTAGCCCTAGCATGATCCAAATAAGTGAATTTCCTTCAATAACTAGGGGACAGAAATTATTTAAAAGTCTGCCATTTGAATTTAACTCTAACTTGATATTGTAGACCATTCTTTAAATTTTAATAGTATTTCATTATAATTGACTTGATTTGTATTGAATTATAGCAGGAATCTTTATAAACAATGGTAACCTATAATACAGATTGTGTTGCATCCTTTCCTTAATATCAGTGATGTTAATATGTATTTGTAAATCTAAATGTGTCACTATTACTTCAGCTGTCAAACTTGAATGAGGCTAAGCTGTATTTTATATCTCAAGAGTTTTAAATACATGTTCTAATTGTGATAGGAGAATAGTGGTGTTTGTTACAGAATTGTAATCAGGATAGATCTTCTGTGCTTTTTGCTCTGGAAAGATAGAGAATACTTTTTTGGTCATGTGTGTTACTTTACCAGGAAAATACCTCTATGTTATACATTCATGCACTTTTGGTGGTCCTGGCTGCTTCAGTGTAGGCTGCAAGGAGAGACTCTTAAAAGGGAATCCAGTTGCCCCAAGTACTAGAGGAAGGTTATCTCTTGTGTCAAGATGTGTTAAAGTTCTAGGTTTTTAATAGATTTATTCCTTATTCAGTGGAGGATACTTGCTACCTAATAACATCAGTTATTTTGTACTAAAATTTAAACATTGTGTAAGTCTCAAAGCTACAAGATGAGATAAAACAGATTTTACGTCCTTTTTGCTCTGTCATTTTCATTCTCTGATTTTCAAGTTTTCCAAATACATATGCAGGAAAATAATACTTGTGTAGTGTTACTACTGTTGTGTTGCTACATATATTTTGTATGTTTGTTCCAAAACACTTTTTAGTTGAAAAAAAATCCACTTCTCAAGCAACTGAGCTAGTAGGAAAATGTAGATATAATAGAAAAAGGTAAAATTATTTGCTAGTAACAAATGCAAAATACTTCATAGTTTCTGGCTTGGAATGATTCTCTAGACATATATGCCCTCTTACTCTCTAATTACATGAGAACTGTGTTAAGGAAAAAGGAAAGTGTAGGTGCTGTAGATTGGAAGTGATCTGGTTTGATCTCCTGTGAACCCAGTTGCAGCTCTGAGCAGGTCCCACAGCAGTATTCCATTATGCTGCTTAGTCAGGAATCCACAAGTAAATCCTCCTGTCTGCATCAATGGAGGTTCCACACTGTAATCCCAAAGCTGGGTTGCTTAATCTCCAGTGTAGTGGCAGTAGCCTTTCTTGTGGTCATCTGGAAGGGAATTTACTTTATCTAAATCTTACTAAGGCTTTTAAAAGAGAAATGTGAGAATTATACTCACCCCCTTGTACTTGCAGTTTAAAATGTCTTTAGTTTCAAGTCAAATGCTTAACATCACTGATTGGGGGTAATAAAATTATTGAACTTTTTTTTGTATTGAAGTGTCTCATGTTCTGTCCAGGTGACTGATAATTCCACAAAAATTTCCATGCCTGATGTCTTCTGCTCTCTTCTGCCTTTATAATTGCTCATTCAAACTCAGATTAAAAGGTCTACTGGAACAGTAGCAACTGGGTTTGGGTTTTACTTCCCCTTACTTTGCCAAGTTCAAACACTTGTTACCCATTTGTGTTCTTATTTTGCTGAAGTGAGTCAGTGTAAGTTCAGTAATTTAAGTAACTTTGGGGTTTTTTTTTTCTATTCACTTCATGTTTATCTGTGGAAAAACTGGAATTTGCCTTTATAGCTGGGAGAAAGGTGAAAGATCAAGATCGTATAGGAGAGACAACTCTATAAAGAAGTGTATGTAGAAGTCCAGTCAGGTAGATGTTATAAAGTAGTTACTTGATGCAAATAATCATCAAGAAAAAAATCACTTTTTCAGGTGGAGAAAAAGATGTTTAGGCAAGATTCTGTAAAATGGTGAGAAATTGACCTCTTGTGCAACTCATTGTAGTCAGCTGGCTTTTTAGTCATGCCTGTAGCCTTTACCTCATGTTTGTTACCTTAGTCTGCAAGCTGATGGAAGAATGAGCGTTACTAATGCCCTGTGTGAGCCAGCTGCCAGCAGGAAGCTGGAGGAGTTAGCTGGAAAGCCACAGGAAGCACTATTAGGAGGGATTATTCCTGGACAAGAGTGTTTGTTCGATTAAGAGTTTTCCTTTCTCTCTTTTCCCCCACCTTCCTTCCTTGAAGTTGCAAGAAGTTCTAACATACTGCATCTGTCATATCTTCTATACCAAGCTCTGTCTCATGGGTCTTGTTCCTGAATTTTGGAGAGAAATTTTCTTATTAAACGTATTTTTTCTACTAGGTAATCTATACTTTCTTGACTGCTGATTACATTTAAGCAAGAATAAAAGCAGTTCAGTTGACCTTTTTTTTTTTTTTATAGTGGTGGTGGTTTTATGCTAATAGTGAAATTACTTAAATGACAGTTTTCCCAAGAATGTTTGTGTAGACAAGGTTTAATAGGAAAATAGGATAACTGTGCAGGTCATGATTTACAAGCAGTGTGGTGTAGTTCAGAATGAGTAAGTATACACTTTGGGATATGAATTTCTTATTTGCAGTGGAGGTGGGAGATGGGCAGGAGAGCCTGTATGTAATTTCTAAGTCATTTCAGTCCAGTTAAAGTAAGCTTCCCAGCTATGCAGTATTTATTGAATCTTGGACTGTGCTGTATTTTGTGTTGGTTTGACTTGTATTCCATAGTCCCTTGTTATGTTTACCAACATCAGAGATTTTAATTTGCCATTTAATAAGTTGTTTATCTTTTAGTATGTTGGCAGATAAGCTGAATATGACTCCTGAAGAAGCAGAAAGATGGATTGTCAATCTGATCCGGAATGCGCGATTGGATGCCAAACTGGATTCCAAGCTGGTGAGGCTGATCATTGAATCATGGAGTGGCTTTTGTTGAAGGACTCTAAAGACTGTCTGGTACAACACCCCTGCAGGGACAGCTCCCCCTGTACCAGGTTGCTCAGAGCCTCATCCAGCCTGGCCTTAAACACTTCCAGGGATGCAGCACCCACAGTTTTTCTGTTCCACCCTCACAGTAATCTAATCGAAACCTGCTCTCTTTTCATTTTAAAGCCAGATGGATCCAAGTGAGTTTGTTGAGTTTTTAATTAAATTTCTTTTACTTCATGGGCAAAGAAAAATAATAGAAAAAAAAAACTTTCTGTTCCCAGATAAACTGTAGTGGATTTCATTTATTGTGTTTTGTGCTTGTCTGTAAGACCTGTGAAAGTTCTGAAAGCAGAGTATTACATTAAAGATCCTTGCATGCTGAGCAATTGTTAAATTTATTCTGTCTTTGCTGGGTTTTAGGGCCATGTAGTCATGGGCAACAATGCAGTTTCACCTTATCAACAAGTGATTGAGAAGACCAAAAGCTTGTCTTTTCGTAGTCAAATGCTGGCTATGAACATTGAGAAGAAACTGAATCAGAGTGGTAGATCTGAGGTCAGTATAAGTTTTGTTTTTCTGAATTCTTGCCTTTTTAAGAGATTATTTTAAGTATAATTCTTAACCTATGCCTTAATTCACCAGGTGTGCCTACTTCTACTTCTAATACTAGGAATTATGTTGGAAAAGACATAGTGACCACAAACACAGTGCTTCTTCCTTTAGCCTTTCTCTTCATCATTAGATTTTATTCTGTTGCATAACTGTTTGTCATTTGCTGCTCTGCTTCTTTTAAATGGTCTCCTTCACCACTAGGAAAGAGCAGATTATGAAGTGTGACACTTGTGAAAGTAGTTATAATGCTTTTCCAAGTGAGTTGTACTCAGAAGTATTGTCGGTGCATATGTGGTATTGAAAGGAGAACGAATGGTGCTTAAGACTGGAATATGGAGGAAGAATTGTGCAAAACCCTAACTGTTAAATCTGTTAAGTGAAATTCTAGAAAATGTAGTTGTCATTGAAAGGTTTAAGTAGAACCAGTGAAAATGAGAAAGTAGGCTAGATCATCTGGTTTTGCTTCCCTCCATATTATAATATGAGAAGCTGTGTGAGGCAGAACAGCACTGTAATGGGGATGGCTCTGAGGCCCAGCCATACATCTTTAAAACAAACAAAAATCAGAGCAAGCTACACAGTAAAAGAGCTTAAACATTATAAGTTTTATTGTGCTTCCTCAGTGCTTGGCTGAAATACTGGTAGAAGTTGGACAGGCAGTGTTGCACTGTTTTATTCTGTTAATGGGAAGTTTTGTGAAACTTGTGTATCGCTGCTTTCTTTTAAAAATATAGCTGAGAAATTATTCCTATCTTTATATTGGGATCTTCCAGAATTTCTCCCTTTTGAAACTACTAGCTTGGAGGACTCTAGCTGTACAACTCAATTACAGTATTTGTGTCTGGTATGTGAACACTTGGCTTTAATCTTGTAGGGTATCCTTCATTATTAGCAATATTCCCACTGTTTAAATTAATGTGTTATACATTTCAGTAAGTATTAGGTAATATAGTAATTTCTTTTAATCTTTATTCATTTTTTAGGCACCCAACTGGGCTACTCAAGACTCTGGATTCTATTGAAACACTTCTGCAGTGGGGACGAATCTGTTTATTTGACTAAAAAGGCACATAAATATGTAACCTTTTTGAGAAAAGTAATTATGTGTTAGCGCTTATGTTATTTGAATAAAATTGGCTACTTTTATCAGTCTGTGTGTGTTTGATTTAAATAGATTCCTATGTTTTCTAAGGACTTCTTAACATAATAGTATTCTACAGCATTTTTGATCACATTTTGCAAAATTTAGGATGTCACTTGTATTAGGTCTGTTTGTACCAAAAGATGTTTTTGCTCTCTGGGCTGAGTTTGGAAGCAGGGATTTAGAGATTTTTCTTACCTATTGCAAACATTGCATGTAAAAAAAATTATATGTGTGTGGAACAAACAAATGATCACATGTTCAAACATGGTCTAAGCCAAAATCATCTTCTGTGCTTCCATGTTTTTGTTTGTTACAGGGAGAAGCATGGAAGAGCAAAGGCACTTGCAGCCAGCATCTTCTGTGAAACCTAACGTAATCTACATGTAGAATAATTTGACTAGACTTCTTGTGTTCATGCTTCAGAATTTTTCCTGTTTGAAATCACGTTTTTAATCTTGCCCTGTGTTGTAAACTTTCTGGAGTATTTTTGGTTGGGAGGGAGGATTACAAAAGGCCTGACAAGTGAGCTGCATATGGTTTGAAACTTTCATTCTGAAATTTACAGATTATTTATTAAGATAAATGATGCAAATATAAGAGCAAAAAACTAGTTCGACTATTGGATTTTGGAGGGGGTTTGCAAGTTTCTGGGGTTTTCAACTACTGTTTGACACTTGCCTGGAATTCCTTAGTACCTTTGCACTGCAGAATATGCCTCAGTATCATTAAGAGAAATCACAGATCCTATTTATGAGTTCTGTCAGGTATAGTGACTGATCACTGAGGTGAAGTGTGGATGTTGGAAAGGAAGAGGCATTATCCCTGCACAGAGTTTTGTGTTTAGGGTTGAGGGAAACACCAATGACCCGCCTTGAGCTTGTTCCAGCTGTGTGCCTGTTTTCCTCTTAACTCCTTGAGTTCTGGGACTCATCTATGTGTGTAAAGTCGTTTGAGCTTGCCAACACTCCTGCTTGCTGTCTGGAATTACATGTTGCCTGGGAAAGGAGAAACAGTTTAGTGATGTACACCTTAAGGTGAAGATGAGTTTTTACTGTTGTATTACTGGGTAGATTTGCAACAAGACAGGTCTTCAAGCTGCACGGAGACTGGATCAGTGGCAATGGACGCAAATTAAAACATGAGAAAAATCCAGTTAGATTTAAGTGGGAAGAACAATATTTTGTTTTATTGCTTAAAAGATCATTAGGCACTAGAAGCAGTCACCCAGAAAGGATATGCAATCTCCTCCTTTGGATTTACTAAGTTACCTCAGCACCCAGATAGACCTAAACCTGCTTTGAGGAGGGAGTTGAGTTCTGGCCTTCAGAGGTCCCTTCCTTGGCTGAGCAACTGGAATTTAAGAAGTGGTGGCAATAAGCAGTTAAAAGTAGATAGCTGCTGGTATGTAACCATGGTCCAAGAAAGCTGGTCTACAGCACAAGGATTCACTTTATGTCTAACATTGGTTCCTAGGATGGGGATGAGGAGTCTGAAACACAGCTGAAGTTAACAAGTTGCTTTTGGAGAGCAGTTTCATAAGGCTGAGCATGCTCTATGCCAAGTTCCTTATTCCCCAAGTTTTCTATCAAGGGATTGATTAAATTGCAATCTGTAGGTTCACTCTATATTGTTACAGCCCCAAAGCAGTTAGTTTAGAACTATTCAGATTGTGTAATAGCCATGTTCCCTGTTAACACAATCATAGAAGTGCAGTTGTGTAATAATTAAAGAATTTTTAAATGAGATAAAATAGGAATGTTTCTTTGTAAACAGCAGGGAAAGGGCCCACATGCAGTTTTTCCTTTGACTGGAAGAATTAAAAGTACAGATTTAAAATAATCTCATCCCAGGAGTGAGATACTGTGTTAGCATTCATTTCTCTGTGTTTTGGACCCTTCAAGTACCAGCTCTTTAGGCACAGAAAAGGTACTTGCAAATTGTAGCACTACTAAAATGCTTGGCAACTTTGTGTCATGTCAGTTCCATGAGGTTTTTAGGCTTGAGAATGTTCTGTAAATTTGAAAACCTGAAAGCAAAACTTTGGTTCAAAATTATAACAATATCTTCTGTAAAAGTACTGAGCAACAAAATGTCTTAGTCATCTCTAGCCTTTAATTCTTGCACTATCATGATGCTGTATGTGTCAGAGGATCTCCCATTAAAGATTTCAGTCCAGCTCACAAACCCCAGCACTTTTATGACTTTGACATTCACTAAAGAAACAATCATTACTCTTTTATTTGGTCCTTAGGAAGCTCAAAGGGTGGAGTTTATTCAAGTTGCAGATGCAAAGCTTTTTTCTTTTTTTTTCTTTGTTTTTAAGGAGGGTGGCAGGCTCGGAGTTGCTTGGTTTTGCACTGTCAGTTAAATGGTGGTGCTGTCACCACTGCGGATTATAGTACGCAGATGGGTTTCGGGACAAGATTTCAAAATAATTCATACTGATTTCCAGAAGAGACATTTTCTAGTTAGTTTACTAAAATAGAAATCATATAATGGATGTAAGATTCAGAGTGAACAGATTCACTGGTGACATCTCAAATACTTCCCATTTTCTGAAATTCCAATTTTAGATGAGAGGGATTTTAAGCTAATGATTTATTTTTAGTACTTCTGTCAGTACCCCTCACCTCTTCTTAGAAGTTTAAAAAATGTTTTTGTCCCTCTTTAAAACAAAAAATTAAACAGAAGGGTGGTTGTATAGTTGGAGAGTGGTGTATGTGTTCTGAAGCCCACCTGCTGCTACACATATGAAATAATGTTTCTAAAAATCATTCTTGTAAATTGATAGATTTCACCTGGTTTCATTAGCTGAAAGGAAAATGCTTCATTCAAAATGTTGCTAATGAAGGACTCTGGTTCCAGGTACCTCTTGGTGAAGTAAATCCACTGTGCTTTCAGCACCCCAGTAAGAATTCACTCATTTTTTTTCTGTATGTCCCAATGCTGCTGTTCAGAGAGCAAAGCTTGGCTGAATCTACATCTCCAAGGACAAGCCCTGTCATGGGCTCTCCTGATGGTGCTGCAACAGCCCTCAGCTCTGCCAGCAGCCACCCGCGGGCTTTTCCATGCAGCTGAACGTGTGCTTGGCTGGGACTGTCCCTGTGGTTGTGGAGAATGAGCTGCCTTCCCTGTCTGGCAATCTGGGACACCTTCCCAAAGAACTGAGTTATGATTGAATTGCACAGGCAGGGGACAGTATAAGGGGGAAGGCAAAGTTTATTCTCAGGCAGAGGGTGATGCGGCCAGAGTGTGAGTTTGCAGTAGGTTGGCAGTAGATGAAGCTTTCTTCAAGCATGACAATTGCAAATTCTGTCATAACTTTCCGTTGACTAAGCTTTAGCAATCTCATTAGTAGCAATATTTTATAAACATCCAAGAATAGTTGTTCTCTAAATTACATGTAGATAAGGTCTGCTTCATCTCTTGTTTTGGCATTGCTTGTACAAAAAAATATTTGTAGTAACTGCTAAAAGAAGATTTGGAAAGGGGAGAGGAAGACTGTTCTAAGACTTGCTTCACTTTCCTTCAGGTTTTGGAATGGTGAAATGTGAAAGAAATTTTGTACTTCTGCTCCAAGGACTCTTAAAATCAAGATTTTTTTTTTTCCATAAACTTGTTGAGCAGATACAATGTTATAATATCAAGTTTTCCCTCTTTTTGGAGACTATAAAGATTGTTGTTTTCCCTTTAAGCAACTGTAACATGTAAAGCTATGACTGAGGGTTAAAATATTTCATCTATCCTATTTAGAGAAGATGTGTTGCCATGTTTGTAATTATTTTAATAAAATTTTAATAGCTTCAATAAATGTCTTCTCAATTCCCATTGTAGAAATGCCATCAGAAATTAAGCTTGCAAAAGCCATTCAAGGATCTTTAACAGGAGAGTTAGCTTTAACAGTTCTGCTTCTGGTAGAGAGCTCCTTTTATAGCAGATGAGAGTGGAAGAACTGCATGAGGGACTGCCACGCTTCTCTGCAATTGTTTATATAACCTTTAATATCCAGGAGAGAAGCAAAATCAGATGAGTGTAAGCTGTACATTAAAATAAAAGCTTAACCTAAATCCCATCTGCATCTTGGAAAGGCAGACACATTTTCTACTCCAAGTTGTCACTAGGTTTTATAGCCTTTGTTGTGCCAACAAAGAGCACTGACTGCTGGAATTGTTGTGAGTCACAATGGGGAATGAGCAAACGTAGGAGATCAACAGAAAATGCCAAGAGCACAGAGGGGCTGAAAAGTGGACTTGGCTTTCCTTGATCATTTTGTAGCTCAGCAGAAGATTTGGTGTATGAACTATCTTTGTAAATAAACAAGATGGCAACAGGTAGGTGCCTTCCTCTGTAGAAAAAGATTTCCAAGGCCTGTGGGTAACAGCACAGTAAGGTGATTAGCACCAAGAATTGGCTACCCAGGAACTTTGGGAGGTGCATGTGAGCTCCCTGCAGCTGGATTCATGAATGGGGTGTCCTTAGAAAGGATGGCAACTGTCACTAAAAGCCAAATTGTGAAACAAATTCTTTGCCATGTATGAGTACCCAGCTGATTACTTGCGTCATGCAACCCTGACTAAATAAAGTGTAAAGATGTGGAAATACAAATCTGCATGCCTCCTAATGAATACTTTGATTTTGTGTGAGAATGAGTAATGCTTTGCCAAGACCAAAACCACCACTGATGTACAGCTCTCCATGAATTGTTCACTCAGAGGATGGCTATGGTTTCTTAGCAGCTTAGGCAAAGAAGTAGGCCACATAACCACATCTTCCTTGACTTCACATCACACACATCTTCAGAAGTAATCCATTTGTTTCTTGATCGGTGCATCCTCAGTGACAGGATGATATTTTGAATGAAGTGTATGAATAATCCATATCTCTCCTTGTAAAAAAGTAGGCTGCATGGCAGCAGACTAGACCAGACATGGCAGGCCTCACCCATCTGCCCTGTGCCAGTAGAAAAATCTAAACTTCTCCATCCACTGTGTCCCAAAGTATCTTCAGTGTGAGGGGTTGTGTTCATATGTGCTCCATGGCCACTGAACAAAGCTGAGCTTTAGCGAAGGGTGAAATCATAATGCAGTATATACATTCCACAGCTTAAGGCATTTAAAGGGTGTATGAATCAGATTATTGTCATGTTGGATCTCATCTTTCTGGAGTTAACCAACCCTGAATATTCTAAGTTGGCAATGAGGAGAAATTTTAATGCAAAGAACATAAAAGTTTAAACTTGTTTCAGTAGGTTGAACTTCTTGTTGCAGTGAACATCTACTGTAAATACAAGAATTTGCCTTAAAAAAATGAGGTGTTTGTGAGAGCTTGCACACACTGCAGTAGAATCTGGAAAGGTGCTGACCATGCTGCTCAGCTTCAGCTGCCTTGGCTGAAGTGGCCACAGGCTGGAAAACTGCACTGTGTGAGTTTGTAAGAGTTGAGAACATGCAGATGATATTGCTCTTATAAGGACCCTGGGCAGGGCATGTAGAAGCAATTGTTTAAGGCAATTATCTTTTTATACCCATGTTGAGAAGGCTAAATTGTGTTCCTGCAGAGATCAGGAGTGGTGGTATTTAAGGAAATATTGTGCTGTGCCAAAGAGCCATTGTAAAGAACATGTAAAAGTATTCACCTTGTGACTGAACAGTGAGGCTGCCTGTAGAAGGATCAAGATTCTACATATGGATAGAGATTTCTTGCTTAATCTCGTGGCAAAGAAATGTATGCTTTGTGTCCCCTCGTAGGAATTAGAAGTCAAAGTACTGCTTTGGAGTTTTGGGGGTGTAAATTATTTCTGTATGTTTTCATATTTTACAGTAGAACCCACAGAAATGCATTGTGGTATTTGATAATAATTGCATAATTTAGGCATTTTCCCCTATTTCTTCTGCTTTAAGGTGCATTTTTCCTCCTATGATGCCAGATTGAGGTAGTTTTGAAGAGAGAAAAGGTGATGACATTTAGACAGTAATAGTTTTTCCTACATCAAGCTGCAGTTCCTCCTTCTCACTTATACAAACCTTGTGTTGTATGATTTCCTGGATGTAAAAACCGTTTTCCTAATGAATTTAAATGAAGAAATTTTGTTTGCAATACAGGAAATTTTAAAGTTTTCTCAGTGTAAAGAACAGAGAACAACCTGTTTGTTTCTTTTCCATGGGTTTATTTTTGATCTAACTGGTACTATTTGTTTGGTGCTGTGCCTTCCTTACTGCATATGTGTGGAGAGGCTTATTTCAGTTTCATTTCTTCCCTGCTCCACACTTCATATTGCCTTATTGCCATATTGCCTCCCTGAAGGATCTGAAACTCACTCAGGGCAGTCAGCTTCCAAAGCTTTGAAAACACTTATTGGAAATTATTAGTAGTAAAAATATAATCCAATATTTTATATAATTTGAACATAAAGCAAATGTTACCCAGAATAGGAAATGTCAGATAATTTCTCTGAGTTCCAGGAGGTTCAAATTAGGTTAAAAGTAACAAGAGCACTCATTTATCTTGGCTTTCAACAAGGTTAGATATTAGTTTCCTGGACAAATTCAATGAGTGTTTTCAACAAATATAGTGTCGAAACTATGATTACACATCTTAAAGGTACTAATAATTTGCAGTGTCCCCGCCAAGTAAACAGAATTTATGAGAGGTCAAACACTTGTGATTATTGAGTTGTTACTGGTATAGCCAACTCTACACTGAGGAACTTAATTTAGACAGCCACATCATTTCAAATTTTGGCTACGTTTAGTGGAGTGCTATAGGAGCCTTTTGGATCAAAGGTGTCTTGTGTCAATAAAACAGTGAAGGAATATCCCTGATGAGAAATGAGCTTTCCATTTTGACTTCACTCAATCCTCATCCCCCCAAAAACTATCCAACTACATCTTGTGTATATAATTTATCTGTCAATTCCCTCAAAAACGAGAGCTTATGTTACTTGGAGGGCCTTCATGCCAATTCCAAAATGAAAAGCAATACACACTGCCAATGCAGCAATTGCCTGCTGGCTTATTGAATTTCTTTCTTCACTCCTACTTACCACCAAAACCAACTCAAGGAAAAAAAAATCCCCCTAAAAAGCTTGCTAGAAGTCAACAGAACTGAAAGCTGATAAAATACTAAGTGTTTTCCTGGGGTGAAAAAAAGGAAAAATTAGATATTAAATATTATTAATAAGCTATTGTGTGTATGCTTTGCTCTTGAGTAGAGCCAGACTCAGCAGGACTGTTGTATGTGTAGGCAGAGGGAGCCACAAAGAGATATATGTGGTGTTAGTTTAAGGCCACATATTCCAGTACCCCACCGTGTTCTCTTTATCTTCATTTCCCCTACAGCTTCTGAGCTGGTCCCATGGGGAGAGACAACACAGCCCTCCCTTTCCCTCTCTGTCAGTGCTGCACTTGTGAGAAAAAAAGAGGATATAAAAGGGATATCCATCAGCTGGCAGGCTCCAACTGGGTAACGAGTGGCATCCATCCATTAGTTAAATATCTGTGATGCAGGAACCATCAACTCAACATCACCGGTTCTGGAGCAGCAGGGAATTTGAGATGTGGTGTTTTCCTCCTGTGGGTTTTTCCATCTGTTTTGTTCTCAAACTGAGGAACTATTATGGATCCATATAGGAGAATAAAGATAAAGGATGTGAAGGGAAGTCATGGGAGAAGCCTCTACTCCAGAGGAGTGTTGAAAGGTTTGTCTAACGAAACAGGAGAAGGCAAAGGGAGGAGGAGCCTGAGGAAAGTACAAGGATAATGTGAAACAACATAGGGCATGTTATAAAAAAGAGAGAAAAGAAGCTGTCATATAAGAATCAAAAAGTACTAGGCAAATTTAGGAAGAAATTAGAACAGAGATATAGACAAGAAAAAAATTCCAGATTGCCACAAATATCGGGGAGCAATATTACATTTGGATCAGTGCATGGGGCACATTGGCCAGTGACATTGGTTGAAATATAATTTCTAAATATTTGTTGGTATTAGTGGTAATAACTGGGACATAAAACCTGGACAAACATAGTGGGAAAAGAAAGAGGATGAAACATGCTCTGCTGTTTGTCTCTTAATTTTATCTGTTTTCTGTATGTTGGCTCATTAGATATCCCGCCTGCCTGCCAAGAGAGAAACCATTTTGGATTTGCATAGTTGTAGCCATATGGGGAAAAGATACGGTGTTCTCCCTGAAAAAAATTGTTTTCTCTCTAACGTAAGATAAGATATTTTGGACACACCATGCTGTTTGCATAGCAATATTACAGTTGAGGAGTTTCATGGTAGAAACAGAAATGGAATAATAAACTTGAGGGAAGTAGTCTTGTTGGCAGCTTATTGGAGGTTTTGGTTAGTATTTATGACAATCCAAAGGCTTCTAGTACCACAAGCATCTTTCTTTTCTTTTTGGTCTATTTGTGATGAGAGAAGAATGACAGAAAAGATCCAATTTTAAATTTCCAACATATTTATATTTTTTCTCTTGTGTTTGGAAGGGTGATTTATTAAGTGACAGGGAAGAAGACTTGCCACTGGGGAAATGGCACACTGCAGCTCTTGCTATGCACTGGACAAAGCTTCCAAGCTCTAATTTGCATAGGAGCTCTTATACAAAATGCCACAAATAAATAACATAATGTGGGGATGGCTGAGAGCAAGAAGTCACTGCAGTCCAAGCCTCCCTGAGCTAGAGAAGGTTGGCTGAAGGATCCTGTGTTTCAGCAAGGGATAGAAGGCTTCTTATGTTGGGGCAGCCTGCCAGGAGCCTTAAGAATCAATTTATTATTGCTAGACTGATCTAAAATGAGTATAAAAGTTTCCAGAGCATAGTTGTTCCAAGCACTATAGGTGGCTTGCGTGTCTTGATGCTGTCAAAGGGCCTGGAATATGGAACTAGAAATGTGACTGCTGTGTTGGTCAGGAGCTTCCAGCTCCAGACCTGCTTTCAAGATCCTTCCACATGGTGTTTCCAGATGCATCTGTCAAACTTATAAATGGAAAAAGTATAAAGTTCACTGAAAAACTAGAGCCTTAAGCCTATTCTTTACATTCTTCTGATCTGCTCCTAAAAGTTTTAGTAAGTAGCCTTAGGCCACCTCATAAAGATATGAATAGCAGTGAGGATGCTATGTCACAGGACTTAGTGCAGAAAAAGCCCAGGAAGGTCTGGGTGGTCCCAGCAGGTGTACACAGCCCATGGTGAATCCCAAACCACTGGTGCTCTGCTAGCACCTCTCTGCTGGCTTACCCTTGGAGTTTCACTTTCAGGAAAGGTTTAATCTGTGTGTTAAAAATCCCCTAAACTACAGCAATGGGATTGCCCTGTAAATATCAGAAAGTAAGGATTTGCTATATTCCTACAGCACTATTGCCCTAGGCACACTCTGTGTTCCCAAAATTGTCTTGCTTTCAGGTGAACAGCACAGCTGTCTGTACTTCTGTATCTGGCCTCAAGTCTGTGACAGGTTTCCTGCAGTCTTTACTCAGATCTTCTAAAACTG
The DNA here is from genome assembly GCF_047830755.1 of Zonotrichia albicollis. Taxonomy (NCBI): domain Eukaryota; kingdom Metazoa; phylum Chordata; class Aves; order Passeriformes; family Passerellidae; genus Zonotrichia; species Zonotrichia albicollis. The sequence goes on from NC_133819.1 coordinate 128,042,028, forward strand.
AGATAATTGTGTTTTATAATTTTTTGTTTCAACAATAGTCACTGATAAAGAAAGCAGAAGGAAGAGATGTGGTAGTTTGCAGAAAAAGTTATCACAGAATCACAGAATTTCTAGGTTGGAAGAGACCTTTAAGATCATCGAGTCCAACTCATGTTCTAACACCTCAACAAGATCATGGCACCAAGTGCCACATCCAGTCTTTTTTTAAACACATCCAGGGATGGTGACTCCACCATCTCCCTGGGTAGATTATTCCAGTATTTGACTTCTCTTTCTGTGAAAAACTTCCTCCTTAATTCTAGCCTGTATGTCCCTTGGCACAGCTTGAGACTGTCTCCTCTTGTTCTGTCTGTTGTTGCCCGGAGAAAGAGACCGACCCCCAGCTCACCACAGCCCCCTTTCAGAGAGTTGAAGAGAGTTATGTAAGTCTCATGGGCAGAAATGTGTAAGAACACAATATTCAATCACCTTTCTTCAGCCAGATAGTGGGATTGCAATTAGTGGGGAATCTCTTTGAAAACCATTGCTCCATCTGTTATCACCCCACAGGCTGAATCAGTGATAGAAAATCACTTTGTTTTCAGGTGCCTACATCCAAAATTTAAACTTGCTATACCTTCTACAGCTTCAGTCTAACCCTTGAGGCTTGTGAGTTCCCCATATGGCTAAATGCCCAATTTCATACATGCAGGCTGAACTTTGCAGGAGCTGAAGTTGTGTTCTTTTTCCTGGAGTCCATCCTACCTGGTGGGCATTCTCTGAGATCTGTCCTATCAGGAAAACAAACCAAGAAGAGAGATTTGTCAGCTGTGTAGCCTGAGGGCATACCCAGGACATTTAACACCAGGCTTACATCCCTCTTTTTCCTGATTTTAGAACAAGGATTTGAACCTCAGCATCTCACCTCTCATTAGGAGGCTTTTCCAGTTTTGCAATTCTTAAATTATTTTTGGATCAGGTCAGTCCCTGGAGATTTGATAATTGCTCCCATATAATCAATGTTTAAGTGCTTTTTTCAAAGCAAACCAGCTATATGTAAGAAAAAGAAACAATCTATTGTTTGAGAATCCAGTAATCCCAACATAAATGCTTTCTATTCCTTGTTTACAATATGATGCAGTTTATGGAAAGGTTTTGGTATAACGAAAACTCTCCAGCAGTGTAAACAAAGTGGATTTATATTAACTGAGGTATCAGCTAGTGACATCTGACAGATAAGAGATATCTGCAACAGGAATTGTTCTTACCAAAGCTCTGCTAATTGCTTACTTCAGGTGGTTTACTCAAAGGGTGGCTTTCTTCTACTGCTTGTTTGAACAAGTTACAAAGTATTGCACGAATTTTTGTCCATGGTCTCACACTGGACATGTTTATATGTCATATATAAACATATGTTTATATGGTTTGGGTTTTAACATATATTTTTTTACTAAAAATACTAAGTTTTTCTTTATCAGCTATTCTGATGTATTTTCTCTAATAATGTACTACTTGATTTTATGAAAAACTTTCCCCTTGCAGAGAGTCTTGCTGGAAGTTTGAAAAAGCAAATAATGAAAATTGTTATGTTGTGTGTATTGCAGAATCAAATGGAAAAAAGTTGTTGACAATTTGGCATTTAACTAAACATGCTGCAGCTACCTCAGCCAAATCTCTCGCCTGGTGTAAACAACACCACCAGGTTAGATGTTAAAACAATATTTATAACGTAATTTTATGGCCTCTGTTCTGCTGGATCTAGGATTGTACAATTGTGACAGTTTATCAGCCTCATAAGACTGTCCCCAGCCAGGTTCAGATCTTTTGTCCCCAGGCTTCCTAAGCAGTCTCAGACCCGACACCTCAAAACAAGAGTCCATCTCACTTTGCCTTTCTGTGCCAGCTCAGAAGACCCACCACTCATTTTCTTAGTTAAGAGAGGCATGGACTTGCTGGAGTGAGCCCAGCAAAGTGGGACTCGAGCATCTCACTGGGGAGAGGAGGCTGATAAACCTACAATAGTCCAGTCTGGAAAAGAGAAGGCACAGGGGGATCTTGCATGTATAAATAAATACCTGGTGGGACAGGATGTAAAAGAGAAAGTCAATCTTCCCAGTGGGGTCTGGTGACAAGTTGAGAGGCTTGTGATTACAAACCTAAAAAACTACATTCAATCTGAACACAAAAGCCCCCACTTTTTTACTCTGAGTATGATCAAACACAGGTTGCCAAAATGTTCTTTGGACATACTCAAAAGCCATCTGGGCAACCAGCTGTTGCTAGACGAGCAGGGAGGTTGGAGCAGGTGACTTTCAGAGGTCACTTCCAACCTCAGCCACTCTGGGATTCTGTGATAATTTCTTCGTACATGAGACCAGTGAATGGAAATGTGCCAGTACCAAACTGCAATGCACCCAGATGGAATACCCATAACATGGCTATGCAGCTGTGCCAGAGCTAAATCAGGCATCAGAAATTGCTAGGAGTGTATTCTTCAAGGCTGGCATGACATGGGTCCAAGGTCTCCCCTAGTACAAACTACACACACAAGAACAATAGTTGGAAATGTACAAAATACATTTCTCCCAGCAATTTCAATATGTTTGTGGCCAGGATCTGGCACAGGACAGGACAGGGCTGAGTTCTAAGGCAGGTCTGAAAGAAAGCTTGGTTTGATGGGTCCTCTGAAGATGGAGTAATATCTTGTGTCTGATGTGAACATGAGTCATACCCTGAGCATAAACATGAATGGAAGAAGTCCTGGAGGAATCATCTTCATTAAAGAGAGTTTGCATTTTGCATTTTACAGGTGCAAAGGACGTTTTTTTGGAGCAAAACGTTTTTCAGGAACAAACTTTAATGTAAGAATGATATATGGCTAGAGAGAGTGAAAAAAACATCAGTGAAATGGAAAAATCTGCTCTAAGTCTTGCCAAGAGTTGTATGCTTATACTCTATTGCTGCTACTGCCACTGGTATGATTTTCTACCTTTTCTCCCTGTAAACTCACATAAGCTTTTCAAAACTTCTCCCCTCTCTTCATATTCCCTTTTAATAATGGCTGATTTTACAGTTGTGAGCTGTGGTTTCCTTTGTTTTGTCAGCTGCTGGATGCCCTGCTGCTGGCTGGGCAAGAGTGCCTGCTCCTGTCCCCTGCATGGATAATGCCATTTCCCTTTCTCCAGATGTCTTCCAAGCAGGCAGTGGTCATTTTGGATAAAGTTAGCAAGACAGTTTCCTCACAAAAATATATAATGATATATGTGATCCTATCATCCTGGTCTTAGACATCTTCTGTGTCCACTGCTTTTTGCTCCAAGATCACATCCAAGCACAGAGAGAAATGAAATTCGGGAATTCAAATGCACCCACATAGCAGTCATTTCTTTCTACAAAAAGAAGAGCATGGATAAACCCACCTAGATAGACCGGTTTTATGTGGTATTCCCTGTCTGCATCCCTGCATCAAACATCTCTCAAAAAATTCTGTAGCGTTATGTGTGAATTATAAGCTGAGGTAGCAAAGCAATATTCAGACAGCCTTTCACAGAGCCACAGCCTCCTCGGCTGACCCAGCAAGCAGTTACTTGGCTGCAGCAGTGTATCAAATGACATTGGAGAAGCAGACACCAACACAAGCTTTTTTGCATGGGTTGCCTTTAACTTGGATGAGGAGACAGCTCAGTCTGAGGCACCTGAATGAGGCTCAGCAAACAGTGCTAGTGCTGGGCCACTTTTTGATCACATTCTCATCCTGGACTTGTGAAGGGCATTTTTTAGAAGTCATGAAATCATAGGTAGCTGTAAGCCAGTGATCATACACCTCTGCTCCCATCACATGTGCTCAAAAGCTGACACACGTCCAAGGCATCACATGGAGCTACTAAGGAAACTGAGGAGCTGAGTTACAGTTGCCTGTCAGTGATGTTCTGATCAAAGATATTTGGGAGGCAGCACTGTTCCTGCACCTCTCCAAAAAGCCACCATTAAGGAGATGCTGCTTTAACCAGTGAAGAGAGTTGAAAAATATAGTCACCATGTGCACTTAGCTACAGACATTTTGTCAAAGAACAGACCCAAATCCACAATTTTCTTTTTAAAAAGCCCTTGTTAGGTCATGTCTCTCTTTGATACTGTCTCACACAGCTGGATAAACACATCATGTGATGGGTGAACAACTGGCTCACAGTTTGGGTACAAAGGGTTACAGAGAATGGGGTGACATCAGACTGGAGACCTGTCCCTAGTGGGTCTGCAGGGCTCCATTCTTGGCCCTGTGCTCTTCAACATCTTCATAAATTACATGGGACTGGAAGGGACACTGGGTCAGTTCACAGACAATGCAAAAGTGGAAGGAACTGTTGAGCCCCATGAAGGCAGGGAGGCCCACAGAGAGACCTCAACAAATTATAGAACTGGGCAAACACCAACCACATGCAGTTCAACAAGGGACAATGCTGGATTCTGCACCTGGGATGCAACTCCAGATGTATGGACAGACTGGATATTGAGATGCTGGAAAAGCAGTACCATGGAAAGGAACCTGGGGGTCCTGGTCAGTCGCAAGATGAACATGAGCCAGCAGTGCCCTGGCAGCCAGAAGGGTCAAGAATGTCCTGGGGGGCATCAGGCACAGCATCACCAGCCAGGCAAGGGAGGGGATTGTCCTGCTCTGCACTGGGGGAGCCTCACCTCCAGTGCTGGAGACAGTTTTGGGTGCCACAATATAAGACATTAAACCGTTTGTGTCCAAGGGAGGGAAACAAAGATGGTGAAGGGCCTTGAGGGGAAGCTGTATGAGGAGCGGCTGAGGTCACTTGGTCTGTTCAACCTGGTGAAGAGGACATTGAGGAGAGACCTCACTGTGGTTACAACTTCTTCATGAGGGGAAGTGGAGGGACAGGCACTGTTCTCTGTGGTGCCCAGTGACAGGACCCGAGGGAATGGCCTGAAGCTGTGTCAGGGGAGGTTTAGGTTGGATATTAAAAAAGGTTCTTCACCCAGAGGGTGTCTGGGCGCTGGAACAGGATCCCCAGGGAAGTAGCCACAGCACTAGCCTGACAGAGTTCAAGAAAAGGGAAAGCATTGGACAATGCTCTCAGGTACATAGTGTGACTTTTGGGGATGGTGCTGTGCAAGGCTGGGAGCTGGACTCAGTGATCCTTGTGGGTTCCTTCCAACTCACTTTATTCTGTGATTCTGTGCAGTCATTTACAGGCTGAGCCATTCAGCTGAGAGGTGTGATATTGATACTCAAGAATGTCTTCAGCGTCAATGTACATTCAGATCCACATCTACTGCTCCCCAGGCACTGGTAGCTGTGTGCTTCCCCAGATGGAATCATCAAGAGATGCTTGATGGACAATGCTTGCGGACAGAGCTTGTCATGGGCTGATTGCTCCAAAGGCAATTTATAGGTGAAGACTCTCAGCCCCCCATTCCAAGGTGGTTTTCTGTAGTGGGACACATGTCATATTTTAGGCAGTAACTGATGAATGCAAACACAAATCTTCTGGGGGACAGAAAACAGGGAGCCATGCATGGATCTTTCCTAGAATGTGGGCTTCTTTCTCCTGCTTCCTTCTAGTATAACAAATCCTGATTTCCTGAAATTGTTTAGATCATTTCATCCCCATTCTGCCTTCCACTACTAATTACTTAGGATACATTCAGAGATTTAGGTTTTGATATCATGAAGCAAATGGGAAATAGTCAGTTGTGAAGTGTTAGGGTACTGTTGCTGTCTAACAAAGTCACCACAGCTGTGTTTTGCAAGGACACTGTTCCTGGATATTTTCTCACAATGCATCTGATAAACTACACTGGGAGGCCTAGGGGCATAGATGGAAAATAGTAATGCACATTTCATGTTTGCTTTGCAATTAAGGTTTGAGAATATGTTTGCTGAAGAGGATCCTACACTTCCATATTTACCATTTTGAGGTAGAAGCAGTTTCCAGGATCTTTGAAATCAAGCTAAATGATGCTATGGCATTTAAAATCTCCAGCTGAGAAGCAAGCCAAGCTTTATTTTATTTTATTTTATTTTATTTTATTTTATTTTATTTTATTTTATTTTATTTTATTTTATTTTATTTTATTTTTTGTTATTTCTATTTTGTATTTAGGTGCAGCAATTCAGGTAAAATTTAGTTGCAGACATTCAAATATGTTCTTCAGGGATTTAGCCCCTAGTTTCTATTCCATATGTATAAGGGGTATGAGACAAGGTACCTTATCTTTCCCTAATATTAAAAAAAACATTTTAAGTTTTGAAGGTGACACTTTGTAAGGGGCCAGCAGTAGCACAACACAAATTCCCTTTTAAAAATCCCTTGCCTGAAACTGTCCCAGCTACATCGCTCTGCATCCCTCAAGAGAGGCAGATAAAATGTGGATTTTGATACTTCAGCAATTGCTTACTATGCAAGATGCTGTTCCCCAGAAGTACAAAACAGCAGGGAGTGGACTTGGGCCCAGGGATATTATTAGTTGTACTCACCAAGCCAGCTATCAGTCAGAAGTTATTCAGCTGCCAGCTGTGTGCCAAACCAGCACTGGAGTAAAAGAAGGTTTGGGACAGTCATGAGGGCATTGAAGATGATCAGTAGCTGTTTTTAGACTAAACCATGTGATTTGTAATATTCCCTTTGTTAATTTTCATGCTAGTTAAAAAAAACCCCTAACTTAGTATTTTCCCCAAGGAGATAAATCGACATTAAATAGTGAAAATCAACACAGAGGTTCAGCTGATCTGAAAATATCCCTCAAAGTGATGATAAAAAACTTCAGGATTGAGTTCAGGGAAAGGAGAGTGAAATATCTGCATTTGGCATGGCCTCATGTACTCCTCTGCTTTAAAGGGCTCAGTGGACAGAGAAAAATGTCCAAAATAAAGTAGAAATGAAATCCTCCAGATTATCATATGTATTATTCTGCCAGTGCATGACTGAGCCCTTTAATACTTATTTAAGCCTTTCAGTCCCTAAGGAGCATGATTTATGGGCTTTGTGCTGATCATCAGAAGATAGGCATGGTTATAGGCTACAGCTCCTTACATACTGTGGTTCATGCTTTTGGCTCCAGCAGCCCTCTCAGCCCCTGGGGTGCTATTGAAATGGCTGCCATCACAGTTTCTCTGCCCTATTCTCTAATTTAATTTTACTTTGAAGAATCGTTCTGAAGAATGATGACCTCAAATTTTCACTTTTTCCCCCTTATGGTTTATCTCTATTTTTTTTTTAAGGAAAGAAATCAATCTAATTTTGGTTCCACAAGATAGATATGGTACACTTCTCCAAAACTTGCAATGAAGTAAAAGCTGACATTCAGCTCCCATCACGAGTGGCAGGGTATAAAGCTCAAACAAAACAATATTCTACAGTGGTTTATTGCACTTTTTTAAAATTAAAGGCTGTATTTTGTGGCTCTCACATTTTAAAAATATGTCTTCAGTTAAATCTGTACAATTCCTCTGACAAAACTGAATGTAAGCTCTTTTGTTGCTCTTCCACCAAGACCCTTGGTTTCTGTATAGGTATTTGTACAAGGTCACGTAGGGGACTGGCACCCCAAGTGCACTGAGCTCATGCTCCCCCTTCCTGTTCCTGTCACTATTTGCTCCTTCAGTGTAGGATCACCTACTGCTCCACATCTCTCCTGAGCTGGCCTAAAGGAGATGACAGTGTTCCAGAGGGAATGCTCATGAGTTCTCTTTTCATTTGTTTCCCTGAGCTGTTTGCTCAATTTATAAGACAAGGAGTAAGCAATGATGTGACAGTGGAAGAGTATAATATTTTGCAGATTATAAAACTGTCTTGAACACGTTTTTTTATTACTGGAGACAATTTTACTTTTGAAACTTGGTGTAGATTAACTTCACAAATTTCAGGATTTTATCTAAGAATTCTCAACTGTCCAAAATTCTTTAAAACTCCCTTCTTTATTATCATTTGGCAGAGATACTTCTTGTATATTCCAACAAGCATTGCAATCACTTTATTGCTAAATAGATATGCTGGAGAAAACATGCACTTACCATCACAACATTTAACACCTAGCCTTTATTAACATTAAATTATAAACATCTCTAAATTATACTTGGAAGACATCTCCAAAGCCAGTTACTAAATTAGAAGGCTATTAAGAAAAGATGTTGAATACAACATGTATCTATGCTGAACAATGCTTCTGTTACAACAAAATAAGTCACAAATTCTGACATTTCAATAAAAAAGTTTCCATCATATCACTTTTCTCATTTTGAAAGCCAGTTTTGATTGTCATTGCTTGTTGTGGTAACAATTCTATGTTTACAGGTACACAATCATCTTTGCTCCCTTTCCTTCTGCAACCCACAGAAAGAGTGGGAAAACAAACTAGACATTTCAAGATGGTGGGGTTAGTCTCAGGGATATAATTTTTAAGAAATATCTTAAATATTTTCTCCATTAGATGCATAAGTGAAAAGAAAACAGAGGAAAAGCAAAGTAGAAATAAAAAGTAAACATACATTTAAAAGAGAATAGATTATAACTATATATAATTTTATACATATTTTTATATATATAATTCAATATATATATATTCACAAACATATATATACATTTAGGTATAAGAGGGAGCTTATAGGAAGATGGGATTTGCAGAGAAAAGCAAAAGGGCAATAATTACAACTTTCAATGAGGAAAGTTTTCTCTGGAGATATGGCAAAAATTTTCACTATGAGGACGGTCAAGCACTGGAAGAAGTCACCCAGAGAACCTGTGGAATCTTCCACCTTGAACTCTTTCAACCCTCAGCTAGATAAGGCTCTCAGTAACCTGACCTAACTTTGAAGTTAGCTCTGCTTTGAGCAAGAGATGATCTTCCATGGTCCCTTCCAAATTCAGCTACTCTATGATTTTTTTGTGGAGGGAGGGGTGAGATAAAGCAGTGATTGCATAAAGCTTAGGGTACATGATGTAAAATCTTTGTAAAAAAACTATGCAAATACCAGCTCACCATTTCATCTTTGCATTCCAGATCCTTCTGAAGCCATTTTGTTGAGGTCACATTAGAGCAAATTTAAACCCATATATGTGTGTTGCAAACAACCTCTCTAGCTGTAGTGCCATGAAAAGCATTGCAAAACAGAAAGCCTGAACTTTGGTATACAATAATTTTTCAGTAATTTTCTGACCTATATGTTGGCAAACTAAAATCACCATTCTCCAAAAGAAGTGGATTTTCTGCAGCTGCTAGGCTGGAATTTGAACTCTCACCTTTAGAATGCAGCATCCACACAGGAGGACACTGGCTCTTGCACTCCAAGAGAAACACTGTGTCCAAAGCTGGCGGGCAGGAACTGTTCTGTGGTGCCAGTCCAAACTGAGAAAGGAGGGTACACACCATTTAGAATATATTTTTCTTACTATTTTTAGTATTTCTTTCTTTTTTTTTTTTTTTCAGAAAGAGTTGAAAATTATATTTGAGAGACACAGAAGAGATGTTGGTATTTTAGAGATGTTGACCCCTTTTCTCCATCTTTTCTTCTCTGAGCCCTTAATAAAAACATACAGCTTTGATGACTTGAAGAATTTGTTCTGTAGGCAAAACACTCATGGACACTGTTGGAAGATCTGCAAGAGCAAAGTCTGCATAAGGAGGTTAAAAATCCAGGAGTTTGATCATGTTTCAGGAGGGTGACAATGTTTGGATCTCCCCAGGGTTTGGATGGAAGGGATGTGGGTGTCCAGAGGTGGGCAGGGCAGTCCTCTCAGCCTGTTTTGGGAGCCCATGGGTTTCATAGGACTGACAGATCATGAACCCTGGCAGGGACATTGGGGGGTCCTGAGTACAAGCCCTTGCTAAAAGCATGCACAATCAGCAGAGGCCAGACCGGGCTGCTTAAGGCCTTGCTGTAGCAAGGACAGTCCACAACTTGTCTGAGCAAACTGCTTCCAGTTCTTGCTCATCCTCAGAAAAAATAATTTTCTATTATATCCAGCACAAATCTCCCCTGTTTCAGTGCATGACCACTGTCTCCTGTTCTTCTGTCCAGCATCTCCATAGGGATCCTGGCACTTCCTGCTCAGTAACCTCCTCATAGGTGTGGAAAGGCACTGTTTGGTCTCCTCTAAATCCTCTCCTTCAGGGTGAACAAGCCCAGCTTCTTCAGTTCTCCTTCACAGGACAAGTGCTCCAGTCCCCAAACATTGTGGTTCTCCAATTGTCTTGCTCTGATTTGGGGAGACAATATTCCATTATTGTTATTATTATTTCAGATGACATTTTGAAGAACTAATGAATTAAGTGTATTTTAAGAATTTAAAGAAGGTAAAAAATGACTTAGAAATAAAAAGTTTGAAGCTGGGTTTTATATATAATATATTTATTTTTGAAGGTTAGATATAAAGCTTGTCAGATTTGTTCATTTCTTTCACTGAAAATAAAGATATGTCTTTTCTACTGCAATGTAAGGCTGCTAAGACTTACATATTATTGCTGAGATTCTGGTCTTAGGAAAGATCATGACTTTCACATAGCAATGACTTGCCCAGATATAAGAATATGGAGAAATTTCTTCTAAAGTAAACCTTAGTGTTGCTCATTTTGAGATGATGAAGTTAGAATACTTACAGATCAAATCTTAGGGAGCCAAATAAAGAATGGAAAGATTCAATTACAATTACTTTATATCACAAAAGCAGCAGTGCTTTGGCTTTAATACAGCTGAAATGTAGAAGGTAAGATCTTTTACAGTCAGTGAAAACTCTGTGGAGCACAACACATAAAAATTAAATTTTTTTTATTATCTGAAATTTAGTTCTGGAAAATAATATTATTTCTGAACAGTGTGTAATGAATCATCTCAGCACTATTCAAATGCATTAATTTGGCTGCTCAGAGTTTTGACTGATCTATGTAAAATACACCTGTTCTTAGCTATCCCCATTGCTAAAGCTGTTGCCCAGACTGTCATCATCTGATATTTCAGTCATTGCCACATCATCCACTTGGGCCTTGACTAAAGCATTCTTTCTATGACTGTTAATTGAACATGCTCAGATAATTCTCCCAGTTCCTGCCTGTGACGAAGCTGGCCTCAGGGTGAGTGCAGGGATCACTAGAGCTGCAGTACACAAGGTGCCATTGACCTACACTCAATTCCTCTCTGGTAACTGGCGTGAAGCTGCAGAGACAGAGGTTTACCATGCCCTACAGAACTCATCCCAGCACTCTTCTTTCCTCTGATTTTTAATCTCTTGGAGCCCCTGACTTTTTTTTTCCCTCTGACTGTGAAAGTGTTCTGGGCTCTGCAGACTCTGGTTTGGCTTCCAGGCCACTGACACCACACTTTGACAGACATCAGTCACCTTCAGTGCCAGCAGGATACCTGTCATAAAGTCCTTTCATGCTATTGTTTCAGACTCTTCCAGAAGCGGAGCTGTGTTAGTGAGGAGATCCTGATATCACTGTTTGCAAAAAGGACTCCAAAACTCTAGAAAGCTGTTGTAGAGTCAAAGACACATAATTACGGGCTTGTAGACATGAAACAGTAAAGGAGATTACTTCCTGGAGTCCTCACAAAAGTGTAGTTAACACCTATGTTTGGTTTCCCCCTCTTGTACTTTGATATCTCTCTCCTTGGCATTAAAACTTGGGAGATCTCTTGGGTGCTGGTACAATTCTTATTACTGCACCAGGAAATTGCAAGCACATACTCTAAAGATAGTACTAGACAAAAAAGGCTCACTTTTAGCTGTCTAGGGTACACAACATATCACATGAAACATGAGTGGATACAGGGACTGCACATCTTGGAGAGCTCCAGTTGACACTAAACACACTTGACAGAAATAAATTATGGCATCAGTTGTGAAAGGTTTTACAGAAAAGTTTCTTTGTGTAAGTAGATTGGGGAGAATAAAGACCATAAACCACACATACACATGCCTTTTTTTGGCATTCTTGCCCTTAGCATCCACTCCAAACCAGCTTGGATACCACTGACACTGAGCCAGACTGACCTTCACTGACAGAGTTCTTAGATCCGTGTTAATTAGTTGACAGGTCACATCTTTGTAATTCTTACATTATGACAACACTGAAAGATGTGGTGTTCTGCATAGCACAATGGAATCTCACACATTGTAACCCCATCATGACATTATAATAAATAAATATTTTGCATCAGAAAATACTCTTATCATAGAATCAAAAAATGGCTTGGATTGGAAGGGACCTAAAAGAACATTTAGTTCCAACCTTTCTGCCATGAGCAGGGACACTAGACCAGGTTGATCACAGTTCCATCCAACCTTGAGCATTTCCAGGGATGGGGCAGCCACAGCTTCTCTGGGCAATCTGTGTCAGTGTCTCACCACCCTCACAGTAAAAAATTTCTTCCTAATAACTAATATAGAACTACTATCTTTCAGTTTGAAGACAGCCCTTCTTGTGTCACTACAGCCCCTTGTAAAAATTCTCTCTTTTCTTGTAGGCTCCCTTCAGGTATTGGAAGGCTGCAATTAGGTCACGCCAAAGCCTTCTCTCTTCTAGACTGAATAATTCCAATTCTCCTGGGGTTTCCTCAAAAAGTGCTCCATCCCTCTAATCATCGTGGTGGCCTCCTCTGGACTCACTCCAACAGGTCCATGTCTTTCCTGTGCTGGGGACCCCACAGCATTCCAGGTGGGTTCTCTTGAGGGCAGAGTAGAGGGATAAAATTGCCTCTGTTGCCCCGCTGCCCATGCTGCTTTTGATGCAGCCCAGGGCATGTTTGGCTTTCTGGGCTGCAAGTGCACGTTGCTGTTGGATGTCCAGCCTCTCATCTGCCAGCACCCCCCAGTCCTTCTTGGCAGGACTGCTCTCATATTGGTACTGCCAATCCAGGGGGCACATTGCACTTGGTCTTGTTAAATCCCACGAGATTCCCATGTGCCCGCTTATTGAGCTTGTTCAAGTCCCTTTGGATGGATCCCATCCTTTAGGTGTGTCAGCTGCATCACTCAGCTTGGTATCTTCTGCAAAACTGCTGAGGATTAACTCAATTCCTACTGGAATGTGACTTTAAAAAATCTTTGTAATTTGTACTAGTGATTAAACTAATGTAGTGCTACTATTCTACACTAGAAAAATATAAAAAGTGTAGCACAGGGATTACAGAAATATCTGAGAACTTGGGAAATTCAGGACACAGTGTCATATGACCCTTTTGATTTCAGGCAAGTCATTTATCCCCTTTGTAAGCCAGTCTTCAGTATGGAAACTGATGATACTGATCCTTCTCTGCTCCAGAGGAATATTATACAATAAATGCAGTAAAAAATTCTGAGGTCTCAGGATGGTATGGCAAACACCATATAGTCAGACTTCACTTGTCTATGCTTAGACTGTTCAGGCCATGGATGAAAAACCAGCTTGGATCTAACACGGCATATTAGCTCAGGCACAGTGCCACATGAATGCAGCTCTGCTTTTTCTAAGGCCAGCTCTTCTGTGGAAAGAGTACATCTGCTTTTGTGAGAACCTAGCTGGCTCCATCCCGAGGCAGCTCAGGTATTTCAGCACCAGAATTATCGGCGCGGGGTTTGGGGAGAGGGAGCAAGAAAGAGGAGCAGAAACACCCAGCACAGACCCAGCCTCCATCCTGGATCTAGCTGGGTTTGTTAGACCTGGCTTTGCACCAGCCGCACCAGATCCACGCTGCCTCCCAGCTTTTGCACCTGCTCCACAGAGCCCCAGGTCCTACGGGGCTCATTAGGTCAGGCACAACGGGATGGGAACCACGAGCAAAGAGTCACGGTCTGTCCACACCTGGCTGGGGAACCGGCAGTGAGTGAGGAGCAGAGAAATAAATGGCACAGTGTAGTGGCTGTTATGAGGAATTAACAGATCTTCTTGTATCAAAACTAAATTAACTTGGAAAATCTTGGTTTCCCTCATTTCAGCCTTCCTTATCTGTACTATTGGGATTCCCATTTTACTAACTTTACAATACCTTTGCCAAGTAGACATTTGGCTAGAAACAAGTACAAATCACTTACTGAAGTCATACTTTAGGACTTCCAGAGCTGTCTTGGCAAGACAATGAAAGTGGTGTTTCAAGGAAGAGACTTCGAAATGTGTGAGATCAGACTTAACGAAGTCAGCAACAAGGAGGGGTGCGCAGAATAAATCAATCAAGGTCTTAAATCCAGGTTTGAAACACATAGTTAGCAAGAAGTAAAGAAAAGGGAAAGGAAAAATAAAAAAATAAAGAGAGAAAGAGCAGTGCGAGAAGTGAGGAGGGCTAGGTTTCCCCAGGCTGTGAGCAGGGCAGAGAAAGAGAAAGGACGAGGAGGCTTTGCGGGCAGAGGGAGAAACCCGCCGAGGAAGAGCCTCCAGGCGAAAGCATCAGCGGCTCTGGGGCCGGGCGGCGTTAGGGCCCGGCGGAGGCGGGGGCGCGGGCCGGGCGGCGCCAGAGCCGTGCGGCGGGAGGGCCGGGCCGGCACCACCCACGTACCGGGCCCCGCGCCGCCGCCGCGCATCCCCGCGGAGCCCGCACGGCCCCGCCGCGCCGCATAAAGGGAGCGGGCGGAGGCGGGCGGCCGGGGGCCCGGCGCGGACACCGCCTGCATGTGCCCGGGAGCCCCCGCCGCCCGCCCCGCCGAGCCCGCCCGGGGCTGCCCCGCGGCGCGGAGCCGCGCTCGGGAGCCGGCGGCGGGACGGGGCGGCCGCCGGAGGCAGGGGGGGACGGCTTCGCCCCGCCGTGCCGCGACCTGAGCGCGTGTGGGCGGGGAGCGCCCCGCGCCGGGATAAATAGCGCTGTGCCCCGGCTGACAGCCCGTCCCGGGGAGCGCGGGGCCGGCGGCAGCGCTTGCCCTCCGCCGTGGGACAGGCTTGGGGCTCTCGGTGACTGCGCTCCGCGGTCCCGCTCCTGCCCCGACACGGGCTGTGATTTTTCTCTGTCTGTCTGTTTGTTTGTTTTTGGGGAGAGCCAGAGCAGTGGAGGACCAGGAGAGCCCGGGTCCAGGCTTTTCACCTCTCTCTCCCCGCCAACACAGGGGAGATGCTGGAAGCGGCTGTGAGTTTGCAGCGCCCGAGAAGGGCGGCGAGAAGCGGGTAAACTCCTGCGGTCCCCAGCGGCAGCCGCTGCCCCGCGACCCTCCGCCGGCCCCTCCTCGCCCCGCACGCCGCCGGCCTCGCCGCCCGTCGCTGCCGCCGGAGGAGGCTGCCCACCCAGCGGCCCAGGATGCAGTTTCGCCTCTTCTCCTTTGCCTTGGTCATCCTGAACTGCATGGATTACGGCCACTGCCAGCCCGGCCGCTGGAGACGCAGCAAAAGAGGTGAGTGAGTGAGTGGCGCCGGCGGCTCAGCCGGGACGCCGGCCGGGGCAGCCGCGGGGCAGGGCCGCTCTCCGGCAGGTGAGCCGCGCTCCGGCTCCGCGGGCACCGGGCGGGCACGTGGGGCGGCGGCGGGGCCGAGCCGGGGCGCGGGGCCGTGCCCGCCTGGCCACCGCTCCGCGGGGCTGCTCGCCGCCGTCCTGTGCGGAGGGCGAGCCGGGAGCGGGAGGAGCGGCGTGGACGCGAGCTCCGATGGGAATTGACCGGCCGGAGCCCGGGGCAGCCGCGGACGAGAGTGCCGAGCGGTAGGCGCTCTGCCCCGGGCCCCGCGGCGTGTCCTCGCCCGGGGCCGGTGGAGCCGGGGTCTCGCTGGGAGCTGCCCGCGGCGGGCAGGGCACATCGCTGATGTCGCCGTCGCTCCTGGTCCAGCGGCTCGCGGCTGCCGGCGATCGCTGTTAGCCCGCGCAGTTAGAGTGGCGTGTCCACGGGACGGACTTGGAAGCTGCTTTCCGTGGACGTTTCCAGGCAGAGAGGCGGCTTCCCCCCTCCATCCTCCGGTGCCGCTCCCGCGGGGCTTGGAGAGCACCGCGCCGTGCCCAGCGCCCGGGGCAGTGCTGTGCCGCCAGCTCCGCTGAAAACGTGCGGATGCCTTTGAGGAAAAGACATAAACGGTGCGTTGGGGCTCCATCGGTTTCCCTAAACGCTGATGTCGGGATGCCGGAGCTTTGAGCCGGAGCGGTGCAATATGCCAGTACAGCTCCCGTGTGGACGGAGAGGTTACTGCAGCGCCTTCCGTCTGGCAGCCTGGCCGAGGCTTCGTCTGTTTCTTTTTTCCTTTTTTTTTTTTTTTTTGAGTGGTGGGCCTTATTATAAAATGTTTCATTATCCACATATTATGAATTAATATTTTCTGTCCCTTTTGCTGTTATTTTCTTGGCCATGCATCCTCTTCACATTTCTAAAGTTCACTGAAAATCAGGTGGCTCAAGCTGCTGAGAAATTTCTGAAAGAATTGCACTTTTAGTGGTATTATTTGGAAGGGGAGGGACTTAACATCTCCAGTGTTAAGCTGCTACAAATAGTAATAAAACTGTGTGAAGAAAATAGTTTGCGCTTTTGTGCATATATCCCTTTCAGAGTAGGTGCAAATAAAATCGTAAGGCAGTTTGGTTTTGATGGTTTCCAGAGTTTAATTTATGTGTGTGTGGCTAAAACGATAGCAGTCCTTTAAAGTGACCAGACTATCTGTGCTAACAAAGGGTATACTGTGTCTTTAATTAAATGTGGAACTACTTAGAGTGCTGGCTAGACAGCGGAGGGTGATAGTGGTATTTCTGCTTTACAACAGAGCTTAAGGGCTGCATTGTGGGAGCACTGAAATGAATAGACATCTAACTCAAGTTGTGTGAATTGTCCTCTTACAAAAACTTAAGCTGGTTTTAATTGATCTCATGTTCACTGATTGATCCTAGACCAATTGTTTTGCTTGTTGAACAGTTGGCTTTTTCAAAGGAGATTGATTTAAATTAGTTTTTAGTTTAATTATTGGATAAATACGATCAGTATTGACAGTTGACTTACTGGCTCTATTTTGTGCTATCACCTATGGGTTTTGTTTTGGGCTTTGAAGAATGCAGACCTTTTCAGTTAATAAGTATAAAGAAGTAAGCATAGCTAGTTCTAAGCACTGAAAGCACAATCTAAGAATGTATTCAAATTATAATAGGTATTTGTCATGACACATCCAGTCTGAAGTAATGCTTTCGTACATGACTCAAAATTCCAATAATTTCACAATTTTTCCGTATCCCATCTGCAAATAATCAGGCAGTCACTGTGGGGTACTGGCAGTTAAAAGTTCTCTGGCATTCTGTTTTGTCTGTTACATGATCTCAGATGCTCCATAATATAGTTTTCTTAATGAAATACAATTTTTGGCATAGATTAGGTCTCGTGTGTGGTAGGAATCAATTACATTCAGTCTGGAATTATGGGCAAATATCATGTGTAGCTGATTTTTTTAAAGCAGCTAAATGTACAATAAAGTTTAAGTGTATATGCCTGTATTGACGTTTGCTTGGATTTGTTGCTGGTGTAGAATACTCTAGTAAAGAAGACTTAAGTAAAATTGGGGAGATGTTCCCAGGATTCCTCATTTTCCATCTGCTTGCAACCTTTTCCCAAATCAAGGCTTGCAACATTGCAGTAGAAGCAGTATAATAAAATAAGGTTTAGAAAGTGGTTCCTGCCTTGCACTGATTCGCGTTTTGTTAGTTAATGTCACTTCGCTAAATTTTTTCTGATAAATACGTAATAATCAACAGGCTCTACTTATTCCACTGCTGTTCTTAGTTACTTTTTCAGCTCGTTAGAATATTGCTTTGAATAGTTGGTCAGAACAGAACCTTACTTTCTTTAAAACACCTCACCAAATTCTCACTCTCTAAGTCGCTGCCCTGAGCAGAATTGAGGCCTTTTTGCCTTTCCTGCAGAAGATATTTGAAAAGCCATTTAAGGGTTGCCTAGCTGAAAGCTGGGTGGTGTAATATCACAGCTGGTTTAGCCTAATCTTTCCTTTTCTTCTTGAATTGTATAACTTGGCTTTTTGTTTCTCTTGTAAGCCTTCTTCAATGAAAATTTATATTTATTTTTCAGATTTCTCTTTAGCAATCATTATAAGATGGGCAGCTTCGTGTCTTAGCATTTCACTGAATATTACAGGGTACATGAAAGACCAGTGTTTTTTCCCTTTGAGATGTAATGAAAACAACTTTTCCAAAGAGTACCGCAGGGTAAAAGGGGGGTACATGGAAATGGAGACTCTCAGGGAGGCATGATGGTATTCTGCTAAAGTTTTGACAGAAGAGAATATAGGGATCATTATAAACGGCCATCAAACACCAGATCCTAACAAGATTCACCAAGGGGGAAAAAGTCAATATGATAGCAGTCAGTGCCTGCATTGATGGGGAAACTCAGGAGTCCACAGAGAGGCTCTCTACAGCAGTTTGTAAGACCAATGTTGGAGTAATAAAAAATGTGAATGGGACACATTCACACAGTTAAACCAGAAGTTGTTTCTATCCAAGTGCTCAAAACCCGTGGCTGTAAAACCACAGTACCCCAGTATTCAAAACCTGTGTCTTTCCATTCAGTTCCTATTCATGGAGTGTCATGAGGGCTAAGGTGAATACTTATCTCCTACATGCTTACACTCTGTGTTAGAGGTACATAAAAGTGGAACACCTGTGGCAATGAGTGACAGTGGTGACGGCAAAATATCCACAGGTGGAAACAGGAGGAGTACCTGGGGCAGGAAATTTCCCAAGTGTTTCTCAGACCTCAATACAGCTTTGTGCACAGCATTTATTGAAGAATATGAATATGTGGAGGGATACATTCACTGAGTTCAAAATTATGTCAATTAAATTTTTATCATCTTAATATAAGATGGGAATCCTGACTACAAACCTGTTATTATTATAGGAAATTGTTACATGGATTTTCAACTAGAAGAAAAACCTGCTTGGATATTGGGGATTGCGATTTAGCTTTCCTATCAAGGTATATACCTGAGATAATCTTGGAACCTGTCTCAGCTGGATTGTATGATCAGGCTTTGGGAAAGATAGATGATTTAAGCATTAGAGCAAAAGAAACTCTGTTGGATATACTTGACTGAAATAAATACCACATCTACTTTTACAAGGACTGTGCTAGCTCCTAAAGAGAAATTTATCTCAAAAATGTCATACTACATGACTTTTAATGTCTAGCATTATCCAAATATCCTAGCTGTTACTAGCTATCTCCTCTCTTTGGGGTTGAAACATGTTTTATGTTTGAAGGACAGTTAACTTCTTCATCTCCAGGTTAAGACTTAAGATTCTATGTGGAAGCAGTACTTTGAGATACTTTTTTTTCTCAGGTGTGACATTAAGCAGTTGTAACAGAACCTGTGAAAAAACTGAGTTGTGCTAACACAAGTGGTAATTTACCAGGCACTCATGGTCTGGAGAAACGCTTTGGAACATAGCTTCTGTTCCTCAGGCCTGTACTTAGGATAGTTACTGATCATTCTTTATGCATACATTGTTACTACAGCAATAGAATATCCGAACTCTGTAACCATTGAAAAGTTACAACTTTTGAACCTTTGGCTATTTACACTTATTACTGTCTTAAACTGACAGAAATCAAAATTTCTGTGTGAATGACTGAATACTAAACTAGCTAATGATGCAGTCAGTGTTACTGAGGATAAGCAATGCTCAAACAGATTGTGGAGATTTGCAGGAGAATGGTCAAAGCACCAAGAGCAGGATTCACTGTCAAAATAGACATCTAAGGTTAGGTGTTTCAGCTTCCCAAAGTTAGTTTTTAGTGCTGCTTATAATATTTAAAACATCTCCTGGGCTTGGTATGTACGTGACTCTCTTTAGCCAGCAGAGGCTGGGCAGGACATCTTGGGGCAGGTCCTGTGCATTTGGCACCTTTGGGTGTCCCAATACCTGTTACTGGGGGAGCTAGAATTGGGGAACATGTTCTGGCACAATGTTGGGCTGTGTGTGCTTTTCCTTGCCTGCATCCACCCCTTTAGGTCCCATTATGGGTCACTTGGCTTTAGGATGCTGGGCTAGATGGGTGTGTCTGATCAGACCTTGAGGTCTGTGTCCATGCTTTTGTGTTAAAACCTGCTGTAAGATTTACACTATGATAAAGAACTTAGATTTGTATGCTTGATAAACTTGTCTTAATTGTATATTTTCCCCTTTTAGGGGATGGAAGGGATTTTCTAAGGCTTGGATGAAAACTCTCACTAAAGCAGCTCAAAATGCATGACAGATACTGAAAGGGAGTTTTTACACTAATATGGGGACATTATGATGATAGAAGCAAGAATGCAGTTTCTCAATTCAATGTGTCATTTACAATATACAGGCCAGCATAATTACTGTGTTAAAGTATATTAGTATGGTGTTGTTTACATAAGCTGCTTTTAAAAATATGGAAATTATTTAAAAGGTAGAAAGTGGAAGAGGTGTTTGGTATTAAAATTCAAAGAAAAAAAAAAAGGATTGTTTGTTGGATTTTTTCTTTCTCTTGCTCTTTCTGCCAAGACTGATTACCCCATGGAGGCCTGCATTTCATTTCTGATAATCTAGCTTTTTTTAATACCAAAACCTTAAGCTAACTAGAGGGATTGTCTAGTCAAACCTGCAAATCATCACAGGCTGAAAACATTGCCCTACTTACCATATCTCCAACTTGAAAGCTTATAACTTACCATAACATCCTTTCCAAAAATGCATCCTTGATTTTGAATTCTGGGATGGGATTCATGTGACTACAGGTAACTATCTGGAACATGAAGGTCTATGTGTTCTTTTGTGATTGATCTAGTTGGTGCAGTCCATCAAACCATTGGTACAATTTAACTCATCCCATGGTAGATGCCTGCCTTTGATCAGATAAAGCATACCCCTAACTAAATAAATGTAAAGTTACATAATTACCTTTATCTGTAATTGAAGTGTAGTTCAGCTGTTTGCATCTTCATTGTTAGCCCCTGAACTAAACTGAAATCAGCCTTTAATGAGAAAGGATCCACTACCTATATTGAAATTAAATGTTGCTGCAGCTCTTAACTTTAACAGATACAGTCCCTGAAAATTCTTATCTCTCCTGTGTTAGAGATTGATTTAGTTTCAGGTATTTTTAAATAAATTCAGTTGCTCAAGCATGCCTTTTCTTTTCACCTCAAAGTTTTGTTCAGGCGCAGTTGGAGAACCTTGTGTATTTGTCTAGGCTCCAAGTGTTTACTAAATCCTTTTCTTAGTGAAGAGCATGACTTCATAAGTATTGGCTGTTGGTAAGGCACAAATGTAACAGCTTGATCCTTTCATCATGGACTGCTTTAGAAACTGAAATTAGGTGCTGCCATGGTTTGTATACTCGTTGTATTTGTAGTAATGCAGATGTAATGCTTTGGTGTCAGTGTGGTGCTGCAAAGCAATTTTGTGCAAGAGGAGTAAAAATATCACTTTTTGGGACAGCAGTGGTGGGTTTAAACCTGTTCCCAAGTTATTTTTGGCGTAGAAGATGGAATAGACTTGGTAGCACATTTTGATACTTGGATTCTAACAAATACATCTTAGGGAGGGAGGTGTTGAAGTGTCACTTGGATCTTGCTGCTGGTGAGCACCACAGGGCAGATGCAGAGCTCTCTTTCCTGCCTACTCGATGGCTTTGTCCGGGCAGCTCCACCCACGAAGAGCACTTACTGGTCAGACTTCCGTGTTACACTTGTTGAGCTTTGCACATCTGTGGGCAGTGAGGTCCCTTGTAAGTATGACTTGAATTCCAGCTGTGCCACTTTACTCTCTCTGTGTGGGGTTCCTGTCCATTTCTGCTAATACTTTTCAAAACTCTAAGGAGAAATGAAGTTGAAATGGATCAGGGTGGTGGTCTCTGCTGTGCTTGCCCCAAAAAGGCAGATGGTGATACAGCACAGTGTCAAGCACAGGAAAGGCAAGAGTGAAAGCATAAGTTTGCCAATTCTCTAATGTCACTTTTCTGATGAAGTTGCTGCAGTGGAGGGGGTGGGTGGGATGGAGGAATTAAAATAAATTGGTATTTATACATAATATTGTTTCAAAATACCTAATTGGTGTGAAACCTGTGTTCTGAACATGGAATGGAGATGACAAGTGTAACTCCTGTGAAATGATGGAATATGATATTTTCCTCTGTAGATTTTCCTCTGAGCCTAAAAGGATTTGAGACTTTAGTTGTATGTCCTTACTTTGGGATTTCTATGCCTTAGCACTTTGGTTTCAAAGAGCTGCACACATCTTTGACCTTTGTCTGTCAAACTGTGGTCCATGGAGCAGCTGCTAGCATCTTCTGGATGTGTAGAGATGACACTGTCTCATCCTTGTGTTTCTACCTAAATACCTTTGAATGAAACACTCCAGTGAACTTGTAGAGCTCTGCTTTAATCTTATCCTATCTTGATGCAAGTGCTTGTTACTTAAATTTGAATTTAAGCTTAAAGTTTTTTTTAGTGGACAGCATATGAAAGATTGGCAGTTAAATTTTCTGAAATTTCCTCTTGTTTGTGGACTTGAATGTGGAACAGGATATAAAAGAAGGAATAGAACTATAGTGTGGGGAAGAGATTAATTTTTATGGGAAAGCAGAGAAGCAATTAGTATTTAAGGTATCTTGATTATCTGATCAATGGGTGGTTTTTAAGATCCCATCTGTTAAGATCTGGTGAGAAGTACAAAAACCCTTCATGCTCTTTGTTTCAGTAATTAATCTGTTATGTATTTCTTTTTGAAATACAAATTTCAGTAGAGCCAAGTACTTGATGTATCTCTAAGATTTTGTCCTTCTGTGAGGAAATGTTGTCTCCATTCCTTCCTTTTTTGTTGATATTATGGGATGGCTATAAGACTGTAACTAGGGAAATAAAAGGAATTGCAAGTTACACACAGAATATTTAGAAGAGGTGTGCAGTTCTGTAATTTTGTTTCAAACACCACCCTCCCCGCCCCTCACACTTCCAGTGGAGTTGTGTGTCATTTGATAAGGATAATGGCAAATCTCATGTACAATTAACATAGATGCAAAAATGAAAGTACTTTTACTGTGATTTTCTGTTTGTAAAAATATTTTTTCTCTCTAGGATTTAAATCTAAAAATAATCAAAAGCATATGGTTTAGGGACTGAGTACAAAATTTACCTTGCAGAAAATTTTATCAATTTTTTTTTTTTTTTTGTGACTATGGTCAAGATTTTCTCCATTGTGATGAAAATTGAACCCAAACATGGATGTAGTGAGGTGGAGGAAGGGACATGGAAGATAAGTAATGTTTGTGATATTGGCTTTTAGGGTTTGTTTTTTTTTTGATCGCTGGAGAGTTGCATGAGCACTAACTGCAAAGCAGACCATGTGCAGCAAGGAAGACAGTGTTGTGCCTTTTTATCTTGGAAGACTTGCACTGCTTTTACACTGCAAAGGGACAAGTGTATTTGTGTTAGAGAATTGCAGTGCTGCCATAAAATAAAAACTTCCTGATCCAAGCACATTATTTTCTTTTTTGAGTTGAAATGCTGGCTGAAATATGTTGCACCCAAACATATGCTCTGCAGTAATGTATGGTCTTCCCAGCGTATGGTTGCCACCTTTGGAATACCAAAAAAACCCCAAACTGGCCACATCAGACAAATGGCTGTTGTGCATGCACAGATTCATCTGCACGTGTATAGCAGCACTGACAACACCCATCACATCCATACCAAAACATTATGGGCAAGATGGAGACAACTGAAACAGCAGCTGTGCTTATTAAAGATAGATGTTACTGATTTGCTCTTCTTTCTGGAATTACTCAAAAATTTTGGTAGATACCATATGTTTTTATAATAAACCTTCCAACTTAGACAGTGTTTCCACTGCCAAGCATGTGGCTGTGACTCTTTTGAATGGGCACTAAAGTTCCATCATCTTTTGCTTTATCTATATTGAGATGGTACTTGAGCAGCCCAGCTGAGCTGGGGCCCTGCCGTGCTGATCCTGCTGACATGACAGACTCTGAACTAAGGTCACCAGAGCAGAAATCAGAAATCTGCCTGGATTCCCTTCCCATAGCAGGCATGTTCTTTGTCCCTTCATGTGAGCTAGTTCAGACTTGGTTCACATCTCATTTTACACAATGCCCACAAATAATGTGATGGGCACGGGTTCAGTTTTGACTCAGCAAGAGTAACTGTAAGCTGGCACAATCACTTTGCACACGAGGTTCTGTTCACAGCACAACGCCACAGCTGCTGGGTTCAGTTTTAATAAAGCTTTTAGCAGTTATTGTACAATACTTACAACCAGCCTCTGATCTGTGATGTTTCAGTCTTGCAAGAAACCTAAACCTAAAGAACGTTTCAGAGAGCATTTGCTTATTTATTAGTTGGCGTCAGGTTATGTGTTTTATTTTCTCTGGGGACATTCTCAGGAGGGGATTCTACCTCTAAATTTGCTCTCCTGTCTTCTCCAAAATGGTCAGCGTTCTCTCCCCTACTTTGTTGAGTGCAAGGAAAGCTGACTCTCTGAGGGGCATCTGAGGGAAGGCACCTTTTGGAGTAGGGTAGCTGTGTGCCTTTGCTGTTGTGATGTACTCCTGTGGCAGCAGGACAGTTCTTCAACTTAAGTTTCTTTCCTGGGCCATGCAAAATATGCCTGGCCTGCATGCATCTGTCTTGGTCTTTTTGAAGTTATTCAGCAAATAATGATTGTACATGCATACAGTCATTATTATACATTATATGTTTGGTTTTACCTGACATGGTTCAGTGTTGGGAATTCTGCCTCCCTGGTAAGAGGGTACCTTCAGGATGTCCGAAGCAAATCTTTCTGTTTTCTTAGTCTTCCTACCTGTAAAGCTTGTGGCTCATATGTTCATATGTAGATTCATATACATACTCATCATATGTATATACATCCATGAAAATGGTAACAGAAGATAAATTCTTCCTTTCTATAAATGCTAAGCAGCTTTCCAGTGTGAAATTTTATGGCAGTAGGGATGTAAATAATGTCAGTATCTAATTGAAGTGGTGCTTCTAGACAGGTGCTTTAGTTTCCAACTCTTTCTTACAGCACTCTTGCAATATGCCGGAATGCAGCATCTTTGCTGATGCTGAGCTCACGCTGGGTCATGATTTCTTTTTTTAGCTATAATGGAACTGCAGAATTCCAAGTAGTTATCATAGTTCTTTTATTAGTTGCAGAGTTTGCTGAATTTTGTCTGTGGCCTTCAAAGTTGTTTTGGAATTTAGTTTTAGGAAATGCTTATGGCTGTAGTTAGGAATTAAAATGAGAGGGATCTCCAATATTTTTTGCAGTGTTTAAAGTTACTTTTTTTGGTTTTCTGTAAAGCTTACTTTCACTCCACTTTACTCTGTTTTTTTGCCTTTTTTTTTTTTTGGTTGGTTTGGTTTTTTAATGGAGATTCTTATAGAAGTAGCAATTATGACTTTCTTTGAAGCAAAATGTGTGGTGTGAAACTGAGAAGAAAATCTGCAAAATCTTATATTTAGGTGAACAGAACTTGTAGACCACCTAGTCTAGTGCTGTACAGATGTGAAGTAGTAAAAATATATATACTCCTTTTGAAGGATTCAGATAAACAAAACTGACACATGGAGAAGAAGAGGCATACAATAACCTTTTTTATTAGTGCACAAAGTTGGGCATCTGATCTGTAGTTTTGATTCTCAGATTCATACATATCCCCTTGATTATTTAGCCCCTCTGTGCTGAGGCCATGTACTTGCACAAAAAATAAGTATTTTCTCTATTTCAGATTAGTGTTCATCCTCATCCATATCTCTTTGAGCAAGAAAGACCATTTTTTCTGTTATTGTTCTGCATTTGTGCTGTATATGCTCTATCCATCTCTTTTGCGACCCAAGACAAAGACTTGTGTATTATATCAAAGGGAATCTAATTTTGCTCAGCTTTGAGTGCAAGAAGAGGATTATACTGTCTGTTCTTCTGCGAAAAATGTCTTGTTAATTGCATTTTGTGCCAGCAGTGTTCTGGAAAATACCACCAGCCCAGGGGACATCAACAAGCTGGAGAAATCAAAAGAAACCTCACAAAGTTCAACAAGATGTTCAAAGCCCTGCACCTGGGAAAGAGCAGCCCCAGGCATCACTGGAGGCTGGGGGGCAATCAGCAGGAAGGGAGCTTGGCAGGAAGGGCCCTGGGGAACATGGTGGTGCTGTGCTGAACATGAGCCAGCAATGTTCCCCTGCTGCAAGGAAGGCTCCTGGTGTTCTGGATTGCCAGCAGGGCATCATTCCCCCTGAGTCAGCTACGGTGACTATTTTGTAACCCCAGGACTCCATTTCCACACCTGTGAGACGCCCATCACTTCAGAGGGAAAACACTCTGAGCACTCTAAAACACTATCACAAAACAGAAGAACACATGAATTTTCCAAGTCAGCCCTTCTCCGGGCTCCTCAGCACTAGAGAGAGTTCAACAAAAGAACACGAAGATGATTAAGGGACTGGAGCATCTCTCCTGTGAGGAAAGGTTGAGAGAGCTGGGACTGTTCAGCCCTGAGAAGGCACAAAGGGGTTCTGGTTCTCATCAATGTAGCTGAATGGGAGGGTGCAATTAGGTCAGGGCCAGGCTCTTGCCTGGTGCTCAGTGACAGAACAAGAAACAATGAGCACAAACTGAAACACAGAATGTACCCTCTGAACATCAGGAAAGACTTTTTTACAGTGAGGGTGACTGAGGACTGATATGTGTTGTCCAGAGAGGTTGTGGAGTCTCTGTCCTTGGAGATACTCAAAAGTCATCCACATGTGGTCCTGGGCAGCTGCATTTGTTGGGCCCTACTTGAATAGGACAATTGGACCAAATGGTTCTTTTTGCCTCCAGAAGTTCCTTCCAACTTCAGCCACTCTGAGAAAGATAATTTGGAAATATATTGGGTACCTGGCTTAAGCCTGCTTTTTTCTTTTTAGTAATAGCCAGCTGTGGAGAGGAACCAGACAATTCATTCCCTTTAGGAATTCTTAGGATAAGTGACAGAATCATGAACAGTTGCAATCCCCTTTATGTTGTTGGAATACTAAAATCAACCCAGAGAAGATTCTTGGTATTTAGCAGTAGCCCTGGTTGTCATAAAAATGGGATTCTATGTCCTGGTGGTTCCTTGTTCCCCCAGTTTTCTTCTCTCAAATACTTACAGATAACAAAGAGTGTATTGTGAATGTAATAATTAAGATACAAGACCTAACTCTGGTCTCCCTCATTTTGTTGTAAATCTGGGGGTGATGTTCATGGCTATTCCTGAGATGGTGCTTGCTCTGCGATATTGTTGCCAATTTGCTGATGCTATATTTGAGAACTCTTTAACTCTTTCATCAGACTCCTGGAAAAAGTCTTGCTGCTTTCAACTTTTATTTCAGTTATTGTAATTAGCAGTGGCATCAATATGTAGGGGTTTATTTCAGCTTTGGAAGAGGCTTTTCTCTAACTGCTTTCCAAGCAGTAACTAAGTGAAACTGCTGCATATTGAGCCTTATGTAACATGAGGCTCATTGGGTAAAATAACATTAGTCTGTGCTACTTAAACACACTCTGGAAGGCTTAAGGAGGAGAGGAAGGAAAATATTTGAAGAGATCAACTGGATGTGGTTGAATACATGTAATGTCACCTGAGAAGGATTAGAATTTGCCAAAGCTTGACCTGAACGAAGACCTCCATTTAGGCCTTGTGTTCCTACCAGATCAACTACAGTGGTTTTTTTATGCACAGTTCTCTACCAGCAGAGTAGAGTGAAAGAGTCCAGTGATTTACTTGGCTTCTGTGTCTCAGATGTAGTAAGTTAAAAAAAAAAAAAATTAAAAGGTCTCAGTTTTACATTCCTTCTCCTTATTAGCTGCAGCTGGCTTCTCCTAATTACTAAAGTCAACATTTTTTTCATCTGCATTCTGTCGCTTTTATCTTTGCTGGGAGCTCAGTGTATGCTCTCTGGCTGATAAGCAGCTACACGTGTAGTTCATATCCATAGATGTGGATAACTTCAAAAAAATTCATGCACTGACACTTCCAATTCCAAGAGAAGATCCAACTACTCAGAGTGGAGTAGTTAGTAGCAATGGTACTTCATCCACCATGGTATTTGCTTTCTGATTATGTGGTGTTAGCAAACCCAGTGACCTTATTCTTAATAACAGGATTACTGTGATTGTGTCTTTGAAAAATCATGTGTTCTTCTGTTTTGTGATAGTGTTTTAGAGTGCTCAGAGTGCTTTCCCTTGCACCTCTCTGAAGTGATGGGTGTCTCTTAGAGGTGTGGAAATGAAGTCCCGGGTTTACACAATGAAATAAAAGAGAATGACAACTGGAGATGCTTAGTAACTCTGAAAAAACAAGTCACAAGTGATATTATTGTTTTATTCAAGTCTGCTACAGAATTGAGATAGGGGTTGAAGAAAATTAAATGACTGCTGTACCAATATTATGCAGCTAGACAGATGTTCACCACAGCAGGCCCCTACAGTCATTCCTGCTAAATCTGAAGTGTGACTATTGAAAGGTAAAGTAGGTAATACTTCTACATAGCAGTAAAAAAATTACAAATTTTAAAACTAAGATTATAGGGTTTTTAGAGGAATTACTTAATCTCATGCTTCTAGATATAGACTTGAGTATCACAGACTGGGAATACTCTTAGTTGGGAGATTAATTTGCCTTTACCAACAGGAGGTTTCTGATACCTTCCTCTAAAGCATTGACTGCTGCTGGAGTGAGCAATGCTTTTGCTCAGTATAAAGATTTCCATGTGAAATTTTTGTTGAAAAGTTTCTTTTTCTATACAAACTGTTAATTGAGTTTATATTTTTGGGGTTCAGCATAGCATGGGCTTGATTTTAAAAATATCTTAAGTCACAGTTAAGTTTGGTGGATATGTAATGAGAAAAAGCACAAAATGCAATGCAGTGCTGTGGAGGAATAGCATGTCTCTCAAGAGACTTAGATTGCAATGATTAAATGTCAGAACTATTTAGAGTTAACCTTCTTTTGCATTTGCATCTCATACCACTAAATTATGAAATTGTTACTAAGATTTAACCATTTTGTTTAGCCACAAACAAGGCTATCGCTGCTTTTTATATATTTGTTTCTTTTTTTATAATCATTTTTCATTTGTAACAGAAACACTGTCCTTGTAGTAATCATGTAGAGATCCCCATGATACTCTACTGTGTGGAATAATTTTTCTTTTGTTTATGTATTTTTAGCTAAGAAGAAATCTGATTAGTTGAATGCTCTTGATAATATTCAAGTACATCCTAGAGCTTTGCATTTGCTGTTTGATGTTCCATTTTACAGCTTTACTTAAATGCTCTGCAGGGATTGTGGTTTAGTGGTGAGAGCATGAAATTTGAATCCAAGGTGCCTGGTTCTCTTACCAACAGAGCTGGTCAGTGTGTTTAAAACAAGATTCTTCCACCCCACCACCCCATAACAGATTTGCATGCTTGGGTACAAGTTTTTTTCCTCTCTCTGTTTTTTTTTAAATAAATGTTGAGCAGCTCAAGCAGGCAGTGCAGGTCTGTCTTTCCCTTTAGTGCCTCAGTACCTCTGGTGTAGAGGGTAGTGTTTTATCACAGTGCATTTTAAATTATATCAGTGATGTGCATGGCTAACAGGTCCTAGAGTGTTAATCTCTAGGCATTTATATGGTTATTATGAAGGATAATAAGCACATAAATAAGTTTCCTGCCTCCGAGTTTATTGACTGAATAAACAGTTGACACACTCCAGCATATAGAACATTGTAAAGATTTAGGAGCTTTAGAAAGTGCTTGCTCTATCTAATATGAAGTCTTTTGTGCTGTCATGTCTATCAGAACTGAGATAGCAAAATCTGTTTGACTCTGCATCAGCGCTCTGCAGGGTGCAGAAACTACTTCTGCCTCTCTTCATTACTAGGTAAGTGTCTGCAAGTACTTAATGTGGTTTTATCCTGACATTTAAACTTTCAGATACAAAGGATGGAGCTCTTCAGTTGTAGGTAGGTATTTCCAGCAGTCTGATTTAATTGCTATATGAAGAATCTATGTATTCTCAAAAAATCCCCCAAATTATATTTCAATTCCTTCCAAACTGAGGTAAATATGTTATCAGATACCTCAGAACTGGGCTGTGAAATGGAGACATCTCAAAGAGGCCCACAGTTAGAGTTACTAAGCTGAACACTTAAATTTATCTTATCTTAAAGTGGAAACATAGCTTTAAAAATTTAAGGAACTCCCAAAATTAGAAATGTGTATTTCTTGCATTAAGAATATAAGGAGATAGCATTTTTGTCTTTGCCTCCTCAGGGCTTCCACTCTCTTTTCTTTAATTCTCTATTCTCTCACTATTCATATTGCAAACATAAGCTGTGTAATGTCAGCCAAGTAGCTTTTAGATTTTTAGAAACATATGACCTGTTTTTAAGACAGTATTTGCATTTCTATGGAATCATGTAAAAAAAATCAATAGGCCCTTGCCAAATACTAAATCTAATTGGAATGTACTGAATGGTAAACACTTGGAGTATATAGGTAAATATAACACATTTTTATCTTCTTTACGAGGGAATTCTCATTTCAATTTAAAAAAGCCCAGTAGTCATTAAGTGTCATTTTTCAGGATGACGCCCAGCCTGCTGTGATTTAAGTGGATCTGAAATACAGCAGCTAGTACATTTAATTTCATTTTTAATAGTATTCCTGCAAGATGTGGAGATAGCAATATGAATATATCTGAAAAGCAAATATGCTCCATCTGTTCTAGTTCAAGATTTCTAAGTCTGGTCCATCATCTTTGAAGTTTCAGACTCTGGTGCCTGGGGTTGACAACAGGGAGGATGACAGAAGGTTTGGTGGATGTTTTGAATGTGGCAAGTACAAGCAGGGCATAAAGCTCAGGGATGTTGGATTGAATTAAAGTGATGTCCTGCAGCTAAGTGTAGGTTTGTATAATGTGGAAACAGTCAGTTTGAGTTGTTTTTCATTTGTAAAGTTTTTCATATATCTTTTTCTAAATCAGATACTTTCATATTTTCAGAGTTCTAATTTTTCAATCCGGTGTTTCTCTACTGTGTTTAAAGACACCTATTCTGCTCTTCTACCTTCCCCTTTCTAGTTAAATTGTCTTCTGCTCCTCTTCTCAGCCATGTGTGGCTATGGCAGCATAAATAGCATTTATTCTTCCTTCTCCATTTGTCCAAGTGTCTATGAACTCTTTTGTTTGCCGGCAAATCCAGAATTTTCTCAGAGCATATCACTAAAATTTTCATATTTATTTGAAATATCACCTTCTTCTCTCCCAACATCTAAAAAAACCTGTCCTTTTTGAGAGTGGTTTCATTGGTTCATTTTTGTCTTGGAATATAGCTTCGTAGGAATTTTTGAAGTTTTTAAATCTAATAATTTGAGTTTTTTAAAGAGTTCTATGAATTAATTATGGTTTTGCAATGATTGTTTGGTTTTGCTAAATATTCAGAGCAGGATGACTGCAGTGATAAGGAACTCTCTCAGGTGCACAGAAAGTATATTTTAATTTCCTGATTCTCAGCATATGTGACCTTGGTGAAGTTGTTCAGAAAATGTCGTGTATCCACATTTCTTTTTCTAGAAAATGGAACATTTACTCCTTGCATAGTCTTGCAGCAGCTCTACAGTGGTGAAGACTCTGCACATCTGAGAAATAAATTAAATTCTGTTGGTTTTGCTTGCATTCTGCTACATGCTTTTTTTTTGTTCGCATATTTATGACTTGGAAGATCTTTTCCTCAGCACTAAGTGTTTTCTTCTTTTAGTGCTTTTATCTGGCATGTTCTTTGGAAGCTTTCTTCCTAGAAGCACCACAATGGTCAGAATCTCACGCTCAGACTTTAGTGCACAGTATTTCAATTTGCTTAAATTAAACAAAGTAAGTTTCTTAGGGCAAAGATATAGGGAGAATTCTGGCCCTGTGAGATGAATTGCTCATTTTATGCTGACCTGGGTGGAATGAGAATACCACCATTGGTTTACAAGCGTCAGATGAAATGTTACAACAGTTGGATGTGTTTGCTTATCCAGTGCTTTTCCTGGGTTCTGGTAGGACTGTTCTCCTTTGCTGATTTGCCCAGTAGTTTTCACATTTTTCATAGATTATAGATTACCTTAGCCTTAGGTGCCTTAGGTGTAGCTGAAGTAAGCTGGAAAACAGGCTATTTCCAGTGCAGAGGCAAGCTTGTTACTAATGCTCAGTAAAAAAAGGAGAATGGGATTTCCTTCAAGTTTCTGAATTTTATTTATTCAGCTTAGACTTAGCATGTAAAATCTTATGGGCATGAATGAGATTAGGTAACACACGCTCTAGTTAGCATTGTTTCAGACTTGGCAATAAACAAATTTTGCTCTTTTCAGCCTTTCAGTAGATAAATGCTTCATATTTTATTAGAACAATTTGGCTCCCGACATGAACTGTAAGCCTGTTAAGCCTGTAATATAGTGATTAAAACTGGAAAAATACAGGATGCAAATATGTTCTTCATTATGCACTTTAATGCCAACCAGATATGTAGTGTGCAGCCTAGAACATGATAGTTGGAGTGTACTAAGCAACTAGCAAATTGTTGACAAGGCTCATCTGCTATTGGTTTGTGTTGGGGTTAAGAGCAAAAGACCTTAAGAAATTTCAACTGTTTGACGTTAGATGTTGATGCCTGTTGCATCTGGCTGGATGCAGCATAAGCAGACAGGGCCAGTACCTTTATTAACTTCAGCTCAGTATTCTTCATTGAAGCAAGCAACAGGGCAAACTAAAGAATATGAGAAGAATTATTCAGTAAATCTTATAGAAAAAAAAGACTCCTTGGTTATGAGAATGGCTACTTTTTGTACATTGGGAATAATAATAAAAAGTAATTCTAGTCTATCAAGCAGTAAATCCAAGCTGTTCTATTTTGCCATGATCTTTTAATATGGGATTGGTTTTCCTTCCCAAATTTAATCTGAGAGTTGCTCAGATCACTTAAAAAGTGAGAAAGAATGAATTCTTAATGATGCTATAGCATCTGCCATGAGGATTTTGGAAGTGATGGTTGTGATCTCAGTTGCCAATGAATGAGCTGCTCAGCAGGGAAAATCAGCCTCCAAACCCTGGTCTCCACACTGGAATGTGTGTATCTTATCTGTGGGGAGCATGCACGTGGAAAGGAAGATTGGAAGTCTTTGAATACAGTTTTAATTTTCCCATGAACTGTTTTCCTCTTGGATTGTCAAGATATTAGACTTCTGCTTGAAATTTGTGAAAGAGAGAATATTGATCAAGAGTCCTCATTATATAATGGAGTCATAAAGTTATTCACCTTGGGAAAAACCTCTAAGATCAGTGAGTCAAGCTGTTAATCCAACACTGTCGTGTCCACCAATAAACCACACCCCTAAACACACCATCTGCACGTTCTCTAAATTCCTGCAGGGATGGGGACTCAGATGCTTCCTTGGGCAGCCAGTATCAGTTCTTCCTTACCATGGATACGAGAAACATGCAAGTTTTCATTGGTATTAGTGGTTCCTCCATTTCTGTTGCTAAACTCAGCAATACATTTCTGCACTTGCTTGGATTTCCCTGTGTAAGCCATTGTCCAGCAGCTCCCCAGCCTTTTTCCATCTCATCTGGCACAGCCTCACCATGGAGAGCTTGGAAACATAGCCAACATGGACCAACCCTCAACAAACTTTTCACTGGGTGCCAAGGACAGCTTAGACCCCTTTTTAGATCCTCTTTTCCAGATTAAATCAATTCAAGCTCCCACATGGTGCACAAAATGTGTGGGCTGGACTCACAGCTCACAGCTGCTTTCAGGAGATGTTCACTCCTCCAGAAATCCCATTCTATTGAGCTGGACTTGCCCCAGAAGATGACAACCTGTCCCTCAGCACTTGCTCCTGGACAGGCTCTTCCTCTGACACAGGCCAGGATGCAGAGAGGGTTCAGCTCAGCCACTGCCCCACTCCAACCCTGCAGAAACCTGGAGCTCCTTGCTGGGTCCCACCAGGGTCTCTGCACCAGGTGCCCCAGGACCAGACCGCCTGCTCACGCAACTGCTTACAGTGGTGATTTGTGGTGTTTCAAAAGTTTTTGAAGTCCATAAATGGACCCTGAAATAAGTTGTCCTGAAATAAGTTCTTTCACCCAGAGTACATCAAGCCCACTGTATGCTGTAGAGGTTTGTATTGTTTATACTGAAAGTCATCATGTTTTTTTTTTATAAAGTTTCCCTTTCTAGTCCATGGAGTTTGTCCTGAAGATATTTCTGTGTGTTGGCTTCTAAGCCAGACATATTTTTAGTACATTTGCATAAGTGAAAGAACAGTCCATTTATAAATGGAGGAGACATTCTTTTGAAATCACCAAATTAATGAGAAATTAATTATTGATTTAATAATGCAGAAAAATTAGTGTATTGCATTAGTGTGCTGCTATGTTATTTTCTTTCTTTTAAGAGACAGCATAGCAGAAATTTCAGGCTTTTGTAAGAATCAGACAAGCTCCATGGCACTGGCAATTGAGCAGTAAGAGGTACAGTGAATCTGTATCTCTTAATTTATCCCTTTCTTAATCCTCAGACCTCTCTGTTTCAGGACCAAGAACACTATGGTTCCACAGGACAGAATGTGGAAAAAGAGTGAAGGAATCAGTGTACTTGGTGAAGAAAAACAAAAGGGTGCTTTCTATTGGTGGTCAAGGTTTGGCAAAGAAATAGGAAAAAAAAAAAAAGCAAATCTTTTTCATGAAAAGCAGACAACTATCACAGAAAGTATATTCAGTGAAAAGAAAAATAATTGCCAAACAAGATGTCAGTCTAGAAACTTACAAGCAGCCCCAGAAAACAGTACCAAGTTCACTGGTGTGGGATTTTGGGGTGCAGTTTTTATTGCATCTTGACAAAGTGTGCTGTGATCTCTTTGGAATGAGACTTCATAAAACCATATTAACAGCCTGCACACAGATTCAGAAAACATTCCTCTGTTTGAAGTGGTTTAGCAAAATTCATTTATCCATGAAATCAAGAACTGTGTTTAGGCTGCAGGACCTGATGGTCCACATAATGTGCGCTGGGCTCCTACCAGTCATATGTAAACTGTCTAATTGCTCTCAGCTGTGTTGTAACAAATAATTGGAAACCAAATATCCACCAGCAGCTCTACCTGTAGCTGTGACAGTAGCAGATTCCTCTTACAGTTCCTTAAAAAAAAAAGATGAGAACCCTCAGAAAAACGTTTAGGGTTCTTTTTATTTCCCTGCTACTTTCAAAAGCTGCTGTTGCAGCATGACTTGCCTGCCTGTTGTCTGTGTTGCATTGCTTTCCTTGAACAAAAGCCAGTTGCCTTTTTGGCAAGTGCTCTTGCCAAATGCACCATTTGAACAACTGTCAGTGGGGAGAGATACATTTCTGTGTTGATACAATGATGATTTTAACAGCTCTCTGATGCAGTGGAGGACACTCCAGACAGTTTCCTGGGTATGGAGATCTCGTCTATGAATCCCAGGCTGCTGTATGGTGGCCAGCTCTGTCCTGTCCACCAGGTAGACTTTCATGTCTAAAAGACCAGTAAACAGCCGTGGTAGCATCTGATGTTATTCCTTGATCGATTTATGTGTGTGGGATGCAAAAGCAATGAAAAATGTCATACCAAATAATCTGTAGAAGGGTTTTTTCTGTTTTTGTAATGTTACCTGATCTATTGGAATTTTCCAGATATTGAACTGGGGAACCCAAAGCTGCTCAAATGTATTACAAGTCCTGGGAGAGTACCCTGGAGGTAGGGTTATGGCATTACTTAATAGAGCTGTGAAGTCCTCCCAAAAACATAAAGGACATACTTGTGTCAAAAATTGAGAATAGCTGAAACAAAGTTGTAATGAGATCTCTTGAAAGCTATCATTACATCCACTTTCATTTAACTCAAGTATGAAATGAGAAATCTTTTCTTTCCTTGGTGGCTATGTCTGAGCAGATGTAACTATTTTGGTGTTCTATAGTTAGCCCAGTAATTAGCTGATGATTGCTCAGCAAAGAAACCAACAAATCAAGAATGTAGAGAGTACAGTGACTCATCTGAGAATATTTGCTCTGTGTTATATTTGATTGTTAATTCTTGGTTATGTGATTGCTGTATGAAATATCCAAGGTTTCATAACTGGAGAAAGGAGATAAAATATAAGAACTGGTTTTCAAAGGAAAGTATTCTCTTGGGTTCATTCTCTTGAGTGGAGAGAATCTTTCTCCTTCATATTCAGGATAAGCCAATGAGGTCAAAACAGGAATGAAAAAGCTGCAAAAGTGTCACTATGAAGTTGCAGGTGATAGTATGATTTAAACACTTAATTGGGAACCTTACATTCATCTAAGTTTAGCTGTGTTTGTAATGTTTATTGCTGATGTGTATTAACCACCAACACCTTCTGGGATATGATCACCTGCTCTTGGTCTCCTCCTGATGTGAACTGAGCAGATGATGGGCTCAGTGGGATGTGGATCTGTCCAGTAAAGAACCTTGCATGTCCTCACCTTTGTGGCCTTGGAACACTTCACAGGCTGCAGGCTGGCATGTGAGGAAAAGAGTCAGTCTTGAATCATGGAAAGGCTTGGGTTGGAAGGACCTCAAAGATCATCTAGTTTAACCCCCCTGCCATGGGCAGGGACACCTTTCAGAAGGTGCTCAGAGCTCTGTCCACCCTGGCCTTGAACGCTTTTAGGGATGGTCCATCTGTAAATTCTCTGGGCAGCCTCTCTGTTCCAGTGCCAGGAATGTGTGGTCTTCTCTTCTCTCCCATTTTCTTCAATGTATCTGCCAGCATCTGTGTGAGATTATTTTTATTTGGGGACTTTCAGATTCTCTTGGAGATGCTAGCAAAAGCTCAAACTTCTTAGTATTCAATGTATGTTAAGTTGAATTTGGTGGTTGTATGGATTTGAAAATTTGTAGTGTCAGTAACAGAGATAGTTCCTTTACTTCCATTTATAACTTGGAAAAGATTCTTTCTTAACTGCTTGAGCAATTTACTAAATCTTAGCATTTTAACTACATTTCGTAGCAATAAAAGGATGAATAAAAATAAGGAAGTTTTCCTGTGCTTATCTCTTTTAGTTACCCTCTGCTGTAATTTTGGTTGATATAGATAGTCCATATCTATATATATGTATGCATACAGATGCAGTGCAGCTATATTTTTCTAAATATTTCTTAAACTTTACTTCCATGCTGTTCCTTGTTGGGGTAGGATGCTTTACAAGAACAGAGTCCCTTGATTCTTGAGCATGCCCTTTCTTCCCTGCTTCTTGGGTTTGTTTATTAAAACCCTTATCTTGAAGTAAGGTATAGTGCAAGGTATTTTGTAGGTCTGTGATGAACTCCACTGAATTCAGGAACCACATGTAAGATCAAGGCCTAAATACTTTAATCAGGACCCTAAAGAGTATAAATAAGGAAATGAAGGTGGTAAAAGATAATGCTAAAGTAAGGGAGGAGAATGTGGCAGCAAGTGGAAGAAACAGTGAAGAAGGCAGTTTTTATTGTGGAAGGGAAATCAGTTGAGTTGATTAGTTTCATATGTGAGATTCTTTTTTTTTAAATATTTGTTTAAGAGCTAAATGGAAATTCTTTACTTGGGAATATTGTGGTTGAGAATGATTATGCATGTGTGACAGAGGATAACAATGTATACATTTGAAAAAAAAACAAACCTAAAACTACTCAAAATATCAGGGGATTTACAGGAGAAGCACCTATTCACTGAATTTAACAGCAACAAAATTGTGTGTCCCTGACTTAATCAGTGTCAAAGTTACTTGGCTCTCATCATGTTAACCTTCTATTTGTAACAGTTAACTGAAATACAGTTCTCAAGAGTGTTTAAATTTTAGGTGCTGATGGACAAAGTTTGTGCATCTTATAAATTGCATGCACTGTGTAGAACTCTTATTAATTGGTGGTGGAAGTTACAATCCATATTTTAAATAAGTAGTATAATACAGCCATTCAGAATTACACCACAAAAAAGAGAGGGTTTTAATGGACTCCATATGTCTGCTTTTAGAACTGGTTAAGTAAAACTTTGTTATACCACATAATGGTAAACCATCAGTGCTATAATGTCCTTAGGGTCTTTTAAGAACCTCCTTTATAGACACTCTTCTGACAAAGATTAATTCATTAATGGATTCAAACTAACAGGAATATAGTTTATATTGCTACAATGAACAGGCATCAGTGTTGGATGCATTGTCCCTTTAAATTCCTGTAAACTGAAATGCAATATCCTTGCTCATGAGGAAGAACTAATTTTGAACAAGCAGCAGCTTTTCAAGTACGCCACTTGCATTTTAAAACAATAGCTTCAACGCATACCTTACTTTATGCTCTTTCATAATAAAGACTAGAATAGTAGATGTATCCAGGAACACAGGAACATAGAATGCAATCTTCCTGTATCAGTGATAATTTGTGGTACGGAAATATTAATGACTATTTCCTAAAAGTTGTTTCATGTTTAAGCATTTTAATAAAACAGCTCTGTTTATAACTTCTAAGTTATAAATAGCTAATAGTAATGGGTAGCTAGCCTAGGGCCACATTATTTAAATGGTTTGATGGCCTGCATCTCCTTCCCCCCACTGTTTCCCCTCCCTCTCCCCTTGCACCAAAACTGTACTTCTGCTTGGGAGTATTTCCAAACCCAGCGACTGTACATGTGTGCTGCCTGGCCTAGCCTATGGTCTTCTTGCATATTGAAAATCAGATCCCTGGACTCTTGATCAATATTGACAATGGGAGCATGTTAAAAAGCGTAGCAGTTTGCCCTCCTTCATTTGCACTCCTGGGCACAGGCTGGTGAGAAATGTGAACACCCAGATCACACCAGGATATTCTGTTTCTCCATTCACACCTGTCTGGATCTGCTGCTCTGTGGATCAAAACTGCCCAGTGGCACCAACACATCTTCTAGGGGGCAGGCAGAAACCATTGATGGAAGTTGATTGCAGGAATTCTGGACGTTCACATAGGTGAACACTAATGAGACAAGCGTGTTTTGGTAGAAAAAAAAGGCCATGGCTCTATTATAAGGGCCTAGACAGGAAGCTAATAATATGTTTTTGAATTAAAATGATTTGTGCTTTTCAGAATAGTGTATGTAAATGTGTAAATTTGTAAGTATGTGACCACATATAAGGGAGTTGCTGCATACTTTTGAAGTTCTTATTATGTTCTGTTGAGCTGTCAAAATTAAAAAGTTTACAAAACAAGCACGTAAAAATTCTTTTCCAAGATTCTTTTGAAAAACTAACAAATATCAATCTTTTTGTTATTTTCATTCAAAATCTCTTTAATATTGAATTATTAATTCTATGAAATGCTAAGCTTTTTTTTTCAAAAAAAAGGTAGACTGACTTTGAAAGGAACTGTTTTACTACATGTAGTTGACCCTCTCAAAGTCATAGAGCATTTAGTTCTTCTTTTCAAAGCAACTGCCCCATGTTCAGGTGCATCTCCCACATCCATAGTCCACGTGGATATTGACACTCCATCCCAGGATGGCTGTGTGTGTCTGAGCACGGTGGGCTGACCTTGGCTGGAGGTCAGATGCCTCCCCAGCCACTCTCTGCTCCTCGTCAGCAAAACAGCGTGGGGGAAATGGGATGATAAAGCTCACAGGCAGAGATCAAGACAGGGAGATCACTTACCAAACTAAATGTTCTTTTGCTACGTGGGAGTAACAGCAGCGGGGGTCTATTTTTAAATCCTGGAGAGACAGAGAGGCATACGGGCCACTTCTTGAGTGATATCACAGTGTTGCCTTGTGATAATGAAGTAAAACGGTTTCCTCAAAACTTACTGGAATTGCTGATATTTCTATAAAGCAAGGGAAATAAAGCAAAAAAATTCGAAAAGTTCTTGCTCTGTGAAGTCGCCCATGCATTTCAAGACTATTATACAGACTGGCTACAAACTTAGACATTGCTTAATCTATTTTTCCTTCATAGTTTTTTGGTTTTTTAAAAAAAGAAATGCTATTGCTGTTTTTTTTATTTATCACTGGAACACAGGACCTGTATATTTAGGGTCCCATTCTCCCATATCTTAAGTGTTGGCAATACCTTTGGAGGTTCTGCATTTCAGCAAAAAAACAGTTTGATGCTGGAAGGGAACGATATAGCTATCAGAGAAGGACAGGAGAGATCTCCTCTCATGAAAGCTTATAAATAAAGTCATCATTTCTCCTTTCAAAAAGGGCTGAGTATTAATTAGTTTAGTTATTTGTAAATTCACTTTTTTCATCAAGCAGTAGTTACTGTAGTATCAAACATAATACATTAGTTATTTCAGATCTTGGGATTGAATACATGCTCACAATTACCTTCTGCACATATGTAATGCATTCTAGCTTTTTATAAGGCTGTTGGTTACAAATGGCTTTGAAATAACTACCATGCCTTCCAGCTATAAAATCCTATAATAATTATTCATTATATCATCATCATTTTTATTATGTTAAAAGGGATTCTTCCACACCCCCTCCCACAGCAGAATGTAGCAGAAGAGATTTCTTTTGCCCACATTAATTCAGGATTGTTCAGCACTGCAATACAGCCGTATCATCTTTGTTTTAGGGAAAACTGAATGGAGTGAGACAGCTGCTCCATGAAACTTCAGTAATTGGATTCATGTTTAAATAACTTGGGCGAAAAACCCCTTCAGCTTCCTAGCTTAATTCTTTTTATTATCTGCATGTAATCTGAGTAGGTTCTAACTAGAAGTTCTCTAACAACTAGGCTAGCTGGCTTTATAGCTATAATTTAGGCATAGTTGAACATACCTCTGACAATTCCCACTTCCTGTTACATATTCAGAACATAAAAGACAAGGATGTTGAGATGGTAATTTGTTTCTGAAAATGAAGTCTGATTATTTTAACCCCTCTTCCTTAAATTTTAAAGTGATTTCTGGAGCTTAAGATCATTTATTTGTTTTTAGTTTTGTTTTCTTCTCTTTTATATTTAAGACTACAGAAAAAATCTGATTTTAACTTAATTTTAATGTGGTATATGCTGTTATAACATGCAAGCATATTTTAGGCTATAAAATACACTCATTTAAACTGTTTTGCTTCCAGAGCATCTGATTTAGATACTTGTGCATTCACTTCTTAAATAAAGTGAAAGCATATTGTGTCATACAAGATTATTTTTTTCTTCATTATCTGATCCTTATGCATTTGAACTTGGTCTTCTGTGACAAAGGCACAGTTGTTTGTCTGCTGATTGAATTTAACAAGAAGCTGGTGTTCTGTAAGTACAAGTCCCTCATTTCCTATAGCATAACAGTACAGCAATGCTAAGGGCACATATGTACAAAAAAGCATTAAACTCCAGAAAATCCCCTTAAATCTCAAAGCTGGAAATTCAACCACTGAAAGGTAATTGTACTGAAATTTAAGCCCAAAGTAATTTTCTTACATGGTTAAGGAGTTTTAAATGTGATTAATAAACTGCAATAAAAGGGGTATTTAGAGGTAACTTCAGGGAGATGTTATGAACTCATGTGTTGATCAGTGATCATAGTTCCCAGCCAAATGTACAGAAAAAAGATATTTTAAAATCTCTAGGGAAATAATAATAGTAATAATCCACATTTTACTGCAGGTTCTCAATTTCTTCAGTTAAATATTTATGTAGATGAGGTATTTTTGGAGCTGCTGCCTAATCTGCACCTACCCCTGAAGTGTAGCCCCCTTTGTACAGCAAGGTACTGGCTTAGATTGAAATTTAGAGAGGAGCACATTTCATTTAACTGCAGCCATCTGAAGGTTAGGCTCTGTCTGATGTAGCCACTAGTCAGTGAAGCAAAGCTCATCAGGGATGCTCATCCCCTTTAGCTTTTAGGTTCCCCTCCAGTCAGTGGAACGTGATGAGCGTCTCCAAGTGTAGTTTGGCTTATCTCAAAGGGTCAACCTAAGAACGAATCCTTGAAGTTTTAGCTGGTTAAGTTAGGTGAGGTGGAATTTCATCCCCAGCTCACTAAATATTGTTACTAGGGTGTACTTGTTTGTGACTTGAAAATGACCCAGGATGTCTGTGCTGGAAATTAAATCACCTTACAAACTTTCGTAAAGCAGAATATTGTTTTAATATCATAGAGCAACAAAAAATTTAGAATTGTGAATTTCTGAAAAGAAATACCTTTGTCAAGGCTTGGGGTCCCAATGGATGGGCTCTTGTCTGGGAAGTTTTGATAGAGTCTAAAGACTGAAATTTCAGTGATTTTCTTTTCTTGAAGTATCATTCCATTACAATAAAGGGCTATGGTAGAAAAACACTTTTAAGATGAAACCTAAGCATGTATTTTACATTGTATAACCTGCATAGGTCTTGTCCTGTTCTTCATTCCTGTATATTCTAAACCCAACCTTCACAAAAGTTGCAATCAATATACCCTGCAAGCCTTCAAGTGCACAAAGCTAACACACTTCTGTGAGTGACATCCTTTTTCTCACAACTATCAATGAGCTGACAAAAATACCTAAACAAATGAAGAAAACTGCTTGTCTCCATTTCTGTCAAAGCAACTTGAAAGTTTCAAATTATTCAGCAGTATTGTTTGTGGAGCATCTTGTCATAGTATGTTAAATTTCTGTATTGCTTGGAAAGATGTTCCGCTAAGCTTCTAATCTTAGTGTGTTCACTTGCACAGCAGTATTAACCTCTCCACAGTATTCTGGAGTATGTGTAAATAGGTTATTGTTTTTCTCTGATTCCTGTCTGGCTCTATATAGTTACCACCCTGGGCTTTTTTTGGTAGATGGGTGGGGCAATGAGTTGGCTCTTAAATTATTTTGCTGTTGGGACTGGTGTCTGACAGGCTTCTGCCTTCTGTTAACTCCTATTTTTTTATTTTGATTGTAGTCACCGCTCTTTATCTCTAGTACTTACGTTGTGATGTGTTTGTTTTAGAGTTTCCACAGCGTGTGATAGTTTGTTCTTTGCACAGTCCCATATGTTCACCTACTGACTTGGACAGCAAAGAGGAAAAAGGAAAAAAATAAAAAGGAAAGATCATATGTACTTTTTTCCAACATTTGTAGTCAACACAAAATACACTATGGAAAACACAGTTATTTCAACAGACTCAAAGCTGAGGCCTGGGTAAAGTTTATAGTTGCAATGAGACTCAAGGGAACATGTATTTTTCTGCCAACTCTAAAAAGACTTGAAAATGTGTTGAAATCTTATATGTGTTGTATTTGTTTTGTCTGTGGAGGCAAGTGCTTCTGTGTGGCCCCTGTATTTCTTGATGCTCCCTACAGCTGACCTTGTAGGTGGGTTTTATGTCTCCAGTGGTGATCAAAGGGAGTTTGTAAAGTGCTTTTTAAAAGTTCTTTGAGAGTTGGTGTGACTTGTGTTTCATGGGTTTGAAGGATTTATTGAAAATATATTCAGCAAAAAATTTTTATTTCTATGAGGATTCTTAATTTAGTTTCTCGAGTGTTAGGATTTTTTCCCCTCTACTACAAAAAATAGGGATTTCCAATGGTGTTTGAGTGGAAAACTGAGAATTTCCATTTTATGATCTGATTCCATATAACTGAGTGTGTAATTTTGCTCATGACAAAGTTACTGGTCACATGCAGGTGAACATATTAGACTTGTATGCACCTGTACATTAAGGTAAGATTTTTAGAGTTGGCATGTGTTGTAACTTCTTACGCATCCTTAAATTAATTAGTTCTCTTTCAAACACCTACTATTCCTGTTAGCAATTGTTTATAAATATTAATCAGTGCCGCTAGGGAAGGGTTGGGGTGTTCTGCTGTGCCACTTCAATTGTTGAGGAGGGAACA
Organism: Zonotrichia albicollis; assembly: GCF_047830755.1. NCBI lineage: Eukaryota > Metazoa > Chordata > Aves > Passeriformes > Passerellidae > Zonotrichia > Zonotrichia albicollis. Next base: position 128,085,794 of record NC_133819.1, read on the forward strand.
GGTACCTGCTGTTTGAGGTCAAATGAAAGAACAGATTTCTGGGACGTGGCTTAATTGATTGATTTATTGTCCCAAGCATGCTTGTTAGGTACCATCTATTGCCTAAACTCTGCTATAACTTTGAAAGCTACTTTCCATACTCATGTTTCCAAACAAATTCTAATGTGTACAGACATAACTGATTTTAAATATCCAGTCAAACAAGGCTGATTTCAAGACCTCTGGAAGTAACGAATGTCAGTACACTTTCCATTTTGGCCATGTTGGAACTGTTTTCATGAAATTGCTTGGTTAGGTGGATTAAGTTGGTAGTGAATTCCTCCAACTACCATTGGAACTGAGCAGAATTTAGCCTTGACTCTCCATCATGGTGCTTTCTTCAGAAAATTGCCATTCTTAATCTGTGGAAAAGCTCTGCACAGTAAGTATGTAAAGATGGGAGCTCTCACAGGAACATATTCGAAACTGCACCACATATGTAAGCAGATGTTATTTTGTGGTTTAGAAACATTAAGTTCTTTTTTTTTTTTTTTTTTTTTTCTCCAGCTGTATACCAGGATCTTCCATTTGTGCAGTTTCTGGATACAGTCAGAAGTTTATGTATCAGTTTATCAAAAACTAGTCTGTTCTCTCTTGAATTTGTGCCTGATATTTCCGAAGACTCTTAGATATATTTGGATGTGCTTTTTCACTTTTGGATGCATTTTTATTTGTTTATGTTGATACATGATATTTTGAGATTGCTGCTCTGCAAAAGCAGCAGCCAAAAGGAGATGAGACTAATCCTTTGTAAACAGTTCAAAGACTAAACTGATATAGTAATTGCTTTTAGACTCTCCAAACTACTTTGTAACAAAAATAATATATTTAAATCTGGCCCTGTTTTACTAAATGCAGTTTTATTTAATTATCTTCTCTATTTGAGAATGAAGTGATTTGGGGTATTGCAGTAGGGGCCCATGTCAGTCTGGGTTTTTGTCTGCCCTTTTTTCCTCCTTAGTCCCACTGAGTCGTGGTCTCCCCTTTTCTTAGAAGAGCGGGTCTCTGCTGCCAATAGTGGACCTCTTCAGCCACAGAGATTGTGTGTGTGTGTGTGTACAGCTTTCCTTTCTGGGCATTGTTTTCTGAAATTTGTATTAATTTCTGTTTCCAAGGTGAGGTACTTTTCATTGCATTATCTTGTATTGCAGTGTCGAAATATACCTACTGCCAGCAGGTGGAGATTGTTTAAAAAAAGGAATCACTTGGTTGATCAGTCCTCTTTATCAAAAGTGACATATTCAAATGTGTTCAGGATATCTAACTTCTTTTTTCCTGTTAAAAATCCCACTTCACCGTAACCTGTTAATTTCTGCTGGTGAAACAGTTTAAGCCCAAAGGGCATTTGGAGGGAGATCTCCTGAGCTGCAGAGGCCTTTGAATGCAGAGGCTGATGAATGGGCAGAAATATTGCAGCTGCCCAGGAGGACTCCAGTAAAACTTTCTGTGCCTCAGAGAACACTGGCATTTCCCTGCCTTTCCAGCTGAGTGCCACTGTGAGACTCCTCTCCAAAGGGATGAAAAACATTCAAGATATCTCTAAGCTGTGTGAAGTGCCATCTATCCATCTGCTACTGTAAAGCGATAGGGAAGGCTTGAGGATTTGCATTAGGAGTTAATGATTTCAGCCTTTTTGGTCTGATTTCAATAAGCTTTTTTCTTGATCTTCCATTTTGAGGACTTCACAGGTAACATACTATCACAGGAGATCTCATGGTCAAGTTTCTTTTTAGCCTAAGATGGTCTGGTCTTGACTACTGGGCATATGAAATAGGTTTGGGTTCCTTCTTGGGAGACAGCAGCATCAGAAGCTCAGGGCAACCCTGAGCTATGTTGGAGGCCAAGCTCTGCTGCTTCTCTCCTCATTGCCCCTCTGATAAACAGCAGCTTGTAGCTCTGCTGACTCCCTTCCTCCACTTGAGAAAAGTGCAGTGCTCAGGTTTCTCCCAGGCTGTGATGTTGTGGGGTGGCAGATGCTCCCAGCCCAGCTGTGCGAGAGGCAGCTGGCTGGTTTGCCTCCTCCAGGGAAAAGGCACAGAGCCAGATTCAGCTTGTTAACTTCCAGCTGGATCCTACTAGCTAGTCTGCCCCAACATCATGCACAAATGGCAGCTGACATTTGGGAAGTTAGCATAGAACTGCAGACTGTCAGAGAACATACTTTGACAAAATTTGAAGCATATCTAAAAGCATTGAGGGCTTTTGTAGTAGAAGAATTCATCCAATAATCCAATTGTCAGTTGTGAATCTGAGCTGAGATAGGTCAGGCCTGAACTCAACAAGCACTGTGAAACAGACTGTTAACAAACTCCTTTACTGGCTTTGCCTTAGCATTTATTTTATCTTCCTTTTTGCATGGGAATTTTGGTCTACATCCCCTCCTCTGCACACCACTTTCTTCAAGAACCTTTCCTTGAAGCCTGAGGAAGTGGTTTAGCACTGGATACAGACGCAGGCACACAGACACACAAGCACAAAATCCCACTGATAGAAAAGGAGTGTGACTTCCTGTACACAGCGGGACTGATGGGGGTGGGAATGGCACAGTTTCTAAAATGCAAGCAGCGGAAAGGCAATCTCCAAAGTATATAAAATTCCTATGATTTAAATGACTAAATCAGCTGAATGCTGGTAAATGCTCTACTGGTTCAGTACAGAGTTTTAACGTGTAACCTGCAGCCTCTCCATCAAACAAACTTAGGCTGTGCAGCCAAGCAAAGACCATGGGGGTGGGTTATAAAAGAAGGTAGTAGGAATGGTTTTAAGCATCTTACTACACAAACTTATTTCCCACTTTATTGTCAAGTAGAATTAAGATAAGGAAAATATCTACAGCATACAAAACTTCTTTCTTGAACTGTAACCTCGGCTTCCCTGTTACTGAATTTCTGCTTCTCGTTTGTTAATATGCATCTCATACAGTAAAGAACTGAAATAAAGATCTCAAGTCAAATGCATCCTGGCCTGGAGTAAGATTGCTTGCGATTTATTCAAGGTGGAATAGCAGGAAAATGGTGGATGTGATGGCGTAATTTTTATTTTTGAAATTTTTGTCTATTTCCCCCATATGTGTTCTCCTCTGGTAAAATTGTTGCACATCCATCTCCCTAAAAACTTGTTGAAACTCCTTCTGAATGCCCTTGATGTTTCCATGAGCCCTCAGAGCAGCCAATCTTATAGCCCAGTGGGGTAAAAAGTTGAAGTGACCTGCTTCTCTGCTACAGAACCCATTTAATTGGGCACTTGGAAATGTAAATGCCTGTCTTGCTTCTGAACTTACATATTCCTAATTCTCTGGGCACCTAATTAGAGAATGCACGCTGTTCCACAGAGATCCATGCTTTGCTAGGTGGTTGTACAGGGGCTGCAGGAGGACCTGGTAAGGCAGCATTTGTCTGGAACTTTCCTTTATGAGGAAAAGAGAAGTGGATGCTAGTACAATAAGGAGGTTTGTGATTGACCAGTTGAAGGCTTTAGGGGTGCTTGTGTCTGCGGAAGATTCTAGCAGTACCTGTGCCATCAGTAGGAACAAAGCTATGAGGAAGATCATATTCATTTTTAAGTAGAAATGAAAAGCAATCAGAATAAACTCAGAAAAACTCTTCAGCTTGCACATTACCAGCCAAGGCTTTTCTTGCTTCTTAAGCATCTATTGTGGGGAAGAAATCCATTCTTGAAAAGAAGTGATGTTGAAGAGATCATCTCTTTAGCTGAGACTCCTTCTAAGCCTCGTGGTGGTACAGATTTCTAAGGGCACAGCTTGGACTGAGAGAGTCATGACAAGCTTTTCTTTCTCTCCTAATCACCAGATTCTTCAAAAAGACTGTCCCAGTATCACTTATTGTTCTCTATTCCTTTTCTCTCGTGTTTTTGGATATGATAAACTGAGTTTCACCCTTAGATAACCTTGTGTCCCTACAAAATTTTATTTAGATGTCTACATTCCTAAAAATAATGCTTGAATTATGCGTTCCAAGCAGCAAACCACAGCTTCCTGAGGTATCAGTGTCTGTAATGCAGCTTCTACTTCAAGGATTTTGTTTTATAAGTGATATAACATTGCAGAATCTATGTCCAGTATTGCTTTCCTGTATGCTGTTTGTGGTTTCTTTTAACCATTTTTGGGTGCAAAGCATATGTCATTTAGTTCATTAACATAAACAGAAGACTGCTAAGGTATGTTTTCTGTGATATGTGTGCCCATTCCTCTACTTAACAAGGTTTTTAACTATATAATGCTTCTCGGCTGCAATCAAAACACTGCCCACAAGTTTTAGTCATATATTTTATCACATATTAATGAAAATCCATTTACTTTTGCAGAGGATTTCAGTATATTACTCTGATTCTTGGTATAAATTGTTTTCCCGGTGTCTAAAGCCATGTTTGCTCAAGCAAACTCTTGTGGAAGGGAATCTGACTGGGATTCAGTAGCCAAATGTTTTTTGAAAAGGCATCATAAATGGTAAATTATGATTTCAAGTTGATTTGTCTGGGACAAAGCCAAGCACTATAGGTATTATGTTCCAAAATTAGTTCAGCGACACGGAGTGGGGAGAGTTGAAGGGGAGGGGGAAATGATAATTTGGCAATAGCAAAGTTCTTAATTTTCTTGACAAAGTTCTTGTATTTTTACACAGTTCCATAGTTTGGACACTAACCATACACTTTTTAATTACTGGTAGTTAAACTATAGATTTAAGAGCTAAGAGTGTTACAGTTGGAGGAAGCTATAAGTAAGGCTCTGTTTTCTTAAGGAAAACAGAGAGTTCAGGCAACTTTTCAAAGAAGATGGTAGTTGTATGTGAACTGTGTGGACTATGTATTGATAAATACATGTTCTCTAGTCTTACTGCAATAAGTTCAGCAGTAAAGCATATCCTAAGTAACTTCTTAATTTGTGTCTCCCAATGTGCTGTTTCAGGTCTAAGGTGATTTATCTAGTAATAGTTATAATTTCTTCCGATTGTAAGTCAGAATTCCTTAATTCTATATCTTTTATTGTGGACTGAGAAAGAGAGATGTAGAATGAAGTAAAATTTAATGGATATGGTTAAGAAGTAAGCTGGTTCTAAAATATGCACTATGCTTGTATTTGCACTCTATTGCAGCCTGTCTTCTTCCAGAGAGTCAGGGAGACACAGCTACTAATGAGCACAATGGCTGGAAGACTGTTAGTCGACAAATAAATGTGGGTGTGCTTAAGTATTGTCAGTCAGCAGGTCATTACATTCAACTCAGTCTAGATCATCTTGGAATCACTGCAGAAACCACTGCCATATAAATCCCTCCTAGTCTGATGGGCTTCCCTGGGGCAATATTTTTTAGTCGGGAAAGATGCTGCGGAGGCCGGAGCTTGGAGTGGTGATTGCGGCTGCTCCTGTGCGCTGCCGCTCTCGCTTTACCACAGCGTTCCATGGCTGTCAGGATTTTGGCTCCCTTTCCACTGGCTTCCCAGGCACTGTGGGGAGAGCAGACTGGTGTGTCCTGGTGCTGAGCCATGTGGGCTTTCCCTTAGCCTTAAATATATGCTGGAAGGGCATGAGTACCTGGGAAGCCCTGTGATACCAGTTCCCAAGTGCCTGCGTTCCTGCTCTTGGTGCAATGAAATACTCCTGTCAGATGGGCAGCACCAGAACTTGGCTTATCTTTGAATTATTTATTCCTATGTTATTCTACACTGGAATGAAGACTGATTTTGAAACAGGAAGATCTGTAAAGTGGAACAATATTTTCTGAACATTCCTGCAAATGAGAATGACTGTTTTTTTATCACAGGATTTTGAAGTATTAGGTAGATTCAGGTAAATAGTTATGTAGTTAGGGAACAGGATACCTTCGATAACTTTGTTGAGAAAGTCATCACACTAGTGGTGTAGAAGGATAGTGTGACATAAAAAATTCTCTTCTACTTTATAATTTTTTTCAAATCAATTCTCCAGTTAGCAATTGTTGTTGAATTGGCAGATTAGTTGTTGCTTTCAGAGTCAACAACTCTGTGTTCTGGTGATTTTATTTGAATTTTAGTGGGGCAGAGTTCATGTCTCTAGCATTAAGGTTTATTTTATGAGTGAGTTAGAGTAACCAGAACATTTTGTGTGATTTTGTGTAAACAGATAATTTTGCATGTGAGATAGTTTGGTTTTGAGGCAAATTCTTCTGACTCTAGTTAGAGCTGTGTATAGATAAACTGCAGCACTGCTGTGAAGAGCACTGCTGTGGTCCACAAATTAATGTCCTGATAGACAGTGGTGGCAAGTGGTGTCCCTCAGGGGCCCACACTGGGCCCAGTACTGTTCAATATCTTCAATATTGACACAGTGATGGGGTCAAGTACAGTTTCAACAAGTTTGTGGAAGACACCACCACACACTGAGTGGTGTGGATGATGTGCCTGAGGGAAGGGGTGCCATCCATATGGACCTGGACAAGCTTGAGACATGGACCCATGGGGACCTCATGAGGCTCAGCAAGGCCAAGTGCTGGTGCTGCACCTGGATTTGGGCCACTCCAAGTATCAATCCAGGCTGAGGGATGAGCAGATTGAGAGCAGCCCTGCCCAACAGCACTTGGGGGTACTGGTGAACGAGAGGCTGGACATGACCCAGCAATGTGCACTTGCAGCCAGAAAGACAAACAAATCCTGGGCTGCAGCAAAAGCAGCATGGGCAGCAAGGAAGGGATTTCTGCTCCTCTGCTCTGCTGACATCCCACCTGGAGTGTTACATGCAGCTCTGGGGCCACCAACATAAGAATAGTGTTTGTAATAGGACAAGGGATAATGGTTTTAAACTAAAAGAGGGTAGATTCAGGCTAGATATAAGGAAGAAGTTTTTTACAATGAGGGTGGTGAAATACTAGAACCTGTTGCCCAGAGAAGCTGTGGAAGCCCCATCTCTGGAAACACTCAGATCTAACAGGGCTCTGAGGAACCTGCTCTGCTTGAAGATGTCCCCCCTTATTGCAGGGGGTTGGAATTACAAGGCCTTTGAATGTCTCTTCCAACTCAAATTGTTCTGTGAAATTGTTCATGCACCCTTCTGTCTTTTTCATATATGAATAATTTTAAAAAGCTAAAGTAAAATGAATATGTTTTACAGTGCTTGCAGCAAAGCAGAGCTAAGCATAGCACCATGTTTTTGTGCAGGTATATGCCGCAATTATGTTTTTCTCTCCTGCTTTGGAGAGGAAAGAGGCAGCTGTTCCATGAGGACCACAGTGGAGAGTGAGGGAAAACTGTTCTTTTGGCACCTGGGATTCTTTTTCAGTTTCTAATTTTTACATTTAACCAACCCTGAAAAAGCACACAAAATGTTGAAACACAAAGTGTTAAGAATTACTTTCTAGGTCACAGGTTATGTTTTAAAGCAGACTCATGTTTTTATGGCTCCTGATAATATTTTTGGAATTAGAAACCTGTCAGTGTTTCCATTTGGAGATAGGGAGCTATAACTGGCTATAAAAATATGTTCCCAGCCAAGGCATGCCATATGAGGTTGTTGCTGAAAAGCAATTAAAGTCTGGCAGCTTTGAAATAAGAGGCACATCAACAAGATTGGGAAATCTGCTGTTTTGTGTTGGTGCTGCATTTCTAGAAGTCAGGAAATGTGTGATGATAGGTGTGACTGTTCGGGGTCTGTTTTTATGGGTCACTGTGCAGAATCAGGTCTGGATGGATGATTTTGGTTTCTCTTAATGTTAGATTTTCTTGTGCTCTGGATGTCATTTCACAAATTAAGTTCTTGATAGATATTTTAACACCTTCTATCCATTTCCTAAATCTTTTGTGAAATTGGTCCTTTTCCTTTGGTTCACCACAACTTTAAGTAGCTCCAGCACATTCTTCCAATTTACAATGTCTCCCTGACTCGCCAGCTGGACTCCACACATAGCCTTGGTGCTCCAGGAAGGAAGACTTGGCATCAAGTGAGTCTGGGGTTAATGAAAGCCTGGAGTGGGAAGTTATAAAAATCAGATGGTTATAGTAATTTTAAGGGGCTGTACTGAGTTTAATAGCTCCATGGGGAATGGTGTATATATGAGGAGTGGAGAAGGAGAGAACGGGCATAGCAAGGTGCCATTATTTATATATATTAATGTGTGTATATATAAATCCCTCATCCCTCTCCCCTTTCATTCCCTCTTTTCAGGAGATTTGATATGTTTTGGCCAGAATCCTAGTCTGACCTGAGTGCACTGCATCATCAAACAATCCCTACAGAAAGCTTGCAGAGAGGGAAAGTTGTTTTCAAGATTCAGTTTTCTCCTCTGGTTGCAATGAAATATTTGACTCTGATAATCACACATGAGTATCTCCCCTGCATTTGCCATGGTAATTCTAAATCATCTACTTTATCTTTTATTGTGATCAGATTAAACTTATCGGTTTCATTTTTTGTTCAGGCAAATGTAAGATAAGTCTCTTCAAAAGGAAAACAGCCCCAAAGTTAACTTGGATCTTGGTTTGCCCCAAATTCAGGGTCAGAATCACATGGGCCAATGCTCCTGCTGAGGTGGAAGGAGATAGCAGCTGGGGGCAGGTGAAGGGCTGGCTGTAATCACAAACTTCCCATGGCTGGCTGTAATGCCCAGTGTGGAGGCAGAGGGGCAGGCTCGGGAGCTCAGCTCCAAGTGGAGGCACCGGGAGCTGCTGTTTGCACAGGGCTTGGTGCTCCATCCTTGTCCCTTTGTGGAGCAGATGCCAGGTGCTTGATCTCAGTGAGCTGGACTGCTGAATCTTCTCCCATGACCCAGAGATAGTGATGTTACTTATTAAGCATAAGAGGACATGAAAATTAGGTGTTGCCCCATGTTTATTTAGGGTTATGCTAGGGATTGCAATCATTGTATCTTAATCATTGCAATCTGCAGAAAATGAATGTTTAGGTAACAGTGAAGAGTACTATGTTGAGGCATGATGATTTCAAAACAAAAAATATATAATATAACCTTGTAAATGTAAAAAATCTTTTATAAGATAAGATATTCTGTGGGATTGTCTTGCATTCATTCTCTGTCATTCTAATTGCACAGTGTTAAAAGGTGATTGTTTGTCTTGTTGGCTTTGCAAAGCCAGCATTGTGATGAAAAATTCTTGTATATTTAAGAACAATGAAATAAAATTGTAACCTATATTCTGCTTTTACTTACATCTTTTAATTATGAAGGCCATGTTTTTTAATGTAGTTTGAAAGAAGGCATAGGGAGTACAAAACCTTTGAGGGAAATACAAGCCCCTTTTATGACATTGTTTAATTAGTTGTTTTGTAGGGATGGTTTTGGCAGGGAGTGTAAATGCATCTGTATATGTGGGCATGTACATAGATGCACACACATGCTCATAACATGAGAAAATAATTCTGGCAAGTGCTTGAGACTCAGCTGTGGAACACCACTTTGTTGGTTTAGCAGTCATGTTTTGGACAGGAACTGTACTTTGAAGAACATTCTCACAGCACCATTTATTCAATTTTTAAAAAATATAGTTGAGGTTAGGATAGCTTGTTTTCTGTATGCTGCGCAATGTCAGAAAAATAATAAAAGCAAGCAAACAAAACCCCAATACTATAGAGATTATGTATCTTGAGGTTTCATTTTAAGTAAAGTGTTCAAATAGACATTTGAATACAAATGTGTTTTATGATGTTTTTGCAGAGGGAAGAAATGTGTTATGACTTCCTAAAAATATACCTCTGGTGCTAGAAATGAAAATGTTCTTATGATTCTCAGCTGCAGCTTTATATATTACAAATACCCTCTAAAAATCTTAGAAACTAAAAACTCAACTAAGTCTGAGCTAAAAAGTGAGAAATGAATTTAAATATATTGCTTTCTTCATATGAAATAACTCTGAAGAAAACAGGTGTTTTAGGAGTCATTTGAGTGCACTCTCCTTCCCAGGACACGAGCTTTCATTCCACATGCAATGAAGTAAATTTGTTCTCAGTCATTTTGACTTCTCATTTTAGAGCCCAGACTTACCCACACTAAGGCTTTTTTTATTACACATAGCTTTGTGAATGAAGAACATTACTTTTTTTTTTTGTTTTAGGTCTTAATGTGTGACTTTGGATAAATAAATAGGAGAGCATGTTTATTACTATTAATTTTTAGGCTTCTTTTTTTCAGTAACAGTAGGGCCAGGATTTTCTTTTCAGGTGTTGTTACTTGGGCTCCCCACAGGCTTTCTTGAGAGAGAGTTTTTGCCTGTCTTTACAGAAAACTCTGCTCATCTTCTTTCACTAGAAAGAGAATTTTTCTTTCTTCCAGTTAATTACTTTGAGTCAAAATATCTCAGAATGGAGTTGTACTCCTGAGCAGGTTGAGTTAAAGACCATAGCTGCACCAAGGCTGTACTGCACCATCCTTTCTTTCTGGAAAACTACCAGCAAACAATTGTCATTCCGAAAACTGTACCAGGGACATACAACTGGAGCATTCCTGACTGCTGCTGTCTTGGTTGAAATGATTGAAGTCTGTTCATGTACTGCAATCATGAAAAAACTGTTTGAATATCTATTTAGCTACCAAGTTTTCAGTGCCTCTTTGGAAAATTTTCCTGCATTTTTCAATAGCTGTTTATTTCAGTGCCTTATGTAATTTTTATATCTGGTGGTCTCTAGAATGAAATATTTTGAGAACTCATAGGAGAACTTTGGCAGATTAATTTCTCTTTTATGAAGTGCTCCAGAAATTATATTGTTCCATTTTTAATAGATTGAACTCTTCTCTCTCTCTTTTTAAAAGAAAATACAAGCCAATGTAGCTTCTTACTTTAAGTTACTGACCCTCTTTCCATCCAGAGATAGTGAAGTTCTATTATCTCGCTTTTAAGAAAGAGGGAAGAGTAAGAAAGGCTAAAGTTCTTCACCCAAGTCATAAAACAGCTATGCTCAAATTATTGCTTGAAGTTAGGTGTGTCCTGTCTTAAACTGAGGGCTCACTGAGCTAGTTTAGTCTTCCTTTCACAGGTACAGCCTTTTTAATAAAAAGGAATAAAAAATAAAGTTATTTATTTAGCATATTTTGTTTTGTTACAACCAGGAAGAACTGTTTCTAAAATACAGTGACAAGTATTATTACCTTTTACTCAGATGTATGCAGACTAAAGATGCAAATTGGCATAAAGCACTTCAATTCAAAGGTTACATAACTATGTGTCGCAGACTACAGCAGTGACCAAGCAGCCAAAAACCACTTCTGGTCCTTGGAAAAGTGGGAATTAACTAAAATGGAAATTGCCCAGATAGTCCCAGCTAGTAAACCATGCCACATGCTGCAAGTCTGAGCTGATTTGATGGAAGAAAATTCCTTTCTGTATGTAATCTGTATGTAATCTGAAAACTAGCTTGACTCTGAGTATGTTGGAGATATATATGAATTAGACACAAGTTTTGATCTAGCACATTATTTCCTCCTCATTATGGTCAGTCTCTGATCATTCAGAGGAAGAAAAATAATTTTCTTTTGTTCTTGGGAAGCTGTATCTTCTGGTTGCATGTTAAAGTTGGTAACCTTTCAATGTTATTGGCTGAGCCCTGAAGTGTGAGACTATGTGTAATTAATAAATTAATTTGTCTCTGCTCTTTTCAAGAGGTGTCTCTGTGGGGAATTGTTAGCAGGTTATTGGCCAGTACTGGATATTTTCTTGTTCTTTCCTGAATTTTACGTCACTTGAACTGAGCTGCATTGCTCCCTATAGGTCTTTTGCTCTGGTAAGCAATTTTTGTCTCTTAAGACTCACTTTGTGTGTGAAGATACCATTTTTGTTACCTTATTTGCAGTTACAAGACATTTCTAAAATGCTTTGTTTCTATTTCATTTACTGATACTTGTTGTCTCTCTCCATGGGAACCCCTGTGTAAAGGAACGTACCTGGACATCCAGAAAACTTTGCATATCCTCATGTGCTTTGTTATCTATTCCTCTTCCATCATGTAGCTCAAGCTGCCTCCTTCTTCAGGCAAGAAGAGAAATCTGATACTTCACACACAGGTTGTGGGATGGCAGGGTGAGTCCTGTGGAACTGACTTCTCTGGCAGGATTTTGGATTTCCTTCAGCAATTTCCTGCTCTAAGCAGGGTCAGGTGTGATGGCAGACCATGTTAATTGAGATTTATCTGTTTGGGGCTTGAAATGGCTGTGCCTTTGTTAAACTGCTGTGACACCACTTGGAGTCCTGGACTTACTCAAACTGAGTAACTTTTGGAGTAACCACAGCATCCGTGTTACTTTGAATTTCCTCCTGGGCAAGGATAAGACAGTATTTCCTCTCTGCCTAGTGCTTCAGGTAAATTTTGACAAAATTCAACTTTAATTGTAATGGATTCAGCCCAAGAAGACAGCATGGAGCCTTAAGTGCTCTCAGTTTTCTAGTGCAAACATAATCATTATCTACTCTTTGCCAGCTGCCATACTGAGGAAATGCAGTGCTCATCTACACAGTACCCAGCTCAGTTTCTCTTCAGACAAATCTACCAGAAAACGATCAGCTTAGTCCTCCACAATATTCTGAGGAGCAACTTCCTTCTGTGTGGTCAGAGCATCATTCTCAACCTATGATGCCTAGCCTGAAACCCTGGTGCCCTCCATCAGACTTGGACAAATCTACTTGTACAGACCCTCACTGAAGCCTAAATCAGAGTTTTGCTCAAGGTAAAGAGCTGTGCAACATTCCTTCTGCAAAACTTCTGATACTGTGAATATAACCTTACACAAAGTTTCTTACTTAGCTACTTATATCTGAGGACATTGAATCTTCCAGACTATTCACAGCTATCTAAACCTTGAATTTCTTTATTCCTAGAGTGCTCACTGCTGTATAATCTGGAGAACTAAGGCAAGTTCTTCACTGTTACAGATTTACAGTTGCAATCAAGCTTTTTTTTTTTTTTGTTTTTTTTTTTTTTTGTTTCCTTTGTCATCTCCTTTATGTGCCAGTTCTGTTGAACAACTATCAATAGTTAAGGTGCGATCATTAGTTTACTGGTACCTAATATAACTGCAAATAACTACTTAGTTTTTGCTTCTGTTTATTTCTGCTGGAATTTCTGTATGAGTCCAGATTTGGTATCTATGAATTTTAAAATATGTTTCATTTCATCTTCTGGGAAGTGAAAAGAAAGACTTTGTTTAAACTCCTTCTCTAACTGCATTTTTTTCTGTTCATCAGTCTCTTTTACCTTTTTAGGAATTTTTTGGTAGAAGTATGAAAAAGAAAAGTGAAATATCACCCACCATGCATAATGTCTTCTATGTCATTTTACTTTGTGTCTTAAACAGAGTGTTCTGGATCTTCACATCTATAGCTTCAGTGCTGCCAATAATGTTTTGTCTTCTGTGGTTTGGGTGGATCTGGATTTGGAACTGTGTTTTTGTTGGAATGCCTCTATGTTGGATCCCTGCAGTTTTCAGTGCTTGCAAAAGTTATAACTTACAATGGAAGACAAAGTAAACCCACCATCAAAGGAGAAAAATTAAATCTCTGTTTATTCACCTGCATGCTAAGATAAATCTTATTGACAGCAGCTAGCTGAAATATTCTAGATATTAAAAGACTTGGAAAAAAGTGAATTTTTAAAAATGCCTGGGACTTTGTTTCAATAGGATTTGTGTCCCAGATGTTGATTTGTACCAGCAATATGCTGGATGATATTTGTGTTGAATGTGCTATCAGATAGTGGCACAGAATATGTGCATGGGAAAAATGCATTTCTGTGCAATTTTGTAATCACGGAATAGACTGTGACAGTCTCTGCCTTTCTGAGTGACTGTAGCATGGGAATCTGAAATGGAAAATCTGAGAATGGTGTCCAAGTGACTTTTAACCATCTGAGAGGTGAAAAAACACTGCCTTGTGGTCTCCACTGGCCAGGCCTCTCCACTGGCATGGTGTTATGAGGAAAGAGTAAAGGAGGGTTTGTTGGTTTAAGTTTTGTTTCCTTTTGCAGCTTTCACAGCAGCACTATCTATAAAGAGTTGGTCCAAGGTATAGTAACTGTAGCTTCTAGACTTCTTCTAGCTTCCAGAAGAAGCATGACTATTTTTCTGTATTAGAAATGTAACTATCAGCCTTGGTTTGAGCATCTGCTCATGCTTCCCAATGAAATTTATTTCCAATGGAAGGCAAATAAAACATCCACTTGAAATAAGCTGGGGAACATAGTGGTTTTTATTTACTGTCTTCCCTGCATATCTCTTCCCACACACAAAGCCTAGGAGCTCCTGTGCCTCATATGTGAGTAAGACATAGTAGATTAGATGTAAATGAAATAGAGGTAAAGCCTCAGCTGAGGAATGTGATTTTTCAAAAACCTGTTTGGGAGAACCCAGCAATTGGTTTGGAAACCCCACAACTTCTGCTGTAGATGTTTTAAGGTCAGCTCTGTGCAGGCTCCCTGTCTGAGCAGGCTCTTCAGCAGACACACTCCTGGTGAGACACACACTGTCTGCAGCAGAGCTCAGACGGGTCAGTTACGGTGTTGTGGCCTGATGGAAGGCAGCTCTAGCTGGCCCTTTACTCAAACCAGCCTGCTGGCCCACTGCCCTGAGAAAAGAGGAGATTTCCTCAACCCTTAATGTGGGGAGATTTCCTCAACCCTTGGTATTTAATTTGTCTGGCAGTGTTCCAGGAAAGCTGAGACCCTTGTGCCCAGCCAGTTTGTCAGCATCCCATTTCAGGGACCCTTCACTGAGCACTCCTGGGTCAGAGGATGGTTTGACTGGCTGAGGCAGGGACACCCACCAACAGCATAAAGGAGGGCCCTCAGTGGATCTTCCCACTCTGCGTTACCTGCTGCCAGTGCCTGCTTGTGCCTGTGAATGATTCAACACTAACAGTTTACAGAATAACACTTTTTATTAGTATAAAATTGTCACAGATTAAGGTTCAAGAATTGCCAGGGATAGTATCTGACTGCAAAAATGTATTCAAATACAATATTGCTAATCCTCAATGAAAGTATTCAGTGTGCATAAGAGTGTGTTCTTACCCCTTTGGGGGGAAAACAGGTTCAGCCCATTGGCTGCTCCCAGCAGTTACAATGGAGTCTTCCCTAGCATTTCCCCATTCTCACTTACTTACTATTTCTTTCTGTTTAGGTAGAACTTGAGTGGCTCTAGTCATACCAACTTTTGTTACTGAGTGGTGTAAAATTATCTTGCTTTGCTCTTAAAAATATTGTCAAAAAATGTAGAGCACGTGTCAAAGTATAGAGTGATGGATGATCATATCTTGGAGTCAGGAAACTTTGGATGGAAACTTTGGATGGAGATTAACATTATAATTAAGTTACAATGAACTGAGTTCATCCAAGGAGAGCAATTTCACCACTCTTGCTGACTCAGCAGCTGGACACCTTCTCCTGTCTGCCCTGGCTGACAGGTGCTGTGCAGTTTATCAGCTGCAAAGTACCGTTGAGTTCCCCTCCCTCCAAGGATTTCTACAGAGCCTGGCTGTGGTGTCTCCATCCTCTCCACCATCCATTCCATCCCTCTTGGTTGCAGATTGTGTGTAAGTGGAGCCATTGTGGAGCATTCCAGCCAGGGAGCAGCAGCTGTATTTTACCCTGTAATTTCCACAGCATTACAATTTATGTTAGGGTATGAATGTAACTTCCAGTTTCCACTTATTTTACCCCTAACCCTTTTTCTACTAAGACAGAAGAGCCCTGTCATTGCTTGAAGTGCATTTCAGAGAGAGCTAAACATTGGAGTAGATCTGAGGGGTAGAGCAGACTGGCTGTCTGCCTCTGTCGCATCACTTGATTTGTGCAGTCTTCATCAGATATGAATAATCTGTGCTGTGGCCAAAGTCAATGATTGTGGTGCTCTTCTTCCCTGTCTGAATTGCTGGGGTTTGAGGAAGAACAGCAGCTTCTCTTTAAGGAGCTGTTTCGGGGGATTTCTATGTTTTACTCTACAGACATAGAAAAAGGAGGAAGTGTAACTAATGCAAAATCTAAATAACAGCATTTGAGAGACAAGTTATCTTTCAAAAGTACTGCATGTTAAAAGTCCTCTTGAGTTTTGTGATTGAAATTTCTTAAGGTTACTATACGTGAAACCACTGACATTTGATCACATTATCTGATAATGTGCTTATAAAGTATCCTAAAACCCAATGGAAGTTTATGCAAAGCTTATATCATGAATATTTTTACAGAGACTGAAGATGCCATAAAAGAAAAAGACTTTTGAGATTTGGAGTAGACAAAACTGCCCAGAGCTGTGCAAATAGTACGCAACTGGCAGATATTGTCTGTGCTTCAGTACTGTTAAACTTACAGGGTTTCTAAAAAAGCATCAATCTATCAACTCATAAGGAGATGAAACAGAAGTCATCTTGGAAAGACTCTTCTCAGTGTGATGAAAACTGAAGCAGCCACTTTACAAATCAGCAACTTTGGTTGATTAAAAGAAGTGGCTAGTTCATCTGTTGGAGTAATGTAATTTCTTACTGTATGTGAAATGGATTGGCCTATAAACTAAAACTCAGAAATGGGATTGGCAAAATACACATGAATGTGTGTCATGTAAGACTTTTGAGTACCAAAATGAGTACTTGGTGGGGAATGGGTGGGGAACTAGGCTTTGAAAGAAATGACCTGTGAGTGGTGTTTGTGAATTGGTTGGTAAGGCTTGGTTGTTGTGTCGCTCTTTTTTTTCTAGACAGGCACTTTAGCTGTCCTGTTTGTACAAACATAATGGAGCAGGGCTTTTTTACTTTATCTTTTTTTTTTTTGTCTCTGAGTATACTCTGTGATTGTGATACTTGGACCTTTTATCACCAGTTTTCAGTGTGTATGTTGAATTACTCTCAGTTGTAACAGGAAGACCTAGAATAAAACTGGTGAATCTGTGAACAGAAAATATCAGTAAAAGCTAGCATTTCCTAGGACATTGCAACAGGGAGTATGCCACTTTCCTCTCTCTGTCTATTTCCGTACTTGTTTTTAGGAAGGCAGGTGATGGGGTGGTGTTTGTGACCTGTAACAGATGTTCTGTATTTTTTTTTTTCCATCCTGTAGACAGAATGAACTTTCCATGGATAAAATGTAAATTGGTGACAGCTCTAGATTTCCATACTGGAAAGACAAGTAGGGGGAAATGCTGGGGAAATGCAAGAGGTCTGATCAACCAGACAGCTCCATTTTCAGGGGAAGAGGAAATGTCTAGGAACTAAGCTGAGAAATTGTGGAGGAAAATTGGCATGCCAAATAGAAGAAGAAAGCAGTATTCAGTAGAGCTGAGGCAAGTGAGGATTGGTAGGCTGAACAGTGAACAGAGGAGGACAAGAAGAGTTAAATGTTTCCAGATGACAATAGGTATCCAGAAAGTGAACTATGAGAGATACCTTTAAAAGCTCCAGATGTTCAAATGAAGAAAAACGGCTGAGATACCTCTGTTAGTAGCAGTTTATCCCAGCTGGAAAGAAAATCAGTAATGTTCTCAAAACATCTTAGTAACCAAGCATCCTGAAACCAACATACATGTAATTTTATTGGAAGACTTCTGAACTTGGTAGTCAGTATGCAATGAGTCACTAAATATTGCAAAATATCTCAATATGTTGGTAATTTCTTGCGACTTGTCAGGGTGCTGCAGGAGAATAATAGCAAACTGATCCTCATAGTGATTCTCCATGTCATGGTGGTGGGGAAAACCGTACAGAAAATTCTGTAAGTATTCAGTTGGATAGATGTGTAGCAACAGTAAAATGTTTTGATTTGGAATAAAATGGCACTGTCTTTTGAGTATGGATGGAATGAAGACAAGTCTCTTGGAAGCTTACACTAGAATAACCAGAAAGATATTATATCAAAAATGGGATAATGAAATGAGCTGAAAAGTGAAAGTAGTTTAAGCATAAAATTGTGATATTGAAAATATAATGAAGACCTCCAAAGGAAGTGAAGGAATAAAAACCAGGTAAAATTGCTCACTTACAAGCAACATTTGATGAGATTTATACCAAACTCATTGAAGTGAAGTTCTTCTCTACAGTTAATCTGTCTTCAAGGGAAGAGTGGGGAATGTGCGTTTTCTCAGCTGTGGAAAACTTTAGAGAAGATAATCCTGAGAGGTGAAGGCCTAGTGGCCTGAGAAGGAACACTGGGTGATCTCCTGTATAACAAAAAAAAATGGCTGTATCCTACCCAGAGCAACATGGTACTTGGGAAATGGTATCTTCTTAGTAAAAAAAAAAAAAATACATAACACAAGATTGTTTCAGGAGAGTAAAATCTAGGAAAAATTGAGAAGTTATGTCACTTCTTTATTTGGCATTGGTACAGTTGCTTTTCCAATGCTGAACTTTTTTGAGTATCCATAAGCCTGCTGATAAAATTTTAAGGGATTGATCAAAGGACTGGATACTTTGCCTCGTGGTGAGACATTCTAGAATCTTGCTCTGTTTATCTTACCCATGAGAAAGCTGGGACTTGACCTGATCAGAGGATCTGCATTTGGAAAAAAATAATTGAAAAACTGTTAACAAACTGGCAGGCAAAGATATAAAAAGGTCCAGTGGTAGGTCCTTGAAGTTCAAAATTCCACTGCACATTTTCAACAGTGTGAGTAATTAGCCCCTATGATATCTTAACAAAGGTTGTGGTGGTTTCCTTACCACTAACAATTTAAAAATTAACATTGAATGGTTTCTTAAATGATATGTTTCAGTAAAGCAAAAGTTCTGTGGCTTCTTTGTACAGGGCATTGGCCTAATTGTTCATAAAAATTCTCTCTGACCTTGAATTTTTAAATTCTCTTAAAGATAATTACTAGAAACGAATTAGTATTTTTTTAAGCTGAAGTTTTCTGCCTAGAACTTACTTTTGTTTTTACAAAGTTCTAATGAAAAATAGGTATTTTTCATGGCCAGCTTCTGTTCATACCCAGTCAGATGTTTTTCTGCTGTAGTGGACTTGCAGTGTTACAGTCTCAGTGTCTTGATATACTATGTAGTATTGGTTTATCTATAAGGCTGTATTTTTTGTTCAGTTCCTTGGCACTTCTGAAGACATAAGCCAAGCACAAATGTACTTTACTGAGATATGTATGGGATGTCTTCAAAGCATTAATTGAATTCAGGATTATGAAATCTACTATTTTGCAATAAATGCAGCTTTCAGTGGTCTTTTAGTTCCTCATCTCCTCTGAGTCCCATCTGCACGTCTTGTGTTTGCAGTGATAAGTGTCTTGGAGACATTTCTGCTAGATCTGTACTAAAATCCAGTCACCAGCATTCCTGTGGCTGCAGTCCCAGTTAGGGTGAGAGTGTCATTAAGCTGGCCGTTGTATCAGCAAGCTCAGTTTCTGACTTCAGAGAGCTCAAAGAACCAAAGATTGCCAAAGAGAGACACAGTGACCAGATACAGAGTGATATTAGGGATATAGTGAGCATTTTAGTCTGGCTCTCTAAAGAAATGTTTAGGGAATGACTTTAGTGCTTGTTTCTCTGCCAGGATCTCCTCTTTCTCCAACTGGTTTTGGATTCATTTGTCCATTTCAGCCTGGTTTTTCAGAAGCATAAAAATACCAGATCCTTGTGGTGAGCTGAAACACCAGGTTCAAAAGAGCTTTGTGACACCCAACAAATGGGTATACAAGAAAGACACAAATTAGAAGCAGTTGTAGTATGGGCTGCAGGACAGTAAGTTCACAGAAATCAAATACTCTTAAGTTCTCTTGCTTACAGAACAACTTGTATTCTTGTGGGGAACAGGCTAGACTCATTTTGATTCTCTTGTGATTTCAAATAGTCATAACAACTCACTTAAAACTGCTTCAGCAATGTGGCTTAAATACATTTGATCTAGACAAGAGTTAAAGTAATTAGCTGATATTTGATTTTACTTGATATGGATCCAAACCATGAAACTTTGAACACCCTTAGGGTTCAGAAGTGTTTAATTCAGAAGTGTTTGGGTATTAGTCTGTGTTCTCAAGTAACCTTTTGAAACTTGGCAAATTTAATACCAGATTTAAAATAAAGGCACTACATGGGGAATCAAGTTTGTAAATGTTTTTTCTTTATTATGGAGGTGCTCTAGACTATAGTTGTAGAAGCAGAAGGAATAGAAAATGCATAACCTTGCATTAAAGTGTGTGCTTGTGTTTATATGCAGTGTTCACACCTGTGTACACACTTACGTGCTTGTACAAAACATTACTCCTGCTGCAGAGAGCTTACAGTCTTAACAGAGAATGAGGGCAATCATGTGCTTTGAGAGCCAGAGGATGGTGCTAACTTACAGCATGTGTGCATTTCCAGATTTGTGATGTGATGACAGCAGCACTCTGACACTGGTTAACATTTGTGGGCCATGTGGAAGGAGCAAGTTTCCATGAGGGATTTGGCCGGAGGAGACCTGCCTGCCTGGCACACATAGATGAGGAGGGTGTTCCTGGCAGGGTTGAAATAAGGATGAGTAGCATGAAGTTTTACATTGCATGTGATACAGTCACTAATCTGGAATGTGATAGACCATGTTTTATGAGCTTTTCATTTTTTTATTGAAGAAAAATATAGAGGGGGGAAAATTAAGTTATGAAAAATTAAAAAGGAAGTGTATAGATGTTTCTGTTAAAGGCAAAGGTGTTCACTTCCTCCACAAAGAACAATTATATGTGAACTGGAGAAGATATATGTGATAACAATACATCCAATTTGCTGTGTTAAGAAACCGAGATGGGAAGGGAAGAATTGGAGGCAAGGAGGATTTCATAGGATTTAATTATGGCCTATGTATATAGGGTCAAAAGAGGCACAGTTAAGTGGGTATCTTCAAGATGGCATCCTTCCGTGACCCTAAAACCAGTGCTATGGTATTTGAATGTTCATTATCAAAGTAATTTGTTGGTAGATCATGTCACAGTTTTCCCTGGCTCTGGGAGAAATTGAAATAATGGAAAGGTTGCAGAATTCAGACCTTCTCATGAAACTCTGAAAAGAAAACAAGCAACAAAAATGTGGAAGAAGGTCAATTCAGTGGTACACACTTTACAGTAATTTACTATATGCAAATTACACGGAAATTATTCAGTGTAATTATTCTAATGCCTAAGCAGTACAGTGGGAAGTTTTCAAATTCCTTCACAAAGTTTTCTCTTTGTAATGCAACATACAAATCATATTATCTTCCCTTTACCATTCATATTATCTTCCCTTTACCATTATAATTCTTCAGTGATTTTTAATGTTTTAATGTGCTAAAGAAAGAAAAAAGCTAGGAGACCTACGGGAAAATTCATCAATATGTGACCATTAATTAAGTGATGATTTTGAACACTGTCCAAATTCAATGTGTGAATTAAATAATTGTTCATTTAAGTAACTATAAATACAATATATCTGAGGATTTCAGAGCAGTTTACAAGTTCTGAATCTCAGTGCATTTCTATAAGAAGTTAAAAACATACAGCTATAGAAATTAAAAAAATAAATTTTTAAGTCTGCTTAGCAGATGAAGAAGGAGGAAGGTCCGGATTTCATGGTTTGAGAAACCTATACAATTTACAGAATTAATATATTACTGAAGTCTTTAATATATTTTGAATTGACCTAAAGCTGTGAAAGATGTGCCATCCATTTCCTGAACAAGTATTAGCATAGGATAATGGAAGATCATTTTATATACTGTTGGCTCCTTTTCTATGGAGGTGAAGCCAAGAGGAGTCAGCATAGTTAAATTTGCCTGAAGAAAGAAAGGGTTATCAATAAAGACATCTTACCACAGTCACAGAAAGGGTGAAGAAGGCTTAGGAAGAGTAACATGTGGCAGTAATAAAGGAAAGTTGGACAGTAGAGTCAAACTCAGACATATTTTGTGGCAAAGAAATCAGAATTTTCATGGAGATCCATGAGAGATGATGGCAAACAAACCTACATGGAGCCCTGATTTGTGTCTGCTCCAGAGCTTAATTCTTGCTCCACAAGATCATAGAATTGTTTAAGTTGGAAAAGACCTTTAAGATCATTGAATACAGCCATTAACCCAGCACTGCCAAGTCTACCACTAAACCATGTCCCTAATCACCACATCTACACATTTTTTTAATAACTCCAGGGATGGTGATTCAACCACTTCCCTGGGGAGCCCTTGCCATGGCTTGACAACCCTTTCCATGGAAAAACATTTTCCTTATATCCAGTCTAAACCTCCCTGGCACAACTTGAGGCCATTTTCTCTCATCCTATTGCTTCCTACTTGGGAGAAAAGACTGAACTCCACCTTGTTAGACCGTTCTTTCAGGTATTTGTAGAGAATTTTGTGCTTCGTGACCCTCCTTTTCTCCAGGCTAAACAACCCCAGCTCCCTCAGCAGCTCCTCATAAAACTTGTGCCCCAGACCCTTCCCCAGCAACACGGCCCTTCCCTGGATATGGTCCAGCTCCTCAGTGTCTTTCTTGTAATAAGGGGCCAAAAACCCAGCTCAGGTTTTGAGGTGTGGCCTCACCAGTGCTCAGTACTGAGGTACAGTTACTGTCCTGGTCCTGTTGGTCACACTGTTTGTGACACAGGCCAGGATGCCATTGGCCTTCTTGGCCACCTGGGCACACACTGGCTCCTGTTCAGCCACTGGGCAGCTTTCCAGCCACTCTTTCCCCATTGCAGGGTTTGTACTTGTGACCCAAGTGCAGGACCCAGCACTTGACCTCACTGAAATTTGTACTCTTAGCCTTGGTCCATAAATCCCTCTGCAGAGCCCTCCTGCTCTCCATCAGATCAACACTCCTGCCCAACTTATGTCATCTGCAAGCTGACAGAGGGCACCCTCCATCCCGTGGTCCAGATCATTGATAAAGACATTAGACAGGACTGGCCCCAGTGCTCAGCCCTGGGGAGCACCACTGGTGACCAGTTCCCAGCTCTGTTGGCCACCACTCTAAGCCTGGTCATCCAGCCTGGCTTTTTCCTGAATGAAGAGCACAGCCATCCCAGCCATGAGCAGCCAGGTTTCCCAGGACAGTGCTGTGGGAAATGGTGTCTAAGACTTTACTAAAGTCCATGTAGAAATATCCACAGCCTTTCCTTCATCCATAATGTTGTTCATCTTGTCACAGAGGAGGGTGAGGTCAGTCAGGCAGGACCTGCCTTTCATATCATGCTGGCTGGATCTGATAACATTCTGGTCTTGTGTGTGCTGCATGATGGCACTTAAGATGATTTGCTCCATGACCTTCCCCAGCACTGAGGTCAGACTAATGGGCCTGTAGCTACCTCATCCCTTTTCTGACTCATCTTCTACACAGTGTCTCATTGGCCAACCTCCAGTCTGCTGGGACCTCCCTGGCTGACCAGTAAATTATCCTCTACCAGCACCCCCAGTGTCCTTGTGTGGATTTCATCCACATAAATTTGGATGGGTCTAACTGGTACTGATGACCATTCCCCATGGATTATGAAGGCTTTATTCTGCTGTCTGTCTCTGTCATTCAGCTCAGGGGTATGGGTACCAGAAAAAGACTGGTCTTATTACTGTTACAGACTGAAAAAAGAAGACATTATGTAGCTCAGCCTTTTCCTTATCCTTTGTCACTTTGTTTGCCTCCATGTTCAATAAGAATGGAGATCCTCCTTAGCTCTACTGCTGTTGCTAATGTATTTATAGAAGTGTTACTCTTTATGGAAGTGGCAGATGCAGTTGTTATGGACTTTGGCCCTTGTAATTTTTTCCCTGCATAACCTCATGATATCCATGGAGTCCTCCTGAATTGTCTGCCTCTTCTTCCAATGGTTATAAACTCTGGTTTTTTTCCTGAGTTCCTGCCAAAACTCTCTGTTCAGCTAGTTTTCTTTCCCCCTGGGTCCTCTTTCGGCCTGTGGCACCTGCCTGCTTCTGTGTCTGTTGGATTTCCTTCTTGAAGGCCTTCTTGGACTCTGTTGCCCCAAGGCAGAGGTTTTGGTGACCCTCTTCCTTACTTCACCAAGAATCCATAACTTAGCATTTGGTGATCACTACGCCCAGGATGGGCACAGTGACCTCCAGCCATCACATCCTCCACAAGTCTTTCTCCATTCCCAAAAAACAGGTCTAGCAGATACCTTCCCTAGTTTGCTCCCTCACTAGCCTTGTCAGGAAGTTATGTGCCCCCATGTTCCAGAAATGTCCTAGGCTCTTTCCTCTTTGCTGTGCTGTGTTTCAAACAGACATCTGGTAAGTTGAAGCTCCCCATGAAAACAAGGGTGAGTGATTGTTAGAGTTCTCCCAGCTACTTAGAGAGTATTTTATCTGCCTCTTTCTCCTGGTTTGGGGTCTGTTGCAAACTCCCACTATGATACTTGCCTTGCTGGCCTTGCCCCAGTTCTTAATCAAAACCATTGAGCCCTATCCATCACTAAGCTCTAGAGAACCAAAACACCCCTACCTCCACTGAGACACCAGACTGACAGACTCTGCTAGTACCCTGTCTCTCAGGCACTGGCTCACTGCTCTCAGACTTCAGTGTGCCTTGTTTTATCCCTTTCTCCCTTCAAATCTCTTTAAAGCTCTTTCAGTGAGCCCTGCTAAATGCTGTGGAAAGATGTTTTTCTCCCTTTGAGACACTTTTGCCCTGTCTGTTGCCAGCAGGCCTTTGGTTTTGTTCCCTTTAGCTATATCCATATGTATAACATTTATCTGTATGTATATGTATATGTATATGTATATGTATATGTATATGTATATGTATATGTATATGTATATGTATTGTAGCCTTTATCTATATTGATGCTGTTCAGCAATTGGGCTGGCTCTAAGTCAAAAATCATATACATTATATCAGCTATTCTAAACTCCAAAAAACACTCTGAGTAGTGAGTAAGTTCAGGCATCTTGCATCGTTGCTTTTGCTTTATTCCTTTTAACTCTTTTGTTATAGTACAGGCTTCTCTGGGGAACCTTGAATAAGCTGGAGGTAAAGATTTACTGAGAGTGACATCCAAGGAGACTAAAAGAGAAGTCACAAGTCTACAGGATTGCCCACTATGTGTTAAGCAACAATTGCTTTTGTGTACATGGTCACATATTATTTGATGTGGTTACAGCAAGGCAATCCCTGCCCACAGCGAGAGGGGGGATGCAGCCATGCCTAATTCATAATTTGTTTGTCTTGCATGGCTTTGAAGAAGTTGGTTGGGAATGAAAATAGTTACAAGATGAAGTGTAGGAAAAGTTATATCTCAAGTCTTTTAGGCAACAGGAGGTGGGAACTGCTTTAGGAGTGTAGGCAGTTGGTCTGTTAGGGTGTATCATTACAAAAGGGTTAACAGAGTGCTGAAGAATCATACATATCCCATGATGGGAAGGGTTCTTTTCCCTTCAAGAGGATCTCACCTGGTGTGACTGGTACCAGGGGATTCCAACACTCACAAAGTGTCCCACTGACTGAGCTGTTTCACACCAGATTGCTTCACTTCTTTTCCTGCCTGCCACCCACTGGGATTATTTGTCCAAGATCGGAGTTGAATGCTGTCATGCTGAACTTAGTGAGTCCTGTGTGGGGGATGGGAGCAGAGAGGGAATTGGAATGTGGTGTGCAGATGTGTGAAGGTGAGAGTAAATCTTATCAGCTACTGGTTCCAGAGGGTGGTGGGCTTTTCCTTGGTTTTTTTTCCTGACTCTGCTGGTGAAGTCATCAGTTGAGCAACCTCAATTATCCAGCCATACGAGGTAAAAGTACCAGATCACTACATAAGGGTGTAAATAATTTTAAATATTTAAAAATATGACAATTAAACATAGGCCTTTTTGGTGAGCTGCTGTCTGGGTGGCCTCTATTAAAAACCTCTTGAGACCCCAAAGACACTTTCCTTTGTTGCATAATATTTTTCTTTTGTTTTTGGTAAAACAGGTTTGAACTGACAAATTTCTGTGAAGTCCTGTAGGCAATTTATTATTTAAAACAGACCTGTAAAGTTGTGCTTGTTTCAGGAATGTCTTGAGTAATCCTCTCTCTGCTGACCTACTGTGCTGACCCAGCACCTGAGAAGGACTTGACAGCCCATGGGGACAAAGGAGTGTTTTGCAACTCTGCAGAAAGGCAGGATAATAAAAGCTCATAAGAACAAAGAGTGATGTGACTGAACTTTGTGTTGCAGTTATCAGCCAAGCAATTTACAAGAAAAAAAGAAAATAATCCTACAAAATCAGAGCATAGCCTTGAATGCACAGCAGCTGGTGACCTAAAATGGTAACCTGCACTAATTGTGCTCCTTTGGTAATGGCATATGATTTTCAGCTCAGAGAAGAAGGCTCCTAAAACTGCTTCTCTTTTTTTGAAAAATTTGTCTTGATACTCAGGTCAAGAAGAGCCTGTAAGAAGACAGCTGTTCTAGAACCCTGAGAGTGAGGGGCAGCACACATTGCTAGTGCTGTACCTGCTCTGCAGAGGCTTCTGTACTCTGAATATCACTTCCTTCACAAATCAGAAATTGCATTAGTGGTGTTGATCAATTTCCATGGGCATACCATTCCATATGCATATGTCAGGGTACTGAAGTTCTTATATTTTGATGCTATTGTGTGCTATGTCCCCAGCTTCACAGAATGCAGCATTGCATTTTTAGCCAGCTTTATACTGTGAGCTTTATAGAGCTTGGTCTCTGCTTGCCTCTGCCTGTATTTTAAATCTGTGTAAAATCATTAAACTGCCGTACATGCAACTGAAAATGTAGAGATTGCAGTTCTTTTTATTCAGTGCCCGTGCAGATGTCTGAAAGTGAGTGCACTGTCAGAACCCTCCTTTCAAAACTGTTTGTAGTCATGCAAAAGATGAGTAACACTTTGGAGGATAGAGGACCTCCAGCCAAAAAACTTTCCAAATGACCTTACAGTGTAATTTATCTTATTTTGCAGCTAACTATGGACCAAATCCAATTTGCAAAGGTTGCTTATCTTGTTCAAAGGATAATGGGTGCATCAGATGCCAGCACAAGTTATTCTTCTTCCTGCGAAGAGAAGGGATGAGGCAGTACGGGGAATGCCTGCACTCCTGCCCGTCGGGCTACTACGGACTGAGAACGCCAGACATGAACAGATGCTCAAGTGAGTTATTTCTTCAACCCTTAAATGCACTTTTGTTGACTGTAATAATTCACGGTCAGTTTTTAAGATGGTATGTTGTGAAACACATTTGTATTTTCACCGATATCTTAAGATCATCTTAAATTTCTTTGCTAAAGAAGGTCCCAGCTCATTTTGAGATATTTAATATTCAGCAGATTAACTAGTTGATGAATTGACCTATTTTTTATTGTTATTATTATTAATTTAATTAGAGAGGTAATTTAGGGGAAAAATATATGATTCACACAGATACTCCTAGTTTTAAGAAACAGATTCCCACTATATGAAAATATAAAGGATTCAGAATAAATTTAACATGTAGGTACAGGTCAGTATAAACACTAATATACGGGTGGGCTTTTTTGTCATATTTTTTGTTCCCACACGAATTTCAGGTGACCAGACACCTCACACCAGACATGCTTTAATACGTAAGTGTTGCTAATTTAATATAACAGATGTACTATTAAAAACAAACAAACAACCTTTCACTTTTAGTGAAACATTTTATTTGGAAATTTACGACCTGCTAATGTGCAACAAGATTCCCTGTTTGCATGTTTGTGCCTAGAAGCACAACTGTTAAAATCCACGAGTGCTCTGGTATCTCACATTATTTCACCTCTGTCTGGCAGTTGTGCTGATTTGTATCGATTTTTCCATATGCTCATATGTGGAGTATTACCCATATGGATTATTAATCACTGCTGTTACCTCTTATTCCTATTTAGGAGGAGAACGTTTTTGTCATAGTCTAACCAGAATCAGGTCACCTGACATAAGAACCTGAAGTGAGAAATAGCTTTTCTTTTTTTCCTGCAATAATCAAGTGTCTGCTAAATGTGTGGCACCTTTCCCCTGGTGCTGTGCTGTGTCATTGGGAGCACAGAGCTGTGAGAAAGCGTGTGCTGGTTTTCACATCACACATCATCTCGAGACTCACAGGAGGTCACTCAGTGGCAGTCTGGCTGGATGAGGAGCACTTATGGCCATGCTTGGACCTGTCCCAAGCTATCCCACCTCTTTCTCCCCATTCCCTGCGTGGGCTCCATGGATATAGTGTTCCCAACTGCTGTGTAGTATTGCAGAGTGCTGCCTAATCTGTACCAGGTGGTTAAGTTTTGATCAAAAATTAAATGAGACAGTATATGGTTTATGCATCCATTCTGTAAAGTAATTTAGAATCTTGGCCTTAGTTTTCCTAACACATTTTTGAATTCAACTTCTGCACTTGAAATCTTTCAAAACTTGGCTGTAAATACTTCCCCATGTAAAAATGTTTTTTATTATATTCGTAGGTTTAGGAAATAGATTGATTTATTTCTATTAGCCTGTACTGTGCTTGTGAGAAAGGCAAAGTAGTGTTATTGGCAGTATTCTTTAGTTTCTTGAAAAGAAAAAAATAGAGAATTTAATTGCAGAAGGTTGAGGGTGAATTCAAAACAATATTTATTTTGGTTTTACCACTTATGGAACGGGGCTTTCCCCCTGAACTACAGAATTGATTTTGAAAAGCATAAATGCAAGTTCTGTCTAACCCATACTGGCATGTGTTGAGCACTTGATGTTTATCTCATCCTCATGCCTTTCACAGTCTCCCCGTGTGAGAATGATGCACTTGCATTTATGGCCCAGTCCTGGTTCCCCTCTGATGATTTTTGTATTGCATATTTTTATGTTAGTGTAACTGCTAACTATTTACACATCACTTCTCTTTTTTTCCTTGATTTGGTGATCTCGGTTTGCACATATGAAGCATTGTGGACATACATACATTTTGTTGACTGAAGTTGAGTTGAAATAAACATCCTTAAAAATTGAATAGGTTTCTTCCTACTTGCTCTTCTTAGGTATGCTTACAGATTCCATTTCTCAGATACCATTGTCTCAGCTAAAAATAAAAAATTTTGGCTATGTTAAAATCCTTATGG
The DNA here is from genome assembly GCF_047830755.1 of Zonotrichia albicollis. Classification (NCBI taxonomy): domain Eukaryota; kingdom Metazoa; phylum Chordata; class Aves; order Passeriformes; family Passerellidae; genus Zonotrichia; species Zonotrichia albicollis. The sequence continues at coordinate 128,114,811 of NC_133819.1, forward strand.
GAGTTACAGGGCTTGAATTACATAAGCTGAAATAATTTCTGCCCTAATAATGTCTTCATAGGCACAAAAGCTTTTAAGCATTTTTTTTACTGGAACACTCCCATTTTTGTTAGAGAAGCTATAGAAAATATTTTTTATGGAAAATGTTGTCTTGATTTTAAAAGCCAAACATTGTCAGTGCCAAATGTAACACAATAAATACCACAGCCAAGTGTAGCAGCTCTAAAATGATGGAAATTTTGGATTTCAAGTCAAATTTTCTTTTCTACATGTAAGCAGTGTGTTCCTAGAATTTGCTAAATGGTTCTAGGCTGTTTTTCTAGTAACAGTGAATCATGAAATTTGAGACTGCTGGTCTCTAGAAATCAATGTAGTTTCCTGCTGGATATGATTTCCACCTTGAACACTGCAGTATGAGAATGCAGTTCTTTTGGATATGAACTTGGAAAGTGTTGAATCTCTCCTGCAGAAAAATGCCCAAGAGATGAGTAACACTTTGTTAATTTTCCAATATTTTTTTAATAATTAATGACTTTGGACTGTACTACTCCAACAAGACATAATCTCATGAGAAAAAATCAGAACTGAATTTAAAGAGTAAGATGAAACCTGTCAGTTTGGTGGTTGCACTGATTAATGTATTAAGCCTTTCTTGAACCTTTCAACTTAGTCCATGGCCATAGTTACCTCTATAATTTTAGGAGGAGAAACCACTCAGAGATTAGAAATTACAGCTCCCTTCAGCTTTGGTTGACTGTTTGTTTAGGTTCTCCCTCTTTCTCCTAGGTGGACCCAACATTGTAACTTCCCCTTCAATTCACCTTCAGTAAAAGCAAGATAAAGGGAAACTTTTAAACAAATTGAGCATTTATTAAACACATGTAGTTAATTCAATGCATTAAGAAAGTAATGAATTTTTAAACAGTCTTACAAAATAGCAGGACTTCATGAATATGCTGTTGCTTGAACTATACTTATGTAGTATAGTAAAGCATATGACCCTTTGAGACAGATGTAATTGCAACTGTAGCAGTCAGGAGGTTCAATTACCAGAAGAAATAGCACAGAAGGTGTTGCTGGTCAATGACAGATCAGTGCAGTGCCAGTGGACACTTCAGGATGGCGGTGTGAAACTGGATCTGTGGCACCAAAGCTGTTCTAGTGAGCAGCAGAGGGATGGGAGCAGGAGTTGAAAGGAGTGAATGTCATGGAGATGGGGACAGTCTGGGCATTGGTGAAATTATAAAGAGTCAGGTTGTTGTCACTCCTAGCTTGTCTTCATCTACAGTTAAATTATCATTATGATTAGCACTCAGTAACCCTAAGAATTATGATGAATGTCACTCTGAGGAATTAATATATTTATTTCAGATTTCTTACAGTATTCTGAATACTCTTTCACTATTTTCCCCTAAATTGCATCTGATACAGATTAAATAATATGTCTTTCATGTTTGGAGTAGTTTATTTTCATAGAAAAAAAGAAAATAAACTGTCTAAACTGTCTTGGTGGAAATCTCCACCCAACCTTCATCCAGCCTTCACTCCTCCCAACCTGCACCTACTAAAGCTTCTGAAAGATGGTTATCTCAAGGACTCTGCTGTGACACAAAAGGAAACTGGCATTGCAGGCAAAGCAGAAAATACAAACAAGATGGGAGTTTTGAACTATGATCAAAACTGAAAGAGGATTTATTCATTCATTGAAAGATCGATAGTTTTATGGAGGGAATCCTCAGTGCAAAGTGAGGCCGGCTTCCACCCGCCAAGCATGTCTGTATCATGTCAAATGTTAACTTCTGTTGAAAGTTTTTGCTTTAGTCCCTCTTGACACACACAGAGAAAATTTTAGCATGTTACTCCCAACATGTTTTTTGAAAGCAATGGTTAAAAATTTGTTTAAAAATTGTTGTGTCAATTGGATGTGAGGGAGGGTTGCAAGATGCTGATTTTTCTTTCAATGTTCTGGTCTGCATCTTATATTGGGACTATATAATTTGTAAAAACCCTGATTTCTTTTCAAGTGTCTCAGGTGAGTGGGCAAGAGGCAAATGTTTTTTCTGAATATTTTTCAATACACAGGATGTTTGACACAAGCATTACATTTAATAAAATGCTTGCAGTACATCTTGAGTGTAACAAGCCAGATTAGCAATTAAGTGTTGCGGTACATCTCCAGAGCAGCTCACCTGGTTGGTTTTGCCTTACAATTCATTAATCTAGGAAAGTGATTTTGCAGAGTCACTGTGAAGACATTGACGAGGATCCTGTTCTTTAGGGGTCAAGAAGCCCAAGTTGTTCTGCTTATATGAACTCGAGTTCTAAAACCCCTTTGGAGAATGCTGGACACAGGAGGTGGTACATTCAAGTTATGTGTGGTTGTGTCTAAATAGAGCCAGCAGAGCTTATCTTTGTCAGGGCAAGGCTTCAAACTGATGCTCACATTCCTTTTAACACCACTAGAAATATACATTTTTCTTTTCATTCAGTCTGCCTAATTTTTTGCCCAATGCCACAAGAAATCTGATTTAAAAGCCTCATATTTCCCTAATTGCTAACAAAGGATTTTACATGACCACACTCAGTCACACACTTTTAAGTATTGTGGGATGCCCTGTTTTAGCCTGCTGAAGTTCAAGAATAAATATTAAAATCTGTTTCATAAATATTGGCTAAATTTGAAGTGTTGATTGGCAATATTTACTAATTGCTATTTCAGAATAGTGACCTTATGGTTTGTGCTTATTTTTCCATTATAAAAGAATGAAGAATAAATGAGTGACAGAATTACCAAAATTATTATTATATTGTTGCATAACATGAATAAAAAATGCTTCTTGCTGTGGCTTCAGATAGCTGAAGAGAGGATACAGCTATTGTAGCTTATTTAATTTTGTTAGCAGAAGGATTAGATTTTTAAGAAATTAATTATAAAATGATCATTACTGTTCCAAATATAATGGCTTATCCTTCTTAATCTTTGGAATATTTTTCCCTGGTGTTTTTTGTAGGTATGTATGGTATACATATGATCATTAATAACTAGCTTAATGTTTTAATATGGAATAGGATATTTCTAAAAAGCCTACACCTGAGTCTGTCATCTATTGCAGGTCATATTCCTCTTAAATTTTCTGAGAAATACAATATTTCATAAAGATAATAGTTGTTTGGTTTGGTTTGTTTGGTTTGTTTTTTTTTAATTTTTAATCTATGCATTATGGTGTATGTCTCCTAGTCATTTGAGAATGGTTGTTTTTTGTGGAATAAGTGTCTCAATAAGAGAGAGGAGATAAATCCAGCAAAATTGAGGTTCTTGCACATGCATATATGTAGACACAGACACCAGATACATCAGATACACTGCATGAAAGCACCCACTCAGCTATTCATAGGGTCACCTCATAGAAAGAAAAAGTATCCTGCTTTCAGTGATAAATTATAAACTGAAGACAATACATATAAAATGTGCATACTTCCCAAAATAATTTGTTGCACTCAGTTTCATCGAAATTACTTACATGTGAAAATAATTTATACTGAACATTTTTCTTCCTAAGAGATATCATTAACTCAAATATAATTAAACTAGGGGTTTTATCTACGGTTTGATTTAGAAAAATAAGATTAGAAGGACATAGAGGAAAATGTGGGAAACATGGTTACCTCTTATTTTGTCCATATACTGGATGGATTTCAGGATGACAGTATTACAGCATTTCTGGCTTTGCTATTTTATTGCTTTGTAAGTCCCTTAATTTTCAGTCTTACCCTAACTTTGCTGTCTCATTGTTCCTTATGATCCTTTTGATTTAGGATGCAGAATAGAAAACTGTGACTCCTGCTTTAGCAGAGACTTTTGTACCAAATGCAAAAGTGGCTTTTACTCGCACAGAGGCCGCTGCTTTCGAGGATGTCCCGCTGGATTTGCAGCCTTGGAAGAGCTTATGGAATGTGTGGGTGAGTCAAGTAGCTCTTTGGCCAGGTGGCCATGTTTAAATATGGCACTACTTTATGATGATGCTTAGTATTTCTTATCAGGAAATATTCAGTAAGGAATTATTATTGATTTCTTTACTGATAATACTAGTAAATTTTTCCAAACTTTAAAATACGCTTCCCTGGGAATGTCACTCTCTCTCCTGTGCATCACTAAGTTCTGTCCTCTTAACTTTAAAATCACCTTTATGAAGATTTTATGCTCAGAATTAGTAAGATTTTAGGACTTGTGTCAGAACAAACTCTTTCTTTCAAGAGTATTTCTTGCATTTCATGATGGAGAGGACTTGCAAATGTGAACTTCTGAAGTTTTCAAACCCAGGTGACAACCAAATATGATCTATATATTAGATAGAAAAAAAAAGTCAATCTCATTAGCTTAGGAGAGTTTTTGAATATTTGGGACTGTCATAACATATCAAACACACAGCTTTATATTCTGGGGTTTTTTTGGTTGTGTTGATGCTGGCTAAAAAGATTCAGATTCTGTAAGAGATGTTAATTTTGTTACTAGCTTTTTACACGCTAATGGCAAAACTGTCAGGTGTTGCTTTCTACCAATATACATTGTATTCTAACAAAAAAAAAAGAAAAAAGGAAAACAAAACAAAACAAAACAAAACAAAAACCAGAAGGATTGCTCACTTGTGTTTTCTTTTGCTTTATCAGAAGGCTGTGAAGTGGGTCAATGGAGTGAGTGGGGAACTTGCAGCAGAAATAACAAAACTTGTGGATTTAAGTGGGGCCTGGAAACGAGAACAAGACAAATTGTGAAGAAGCCAGCAAAAGATACAATACCATGTCCAACCATTGCAGAATCCAGACGGTGTAAAATGGCCATGAGGCATTGTCCAGGAGGTAAGTGTAGCCCATGCCAGAAAAATCTTTATGAGCTGAAGGCCAAATTCTGTCTCTGTTCTGTCAGCCAAGGCTGAAAAGCAGTGATAGTACATCAGTCCTAGTCTGTATAGAGAGCCACCAGGGAAACACTCAGCAAGGGAGCAATCAGTCCTTCAGCAGACTGTGAAACTGTGTTTTTCCTGGTGTGGTCCTGAGGCTTTTTCAAAGAAGTGCCTCATGGAAGAATGGTTGCAGTTTTGAGCTTCAGCATGGAAATGATGCTGATGGTGGAAGAACTACTTACTCTTCACGTGGCAGGAAAGATTATGACTCTAAACCACCCTGCAGGTGGCACACACAGTGCTGGTGTGCTGGGTATTTAAATTAAAAGACGTTAGTTACACATGGCATTGCTAGCTGGAACATATTATTTGTTTTGAATATTCCGGAGCAAGGCCAAACTGTGATAGATGTGATACAAGCAGAACAGTGATAGATATCAAGATTTTCAGCTTGAGACCAGCCTATGACAACTGCCCCAAGTAAATAAAATCCAATTTCTTTATCATGGTGTTGCAAGACTTAAGTAGTGATGCTGATGTGAGAAAGGAAATCAAGTTTCAAATTTGGGCTTGGTTTTTGTAAACCTCAAACTGAAGACACATCACTGCTGGGGAGTTTTTGTTATCTTTTAAGTTGAAAAGTTTAACTTCTCAGGTATGGATTCTGACAACTTAAAGAAGTTTCAAAATTTGTAGGAGTGGTGGGTGATCAGCAGGTGATAAAGATGCCATTCCTTTCAGAGTCACAGGGTTAAATAAAGAATGGACTTCAAGAGATCTCAAGTCAAACCTCCTGCTGGTAGCTGAGTCAACTGTGAAATCAGACAAATAAAAAGAGAAATAAAGGGTTGAAGAATCCTGAGGAAAGACATAACATGATGAATAAGATAAACCTGAAAAGTCTTAGAAAATGTACATAAATAAGTTGCTTTGTATTCTGGGATTGTTGAAGGTGTCTATCTTGGCTTGAACATTCTGCCTACCAGTGTGTATGTATGTTATACATAGAGTTTTATCTTATGGATTCAGATTAAATATCTGTAAGCTTCATTTTTTGTCTCTAGGACTGCAAGTCAGTCTGGAAGGGTACATAAAGCTGATTCTCTGTTATCCAGGTTGACAGACTATGATGTACTTTCCTTCCTTATCCCACTCCCTGTATTCATACACACATGTAGGGCTCAGTCACAGCGGTACAGGGGGCATTGTACAGCACAGTTAATCTCAACATAAATAGAACTCTCAAAGGTATTGAAGAATGGAACCTACAAAATTAACATCTCTGTAGGAAAGAAGAAGAAAAGGCATAAATGAAGGCTGATTTGGGCTTGGTATGTATGTCATGGTATCTTTGAATATTAGCCAGCTGGCTCTGCATCAAGGTAGTGGCACTTATCAGTGCTTGCAGCCTGCTGGGTGATCCAGTTCCTTGAAACAGACTCTGGATCCCAAATTGGGTTAGTAATCAGATCAACTGAGGAAATGTTTTACTGCTGAAATGAAAGGAAATAAAAAGGGCCCATGACAAGTTCTAGAAATCTCCAATCAGTGTTTTCTTTCTTCTCATTTGCCTTCAAATGCAGGCAGTTTAGCTTGCAGTGAAAAATTTGAGAAAATTGCAGAATTTTTTCAATTCAACATCATGTGGTAGAGATTTAGTTATTTATGTACTCACTGTGTACAAAGGCAGGATTTTATTGATGCAGCATCCAACTTCTATAAAAATTCCTAGCAAGTAGAAATATGGATTTGGTCTTGATAATTTAGTTAGGATACAAATTATTCAAATTGTTGTAAAAAGTTTGAGAAGCGTGCTTAAGTGAACCATAATATTCAAGCAGGCTGTAGCATGCTCATGTAACTATGTTAATTTGGGCATTCATACCTTTTTATGTCATATTCTCTTAGGTTGTTTCAAATTTTCTTGTCTAGAAATTCAGGTCACTGCTTAAAGATTTACATCTCAAATTTATGTTTTAAAAGGCACAGTGGCTTTCCTAAGTGTGAGGATATTTATTGGTGTCCATTGCCTAGTGTCCATATGTATTAATTGGTGTTCATTGCCTAGTGTCCATATTGTCTCTGTATTAAGATCCATGATCAAAACTTTGGTTTTTTTCCACCACATATCAGGAAAGTTGTTGCTGAAAATACAATTTCAGCGTAGTACTTGTAGTGCTCTTTCATGGGCTTCAGTAAATCCTAAAGATTACAATCCTGTCCTCCCATGGTGTGGAATTCTTTGCATCTGTTTCCAGAGATAAAAATAAATGTGTACAACACTGCAGGTTTGAACTCTCCACACTGACTACAGTATTTAGTACTGCTTCTGTGCCATCATAGAAAACACCTCCCAGAGTATAAGCTCCTTTCTCTCTCCTAAGAAACTCCTGGGAGAGTGTTAGTAGTGTTTTAAGTGCCTAGGGTGTCTTCCCCAGACCTGGTTATCTCTGCAGGTGAGGAAGCCACAGGGGTTACTCTGTATAGAACTCCTGCTTTGTAGTATTTTTTAATTTATATTATATACAGGGCTGGTCTAAGACCCTGCTCCTTTATCATATTTTAGTATGGTTGCCACATTAGACACTCAAAATGTTTTATTGCCTATTTGATCACTGTGACATAGTGGGAGGCTCAGACACAGCTTACAGTTCTGGCTGCTGAGGAAGAGATCCTGAGTCTTTAAAAATATCGTGCTTTCCTAATGTTAGGAATTTTGTGACTGAACTTTTAAACTGAAGAAATAATAAAAAAAAATTGTAAGGTTAGCACTTCTGGGAGACTGAAGAACCATAATCTCCTGTAAATGTCAGTTGAGAAGATATTAATAAATCCTTTCATCCTAATGTTCTCAGTACATAAACTCACACAAATGTGGAGAATAAGTATTGGATTATACAGCTAAGATGATTGAAGATTGTGATGGATTAAGCTGAGCACAGGAAGTCAGGATATTTTTGGTAGAATAGGGTCAAATAAAGTGCTTTTGTCATGTGCTTTCTACTTCTGTACATTTTAAAGTTGCTATTTATGGTCCACACTACAGGGAAACATCCAAAACAGATTTTTATGCATTTGCAATAGAAGGAAAGTTAAAGAAGGAGAGTTAAATTCTATTTTCCTATTAACTATTTCAGTTTCATATTTTTAAAGTGCTACCCAGCTGGCCATATGGCAGTGGTACAGCTTCAGTTTTTGATGAATGATCTGTCACTTTCTCCAGTGTCTGCAGAGCTGTAGAGATACAAAATTGAATGCAAGTGAAAGATCATTTAACTTTTTTCCTACTGAAGCTAGCAACATAAGAATAACACTGATTTCATATTTGTTAATTAGAGATATTTCCTTAGTGTCAGTAGTTACTGATTTAACTATTACTGTATGGAAATGTCACATTTGTATATCTGTTAATGTTACATAAGTTACCCTTCGGCTTTGACTGTAATGTGAATTCTACTTTGAGAGGTTGGACTTAGACAAAGGAGACTTGGCGTGTTCAGGCCACCTTCTATCCATGATGGTCTCTTCCTGATAAGGAATTTTCTTCTCTTTTGTTCAAAAAGAGAGAAGACCAGAATAAAAAAAAAAAAAAAAAAAAAAGAGGAATTCAGCAGTCAGAAATGTAAAATAGACTGATAAATCTTACTCTCTTCATGTTTTCCCATATATTTACTATAAATATAATATTTATATTATATTTAAATTTTATGTAAATATAATATTGTACCTCTTATTGGTATGTTGCTCATGTTTACCTCAGCAATTGCTCCTCTTTTGTTTGTACACTCCAGGAACCTGCAGACTGGTTTAATTACTCATATTAAGAGTTGCATAAGCAAGCAAAGTAGCTCTCTGCTATTTTAGTGCTCATCAGACTTCAGTTCTTCAAGCTGTCCGAAACTTGAATATTACTCTGTGCCAAAGTAATACTTCTGCAAGTGCACATTGCTGGCCCATGTCCAGCCTCTCACCCACCAGCACCCCCACGTCCTTCTAGGTCACCAAAGCCTTCTATTTTCCAGGCTCAACAAACCCAGTTCCTTCAGTCTCTCTTCACAGGGTAAACACTTCAGCTCCTCATCGTGTTGGTGATGCTGTGCCAAACTCTATCAATATTTTTCTTTTCTTGAGCTGAGGGACCCAAAGCTGCATATGGTGTTCTAGATGTGGTCCGATGAGTGTCAAATAAAGGGAGATGACCACTTCCCTTAATCTGCTGTCACGCTGTACTAACAGGTCAGCAGATTGAAAGGAGTGATTGCTGCTGCTGTGGCTCAAAGTTGGCTCACATTTAGCTCAAGTTTGATCAGGACCTTCCCAGGAGACCTGTTCCCCAGATAGTCCATAGCCAGCCCATATTTTTTCAGGGAGTACTTCCTTCCCAGATGCTGGACTTTGCACTTTTTTGAATTTCATGAGGTTCCTTTCAGCTACAATGAATCTTTTCCTCATGAGTGAGATAAAAACCAGTCAAAATAAATATAACATCAGAACTCAGTGAATGATCAGGCAGTTGGTCACATCCTTTTGAGCTTTTTTTATGCATCTACATTGTAGTATCCAATGTTGTAAAGTTTGTAAGCTATGTTGCCACAAGAACAGAGAGCTAAGTGGGAAAGGCTGGTCCAGGAGCAGGAAGAACTGCTGCCTCCTCCATGAGGACTATCAAGCATTTGGCTGGATTGGTCCAGTAGATTGTGTAGGCACCATCCTTGGAAGTTTCCAAGACCTGATTTGACAAACTCTTGAACAATCTAATCTGAAATGTCTCAGTCTTACTGAGAGTGTTGGACTGGGGATCTCAGTCCTGCTGATGCTTGGACTGGGGACCAGTCTGAGTGATTCTGTCTGAATGACAGCATCTCCTGTGGGCATGTGCTGAAAGGACACTCTTCTTCCTGTTTGAGTTTTGCAAAATTTCTGATAACTTCTGCTTTGAATTAGAGACAAGCTGGAATGACTGGTTATAGGGAATAGGAGCAAACCAAATCTTTATTGTGGCTGCTATAGTGCTGAAATGTCTTCATTTGGCCTATTTTATTCTGGTTGAAATTATATACAAATTATGTGTCATGTTTTGAATATAATGTTAACCATTGTTTCATGCATTTCCAAGTTTAGCCTTAACCAGGATAAAAGCTTAGTTCAAAGTGCTGATTTCTTGATTTATTTGTTATTATTTGTCGGTCTTTGGCTGAATACTGCACACTTCTAAATTCAAAATTATGCATAGTATCTAAAAGATCCATTGTACAATGTACTTCTATTTTAAGTTAATGCGCTATGGAAGTCTAAGAAAACATTGGAAGACCAGCAGAACTATAGAAATGCAGCTATAAGACTGTTTTGGAGTTGCTGTGCCTTTTCACATCTTAAAAAAGTTTGATTTTTGGGACATTTTTAGTAAATTGATTATTTCATTCCATTGCTAGTTAAGTAATGACATAAATGTCTGTGTCAAGTTAGACATACAAGAAAGTGATCCCACTTAGAAAAGATTATCTTATAGGTTGAGGCGTGATCTGACTAGAGATGGTAGCAACCACAAGCCACTGTACTTTAGGGAAAGATGATGAGATTTACAAACAGATTGTACTACTTTGTTAATATTGCATGGTTCTTTAAGACTTTGGAATATTATTTATCACTTTAAGACTAAAATCGGGATTGATGAGACTTATCAGTATTTTAAACAAGCCTGTAGTACATAGAATATACCACAAGTATACTGTCATTGCCTGCTGCAGCTCTCTATTAATTTTGCAGTCGCACTGGACCAAATCTGCCCTCGTTTGCACTCACTAGACAAGTAAAAGCTGCATTAAGTGTAGCTCCACCGAGTGCTGGCTCTGCTAGAATCCTGGTGTCACCAAGCAGGTTGCCCTCCTTGATGTGTTTTTTGCATGTCACCCTGGACAGGAAGACTTGTCCTTAGCTTGTCTGAAAATATAACTCATCATTTTCATTTACAAATCATGACTCAAAGCTTTTGAAGGACAGAAGAAAAACCTGCTTCAGCATCAGCTTACAAGATGCAAACTCCACCAACAACGCCTAATTGCACAGTGCAGGGTGGGAAGGCAGCAGTAATGAGGAAATATTTTTGCGATTATTTTAGTTGATGGCCATTCTGTGAAGGACCAAATAAGTGGGAGCAAGAAAGGTCTGTTGTTTTTTGGAGGCTTTTCAGGACACAACTGTTTTACAGTGTGGCTTAAACCTCAGAGCCTGGCATACTTGTTAGTACATTTGTTCAGGAAGCAGACCTTTGCCAGCTGCAGATTCTGCTTGTCTGGATTGTCAGCATCTACTTTGTACAGAGAATGCTGTTCTGCAAGTATTAAAATGTGGGTCTTTTTCTATCCTTTAGCTGATCACATTCAGAAGGGGCTACAGCCACTGAAAACTAATTGTAAAGCAAATATAGATCCTGAAGAAAATGAAACACGTATTAGTGCTCATTTCAGTGGGAGCGCTAGCAACTAGACTATGTATTTTAATTAAGACACATAGGCAGGAGCTGTAGTTATATCATAAATAGTCAATTAAGTTTATACAAGTTTCTAAGAAGAGCAGAAATTTTTAATCTCTGTTTGGTAACAATAAAAAAAGTTAAAATCAAATCATAAGTAGTTTCAGGTTGGAAAGCAACATAGAAGGTAATTTAGTCCAGTCCCCTGCTTAAATCAGGTCAGTTGTGAGGAAACCAGGATTAGCTATTACTCTCACAACCCTCAGGCATTAAATTGCCTCCATTTTTTGGTCTTAGTTGTGTTCCTCTTCATATGCTTATTTCAGAGATAATGATTTACAACTTGCTGCTTTTATTTTTTTCAAAGTGGAAAATATGGAAATGCACAGCAAATTTGTGGGTTTATTTTCAAGATATTTGCATTTATTGATAGATGTACATGCATGCATGTGCCTGTATTGGAGCACTTCTATACCTGATGCTTCTTAGATTTGCAGGTAAAAGTTAGGCAGTGTACCTCTCAGGTGATAGCATACTATAAAGTCATTCAAATGAAGCAAGAAACTCTGATTTTTTTTTTTCTGCATTAAAATATCATGTTTTCTATAGCCTTTCTTCTTAGAAACAAAAAATTACATGGATATCTTTGTGGGTTTTTTGGGGGGGGGCTGAGAGAGAAAATAACTCTCTGTACTATACATGCATTTGATTCATATCCATTAAAATGAGTTCACAAATAAACTTACTGTGACTTTTAAACAATTGCTGTTATTTTTCTTTGGTACTGTTGGGAGCAATTCATTCCTGAGTTATTTTCCAAAGAGAAAATGCAATCCAATTGGACTCATATCTGAAAAGTAGTTAGAAATAGTTTTTATAAGCCACATGAACTTGAACTTCAGTTTGAGTAGCAGTCATGTTCAATTCTGAAACCAAGTACTATCCACCAAGGATCAACAGGCAGATTTTGCAGGAATGCCTCCTCTTTGCTGCTAATAGGTTGCATCGCATTGCTTGAAGGTTGAGGTACTTCTTAAAGCTCTGTGAACAAGATATAGGTGTTGACTGATCCTCCTTTTTCTACGTGTTTGAAATCAGGTCAGTTAAAGTAAGCAGTTAATTAAGTGCTCTGAAACAATATCAACACTCATTGAAAATAACCCTTCTGAGATTTAGGTCATTTAGCTAACTGCTCAGTGTTTGGGTTTGCATTTTCCTTGAAAATGGGATGGTTCTTGCATGGGAGTTGAGACAGCTTGTGACTGTGTCACTGTGCTCATACAAAACTTTTTTGCTGTTTTTGTCTGGATAAATAGTACTATGGGTTGCAATTACAATTATTAAAATTTGTGGGTTTGTGTGAATGTGATGGAATAATGCATTACTTGTATTGAAACCTGCAACTTAGATAGACATAGCTAACCTAAACTTCCTTGAAGTGCTGTTTTTGGTGAAGTGTGGTTTTGGTTTTTTTTTTTAACCGATGGATTACATTTTAAAGCTTTTAAGCGCCTTCAGTCTGTTTGAATGAAGCAGAATTTAAAAATGCATAAACCAGAAGTTAAATCTGTCTAAAGTGATCTGTAGAGGGTACCTTTCATGACAGTAGCAAAACAGCTGTGTAGAAGAGCATTGTTGTAGTTTGATTTCTGTTTTAGTTTTCTTCTTCAGTACCACTGCCCAAAGCAAATCTTGTAATGGACTATATATACTGAGCACAAGGTTTTAACTCTCCATACTTTATCAGGATGATACAGGCGGTGGAAATTTATGTGTTGTTTCATCATATTGGCGGGCTACTATTTCAGCTTATTTTAAAAGGCTTTTGAGGGAATTACTGGCATTGCAGAAAAACCAACTCAAGTACATTTTTCCCTTCCTTCTGAATATAAATTATCCTTCAATCCTCCTTTTTAATTTAAGTAATAGGAACTATTTTCTTGGGAAGACATTAACAGAGTTTTCCCAATCATTAAAAGGTAATATGCACAATTTATTTATTTATTGCCATTATTATATCTTAGACCAGATAAGTACTTTTAACATGTGTGTTTCTTTAAGTACACCATATTTCAGAAGTAGCATGAGTATTGAGTGATGCAGTGTCTCCTGTGGGAGTTATCTGTTTTTAATGAATAACTGAGTGTACCAGAGTGTAAATCCTCGTAAATGACCAGAGTATGAGTTAGAATGGTCCCATGGCAATTATACAATTCAGGGTTATTTAAAAATACTGAAGGAGAGCCAGCTGCTAATCCACATGGAAATACAAATTCTGAAAAGTGCTGTGGCTGATCCAAGTGCACAGATTGAATTTGTCCATAAAAGGCACTTGATGGATTTTATTGTGCATACCCTTGCGAAGTAACTCCTGTTGGTTTTTGTCTCTTGCTCATTCTGAAACCACAATCCACTAGTAGGAGGAAAAGTCATATACATACCCATTTCTAATTCTTGACCAAAGAGCTATTTTTATATGTTAGGGTGTCAGCCATTTCAGTCACAGCAGAGAAACCAGCAAATGCTCACCTGCTGAGATTACATGTTTCTCCCTTAGGATCAATCAGTTATGCACATTTTTATGCATATCCTCTGCCAAACCACAAGCCTGGGTATGGCAGGTCTGGAGAGCCATCTGCCTCAGGTGTGGCATGACTAGAGAGCAATCAGCCTTTCTCAGTTTTTAAAGGTTCAATAAGGCTTTCTTTGCACAGAAGTCTCTTCTTAAGTAATAAACCTATTGGGGTATACAGAGTGTATTTGTATTCACAGCATTGGTACAAGGGCTACATCCTGACTTTGGTATCTTCAGGCACAAAGGTAAAGCTGACAGGTCTGTATTTCCCAGGATTCTGCCTCCTGCACTTTTGAAAAGTGGATATAGTGTTTCCCTTTCTTCAGTCACCTGGTATTTCACCTGATTGCCATGATTTTTCAAACATCAAAGAGAGGGACTTGGCGACTACATCAGCCAGTTCCCTCAGGACTCTGGGATGCATCTCATCAGGCTCCATAGGCTTATGTACATTCAGGTTCTTCAGGCAGTCATGAACCTGAACTTCTCTTGCAGGATGGATTTTACTCCCCTTGTGTTCCAGTCTGCTCTCTCAAGTGATGTGGGAAGAGAGTTGGCTGGTGAAGACTGAGGCAAAAATAGTTGTTGAGTTCCTCAGTGTTCTTCTCATCTGTTGTTACCAGTGTTGTCAGTTTTGCTCATCAGGGGGGTACACTTTCTTTGACCTTCTCTTTCAGGCTGACACATCTATAGAAGCCCTTCCTGTTATTCTTTGTGTCCCTTGCCAAGTTTAAGTCCAGCTGTACCTTGGCATTCCTGACTGCACCTCCACACAACCAGACAGAGAGCCCACGTTCTCAGAATACCTGGCCCTGATCCATTGCTTGTGGATTTCCTTCTTGTCCTTCTTGTCCTTTAGATTGACCAGTAAGTCTTGACTCAGCCATGCTGCTCTCTTGCCTTACTTTCCTGATTTCTTACATCTGGGAATAGAGAGCTCTTGTGCTCTATGAAAAGCATCCTTAAAGTTCTACCAGTTCTTGTCCCTGAGGGCAGTTTCCTGGGGGAAACCAGGGGTTTCTATTTACTAACAGAAATAGGACCAGGGGGTCCTATTGACCAGTTCCTTCACCAGCTGGAATTTTGCTTTCCTAAAATTCAAGGTCCCAACTTTTCTCTTTGCCTGACCTATATCCATTAGGACTACAAACTCCACCAGAGCATGATCACAGCAGCCCAGGTTTCCTCCAGTCTTGGTGTCACTGATGTCAATGATCATTTGTGTTAGTGATCATCAGGTGCAGTACTCCTTGTGCAGTACCAATGCAAATTACCTACATCACCCTCCCATGTGCAGTAGACAGCAGTGTATACAAGGTAAGTGCAGGTGTTTGACTGCTAAGATAGAAACTCATTACACTGCTGTAATTGTGATTGTGATGTCTCATCTCTACCCTTTCTAATACCTTTGTTATTCTGGAGTATCGTTTTGAATGCTCTGTGGCCTGCTTGCTTGACAGCTTGTGGCAGGCTAAGGTAGCCTAAGACAGGAGCCTCACAGCTTCAGGCTAAATTCAGATAAGTGGTTTACTTCTTATCCTCCAGCGCAAATGTGGAGGACAAGGAATCCAGGAAAGAGAAGGAGGGGGAAAGAATCTGAGAAATAGAGTCAATGCCTCTTCCTCTTCTTGGGTTCTTTAGAAAAAAATCATGAAGGTACAGACATATGACTCCTAATTAATGGTTTTGTTAGCCAACAGGAAAAGGTAAACCCTGTTCACACATGATGATTTGCTGAATGGTTTCCAATGCCTTTCAAAATGAGACAAAGAGTGTGCAATTCTACAGTGATGTGTAGTTCAGAGGCTCCTAAGCCAATGCTGCATAAAGTAGCTCAAGAAACAGAGAGTTTAGAAGTGTCAGCAGAGTGCTGTGCAGGAGTTAATGGTCCCTGCTGAGACACTCGATTTATTAGATCTGGCATGGTGCTGTGCAGATAAAATGTTCTCAGGTCATGAGGTACTATGTTTGGGATGAAGAATTGTGATTTGCTCTACGGGTGCATATATCACTTGGGGGACTCATTCTCTGGTGGGATTTATTCCTGTCTAATTATTACAGAGAGTCTCACAATAACTCTGGAAGGGCACACTGCTCGATGCATAAATGCAGCAGCTTCCAGTACTCTGCTGCAGGCCAGATTTAATTTAATTAACTTGCAGCAGACAGCTAGAGGAGTGAAGGGAGAGTGCCAAGAGGGAATATGCGAAGGAACAATCTCCCCAGCTGCTCTCATTTGTGTGACCACCAGTGCTAGAACTAGGCTGGAGTCAACGGCTCTGATTTTTAAGGCTGTGCAATGCAAGTTCTTCACAGAAAGCTTCTAGATATGTTTTCAACTTTACTTCTTGTGCACAGCAGAAAAAGGGCAATAGAAGAAGGGAAAAAGAAGAACAGATCTGCTACTCATTTTTTTAAATTGTAGCTTGGTTTTGCCTTTGGTGTTGTTGTTGTCTTTCTAGAGCTTTTTGAGATAATTTGAGATAATTTTATTTCAGATTGGAAAGTTTGGGCATCACTGATTCCTGTAGTACATTTTGCTTTACACTTCAAAGGTGAATGCAAAGAACTGCTTCTCGAACACTTTGAATTTCTGGTTCATTCTGAAGAACTACAAAAATTACTGCAGACAGTGTTTGGTAAAGGAATAGGAACCTGAGCAAAGGAAAAGAGTAATAGAAAACAAGAATTTCTCACGATGGACGGGGCATCCCCACTTTGCATTGATGTTACATGGTATTGTACCCATTAAAAATGAGTAGTTTAAATAATTTTCTGAGCACAGTCTTAAGAATAAATTAGCCTAAATTTAATAGTAGCATGTAAAGATGCACTACCATGGAGATATCTCAATACTTTCCCTTTGTCAGTATAAACATTCTGCACCACATGATCAAACATAGAAGCAGTATTAATTATGATGGACACAATGCAGGGCCCTTTTGTGCAATAAAGCCTCTATCAAAAACATATTTATTTTGTGTATCAAGGTTTAGATTTTGAAGGACCCCCAAAAGTAAGTTTTAATGTCATCCCTTCCCCCCCCCCGCCCCCAAGTTAGTATCTAACATCATCTTTGCCATTTAATGTGAGAGTTTATCAGTTTGTGTTTCTTTATAAAGTGTGTACCAGGTAGAAGACTACTGAGATTCAAATGAGGCTGAGCTTATACAGTCTTAAATAGCACCTTCAAGTTTGACACTTCAGTCATATGTTGTGCACATCTATTTACTGTGTAGCAATACTGCAGACACGATAGCAAGCTTTTAGATCATGTTTTAAGACTATTCTGCTTACACACCTGCATTAGCTTGGCTGTTCCTATATTTGTCTATTTTAGGCCTTTTATTGGTTTCGTGTGAGCATTCCTTGGTGTTCTTACCTACATGTATATAAGTGTGATGACTTTTGCAAACCTGGTGCCAAGTCAGAGGCATCTAGTTGCAAAGAGCAGCAGCAGCAGCAGGACACTAAAGCAGGTGCTTTACACCATGTCAGATTTATTAAAAACTACAAGAAGTTCAAACAAGGGACATGACTTGCAACTCTAACATAGCTGCTTGAGCTGTCATGGAGCATAAAGATCACAGGTATTTCCAATGATGTCAATATCCCATGTTAACACCATGGCACTTGCCAGAGTAACTCCTGATGAAAATGGCAGCCAGCTCTTAAATTATTCTGCTTTTCTGTCAGATACAAACGTGAACGTTTTGAATGGGTTGCCAGCTGTACTTATACAGAAAGTTCAGCACAGTAGAAAGAGTACTATAAAAACTGTCACACTCTTTTAATTCATTGCTTTTAATGTTGCACAATGAAACCTTAGCTGTTGACTAGAGGCAAGTGCCAAGCAGCTTTGATTAGATCTCGCATAGCTGCCCTGAAGCTAGATTGCATGTATACTATAGTTTCTTCAATACTGACAAAGTTTCTACATCTATCTGATACTTGACATGACAAATGTTTAAAGGGTTTCTAAAACAAAGCCAGTTATAAGCTACCAAAAAGATGGGTAAATTCTGGCTTTTTATTTTTGCTCTGAATTTATGGACCAGATTATTTTGTTACCTCCTCATTTATCATCTGTTCCTTGTAACTTCTAAACAAGAAGAAAAAATTTCTGTTAGGGTTTGCAGAGAAAAACCACAATTTGGTCAAATATAGAGGATAATCTTAAGCATTGCAAAACATTGTGCAGGGGATACGCACTAAAAATCGGTTTGCAGCTCTGCCATATAGCACTAAGAGTGATATATGAGTAGGACTCTGAGTGTATTTGCAACAGGAAAAAAAAGACTTTGCATTTGATAACTGATGGCTGAAGAAATTTCTGGGCTATAAAAACTTGACAGATGAAAAATATCTACTGAGCAAATCCTGTGTCAGGCTTCAGGTCATTGCTCTGGTTAGGCAACTGGAGTAAGTGGTGGGAGGTTTCTAGCTAAAAGAAAGTACTGTGGCAGAATAAAGGGAGGCTAGTCTGAAGAAAAAGGAAGTTGTTTCAAGATCATTACAGATTGTGTCAGTGCGATAATACAAATTACTGACATTCTGATGTAAGGTCAGAATCAGGTTTTCATAGTCACTGAAGGTGATTCCATGTATGTTCTCTGTGGGATGAATAGATGCTATCAGCTCTAATTCCCACACTCAGCACATGATTATTCTGCCACCAGACTTTGTTAATCGTGTCTGCAGTCCAGTGCCAGCTTGAACATACGCTGCAATAATTCCTCTTTTGAGAACAGGGGACGCCAGTGGATGATGAGCCTTAGACATATAAATGGAAAAATCCTGGGAGATAAAGTTCATTTTTTTTCCTTGCAGCTGTGGCAAGGAAAAAGAGAAGAGAATTTATTATTTCTGCCGAACTCAGAAATAGAGATGACCCAAAAAACAGCACAGTGTTTTGAGAGAAGTTTTATAACATGGTGAACAGTTCTTTCAAGTGGAGTTTTTTAATTATATAAGTAATTGTTCTTCAAATTTCAAGCTCTAAAAAAAAAGAGTTGATTCATATGTCTTTTCCAGAACACTGTTTTTTTGGGTGGAGTATGTTGTGAAATAATAATATTTTACTTTTCTCTTAGTTTTCTTCCAAACAGCTCAATTATTTTTTTTAGTGAGATAAAAGAAATTATATTTCTTTGGAGGGGAACTTTTCCCCCTTTTTATTACAGTATCACAGGTTTACAGTATCTCAAACTGTAACAGAAGCTTATAAAGCATTCACCTCCCAGTTCTTTGGGTGAGATGCTTATCTGGAATAGGTTGGTGATGTTTTACAGAGGAGTTGCTATTAATCTCTCATAGCGTCAATAAATGTGAACTTCTTGATGGTTATTGCCAAGAATCAGAAGTTCCATCAAAGCTAGCAAAGCCAGCAAAGTTTAATTGCTTGCTTAGTTTAAATGAGAAGCAAATCTATCTGTTTTGTAATTATTACTTGTTCCATGAAGTAATAGGACCTCAGAACTTAAAAGTGAATGTAAAATAGGAACCAAAATATAACTAGAGTCCTTCTCACTTCATTGAGCAATTTCAGAACCTCTCTCTATTTCAGTGAAGGTTGTCCTAGAAGAAATAATAAAAAAAAACCCAAAAAGTGATACAGTTTCCTCAGCTGAGTATAGAATAAGAGTTTAAACAGCATTGCTGGACTTGGAGTTATAACTGCATCAGTGAGTGCACTTCAAAGCTGGCAGCAGCATGCTTCAAAACAACCACTTAAAAATTATTATTCCTTTTTAGACAGTTGTTCAAGTCAGCATCTCTGTATCATCTTTCAGGGCTATTAAAGAAAGATGTGGATCTATTGATAGGAGTTTCATTTTTCTATGTGAACCAAAATTTTATCTAGTTGGACAATTATCTGTGTAACTTCACTAGAATTGGCAGAGGCTTCGTGTCAGCTCAATAGCAATTGAATTGGTGTGTTTACCTTTTGTACCACTTACAGTAATTTTTCTAATTGTCTTGCAATAGCAGACAACAGAGTAGTGGATGCTTTCTGAGAACAGTGTCATGTGCAAAATTTTTCTTCTCTCTCAACAAAAAATGAGTGATTTTGGAAAGACACCTGTTTTAGGGAGTGAAACTCCAATGCTGTCAGTGTGGCAACGCTTCAGGTACAAAGGCAAGGTACAAATACCCTGAAGTCTGTGAGAGTATTTCTTCCTTGTGGACACTTTGAGGAATCTCAGGTACTTCCTTCAGCAGAACTCATTGAACTGTGAAGGTTACCATGTATCCCTGCAGGAGTTGTTATAAAAAGGTTTTACCTTATTACTTCCTAAAGTGATTTAGAGAATAAAGCAGTAGTGAGGACATTAATGTAGTAGTGAGGACATTAATTCCCTGTATTGCTTTCTTGTGTAATTTTTGTCACCAGTTTCCTCATTTCTTAAAGCTCAGCTGCTGGAACCACCACATAATACTTTTAATGTTTTAGCTGTTTTTCCAGTCTTTATAGCTGCAGGCAAAAGTTGGAGAAAATGGACACTTTGAATGTTTCAACACCAGAAATTAAATGAAAAGCACTGGAAATTAATTATTCCACTAAAAGCCAGTGGTTTTAAATTTTACTTGGAACTGGCTTATGATTTTTGACTCCGTATGGTTGTCAACTTTAACCTGACATCCCCCCCAAAGGGAACATGTTTAGAGGTGGTGGTTTTCAATGTTTGCTAAAACACTGTCTCACTTAGGTACTCGTGACAACTGATGTATTTCTGTGTGAAAACATTTGGTTTTCATTTATGTATTTCATTTTACGTATTTACGTAAAACCTAGTCAGCAGCAAAAAATCAAGTGTTATTAGTGAAGGAACACTTCAATGCACTATCTGGCATGCTAATTTGAGAAGATTAGAAATTCATATTCTCTACTAAGCTCTAAAAAATGAGCTAATGCAGTGCATTGTGACTGAACAAAATAATAGCTGGTAATTTACTTCCTTGGTTCCTGTCAGCAGTTTCATTTGTCTTGAATAGGTATAATTGTGTATCCAAAAAGAGATTGCTCTAAACCCAGTTGTGATATAGCCAGACTTTCCAAATCCTGTATTAAGCACAGCAATTTCCTGCTTCAGATAAAAATACTTCAGTTATATTTATGTTCTGCTAGTAAAACATGGCTTTCTTTTAAAATATGAAAAAGAAACATTTCTTCAAAGCTGAGTTGATTGAAGTTGTCCTATTACAGCAGTGTTCACCTGAATATGGTGTTCAGCTGAGCATAAGTTAAAATCAAAAAACTTATTTTAAAGGGCTGTTGAAGGGTAGAGATGTCATCATGCTACCTCTGGTATGAGATTTGGAAAGCAAGCACTTGCTGATAGTTTAACAGTTATGAGTTATCACAAAGGTCAAATATGGGAGGTTTCAAGACTAAGTCATTTTATAGAAAATGAAGTGATAATAGTTACTGCCATTAGCCATATTAGTCAGTAGTAACTCATATGTAGTAGAAACATTGCTTATGCTTGGCAGAAGTTAATACTAAACAAGCTACATAATCTCATTTTAGCTAGCAAACATATTTTCCCATTAAAAAGGAGCTGAATTGTGCTTAGGGTGATCTTACACTTCTGAAGATAAATGCAAGAGTTACTTTGCCTAGTTTGGAAGTTTTGGAGTGTTTTTCTACCAAATTTACAAAGATAATAATAATAAAAATCAGATCTGGATCTTCATTGCTTCAAACAGTGCTTATTACAGTCTAGCTTTATTTTGATGGAAAAATACCAGAAAATTGAGTATCTAATTGTGTATATAATAATAAAATGTAGAAACATTTTTGACTGAGTGACTGTGCCTCAAGACCCAGCACTTATTATTCTGCCTGTATTTTTCTACCACTCAACACATTTAGCCATGATATGGGAATTTAGATTTTGTGTGTGCTTGATTAATTTTGCTATATATGTCATAGTTTTCATTTATACCTAAAGCTTACTGGCTTATGCCAAAAAGGTAACATCCTCACATTAGAGAGACTGGGACATAGTCATCTGTTTGGATATAATATTAATACTAAAATACAAGCATAGAACTAAAAGTATTTGCGTGCTCCCAGGCTTCCTGGTATTTCCTAACTCCAGAAGATGCTTGTAGCTAGAATAATTTTAATCTTTCACTATTGGTGTTTCTTTTAATACACAGCTGCTGTTGTTTAGGCTTTCAAAAATTTGTTCCATAGCAATTTTGTTATTGTCATGCCCTAAGGAGTGCTGAGCACTTTTGAACATTTGCTGCTGAATAGTACTCTTTCTGAGGGATGAATGTGTTCAAAGTTTCCTTCAGCTTTTATAAAAATGCTTCGCTGACTTCTAGATGGACTTGCTGCTCTAAATCCCTCAGGGGCTTGTGAAAATGTTCATCATAAAGTTGGTCTTTTCTGCCCACAGTAATCGTATTGCAGGGTGTGCTGGGAGATTTTTGTAGTCTTGTACTTGTTCACACTAAACTTCAAGATTATAAAATGCTAGATTGTAAATAGTGCCATAAAATCATATTCTCTTGTTTTCCTCAGAAACAGTGTCCTGATTTATGAATATTTCTGACTATGTTACAATTACACATATCAGCCCAAACGAGACACATAACTGAGTGGTCAGATCTGCTGAACACTTCACAAGGAGCCCTCCCTGACTGGTTTAAAAATGGGAATTTTAAGCAGTTTATCAATAAAAATGTTGTTGCACTATTCTTGGAATTGCTTGATATCAGTGAAAATATACATAATTTATTTTCAACTATTTAAGACCCTATTTTTACAAGGCTTAAATCAAGGGATGGAATGGAAGGATAGAGATTTTTGTGTTGTATCTACCTGTGAATTGCATATTAGTTTGGAATAGTGGTTGCACAGAATGTCTTTGAATATAATCTGGATATTAACCCACAGCCCTAGAATTCTAACCATGACCTCAAGAATATTTAGCTTTCTATATTATTGCAAAAAGTCTTGATCATGATTTGATTTATCTTACCATTATAAAGGAATGAAAAATTCTGAAAATCATGCCATAGGAAAAAACTTTCTTCCAAGGTTTGGAGCTTCCAGAACTGGCTAAAAGTAGAAATTGCAGAAGTATATGAAAATATTCAAATTGTGGTTAATGGATGGTGTTTTGTTTTGTATGATTATATTGCTATTGTACTGTGTATAATTGTGATACTTGATATACAGCTATTTTTCTGAATGTCAAGATGTGGCTACTGAATAACCCTAGAACTCCAATTCTTGGTTACTAAAATAAATGATTTTCAATGGAATAATGCAGTTTGCAGCGGAGACATAGCTGTTGCTCACACTGTGCATTTTTGTTGGAACATTTCTACTTCTGGGTATTTTTTTTTATTTAGCTCTCTAACATAACCACAAAAAAATTTGATATGTTTTCTTAAGTCCCTTGAAGAAAAAAGAAAATTCATAGTATTTCATAATATTCCACTCAAATAATGTGTATTTTTTCAGACCTGACTGAGATGAGATTTGATATTCCTGTTGATGGAGTGGCTCTCCACTCAGGATGCTTGTACAGAGATAGATCCACTCTTACACAGTGCATATTGAAAATCACAATTTCAAGTATTCATGAAATTTTTCACCAAAACCTCCATCTTTGAAGCTGCTGAGCTTATCAGACATGCATAGTGATGTGAGTTTTCTGCCCTCCATAAAATCATTGCAATATTTAATTTTAAAAGCATTAAGTTATTAATTACTTTATTAATTGGTGGATAACTACAAAAAGCATCACTAAACATAAATTCACAAAAATGTCAATATTTCAGCATTTCTTCTGTCATGGTGTTGTTTGTGTCTAGTGACTGCCAGCCTTCTAGCACTTTTGCACCTTCCAAAACTGTTTCTGGGCCCCTGTGTGTTTTCTTCTTCCTTCAGTTTTTGACACATTTCTCCCTGTTTAACCATATTCCTCCCCACTTCTGTGGTTTACTTCTGCTTCCTGTGTTTGTACTTTATTTTTCTTCAATAAACAAGGGTTTCTACTCTGTATGTCTTTTCTATTTACTCATTAATGCTGTAATTCACTCATTCCATTTTGCAAGCTCTTTCAATCTGTGTAAAATAAATTAATTGATGCAACTAATCTAGAGTGATAATTTTTATCAGCCTGCCCAATAATTGTGATACCACTTTGTATTTAGTGGGTAATCTAAGTGAGTGGGATATATTTATCTAACCTTTAAATAAGAAATCTCAATTTAATTATGTATTTGAGCCAGCAAAATGCCATTACAGCCCTTACAGCCTAGAAGGTGACTGGTGTCCTTTGCTGCACTAGGAGAGGTGCTGCCCATGGGATGAGAGAGATCCTTCCCCTCCTTCCCCTCTACTCAGCAGTGGTGAGGCCACAGCTGGAGTGGTGTCCCCACCTCTGGGCTCCCCAGAGCAAGAAAGACATGGACACACTGGAGAGAGCTCAGTGAAGGGTTCAGTGAGGATGATTGAAAGGACTGGATTGTCTCTGCTGTGAGGAAAAGCTGAGAGAGAGGCAAAGCTGTTCAACCCAGAGAGAAGGCTTGGGAGGATCTTAGTAATGTGTTTAAATACCTGAAGAGAGGGTGGAAACAAGATAATGGGCATGAATTGAGACCCAGCAGGTTCCTTCTGAATATCAGAAAACACTTTTTCATTGTGAGGAAGCCAAGTGCTGGCACAGGTTGCTTGAAAAAGCTGAGGAGTCTTTCACCTTGGAGGTGTTCCAAGGCCATTTGAACATAGTCTGGAGCAAATGGCTCCTGCTTGAGCCGAAGATGTTGGACCAGATGACATCTCTTTCTAAGCTTGAAGTCCTTCCCAACTTCAACCATTTTCTGCTCTGCATAGTTCAATTTCAAATTTGAAGTGGTGGTATATATGTCAAAACTGATATACTAGCTATTTTAAATGTAAGCATATTGCCAGAGGTAAAAAGTTCATGGCTTTTTTATGAATTACATGGTTCTCCATTATTCATAAAAAACCCCCAAAATGTGATGTAACATGTGCTTTCATACTATGTAATTTGGAGAACCTGACATTTTAGTCCACCTGACATTCTCAGTCTGTTGCTTTACCAGGGAAGGGCAATTTATGTGACTGATGACGGATGGGAAGCTGTGCACCTCACTGGAACACTGAGGGTGATTGTAGAGAAAATTTCTGAAATTAGCAGAGCACGATGGAAAAAAAATAGTGAGAACTTATGTGAGATATATAATGCCAGAAAGATGTCTGCAGTTTACTTGATGTAGCTGAAAGCAGAAGGTAGTTCTTTACTATACTGTAGATGATTTTTTCTTATAACTGAGACATTAGCACCATTTGTGTCTCTTTCTTACTATCCTGAAATAATTCCCCTATTTTAGACTCTATCTCTATGCTACAATAATTTTTAAAATCAATATAATAAGTGACTAGAACCTAAAAAGATTCTGTCTGCCTTGAAATGTCAACACAGAAGCCTGAAATCGCTTAGCCACTTGGACTTTGATTTCTGAATCGACTTACATTTTCATTTCATCAAAATAACATTTACAACTGAACATTTGCAGTGTTGGTGGTTGAAGCAAAGGGCACTGTGCTTAAAATTCTCTTTTATAATGGTTATTAAACACACCAATGTCTTCTGTGTATAGTTTCTTACTTCAAAAAGCCCAGAGGATCTGGTTGTATTATGTTCCACTGCACATCTGCAACAAACTGTTACCATTTGCATTAGCACAATAGTTGGCTGAATAGGCTTGCCTTACAACAGAATATTAACAGATGCCTTTCTCTTTTCTGACCCCATTCAATCACAGTGAAAATAATTTTCTGTTTTCTTTCCCAAAGGTGATAGAAGTTTTATTTCAGTGTGTTGTCTGATGTAGTCAGCTTGTAACAGAAGTCTTAACCATTTATTTTATCAGAAATTAGTTTCCACATGCTTTCATGTTTTGTAACTACCATCTTGGGCCAATATTTCCAAACTGTGGTACTTGAAAGCCGTATGCAAAAAATGCAATTATTTTTTATAGTAGGAAACTTCAGATAACTGAAATGCAGGCACTGTGTGTCTGATTTGTAAGGAGTTTAAATTAGAGATGGAGTCATGCACATATTTTTGCATGACACTGTGGATCTGCAAGTTTTAAGTGGCAGCATCTTGATGGCTACATGATGCTATAGGTTGGCATTGCAAAAGAAGTTGATTCATGACCTATCATATCACGAATGGACCTGGTGTTCAGGGCATAAGGTAATAAATATCATGATTTTAGCATGAAAACACTGTTATGTTGAGCTGTACCTCCACTCTTTCTTTTACTCTATCTTAACGGAATCTTATACAGCAGTTCACATTTTCCCTTATTGTTTCTGACCTCTCATGTCTCAGGCAGTACATATGAGACTTGCAGGTTCAATCCATGTCTTGTGCTTTTTTATTAAGCCTAGATTTCATACATTTTCAGTTTCATGCAAAGCCAGCTGTCCCTTCTGTGCAAAAAAGTTTGTCCTGATCTATTGTCAGCTGAAAACCTGTAAGTCAGAATGCGATGGTTACCTGGTCCCAACCAGATATGCAGGATTAGCATAATGAAGTGGCAAAGTTCCTTGAGTGGCGAAAGGTCAGGCTGAGGCTTTCGGGACAGGACAAATGTTCTCCAGCAGAAACCTGTTTCCAAGCCCTTCTGCAGTGGGAGCCTCCATATGGCCATGGACATGCCAGGCCTCATGTGTGCTAGGGAACCTTCTTGTGAGAGGGAGTACATGCCTTTGTCTGCTTTTATACTGTTACTGACAAGTTAGTTTTGGGCTACTGCTGCAGTAGTGGTTTTGGTGGATCCTCGGTTCACCCAGAGCCGCCACTTTCATGTTTTTGTATTCTGATGCCACCAACTGAATCTTGCAGACCATCACATTATGCACATAGGCTTTTAAGGATTTGTGAAATTTGAGTTTCAGTGATTGTTCAAGACTTATGGCCAGTATGGAATGAACAAAGTTTTGCTAGTAATAGTAACTTATATCTGGTCTGTTGTTTGAAAGCTCAATTATGTTTCCAAGTAGTAATTCTTGCGTATAAGAAGAGAATAAATCAGTTCTTCAAAGATGACCAAAATTTCATTGCCAGATGAAATTTCAGAAGAGAATCATTTATCAAAACAACATTTTTGAGAAATGATGAGATCGGGCTAGTTAAGTTGTTCATTATGTAAATTATGGATGAAATCAATCCCATCTATTATAATTTAAAAAAAAAGAAAACCCTATCTTCCCATTTAGTAACATTGTATTGTTCAGTGTTAGTTTTAGCTTCTGTACTTGGCCTATTCATAGCTCTGCAGCCCATTACAGTGGCGCCTGTTAGGGCAAATACTGTGAAAGTTTTGCCAATTTTTCTATGATAAACCATGTTTTCCAGGAATTCATACTTAATCATAAAAAATCCCCCACAGTTTAGACTTGGCTTGGAAAGTCTTGATTCACAAAAATTTTACTTATATGTTTATCCAGATATTTAAAAATAAATCAGTCATCTAATTTATAGAATCAGAGGTATTTAAAAGTAATAAATTGTTTAAAGATTAGAGAATTGTATTTGTTGAAAACAAATGATATTATGATCACTTAATCCAAATAGACATATTTCCTGGCAATGAATAATTGATTTCTTGCTCTTACCTTACTAAGCACTTCTAAATGGTTCTGTGTGTTTTGTCTGTTGTGCAGATCCATAGTTTAAAATAGTATATTTTTTTCCAGTATTCTAGAAATATTCAAATGCCTAAGATATTTTCCTTTGAAAAACTCACTGTATATCAATGAAAATCTAAATATATAAATAACTCTAACTTGTGGTATGATGTTGGTATTATATCCTAATGTGCATTTTGCAACTTTTTTTTTCTAGATGTCATGCTTATAGTGCTGGTGGCAGGATTTTTTTTGTTAAGTTAATTACATATGAATAATGATTAAAGCAAATTGTGAATGTTCATCATGGAGACATGAGAGTTAATCTGCCTTGCTATTCTTACCTGCGATGTTTCCATAGTTCTGATAGAGACAGGCTTTAACACTGTCAATTTCTAACTAATAATCCAAATGATTGTTCAGATTTAAATTGCCTGTAATAGACAGACAAACTAGTGAGAAATGCTTGTTCTGTAGTACAAACATTTCTTTTCAGCTGTGTTAGTGCTTTACATTTCCTGTTGAAATCAGGTTTGAGGAAAGAGCTATTACCTAAAGTTTATTTACACAGAATGAGCAGCAACAGAAATCACATGTTCAAAGCCTGTGTATGTGGAAAGAAGTTTAAAGAAGAACAACTAGTTAGCATTAGGGAGTAAGTGATTATTTGGCTACACAGAAGGAAACTGGAAGATATTACCCATAACTGGAAAGATAATAAATTCAGACAGGATTTTGAAAGGATTTTTGTGAAGTCGGTAAATGAGGAGAAGAAAATGCTTCCAGTCTCAGAGAGAAGGAAACTGGCTGTAATAGTGGTTTAATTGTCTCAGTAGGGAAAATAAACAATTGAGAGGATGCTTGTAACTAATTTGATAAGTATGTCACACCCTAAATGATCCAGTTGTCATCCACAATTAATCTTACAGGACAGTTTAAATCAACATATGGAATAGATTGTGATGAATGTTTGGCCAAGAAATGAGTATTTGCTGACATGATGAAATAATTAACATTTGGTAGAGATCAGTCATACCTCAATGTGAGGAGCTGATAATCACTTAGCTGAGCTTGGTCCAGATTAATAGTTCCTTCTAGCACTTAAAACGATATCAGCCAGTCCAAGTATGCAGCCGGAGACATAAATTTGTATTAATTTTCTTCCTAGTAGCTGGTGCAGTGCTTGGATTTAGGATGAGAATAATGTTGATAACACACATGTGCTGGCTGTTGCTGAACAGTGCTTACACTAAGGCAAGGACTTCTCAGCTTCTCCTGCTGCCCTGCCAGCAAGGAGTTGGAGGGGGCCCAAAAAGCTGGGAGGGGACACAGCCAGGACAGCTGAGCCCACCTGAACAAAGGGATACTCCAGACCATATGGCATCATGCTGAACAACAAAACTGGGATGAATTGCCTGGTGGCTAGCAGCTATGTCTCAGGGACTGGCTGGAAAATTGCACTGTGCATCACTTGTTCTCCGTATTCTATCATCATCATGGGTGTTGGTGTTGTTATCGTTATTTTCCCTTCCTTTTCTGTCCCATGAAATTGTCTTTATCACCATGAATGTCTTTAACCCATGAGTGTCAGCTCTTTCCAAATTCTCCTCCCCCATCCTGTTGAAGAGGAGTGAGCAAATGGCTGCACAGTGTTTAGCTGCCTGTTGGGTCAAACCACAACTTGCATGTCTGGTTTTTAGAACCATGCATTCCAGTCCAGGCATTTATCACTCATGCATCTAATCTGTAAAAATTGTTCAGCTTGAAAAACTGTTGTAAATTTGAAGTTAGTCAGGTCTCAAGGGTTTGGGTAAATGTTTCATCATCTCTTAATCTTTTGCAAAGAACAGACAAACAGGAAGGTAGCATTCTTGGAAGACAGTTGGCACAAGAAACATGCCAGGAAACCTGCTAGTGTTTCAGGATGGTGTTCAAACTTGTGCTCTTGCTCTGTTTGTTTTCATATAAACATAGAATTGTTTGAATTGGCAAGGATCTCAATGGCCCTCTAGTTCCAACCCTCCTGCCATGGCCAGGGATGCCAGCCACCACATCAGGTTACTGATTTTATTCATAAAGTGTAGCACTTGCAGCTGGCCACCAGTTTAGCAAGGATTGAGGTTTGTGCTGCTGTACTGTATTCCAGTCTCTGACTGCCAGCCTCAATATCTACTGGTGGAAATACCTCTGGTGCACAAAGAATTAGTAGCACCAGGCATTTCTAAGCAAAAAAAAAAAAAATCTTGAACAGTTTCAGTATTTCAGCTAATACTGTCACAAAATAATAATAAAGGCAAGATCTCACATACATTAGAAGCTCACCAAAATAGCCATAAGAATCTGATGATGTGGAGCTGGAATAGCGCATGCATTTATATTTTTCATATGGTTAATTAAACCCATAGAATCATTCTGTACATACTAGGGTTTTATTGGTATTAGAATAAAGAATTTCTTTTTTTAAAAAAATGAAACTGATAATTACTTCTCTCTGTGCTTCTAATCAACAGTCTTTGATGTACATCTGTTTTTTAAGCACATCTGTACTGTAGCTTCCAGTCAGGAAAAGCCTTTTATGGCAAGTAGCCTTTAAGCTGCATGCTGTGTTTATTTCATGTATTCTTTTTCCTTTTCTTCTTAAGAAAGTATCCATGCATTTTCCTTCAATTCAATTTCAGTTGAATTTTCAGTGAATATTTACCTTAAAATGTTTTATACAAGAAAAATTTCAGTTTTAGTTTTGACATGTTGTTGAAACTGATGGTAGAGGTTATAGTACTATCTTGCAGATGTATCTCAGAATAAGAAGAGAACCTATTTGTCCACTCCACATGTATATGGACACCATATTATATTGCTTCTTATATGATGTGATGCCAAGCGTGTCTCCAGCTGCTGTGTATATGAGGGGGATCTGAGGGGAAAGACAGCCTGCTGTGGTGCTGAGAGAATCTACAGTGCTAGGCTGCTGCAGCAGGGATGCTGCAGACCATTTATTGATTCCCATTCTCTTAGCTCTGGAAGGGGAAAAAAGGCATTTTTTAGTTGTGTTCCTCTGGACAGCGCTGAATGTAAAAAGTACATGCTTTTAAGTACAATGTGCTTAAACATTGATACACTTGGGTTGAAATACACAGTCATCATTTAGCACATTTAAACTTGTGAATAAATGTGGATAAATTTATTGACATGGACTTATTTCAGTTTAGTGAAAAGATGTTCAGATAAGCCTTTGTTCAATTTGGAGTGGTTGCTGTACACGAGGCCAGCACTGCCTTGATGAGGTGTTCTTGCAGCTGTCCAGAGGAAGGGACATGGGAGTGCACAGCTGTCTGGAGAAGGGACATGGGAGTGCACAGCTGTCTGGAGAAGGGACACACACGTGCACAGCTGTTTGGAGAAGAGACACACACATGCACAGCTGTCCATCCAGTCTCCAGCAGCATGGGTGGAGCTGAGCCTTCCTGCAGGCACACTTTGCTTCCATGAGCTGACAATTTTAGTGCATCCTCTTCTGCCTGCAAAGCTGTGAGTAGTAGTTGCTGGGTTGGTGGGCACTGAGGAAGAGCTCGGACAAAAGTGTCCCCAGCAGCTGCAGCTGGGTTCAGAAAAAGGGCATTCCCTGTAATTGTAATTGTAACTGTAATACTGATTTCATTCCAAAAATACTCAAGTTATGTTTCTGATGGCTTTTCCTAGACATACACTTCAAAAGTGAAGATAAATAACAGACCTGTGCTCTGTAGCACCACTCTAACAGATCACATTTTCTTATTGCAGCTTCTGATGTGAAAGGTGTTAAAGGCATACTGTTAAGTCCAGCCCAGGTTGTTTTGGTTTTCTTTGTTTGGTGTCATGCCATCAGAGGAGTTTAACCAAGCATAATTACTTTAAAAGTGGAATTTCTTGTTGTGAGACTAAGCCTGTACAATTATATACGGAAAGCTCCTGTAAAGTTTGTTCCTTTTGGATTAATATTTGCAGCTGTAGAAATGAAGCTAACAGGGGCATCACAGGAATCATGTCCAGGTCTCCCTACCATGCTTGAATGTGTTCAGACTCAGGAAATTCATAGATCTATTGATTTTTTTTTTATCTTTACCACAAAATAAAATTAAAACATTTGCTGACTGGATGTCTAGGAAAAAGTGGTGATGGCCTCTAGATGTATCTGTAAGCATTCCTTACAGTTTTAGTCAGTTACATAAACATCTTTAAAAAAAGAAATAATCTGAGGATAATGGTAAACTATAGTATAGGGTAGACCCAAGGAAAAATGTAGGTTACTTCATAAAGCAATCACAGTTGCTTTTCATATAGTTAAATGTAAAGCTATTCTGAAGAATCAAGGAGTTATAGAACTAGGTAAACATAGCTGCAGGATGAGGAATGGCATCCAAAAAATTGTGTTTCTCAAAAGAGATCATTTGAGTCCACTATGATATATAGAGAAAAATTTCAAATGCAATTTCTTTCTGTATAACTTTAGTAAAAAGGAAGAAGCAAAATAAATAAATTTCAGAATTTTGACATCCAGACTGAGACCTGTATTTTATAGAAAAGATTGGAGAAACGGTTCAGTTGGAAAATGTAGTTACAAATAAAAAAGAATTCTATCAAGGCTACAAAATAAACTTAAAAGAAATGTGCACAGAATCTGCCATATGTTTAACTTCTCAGGTGATGAACAAATATTAATCTAAAGTCTGATCTAGGACAGAAAGGAATAATGAGAAATAACATCAGCATAATAAAGTTCAAGTTAGGAATTGGACAGGAATTCTGGTGATAGAATGATTAATTACTGGAACAATTATCAAAGTATTGGACCCTCCATCTCTCTGGTCTTTGGATTTAGATTGGACAAATTTCTTCAGCAATTTAGTAGCCTCAACAGCATATGAAACTAATGTTTCATTTCTCACATTTATGTAAGAAATCCTACTAAAGGTTCTCTTGACCCCAATTCTCATTTGTAATCACTGCATCATCTTAATTTTTAAGCAATAAAGCATGTTTTCAATTAAATTAAGTGTAGGCATTCTGAAAGAGACAAATATCTAATTGGCCTATGTATTTATTATTTAATCTACAGACTTTGAAAAAGTGTGCAGGTGTGAATTATTGGGTCCTCATAGTCTTGGGAAAGTGCTTCTCATTGAGCAGGCAGGAAAGGTATTGTAACCCATTTGGGGATAAAGCCATGTAACTCAGAACATCCTGTAACTCCTGCCTGGCCACAGCTGAAGGACAGTCCCTCTCTACTGGGGTTGCTGGGCTGTGACCTGGCGCTGCACTGGGGGACATCCATCCAGCTCAGGGCTCCCAAGGCAGGGAGCTGGGGAGGACACCTTCCTCTGGGAAGGACAGGGCTGCCCCAGAGCAAAGGTCAGGCCGTGGAGGTGGGGTCTGGAGATGTTCTCTAGCTCTGCTGGATTTAATAATGCAGGCCTAGCGCTGTTAGGGAGAAATCTGCGGCCCCAGTGTGTGGGATCCTCAAAGCTAAATTTGGATCATTGGTCTGATCAGATGTCTGGGGAGAAGGGAAAGGTGTGCACTGCATTCAGGGGTATGGATAAGCAGAGACTGCCTGACCAAATTCAGGCTGGCACAGGAACATCCTGAGCACCCTGACAACAGAAATCCAGTGAGTGCAGGGAGCAGGGCAGGTGCACAGCTCACCTGGTACCCTCTGCACTACATGAGAAGGATGAGGCAATAATTTTACACCATATTAGAAATAATACATTCATATTCACTTTCAGTTATTATTGAGAAGGAGTTTTTCTGCTGGACTATACTTCAGTTTGTTGTCAGATGTTTAATTTAGCCTCCTCCTGAACATCTGTAATATTTACTGTGCAATATTAAGGAGGGGCATGAGGGATAATAAAAATAATTTCTGAGCTGTGTCAGTTATAAAAAAGGAATAAAAAGGAATAAAAAGGAATAAAATAAAATAAAATAAAATAAAATAATCCTGAAACAAATTTATTCCTCAGTTCTTGACCTGAATCCTTGCAGGGAATTTAAAAAGGACTAACTCTTCATACCTAAACAGTATTCCACAGAAGAAAATATATCTCTAAAAAAAATTAGCTTCTCAGTATAATCTTCCTCTCTGTAAGAAACCCTTAATTGAATAAAATTCAATTTCCAGTATGAAATTAAACCTTGGGAGTGCCAAAAATAAATGTTGCTTCAATAAAATTAATTTTTTATCCCAAATATGATAAGATAAAAATACAATTAATTAAATTCACTGGAAACAGGAAGAAAAATAAGGAATATATTTTGAAATAGTGAACAGAAGGAGTTTAAAGTCAGATTAGTATCCAATCGAGCCTAGAGAAGTTCAAGCCAATTAGTTTTTAGCTATAAATGTTGCCTGTAGGTTTAGAATGTATTTACATGTGTTTGCATACTCTTGATGGTATATAAATTTTTTTTATTATTTTGAAATTTGCTTTATATTTCTCTGTAAAAGGAGGGAAAATAAAAAATCCCAAACTTTCAATTGTAAATATTTGCTTGGCTGTGCTTGCAAAGTGTCTGATCTGACATGGTGTTGATTAAGATAAGGATAGTGAGTACCATGCATGAAACTGATATTGTTATTGTTTGAATTCTGAGCTAAATTTACGTTAGGCAAACATTTTGGCTGCAGTGGAGACTTGCCTGTTTTCATGGAACTGTGACTGAGGGGACAGTGGCACCCAACATTTCAACATCTGTTTATTCAGTTAAACGTGGGGTCTTCTATGAAGTTTTGTAGTTTCCATGTCCCCTTGAGGTTACTGGTTTTCCTCTACCCCAAGAGTGCTTATTCTTGCTTTCTTCTCTGAAAATGTTTGTGAAGTTTTTAGTCTTTCACTTTCCATATTCTTTCATGAATATATACTTCTACAAATAACAAATAATATTCCTGGAAATGCTGTGACAGCAAGCCAGTTTTCATTCATATCTGACTGCCATCTGCTGTATATGCTGGAAAACTGCACTGTGGGAAGTTCATTGCATTTCAGCTGTGTAAGATGGCTCTTTTCCCAGTTAATTTGCCCTAAAGTTGAGGAAAAAGACTACTGAACTTTCAGTAGGCTATGACATGGGAATTCATTCTTTATGTAGGAATCAGTATTTCTTTAACAGATGACAAGGTCTGATTACAGCATATTGTCCAGAAAAGAATATCAGCAGGAAAGAACATCAGATTATATAGTATTGCTTAGTTAGTTTGTATTCAGGCCAGATGAAAAATAGATGGGTAATTTGGGAGAAAAAGACTACCTCACTCAGCTTATTCTTCTCCTAAGTAGTAATTTGTTTAATTTCTTAATGGAAATGCCAAAACAAAAACCTAACAGGATTTAGATGCAGGAACTTGAGATATTTTAATATTCCTTTTAGTTGAAGAATTAGTCTTTGAATATTTTAAATTTGCTTTCATCTCAGT
Source organism: Zonotrichia albicollis (assembly GCF_047830755.1). NCBI lineage: Eukaryota > Metazoa > Chordata > Aves > Passeriformes > Passerellidae > Zonotrichia > Zonotrichia albicollis. Next base: position 128,149,905 of record NC_133819.1, read on the forward strand.
AGCTGATGTCTAATGTATGCAAGCATCAAGTTAAGTGCTGGTTGGGATAGATACAATAATTTACCTAAAGTTGTGACGTAATTAAGTTGTAAATAAACTATCAGGGTTCTGAGTGTAAGGAACTGAGTAAGATATCACTCAAATCAGCTTTGCACCGAGTGCTTTTGTAATGGTTTCTTAGAAATTGCAAAGTTTACTCAAGAGAGAAATTTTTCTGATTTCATCAGGAAAGCTGGCATCAAATAGACAAGAATGCATGCAAAACATCAAACTCTGTGTTTGCATAAGTGAATTCCAATTCTTAGCCTATTATTAATTTCATTAGACTTGGAATATATATTTATACAATTAGCTACCAGTATTACACCAAAAAGAATAAAAGAAGACCAGTAAGCTTGCAAACTCAGGCATTGCAAAGCTGAAGAAGTGCCTTCATTTGCTTCTTATTTTTATCTGCTCCGATGATGGCTATAATTATTTTATGGGTTTTTTTGTATTCTTATTCAGTAATTGTTGTAAGACCTAACTTGCTGAACATTATTTAACCCTTGCAAATGAAGAAAGAATGATTAAAGGATTCCTTACTTTTTGTGATGCCCGTTGTTACCATGTTTCATTGCTTTGCAAATGTTTGTTAATCCACCTTTACTCATTCTGGTCCTTGGGGATTTGAAACGGTATTGTGGGCAGCTGATGTACTCTGTGTGATCATTCCATCCCTTCTGCTGCCTTCAGAGGCAAATACATGTTCACAAGACTTTGTCAAATGACATCACAAATTCGCCCAGGAAAATGAGGAAGTGGTTTCTGACACTTGACCCTTTCTGTTGCATCTCCTAAACCTTCGTTCTTTTCCTGTGTCACCATCCAAGACAGAATGTCTTTCACTCCTTGTCCAAAAAGATATTTTACTTTGGCTGATTTCCTCCAAATCATATTCCTCCTAAAGCACATATTGAGCACAGACGATTTCAGCCTAAATGCTATGGCATTAAAAAAATCCGCAACTGCAAGCTAGTTTAGGAAAACTATCATGAATTCAGTAGCAGGTGAGATTGGTAGAGATGTCCATGGGTTGTGGTTTGCAAAGGTACTAAAGCTCTCTATGTCCCCTTCTTCTGGGCCACTTGTCAGTGTTGGTTTGGAAATCATGCTTTGGGAAGAGGATGACTCTCTAGCAGTGAGGATTTTTTTTTTTCCATTGAGTGTGTGTTTATAAGATTTCTTAACAATTTGTGCATTTCTCTGCCAGTTTCAGTATCCAGAATTTTTAACTGAAAGCCTTGGGAAATAAATTATTTCTGGGAATAATTTCTGGACTCAGTTCTTTGTTTGCTTGAGTTTTGGATTTTTGCAGTCAGTGTTTATGTGTTGCTTAATGTGTGGCACAAATGCAAAGTAAGTGATGAGGCATTTGTGTGTCTGTGCACGACCAGTGTTCTACCAGAGGGGGCTCCTCCAGAGGCTGACATGAGGAATGGCTGAGGCGGCTGGGAGTGTTTCCCCTGGAGAAGGGGAGGATCAGGGCAGACCTTATTGCTCTCTGCAACTACCTGGAAGGAGGCTGGAGCCAGGTGGAAGTCGAGCTCTTCTCCCCGGCAGCGAGACAGGATTAGATGGCATCGCCTCAAGCTGTGCCAGGGGAGGTTCAGGCTGGACATCAGAAAGAATTTATTCACAGAAAAGGTTGTTAAACCAGGGAGGTGGTGGAGTCACCATTCCTGGAAGTGTTCAGGAAAAGACTGGACATGGCACTTAGTGCCATGATCTAGTTGGCAAGCTGGTGATTGATTATACTCAATCTTAGAGGTCTTTTCCAGTGCCTCAATGGTTCTGTGATTCTGTGACTGGGACATGTTTTAGTGGCAAACATGATGGTGGTGCTTTACTGGTGATTGGGCTTGATGATCTTAGATGACCTTTCCAACCTTAGTTATTCTATTCTATGATTCTGTGATCTGCCATCTTTCTCTTAGGATTACATCATTGACTGATTAATCATTGAGTATCCATCATCTTTCCTCTGCTGTCATTAGTTCCCTAATGTTGCCATCCTTCAGTGATATGTCTTGCTAATAACTTTTCTAGCTTTCCATATGGATGAAATGCTGCCGTACACGAGGTCTGTGGTAGAGCTGTGTCTGTAGGAGCATGATGTACAAACATGCAGCATTTTTCTCCTTAAAGGACAAGTGAAAGGGGAGGAAAGAATAAAAGGTGTATTTAGCAGGGTCTGCTCTTACCTTAGGATTCCTCTGTGCCTTGCTACTAGTACTGAAAGTTCTGTGCATGAAAATCCAGAAGGGAATAAGGCCCGCGCATGTAAATCCCATCATTCAGTAATCATCAATAGAAGAGAAAAATGTTTTAAATAAGGAAGCGAATATTAAGGGAATATAAATTTATTTGTACATAAGACTGCTGAAATTACACAGTGAAATAAAACTGCAGATGGTTGTTTATTTCTTGCCTTTTATTAAAAGTTTTAAATTTGCTGCCCTCATGTGGCTGCACACTATACTTTCTCTGCTAAAACTCCCAATGGACGGGATTCCTTAGGACAGCAGTACGTGCAGCGGTGTTTACACACCAGATGGACAGTTCAGGCACTGAACTGGTGCTCTCTGGCTGAGTCCAGAATCTCAAGAAATGTGGCTGGGAGTCCCTGTGAATACATTTGCTGCCTTTTAACTCTGGAGGGCCAGGACTGCCCTGGGTGTTAGCAATCTGCTGCTCAAATTCCGTCTGGAGAAAGCTGCCTTTGCAGCTGCCAGAAGGTGATAAAGGCTCCTTCTGAACCAGGTAATGTGTATCCCCAGTTGGCCAGGTGGGTCCATGCAGAAGGGATACCCAGTATTTCCAAGCATCTTTCAGCTTGGGGTATGAGACAAACCAGAAAACTGAACACAAGTGCATGACTTGTAGGAGGAGTGCTGATAAAATGGTACAAAAGCAACGTGAAATGAAAAAAAAATAACCCAGCAAGATCCAGTTTAAGGTTCTTTTTGTTTTTTTTTTTTTTTTTTGTAGCTGTTACTCTTTGGTGTATGGACAGTTGCTGGGCATAAATAATGCGGGTTTTTTTCAAGGAATGCATGTTCTAATTGCATGATAACCTATGTTGGACCATTACCATTTAATGTTGCCATTAAAATACGTTGTAATATTTCATTGCATAGCATATTAGTTGCCTAGATACCTACCAGAACTAAGTGGTCAAAACAAAAGTTTAATGAATAACACATTAAAGACACAACCCATTGGGATAAGTTACTTACAAGATAAAGACTTACTCATTGGTAATTTATAAAGCAAATTGCAAAACTGAATTTTAAAAAATTGGAATTAATAGTTTGAATCACAGTATTGCTTCTACAGAAATAACCTGTGCAGAAATGCAAGATATAGAATGATACATTGGGCTTTCAAGGCTTCTTTTTAGTAGAAAGTTGAACACTGTATTCAGCTGCATTTCACATCTTTCTTGGGCCCTATAGATTTCAGTGTAAACATATGACTTTACAGAGAACTAAACAAATGATGTAAATCATGTTCAGAGCTGACTTTGATACAGAAATTGAGTAGCCTGTTTTTGGACAGTCAGAGATAAAAAAAATGCCTTCCAACAAAAAGCTAGTTACCTAGTTTGTATGCAAGGGAAAACACAGCTAAAATAAATATAAGAATACAGCGTGCTGTATATCTGGACAGTGCTCAGATATCCTGCTCTTAGCATGAATTATTTGTATTTGTTCCCTTTGCTGCTAGCATTAAAGTCTTAAAAATAAAAGACAGCAGTCATAAAAGAAAGATTGAAGATGAAACCTGGAGACCTATAACTCAGGAAGCAGTAGCAAGGTGCATTGCCATCTGCCAGACAACAAGCAGATGAGCATCCTTCCACCAGGAAAGATGTAATGTCACTTAAAAGATCAGTGCTGACTGTGGATTCTAGGCAGTTGCAATGGATTGTTTGCTTGCTTGGATACTGCTTCTGATCAGGAGAGGTTCATAGGGTAATTGGATCAGACTTAAGCATGGTTTGGGTTGGACTTACACATAATTTACTTCCGAACTCCCTGCCATGGGCAGGGACACCTTCCACTAGACTGGGTTGTTCAAAGCCTCATCCATCCTTGGCCATGAACACATCCAGGGGTGGGGCAGGCACAACTTCTCTGGACAACCTGTTCCTCACTACCCTCACAATAAAGAACAGTGCCTCACTACCCTCACAGTAAAGAATTCCTTCCTGATATCTAATCTTAACCAACCCATCTTCAGTTTGAAGCTATTTTTTCCTGCCCTATCACCACATGCCCCTCCTTGTAAGAAATCCCTCTCCAGTTCTCTTATATTGTCTCTTTCTGTTCTGTACAATAATATTGTAGCCTGGTTTTGGTGGTGATAAACCCCCTCTGGTTTGATGGTGATAAAACCCCTCTAAAGAGGCAGAGTCCCTTTGCTCACTCTCCTCATTTGCTTCAATCAGGAATTACCTTTTCTGTGCCACAGCAGGTTCTGGACTGTAATACAGTGTTGCTACAAAATTCCACTCCTTTTCAACTGCACAACAGAGCCAAGCATGGCAGAGCCCTGCTGCTTCCTATGGAGAGACAAACCTGGGGTCAGGCTCTTGCTCTAAGGAGCAGGAACTGAGCATGGCAAGGTGTGGGGAAGGTTCTGCACCCAACTGCACCCAGCCTGACCCATGGCACAGAGCAGAGGTGGCTGCTGCCATCCTGGCCCCAGGGGACAGTCTCCTCCATTGCCTGTCCTCGTCCCACTGCCCTCCAGCTGGGGAAATGGGATAGCTTGGCTCACAGATCCTCTCAGAGGATAAACATCATGTTCTTCAAAAGATGTCTGTAACGAGATGTTCAGGAGGTACTTCTGTTCAGTTGCTATGCATGGGGACTTCAGCAGCATACTTTGTTTGAACTCTAGTTCTCATAATCAGTTTTTTCTTGCTAATCTCTAATCTCTGTGATGTTCTACTAACAGTATGGGAACTGATGGTTACCCAAGAAATACCTTTTATATTCAGTTTTCTGGTTAAAATGACGTTTGGAATTTGGAACTCTCAGCATCACCAAATCATCTAGATTTTCTCTTTGTGGTTTAATATTGTCCTGAAAATAATGAAACTTAATCTGCATAACAGGACAATTTGAGATATGGTGAGCAGCCAAAAAGCTCCTAACAAAAGAACAAGCTATCATTTATCAGTGGCTCAGGGATGCTGCCTCTGCATGGGTAGCTAGTCCACAGCACAGGTAGAAGTTAATTAGCCTTTGTTGTCCCTTGGAATAAGAAAGCAGGTAGGGAGACAATTGCTGCAGAGCAGCAGAAGCATTGCAATGTGCTCGTTGCACAGCAATGCCAAATCATTGAGCTCTAGACCGATTCATTTCTATTTTAAAGATTTCATATGGGGAGTGTGCTGGCAATTTGGTTTGATGTTTGTATTGCAGGAGCTACTTTCTAAGGCTTAGCTAGAGATAGCAACTGTGTTTTATCAGCTCAAGTCACAGTTTTTAGAGGAAAAATAATAGAATCTTTCACTACCTTTAACTTATAGTAAGCAATTAATCTAGTTCTCTGGAGAAGGTCATAGAGAAACTAGATGAGACACTGAAGTTTATATTTCTTTTACTGATTAGTCTATTTAGTGAAAAACCCCAGAGGGTAAGATCACTGAGCAAACTGGGTAGGAAATTTCCAGTAAAGCTCCTGTAGATTCTGCTTGTCTTGTGAGAATCAATTGACCAGCAGAATTGGTCATTTCTCTCATATTATTTCCCCTCATCTACCCCTCCTTAATAAGCACTTCAAAGATTTGGGTAAAAATATTTAACATATTGAAAGTGCAAGTGAGAATACAGGGTTGAGAAAAACATTCATCCAAGTTGTGATGTCTTAAAATATACCAACCAGTAGAATTCCATAAAAAAATATTGTATTGAAATTTCTGTAATTCAAACCACCTTATTGTAATGCCACTTTGTGTCAAGTGTTCCTTCCCTCTGACCTCATTAGGTGCCCCTCGTCATTAGATACACTGTTACTAAAGAGTTTTAACTTAAAAGCTGCTTTGATTAATACTTGGTTGGACTGGGGATTTATTGTGTAGGATTAACTAGATTTAAAAATGGCAAAATGCCATAGTAACTTTAATGCCAGACTTTAATGAGAAGCAGAAGTAAACCCCAAGGACACTTATGATTTTTAATATGGACTAAACTCATGTGCTTGTTACCTTAATGTCCTGTCCTGTTTTATACACAAGTACTCCAATAATTCCTAGAGAACAGTAGCCTAGAAAGTGTATTACGAATGTGTAATCTGAAGTATGTACATATTTTTAATGAATCATAAATTTTGATAATTTTATAATCAGATTTATTCAGTATTATTATCAAATAGAGAAAAACTCTTTGCACAGGTTTGGGCCTTTTAAATTAAGAAACAATATGGAAATAAGACAAAACCAGACTGGCAAACACTTTTTCCTATAAATAAAGTACTGACAATGTAGATTAAAAATGCATTTTCACATTTTTCTGTAATCTGCTATTTGAATTTCTTTTTACTGTCTTCTTAAGTTCATTAAGTGCTCCTGAAAGTTTATAAAGTTGGCGCTTCTAGAGTTTAATAACCTTATTTTTTTACCATTGATCACATATTTTAGTATATGATACTGCCAAGAAAATCCAGACCATTCTCACATCCGACAACATTTGGTCGTCTCCTTAAATCCTACTAGACTTGATAGGATTTAAGCATATACTTAAAAGGTAATACGCTGCTCAATGAGGGCCTTTGTATCTGACATTTTTTCTGTCCATGCTATCTTTGCTGAGATAACCAAAGGGCACTGATTTATTATTAGAGCTAAACAGGAAAATCTTTCTTATTCAAAAAGCTTTTAAACATTGTTTTTTTCTGAATTGATGGTGATTTCCCAATTTTGTTTATTTTTCAATGAACTTTCAATAGTAGAAGCATGTAATTATTTTTTTTTTCTGCACAGTTATATACTGTGAGAATTAGGCACAATGTACTAATAAGCAATATCAAGAGTTCTGGTACTGTCTCTGCCAAAGCAGGTAGGATGGCACCCAACCAGGTTCTTGGGCTGTAATGCCAAATTTCTCATTGAAATCACAGATGTGTTGGACATGACTTAAATAGGATTACTCACTCAAACAAATTTACACAAGGGTCTAAGGCGTATATCCAGCTTCCAGTGGGTAAGGAGCCTGCATTCTCATTTGGCTCTGGGCCTTGGGCACTTGCATAACGTTGCTTGTGCAACTTACCCTGCCAAAAATGAAACCTGCATCAACATGGTTACTCATACCAGAAAAATTGTGCCTGTGGACAAGTGATGACAGTCAGGGATCCTGCTTCCTTTTGTAACACACTGAAAACTTCTGTTTTCACTGATGATTGAAGCTCTTTAGCCAACATTACCATTGCAGTCCCTACTGATAATTTCTCTTCCACTGAGTAGTTTTTGTTGGGTTTTTTGTCACTTCTGGATTCTTTACTTGACTCATTGGTATTATTTGTTTTTCCTTTTTTTTTCTTTAGGGAGAAAGCCAGCAAAAACGAAGGACAAAAAAAAGAAGAAAAAGAATTTGATGGAAAGGGCTCAGAAGCAGCACAGCATCTTTTTAGCAACAGATAAAACAAGCCAGTAAAGACTTGAATTTCCTTAATGTATTTTTTTTTGCAAAGTGCACAAAAGCTGCTATATGTTCCTGCCCATGGATGCACTACAATTCAGCTGCTTTGACAGTATTGGTGGCAAATAACTTGTGAAAATAAAGCCCACAAGCTTGTTTGCTTTATTTATATATTTTTTATTTTATATTTTCCTCTCATTTTTGACCTGAAGACTTCAAGGTCAGGAGTGCACTGAGTTGGATCAGTGGAAGTTGTCCTGAAGTGCATCAGCAACATTGTTCTGAGTGCCTGGTCAACATGTTGGCAAGGAAAGAAACCTACACAGCACTAGGAGGTGGACTTGTGCATATTTAAATAAACAGGGGGAAAAGGAAGTCTTGGAGGTACAATTGGATTTATGGCCTTTGTTTCCTATATTTGTACATTTCAAGAGTAAATGGATATGACTTACCTACGGAGTGGTAATGTACATTGTTCTCACATCTGCTACGTTGACACAGTTGTGAAATAAAACTGCTTTAAGACAACGTGCTGCAGGATTCACTGCTCAGACTCACCCAAGCACAACAGACTGTGTGTACATATTACTCTGTCTACATATAAATGAACATATTTACTGTACATCTATGCATTTTTATGTATAATACTTTATACATGTTTAAAGGTATGTTCTGTTGGTTCTAGTAATGTACTTTAAATAATCCAGTAAATGTTTACTTTTTGCTATGTTTTAACTATCTTATCATGTTTCTCAATAGTTACAAACTGGATTTTTTTTCTCATTTGCAAGGCACACATTTGCAGAGCTACCTTGCACTGACCCACACAATGGAGTGTCAACTCTGAAGTATAATTGCCAGACTAGTAATCCACAAATTCTTTCTGAAATTCAGTACTTCTGTCTCTGCCCCCATGTATTTTTTCTCAGAAAAAGAAGTTTAATGTTTTTTAAGACGAGGCATGATGATGATAGAAGTTTTGAGTGTCAGCAGAGAAATTACTTGTAAAGTTCTTGGTATCTAAGACTGTATATGTAGTTTGGGATATGTTTTTTTTCCCCCAATGTAATGCAGTGTTTTATTTCAGTTAGCCCTGATGCAGTCAGATAAGAAAACAAATAATTTTTCTCCCTGAATAAGAGAGAAACAAAATAAAGGTCATGTAAGGTCAACCATTCAAAAGTACAGAAAACACCAGTTCCCCAGTATTGCCGATTATTTGTAGAAGCTTAACAAATTTATTCTGCAGCTGTTGTTTGCTTTGGGATATTTTTTGGGGGGGAGAGGTAGAGACAATTTTCTGTGTAGGACATTAAAATGGCACAGGATATGTAATTTGGTAATCTAGCATCATTGGGCTAGCATTCAAGGTGATTTTTGGAAACCTGACAGGGAAGGCCTACACTGAAACGACTGTCACTTAAGAGAAATTATTTCACTTTTAGAACTAAAACTTATATATGACCTACACAAAAAAAAAAATGGAGCAGCAGAACAGACCCCAGACCTTCACAAACCTCTTTTTGACATATACTTTAGAAAAATCCCACAAATTCTGGTTTTAGTTTTATGGGGTATATGTTTTTCAAATAAATTAGGGAAATAAAGCATCTGTAAGCACAAATATATCTGCATTTAGCTATGACAAGTGTTACTACCAAAATGTACATATGTTAGACACATATGAATCTTCCATCAAAATGCTTGTGGACTTCCACTCAGCCGTGAGGTTTTCACTGTATGTTCATATTTACCTAGAGCATAATAAAGTTACAGACAGTGAGATTGCTCTAATCCTGGGATGCTATTTTGGACATAAAATGCTCACTTAAAAAAAAAAAAAAAGAAAATGAGAACTGTAGCTGTCTGTCTGCTTATTGGTTATCAAATTTGGCTGTAAGTTCAGTTAATGCCCTCATACAAGCCTTTCAGTAGTGGTTACAAATATTGTATTAGGCATGTCATGGAAAGAATGCTACAAAATACAATAAAATGGTGTCACAAGCTCCTGAGTAAAATATTTTTGGTCCTTTTTAATTCAAATAGCATATTCTTTTGGAATTTCATACATGTAGAAAAATTGCAGAAGGTGGGGAGATGAAGATTTCCTTCCACTGGAGTAAAAAATGTGAGGGTTTTCCATAAAACTGTTTTGTTTGAAAGGACCCTGAGCATTAGATGTACATTGATTTCTCCTGTCCCAGTCACCTTCACACCAAGAGTTTTCTTGGGAGTGTAGAATGAAAAAAATTATCCCTAAGTATCCCTCTGTAGCTCCTCCTTTGTCCTGGACATCCTGCCTTTGCTTGGCGGACCCTGTCAGTGAGTTCACAGCCCTGGGGTTTTGTAGGATCACACTTTGAAGGTTGGAAAGGACGGGTCCTTGGACATTAAGAAAATGCTTTGCACTGAGAAGGCGTTTGGTCACAGGCTCCTCAGGGAAGTGGTCATGGCACCCAGCCTGTCAGAGTCCAAGGAGCGTCTGGACAGTGCTCTTAGTAATATGGTTTAGTTTCAGGTACTCCTGTGGGGAGCAGGGGTTGGACTCAGTGATGGATATGGGTCTTTTCCATCTCGAGATATTCTATGATTTGATGAATCTATGGCCTTGAGAGATCAGCTAGTCAAAATATTTGCTTGAAACAGGGCTACCTTGAAGTTATCTTTAGATACTGTTTCTTCATAAAGTGCAGAAGATCAGGTTTTCAAAGCTGGATAGTGTAAAAACAGACTGTGCCCACTGTGGCTTATTTCATTTAAATTTGATCAGAAGTGGACTCACAAAGATAATATTTCTTTTCCAGTATGCAATGGACCAAGTACAAATGCCACCTTTTCCCTCCTTTCATAACTGTTACTGCTTTTTGAATCTTTTTCTCTCAAACAGCAGAAGGTTTCAGAGCAGTGTCACTTTTGTGTTCACAAGGCCTTAATACCCTAGTTTAACAATTCACTATTAGGAAATTATTTTAGACTACAAAAAATTCAAATTAGGAGGACAAAGAACTTCATATGCTATAGTCATTAGTTTTAAAATGCTGTTATTTACGTTGCTATGATGAGTAGAAAGTGCTTTTCCAAAACCATACATTATTTTATATCTTATTCACATGTCCCAGAAAAGACAATTGCCTAGTGCACTGTGCATTTAGGAACTCTCTATTCTCAGTTTGCCTAAGTATATCCTGGCCTCCTAATGTCTGTCTCTAAATTAAAAATAAATAAAAAAACAAAACGAAAACAAAGCAAAACAGGCAAAGAAAAAGAATAAATAAAAAAATACCCAGGTGTATCTTTAAAGTAATTATTTTGTGGCTGAGTCGTCTTTATTGCATCTCAGCTACTCTTGTTAGTGAGAAATTATTGTTATATGTCTCTTTGTTTATTCCTGGGGGAAAAAAACAATGTTGCATTCCACATTATGGTAATGCAAACCTTCCATATTCCGAACATCAGTGTAAGGAAATTGTTCTCTTACACCTGTATGCTCAATATAAAGATGTCAGCAAAGGAATAATGAATAGTTATAGAGCTTACATGATGTGTCTTCATTTATCAGAATGAGTTACAGAAAACTGCAGAGTAGAAAAAAAAGTAGATTTTCATCCATGTTAGCTAAAAACAAACCAAAGATCAATTAAGTGCCATGTTAATTTTTTAAAACAAAAATGTTGCTAAAATCCGGATTGAAACCTCATAAAATGAGAAGACAGATCTTTTCCAGACAGATTAAAATCAAATTCAGTGCTTCAGCTTCTTTATGCTGATGAAATAGAATATAGAATAAAAATAGCCAGATATTTCTGGCACAAGTGCCATGCTTTTTTAAGTGAGTGATGCTACTGAAGGCTGATGCTACCACTTAGCAGAGGATATGAGAGTTTTGAATTCAAACTTTATATCTTCACCAACAAAATGTATTTGTCTTTGGACACCAGTCCACTTTCACGTCCAATGGTGTAAGCCAGCATGAATTCCTGTAAGCTCTAGACTGAAGTTATTTTGGACTGACACCAAGAAGAACAAAATGTACCCTTCTGACAGTGTAACCCAGAAACCACTGTCAGCTTTTTGTTTAGTCCTTTACCGAAAGCTCTGTGCTGAACCTGGCATTGTTTCTTTTATGAGAAGCCTCAGCCTCAGGACTGAGGAAAGGACATTAACTTTAGGAAGTATTAGAGCAGCCTGATCTGCAGGACATCTGGGAGAAGAGCAGCCCAGTATTTGAAGTGCAGTTCCTCTCAGAAGAGAAAAACTTTAAGAAAAGTGTGACTAGAGAGAGCGTCCAAAGTGAGCCCAGCCTTTAGTCCATTGCCAAACTCTTTCAGACTTCAACTGATTTTTTTAAATGCAAACTAGTTCTGTTTATGTCTAATAAACATATGTCTTCAACCTCAGCAAAGCTGTACACTTTCTTAAAGGGCGAGTAATAGATCTGTGGTTGTGTCAGCTGCAAAAATGCTCCCAGCCTCCTGTTTTCAAATTGTGTCTTCAGTGACTCTTGTGTCACATTTGATTTTGATTGGGCAATGCTGATGAAGCTAACTAACAGTTCGTAGACCACAAATGAATAAACACTAAAAGTGAGGCTGCTTTGTTCTACCCCTGTGAATTTCTATTTTCAAAATAGAAATTCAGCTCAAGAAAGCAAACATGTCTTGGCTTGCAACTGTTTCTTAGCTTCCCTTCAGACTTTAAGAGGGTTTAAGAGAAAAGAGTTTTGGGGGTTTAGTTGGGGCTGTTTGGTTTTATTTTTTTTCCCTGATATCCTCTTTTTTAAAAAAAAATATTTATTTTAATTTTTTTTTTTCTCAGAAACTGCAGTGAGACTTTCTCTTTGCTTTCTGTTTCTGAGTGGACTTCGTTCATCTGCAGAAGCTAAGGGCCAGAACTGCAAGGGGGCTCCTGATATTTGCTCTGGAATTGTTTCAGTCTTTTATTTAATTGTCTTGTGGTAGGTACATGAAAAGTCACAGGTACATGGAGTGCAGCCACAGGATTTCTCTATCACGGCCTGGTGCTCTCCTTTTGGCCTCATGTTCCTTGTTATGCTGCAGCCTGGCTTCAGCAGGAGCAGTGAACAGTTTTCTACCATAAATGTCTTCTAGTCTGAATATTCTCTTGGCCACGGCATTTGATATCTAACTCTAAGGCTGATCCTAGTAATTTATTTTGTGGTCAGATATTTCTCTCTAGAGAGAGTTCAAGAGAAATTCAAGGACTAAAGGTCTATAAACAGATGATGAGAGGCATGTAACCTCTTACAGCTATAATCTAATACATAAAGAGGTAAGTGTATAGGTAAATATCGTGACCATCCCTGATCCAGTGACTGCAGATGCTGAGGGAAAATGAGATCAATGGACAGCAGATAATGGCTCAGGTATTACACAGTATTGCCCATTGCCACTGTTGGAGACAGAATATTAAACTGTTGGTTTGACTTGATAGACCTTCTCTTTTAGGTTTTTGTGGAAAAGTATGCTGTGTTTGCTGCTCTACTAAGATAGTTTAGATAATGGGTTTTCTGACTTTTTTAAAGGTTCATAATGAATTTATGAACCAGAATAATATAATTCAAATCAGTTTGATCCCAGGTCAATGGGATTGTTTAAAATCCAAGTCTTCAATCAATTCTCCTGGGATTGTTGATGAAGGCAGTCAGTGATCTCAGCAGGGAAGGTAAAAGGTCTTTATCCCCTAAAGGTATATTTGACTTTGAACTAAAACTGTGACAGTTAATGACAAGGTGATAGCTTGTAGAAACTTGGCAACAGGAAGAAAGATGTGGAAGAAAGATTTTTCAGTCTTAATTTTATATGTAGTAATGATAGATATGTGTGAATGCTGAATGATATCATTTTAAAGATCTGTAATGAGATTAACAAAATTGTGTTTCTTCTGTATGTAACTGCAGTTCTGATTATTTGAATGAAGCGATATATCTTCATTTCTACTCTAATTTTGGGTTTATTTTTTTCTTTCATGCTAACAGTGCAGCACAAGGATTTGGGGGTTTTGCCTACTCTTTCTTCCCCTCCCCTCCTGCTCCCTGGTGCTCCATCTGCCATAACTCAAGGGATTCCCACAAGCCCAAAGCTGCAGATGCTTTGCAATGAACAGCTGACTTGGATATTTTTTGGCATGTATTTTCTAGTGACACAGCCAGGCACTCTGAAGAAAATCCAGATGTTATTCTGAGAGGGAAAATAGGTAGCATGTGCATTCTAGATAAGTATGTTTATTCTTATTCTTTCCTTGGTCATCATTCTTTTAGGTGTGATGCAAGAAGAAAGAGCAGATATATTTTCTGGGAAGCCTTCAAATCCACTTAGAAAAGTAAAGATTTTTTACCATACTAGAATTGAAAAATATTGATATTGGTGTAGTATTAATTAGAATGCTACTATTGTTGTACTGAATAGACAGAGGAGATGAAGAACTCAGCCCCACAAGAGAACTTCATGCCACAAATAATCTGATCATAAAATTACCTTTGCCCTATTAAAATGGCAAATAACTGATAAAAATATAGATAAAGGCTTCTTGAGCAAATAAAAATCATTTAACGCTCATGGGCTCTTTGCTGACAATGAAGAAAATGTGTGCATTTTAGCCTGGACTACTGTACTACCAAGGCATTATTCAAGACCACTCTTGAATCCTAGGATCAACTTTTTAAGATCTGGAATAGGACTTGAAATATAGAGCAGGCCAATTTTAATTTCTTTAGAGCAACATCATGGAATCATAAAATGGTTTGGGCCAGAAGGAACCTTAAAGATCATCTAGATTTTTAGAAATAAACTCTCCAACCAGTTTGATAGGTTAGAAAGTCAGCATTATTTTATTCAGCATTGTGAGTGCATGGGGATAACTCCACCTAACATACACAAGCACTTTTAAAACTTTTCATTATTTATACATTTTACAAAACAAGTTAATGATCATTGGCTCATTAATGTTCATGAATTATGTAATTTTCTTCATTAGTTAGCATTCTGTCTTCTATTAGTTATTGATTTCTCACTTCTTATGCTAATTAGTCCACCCAGACTGGATTTCAGGACAATTGCTGAATTGTCTTAGTTAGTTTCCTTTTTATCTCAGGGCTCTGAAAAATATCCTTGTCGTCCATGAATTCTGCATTTCTTGTGCCCCATTTTAGCAATATAGATCTCTCCCAGGGCTTTATTAACCTCCTTCCAGGTCCAGAAGCATATCAAGTTGATTACAACTGCTTTAGTAAAGCTTAGAGTTTCATTAATTTTCCCAAACTGTGTTCCCACAATAGCAGCTTATCACAAACCTTGCTAAATGCTGGCTACAGTGGTATGTGACAGAGTGGATAATTGCACTGCTTATTATTATTTAAAGCAATTAATTAGAAAATTGATCAAAACAATTAATAATAAAAGTTATTAGGAACGTTATATCATTTACTGTGCACGGTATGGTAGAAAACAAAGCATTAATCATGGCAAGAGATGAAAAATTATTGTGTTAAGATTAAAAGGATTTTCCAAGGTCTTCCCCCACTGCTGCATAGATGCCTTTGTAAAGAAATACAGCTTGTTCTGTAACATCCCGAAGGACTAGGTGAGCATATGCCAGAAAGAAGGGCAGTGCACAGCTGGCAGTTTTTAATTCTTGTGTCTATATGTGTCTTTAAAGTTGAGTAAGCATGGCTGAGGACTGAGTCACAAGCCTTCTTTGAAGTAACTGTGGTAACCAGATGCTTTAGAGCTCCCACCCATCTTCTCCACAGATTCTAGGGATCATCACTATTAAGGAAACTTCCCCCTCTAACCATCCAGGACCCACCCTGGCAGTCACTGCCACAACAAACCAGCTGAGCTGGGACTCAGGCCCCTTCATGGCTACACACCCCACACTCCCACAGTCAGAACAGGTTTCCTGACCAGCTGGACCCTGTGTTCCCCAGAACAGAACAAATGATGTGGGGATCCTTTAAATAATTTAATCTTGGTGGAAAATTCAATAACAAATTAACAATTAAATAACAAATTAACAACCTGAGTTGGTGCCTCCCAGAAGGGACCTTGAACAAAGGCACCCCTGGGCTTTTATACCCTCTCAGTCCAAGTCCACAGAAGCCTGGGGGCCACTGGTGCTTGCTGGGTCTCTGAGTGTCTGGTGCCCTGGCCAGGCTGCAGTCCCCATGGCATTTGTTTTGCGTGTGCTCCTCAGCAATTGTCACCAGCCCTTGTCCCCAGCTGTGCCCGCTGAGAGCCATGTGTAGTCACTGAAATGAACTGGATGGAAATGCATCTGTGTTCAGCAGTTTACAAATGGCAGCACCTCAGAAACAAATGCATACCATGTAGTGTACTGCTACACTGTATTAATCTTCAGAGTGGAACTGAGACTGACTCTAAGTGGAGGAGTTTTATTAGATTTTGCAGCTGCATTTGTAGATCTTGCTGAGCTGAAGCTATCAGACACCACTGTCTTCATCTTGTTGATGACCTCCCAGAAGGCACACAGAAACTTTAGTGAATTACCATGAGTCTGAGCAGGCACAAATCTGTAAAAATTCAGTCTTGTCCGGTGTCTTAAAATATTATCCCATTTTTTGAGAAAATTCATACTGGATGCAGGTAAAGATAAAACCAAACATATTCCAAAGTTGTCATCCCAAGGTGAAAAACAGTAAGATTTTAGAGTAGCAGGAATCCTTCTCTTAACCCTCTTGGAAGTTATCTGATTTAATCAGAAGCACAGCCTCACAAGCACTATCAGCGAAGTCTCTCCATGGGTAGATACCATTTAACCCTCAGACTGAAGCATATCTAAAATGATATAGATATAACTCTAAAATTATATAGATATAAGTGTTTTACTTATGTCTTTAACAACTGTTTAACAGCAGCAGTAAGACATGGTACAGTGCATGCATTGAACTAAAAAGTGGCAGTTGCACAGGACACAGATCCTGAGAGGAAAGGAGGATGTGTCACAGGCTGTGCCCAGCTGTGTTTGTAGACTTGCTCAGTTATACACCGTACAGGGAAGCATATGACACATTCAGATAATTAGTTGAAGGTTAGACACCTGGATGAATCGGGACAGTGTTTTCTTTGTAAATGTGGTCACAAAGATACTATTTTATTTTTAAAACCAGGCCTTATCGATGAACTCTCCTTCCCATTTGGTGTGTGTAGATAAACCTGTTGCCTTCTTGGGGAATGAGTCCTTTCTCCTGACTTCATGAAAAAGAATAATTGGAAGGGCAGTTTTTCATTAGCGGGTGACAACAACAACTCAAAAACTAGTATAAGTTTAATAAGCCCTTGACTTTCTGAAAATCTCCACATTTTTTTCCAAGAGCATTATTTGAACCAATCCTGGATTTCAGGATCATGGAAGAGATAGAAAGCATATGTACAAACATGAACTTCTCAGCAGCATTGGAAAACATCAGCTTGGACTCAATACTTTACATATTCAAAGCCATTTCAATGCCAATTATGCAAATTGCTGCCTAGAAGGCTGAGAGCTTCATACTTAGCTTGTTACTTAGCTTTTTAAAGAAAATGCCAGGTTTTTAATTTTTGTGGGTTTTTTAATTTGAAAAAAAGAAAACTAATTCTACTCTGAGTTCTTCATTTCAGTTAATAATTCAAAGATACATGATTGCAAATTTCTAACCAGAATTAAGGTAAGATTGATATCTGTTAATTGGCAAAAGACATTTTAAATAAACCCTCCAAATGTACACACCCAGTTTATATAAATAACAAGTTAAAAGGATTCTTTTGATGAGAAAAATTTGACAGTGTGAAGCATAAGAGTATGACATAAATATCAGAGCTGGTAACAATTCAGTGCTGTTTTCACAATATTTTGTCAAAAGTTACCATTTTATTTTTCAGCACATACTAATTTAATCTGAATTTATTGTTGTCATGTTAATGGACATAAGTTGCAGGTTTTAGCTTTCAGAGGGATGTAGGGACCTGTGTGAGGAGACCATGAACTACACTGTGATGTTCACAGCTGTAATGTTCACAGCTTCTTCCAGCTGACTCTGAAGCCCTCAGGTGCTTCTGGGTTAAACTAAAGTTTTAGAAGGACAGCTGCAGCTCCTGGGGACCAGGGATGCACTCTTGGAGCAGGAGATATTCTGTGCTGAAGGGAGTGCAGACACTGCAGATCCTGTGAGCAGCTCAGACTGGTGCAGGTTCCTGTGAGGAGCTGTGGCTCTTCATCTCACTGGATGGATCTTGATGGATTTAATAGAATCCAGGGCAGAAGGAAGGAAAATACAGACTGAGAACAGAGTGGGGTAAGGGTTTATATGGGGGATTTTTTTTTTGGGTGTGTCCTTTTTCTCAACACCAGACTTGGTAAGCAGAGATTTGTGTTCATTGGCACTCTGGCAAAAGTTCCCAAATCTGTACTTTGCCCACAACCATGCAGGTTGAAGTAGACTGGTAGAATTGACAGGCCTGAGGTCCCAATATCCTGCAATATTCCTGAAAATTATTTTTCAAATTTGAGTTCTTGTGGGAAATGTTGAAGGCATCCTACAGAGAAAAATTAGCACCCATCAGATGAAAAGTGATTCATAAACCTCTGGCTTGTGGAGTTGTGCCAGCCTGGGAGAGTTTTCAGGATTGGTGCTGATGTTCATGGTCTCTTACTTAGGATCAAAGAAACAGAAATATATAGCAAAAAGTTTGTAGCAGTAGAAAAAAAGGCATGTTGAGCTAACATATGATGCTATAGAGAATAGTGGCAGCCTGTTTTAGTCATATTTCAAATGAGCACAGCTGCAGTTCTAATTTCAAAACTCTCCATATCCTCAGATGGTTAACATGACAAATAGTGCCAAGATGAGGGAACTGCTGACAGCACTCAGATTAGAGAAGTAATAAAAAGGTCCTGAGCAGACTGGGACTTTGGACAAGAATTTTTTTCCTACAATCTGAAAAAAAACATAAAGCTACCTTTATAAGGAGGCAGTAAAGGAAATGAACTGTGTTTGTTTTGTTGGCAGCTTAACATTTATTTTGGTTCTTTACTTCCTTGAAATTTTTCTGAGGCATGCAAATATTTCCAGGTAATTTATTGTCTAAAAGGATGCATTTGGCAAGAGTGTTGCAGAAACCAGTGAGTTCCAATCTTTGATTAAAATTGGAAAAACAGCATTTAAAAAGAAAATCATGAAACTACTTCTAATAAGGAATTTATTTGGTGTTTCCTTTTCTCTCTCTCAAAATTTGTGTCAACTGGTAGCTAGTAATATTTTTTGCAGAGTTGGATGGCAACCTAGAACAGAAACAGATGCTTCATTTCACAAAAATCGAAGCTTTTAAATGTTCCTGTGTTACAGGATCTCTGATGATACCCTTCTGTCTCTTTGGTAAGGTTCAATTTATAATCCATTTAACTCTAAGCCTGTTTTTAAGGGTGCCTTGGCTGAACATGCTGTCCTTGAGGCACATCCCTTAGCAGACCCAGTGCAAACCATGGCTCCCACCGTCCACGAGGCAGTGCTTGAAGACATGAGGGGTGCTGCAGGTTTGCTGGCTCAGCAAGTGGGAATTCTTTTAACTTGTGGGGTATTGCAGTGCTAATCCTCTTCTCCAGAATCTTCTCAGGTGAGTGCTGAGCCCACAGTGTTCTGCAAGGAAAAGTGTTTGTGCAGAGCTGGAGTTCAACCCATCAGTGTTGGAAGGCAGTCAGAGAGAGGTGTGTTGGTAGAGGGAAATGTATGAGCAAAGTGGTTCTCCCATCAAGAAGATTTTTGTGTTTTGGTTTCTTCCTCAGATTTGTGGGTCAGATTGGGCAAAAAGACCAAAAAAAAAAAAAACAAACAGAAGGGGAGGGGGAAGATTCATGTGTCTGTGTCCCAAGCACTGTTCTCTAGCACTCTTCTTGCTCACTAGACATCTGTATAGATCACTTTCACTAGATGAGATTGTTATTCTTATTAAAAAAATAGTGATAAGAGAGGAATTTTTCTTCTTGATGTTGAGAAATAGTAACATCACACAACTAGTGGTGGAGCCATTCTGCTGCTTTCTGCTACTTCTTTTAGGAGTCCTCTGGAGATCCTGAGCCTTTGAGGGAGAGACACATGTTCAGCTCCAGCTGGAAAACTGTCAGAGAAGGCCATATCTACTTAGCACGTTTTTGTCATGACCTTGAAAAGAGAAAGGAATTTGTCCCCAAAGCAAAAACAATTTAAATGGTCAGTGGCAGAAATACCTTCATGAGAAGAAGCCAAAAGCTCTGGTCATGCTGCTGTCTGCCCAGACTACAGCAAATGGGAGTTCATCCATCCATGACTGTGAAGAGGATGTGGGT
Organism: Zonotrichia albicollis; assembly: GCF_047830755.1. Taxonomy (NCBI): domain Eukaryota; kingdom Metazoa; phylum Chordata; class Aves; order Passeriformes; family Passerellidae; genus Zonotrichia; species Zonotrichia albicollis. The sequence continues at coordinate 128,169,932 of NC_133819.1, forward strand.
GGTCATTGAAGTGTCACAGACAGTATACTTTTCATAACTGAATCTCTAACTCTCTCAATCCATGAGATCTGGAGATCTGGGAAGGTCAAGACGTTCCAAAACAACCAGGCCTGTTTAAGCAGACTGCAGTTTGCTGCACACGCTGTGAAGGAGGATTTGGCCACCCTGAAAGTGCCCTGCTCAATTCACTTTTGCATGAGACATAAAACTGTGCTCTGCTGGATATCAGCTGCAATTGATTGTCTACTGCAACACTTAGAATAGCTATGATCTTTGCTTAAGATTAATGCTGCATGTTCAAGTAGCCGTCAAATTTGAAGAATTTAACATTTTCAAAATCTTCAGTTCCTGCATGAAATCCTCAGTCATGGCTCATGGTACTTGCTCTCCTGAATTTTTCCTGACTTGCTATCTGGTCATAAAATTGTCCTACCTCTGTCCTTTAATTCAGGCTCTCTGCGCAAAATAAGTGTAAGTATTCAGACATTGCACAACAAAAATGTTTATAATAGTGGAAGATACCAAGACTTTAACTAAAACAATAGGAAAGATGTATTAGCTCAAAGATGCATTAATAAATGCAATATTAAATAAAGCTGAACCTTCAAGAGGTAAATATTTAAATCAAGCCAGAGATGGCTCAAATTGTATAAAGCTTTGAGAGAGTATGGAGTGTTTTGTTGAACAGAGTTCTGCAATGTGAATGGTAAAATTTGCATTAAACTTAATGCAGATTTCTCTGAGTAGAAATAAAAAAAAAAAGTTTTGCTCTGTTATGTAAACTGGAAGACAGCACAGCACTCAGAGAGTTTGACTAACTCTTGTTTGCCCTCCATGCCTGTAACAAGTGTTGCCAAGAGAATAGCAGCACTTCATTTCTTCCTAGTCTGTCCAGACCCTTCTGGATAAGACACTTGTGAAAAAAAAAGCCACCCCAGAGGAGAAGGAGGGCAACAACATTCCAAAACTCTGAGGAGAAACATTTTCTTCCTTGTTAACATGAAAACTATGCCCAGCATGTTCTTCAGCTTATTATCATCATTTCCCTTAGAAACTACAGAACTACAGCCCATGTGAAGAGGAGGCCTCTTACCCAGAGAAGGACTGACAAGTTCTCAAAGAAAACTGAGAAGGGAACACAGGCTTCATGTCCATCCCTGCAGAAGGCCATGGACTGTTTAGGGACTCCTGTGGAGCATTTCATTAGAGAGGGGCACAATGCAGATAGAGCAGCAGCAAAGAGCTGTGTTGGAGCCCCTTCTGTTACAGATGTCAAATATTGCCTTTAAAAGTGTGAAAATTATTCCTTTTCAATAACAGTCTTTTCCACACTCTTATTGCCTTCAAGAGACAGAGATAGGGGCTATTTCAAGCACGTCACCTCCTAAGACTTCCTGAACACCCCTTTGTCTGTTCTCCTGATTTTAATTTTTAGCATTTGTTTAATTGTCACTCTTTTGTTTCAAGAGTAATATCCCAGTTTTTTATTAATGCAATAGATCTCTGAAAGAGTTGTTTGGAAAGATCAATATTTTATTATTATTTTTCACTTTGAACAAGCAGATTCCCATTCAGCATGTTCCTTAATTTTAGCCATTTTTGTTCAGGTAGGAATAGAAATCCTTAGAACTTTTTTTGGTTGTCTGGGATTTCTTCTTCCTTAGTCTCAAGCCTTGTGAAAAAATACTGCTGCATTCATCTGTCATACAATGCTCTTAACTAGAAATGTATTAAATATTAATAATGTTATTATCTACACATTAATGAAGATACAATGATTAACTCTCTTCTGCACACTGTGATTCATGCACTTATGGGAGCTTGCTGAGGGAGGTAGCTTACGAAACTTTCTTATCCTGGAATATCATCCAGGTTGCCTAAGGCTTCTGGTCTGTGGTTTGTGAAGCCTTTAGGCTAATGCCAGCTCTGAGTTGCTCTTGAGCTGTCCCACCATTAGATCTAGTCCTGTCCAGTTAATTTTCAGCTACCAGACCTGCTTTTCTAACCATCATACACTTTTCTGGATGAGCAGATGTCCAGCTTCGCTACACTGATTTGCTGTTATTTTCCACAGGAAGACATCAGGACTCTCAGCACTCCAGAGGAAGATTACTGCTAGTCTTTCATGCTTAGTCTAAAGGAGTCTTCAGCTTCATCCCATCTGTAATCTCTAAACAGCCTGTCGCTCTTCAGCAGGGTGTAATAGAACATTATTATCTAACAGGTACTATGTTCAGGTATGACTTTTTGCTAACAGCTTAACCGTTTTACATTAGAAGTTTAACAGATTAATTGTCACTAAGAACCCACATCACCCAAACCTTCAAAAGATCTTCTCAAAGGAACAAGATCAAAAGAAACACTTTTCAAAATTAAGGCTGTTCATCAAAATTGATCACTGCTCCTTTTGAGAGTAATCAAATAAAAATTTGTGGATAAAAGGCATCCCTTGTAGGCAACAAGGTTACTTGATATTTTAAATGAAAATCTATCTATTAATACAGAATTTGAATTCATTCTGCCTAAATTTGTATTATAAAAGAGCTCTTCCTGTGCAAGTAATAATGGAGAAAGAACACTTTATTCCTTGTCCATCACATTATAAAAATATAGTAAAGACAGCAGTTGCACGTGCCAAAGTTGGTTTGGACTTCAGAACCTTTGTGAATTTAGATTCAGTTTATGCACAAAATAAAACACAATTTCTACTTCCCTCATAATAAACATTGCCTGGCAAATCAAGTATTATTTGACTGAAGAAAAATTTTCTGCATCTTAAATACAGATGAGTAATTTTTCTGTCATAGTTTTAGTAAAAAAGCAGTGCCTTATTTACAAAACCACTCTGACACAGAAGAGTCAGATCCATTAAATCCAGAAAAAATCTCAAATAAATCTTACCAGATTGGGAGGGGATTGTATTAATAGAATACATACATACCTACATACATATATAAACATAAAATGCAAAAAAAACCAAAAAAAAAAAAAAAATTTAGGAAACCTTCTCTAAGGAATTTTTTCCAAGAAACCAAAATGCTTAATAATGTTTCTCACCCTGTGGATTAGAGTAAGAAAATCTTTAAGAAGAAGGAGACTGACCCTTCAGATTTATCTCTGAAAAAAATCATAACAGTAGCATGTGTGTATGCCTGTATGTTTATTTTAATATTCTTATGCAAAATTAGAAATTCTGAGTTACTATGGGAAGCTGTTCTCTTGGCACTTCCATCTCGGCCAGAGCCAAGCATAAGAGTTGCTGCATAGACATTGCACAGCTCTTTTGTTTTCCATTAATTTTCCGGGGACAGCTCTAAGAGTCATTCTGATTTGATAACAGGATTAGCGTCTGATGGAAATGGCCTGCAGGGTGGGAATAATAGAGCCGTAAATCTCGGGAGCGCCCGGCGGCGGAGCGCGAGTGCCGCCCCGAGGCTGCGGGAGAGCCGAGTGCTGCTGATGCTGCTGTTGGTTCTGCTGCTGCTGATGCTGCTGTTGGTTGTGCTGGTGCTGCTGTTGCTGTTGGTTCTGCTTCTGATTCTGCTGCTGGTTCTGCTGCTGCTCCTGCTGCTGCTGCTCCTGATTCTGCTGCTTCTGCTCCTGCTCCTGCTGCTGCTCCTCTCCTGATCCTGGTTCTGCTGCTCCTGGTCCCAGTCCTGCCACCCCACCTCAGGAGCACTCCCACATACACCAGGCTATTCTGTTGTGTGCATCTCCCAAGAGGAGCACAGATTTATGGAGGCCTTTCCGCTCCTTAGACCCTTGCATATGCTTTGTGTTGGTGATGCAAAAAGGTTGAAGGCTTTTAAACTTTTCATGTTTCTCCAACTTATCAGGCACAGAGGAAAAGAGTCCTGCAATTTTGTGCTTCGTCAGGCTGGGGAAAAGGGCCTTTAAAGCAGTTTAAGGCAACATATGCAGGCACATAATTTTTTAATGAAGTATGAAATACTTCATGTCACAAGAAAATTAGTTATCTTCCAGAAACTCTGGCTCACAGAATCACAGAATTTCTAGGTTGGAAGAGACCTTTAAGATCATCGAGTCCAACTCATGTTCTAACACCTCAACAAGATCATGGCAGCAAGTGCCACATCCAGTCTTTTTTTAAACACATCTAGGGATGGTGACTCCACCACCTCCCTGGGTAGATGATTCCAGTATTTGACCACTCTTTCTGTGAAAAACTTCCTCCTTAATTCTAGCCTGTATCTCCCTTGGCGCAGCTTGAGGCTGTGTCCTCTTGTTCTGTCTCTTGTTGCCCGGAGAAAGAGACTGACCCCCAGCTCACCACAGCCACCCTTCAGGAAGTTGAAGAGAGTGATAAGGTCACCCCTGAGTCTCCTTTTCTCCAGGCTGAACAACCCCAGCTCCCTCAGTCGTTCTTCATATGGCTCCCTGATTTTCAAACTCTTGTTTCCAGTCTTAGCAGCACAACAGAAACATCAAAGTGACAAAACATCTACAAGTTCCTCACAACCCACATTTACAAGTGTATCTCTGCACCCCACCTAAGTTAACCAGAATTTAATATGCTAGATGTTGAACCTTGTTTCTAAATTATATTTCCTTTCTTAGTTGAATAATGTAAAATATGTGTGCAAATACTTCTACAAAACTGATTATAAATAGCTGAGAATACACAGCTATAAGAAAATCTAAATCATAAAACTATTTAAGCTGGAAAATACCTTTTAGATCATTGAGTCCAACCATATACCAAACACTGCCAAGTCCACCATTAAACTATGTCCCTAAGTACCTCGTCTACACTAATCCATGTCCCTAAAAGTTGCATCCACATGTGGTTCTTTGCAAAGGAAAAATGTAATCCTGAAAGGATGTTATATTTCACATGAGGGAATTTTTCATACTCTGTGTCATTAATATTTTTATACCCCTGGAGAAAAACCTAGGAATCTTCCTTGAGCAGTATTTCTTCACTGAGGCATTTTTTGTTCTCTGTGTCTGAATGGGGGCATATATCCTCCTACATTATAATACCTGTTTTGTAGAGACTGTGTATTCTTTTAATTGAAAAAGTAATCAGATCAGTACATAGATTTAGTTATTTTTCAAAAAATACAGAAATTAGACTTGAAGATTGGTGTAGGTCTCTTCCAGCTGAAATAGTCTGTTCTATTCTACTCATTCTATTCTATTCTATTCTGTTCTGACTGAACTGAGCTGACTGTTCTTTGCAAGATAAACAGGTTTAATGTTAAGGAATATGGTAGTTAATACAGTATTTTAAAATTCAGTAAGATTAGATTTAAGGAGACGCTGAATCAATTTTAACTTGGATTTTTTTTTTTGCCACTTTAATATTTTATTACCTGGTCTACATTGTGGGAAAGAAAGCCCTACAGCTAAAAAATATTTGAAAAAATCAAATATAAATTAAATTTAGGATATTTTCCTTTCTTTAGCAGCTTTTAGTTCAGCTATGAGCGTTTAACATAAGTTGCCATCATGTGTTCCTAAAGAAAAATTGTTTATACTGCATCCAGGGTATCTGGGAGCTCACATTTGCCAGATATGTATTTAAAGAAGGGAAGCATATTATCCCAGTTAGAAGTGCTGGTGAGAACATTTACTTTACAGTTCTATCTTTTTTATCACTAGTTACTCTCAGCTGGCCATGAATTTTTAGTTTTGTGAGAGTATTAGAAATCTTTTGCATTTCCAAGATTAAAATGGACTGAAAGATTTAAAATTTTCATTTGCAAAAGCAGGGACATAGGCTTATGAACAGAATCAAAGAACCAAGGAGTAGTTGAGGTTGGAAGGGATCTCTGGAGATCTTCTAATAGAACCACCTGCTTAAAGCATGGTCAGCTGGACCAGAGTGCCCAAGGCTGTGTCCAGCCAGGTTCTGAGTATTTCCAAACATTAAGAATCTACAATATCTCTATTGGAACAGGTTCTTAAAAATGTTCAGGAACATTTACAATAAAAAAAAAAAAACCTCAACCCTTTTTCTAAGTCTAAATGGAATTTCTTTATTTCTGTTTGCTCCTGCTGCTTCTTGTCCTTTCACTACACACCACTCAAGATTCTGGCTATGTCATTTTTATTCCCTCTCATTGAATATTTACTTATATTTACAAGATCCTTCTGAGCCTTCTCTTCTACAGGCTAAACAGCACAAGTTCTCTCAGCCTCTCCTTGTACAATAGATACTCCAGTCCCTAACTCATGGGATCATAGAATGTCCTGAGCTGGAAGGGACACAAAACGATATCCAGTCCAACCCCTGGCATACATGGGACAACTCCCCAGATCACATAAATTTATTCCTATAAATGTCCTTTCACTGGACTCACACCTTGATGCTCATTTGCGCCTTTGCAGGGAAGGCCAGTGCCAGGACATGCCTCATAGTGCTGGGTAGAGGGGCAGAATTACCTCTGGCAATCAGCTGTTGATTCTTTTCCTGAGGTAGAACATGATGCTGTTGACATCCTTTGGTGCAAAGGCACATTACTGAACTCATGCTCAACAAGTTTATCACCCTAACTAAAGTCAAAACAGAAAGCATCCATTGCTATCCTCTTGTCCATAGAACCACCCATTGTGGAAAGGTGTCAGGTTGGTCAAGCATGATTTTCACTTCATAGACCCAAGTTAACTTCTTCCCTTTATGTCCTTAAAATGTTTGGAAGCAGTTATAGGGTTATATTCTCCATCACCTCCTCAGTAACTGAGGTAAGTCTGAACAAGTTGTATGTCCCCAGACAGACCTTCTCATTGTTCTTTAAGAGAGGAATGACATTTATTTTCTTCAGAGCTGACATGTACTTTCTTCTGGTCCTCAGGAACCTCCCCCAGTTTCATCTATTAGTGAATCCCAGGGACTTGCATATACCATTTGATAAAATATTGTTTAACCTGGTCCTCCTCCATGGGTAAGTTTTCCTTGCTCCAGACTTTTCCATATGACTCAGGGGGCTGAATTCCTGAAGGCTGGGCTTACCAGTGCAGTTCAAGGCAAATAAGGTATTAGGCACCTTGATGCCATGCCGATTGTCACCAGGACCTTCATGCCATTCAGAAGTGGGTCTATGTTTCTCCTAATCATATCTTCACTTTTTTTACCAATAAATTGGTAGAAGCCTTTCTCCCTGCTCTTTACACAGCTCACCAGATTTAACTCTAGGAGTGTTTGTCTTGCCCATCTCTGAATGATCAGACTGTTTTTATATTCCTCCTGTTTCATCTGTTCTTGCTTCCACCTCCGCTATGATTTCCTTTAATACTTGCATTTTGTCAGGAAGTTCTTGTCCATCCATGTAGGACTCTTGTCTTTGCTTGATTTTCTGCACATGAGGATGATCCATCCTTGAGCTTGGAAGAGGTGATCCTCAAAAATCAACCAGCTCTCCTGGACTGCTCTTCTCTCCAGGACAGTATCACATGTTATTTCTCCAAGCAGATCCCTGAAGAGGCCAAAGTCTGCTCTCCAGAAGTTGAGGGTTGTGATCATACTATACTTCATTGCGTAATCCTGCTCTCTACCTTGATCTTTCTCCTATGGAAACAAATATACTTGGACCAGAGGATAGATTTTCATGCTGGTTACTGCATACATATATTGTATCAAAATGATAATATTTCCTTTTTTCCTGTTCTAGATTTGTCTATTTTGAAACCTTTGATTAATCTACAATCCAACTACCTTTGCACTAGCTAATGAGATTTAGATACCGCTCTAATTAAGAAAAAAAAATACATCTATGGTAAATGAAGCATGAAAGAAAAGTCTTTTACATAATTTTTATGTTCCTCTTACTTAAATCTCAATTTAATTTCAAAACTCATAACCTAAACACAGGTATAAATCAATAAAAGACTGCCTTTCTCCTTAAAGTGCTGAGTGTGTTTTTGGCAGCCTGACACTGAGAACTGCCTACAGAAAGATGAAGCTGATGATTTTTCCTTGCTTTCTGTCCTCTTAACTTTTGCCACAACTTTGTTCATTCTGGTAACACAGAGTGAGTGCACAGGTGACACAGATATATGTCAGAAAAACTTGTCTTCAGAGCAGGGACATTGGCTGGTCTTAGTATTTAACAATAATTGCGTCATTAAGGATACCCCAGTAAGTAACAGGAAAAATGAAATTTTCATGTAGAAATGTACTTGAGAAAATAGAAAAGAGCCTGAGGAAAGTTAAATCCCTGTCTTTCCCTTTTTCAATGTCAAGGACATATGAAAGTCAACAGGGGAGAAAAAGTCTAGTATAAAACAATGAAAAAAGCTTTGTTTAAGGATGCTTCTTTTGTATTTTCCCTTTCAAAAATACTAGGCAAAACTGAGGAGAGAATGTCATTCCTCCTATCCCATGCCAGAAATAATCAAAAGCCAGAGCCCAGGGAGATCAGGAGTTTCAGAGCAGCTTGCCAAGGGAATTGTTATGAAAGTCACAGAAAGTCAAGAAGTTTTCCAGATCTATAGAACTTTCCTACAGAGGCGTGAAAGAAAAAAGAGATGGGAAGCATCATGCCAGTAACAATGAGAGAAGAAACAGAAAACCTGGTTCTAAGCAAGAGAAAAGTTTTGTCAGGCTTCAAGAGAAGGAGGGCAAACTTAAATGTTATGACTCAAGGCAGGATAAATCAAATATTCAGAATACTCTATCTGCTTCAGGGACAAGTTAGATATAATCTAGTGAGAGGATACTGTTCAAATTTGGAAATCCTTACAGATATGCAGTTCATGGATAGTAATGTTTCCAGAGAGAAACAATTGCTGGATGGATAGCATCAAGATGTAAAATCAAAGGATGTTTGTTATTCCTCTTTTTATCACAAGAGAAAGCATTCTGGAAGGTGGAAGGTCTCTTTTCTGCATATTTTGCTCCACATCTCATATCAAGCAAAAATCTGTAGATATACTGGCTAGAATCATCTCAAGGTACTGGACTAAGTCAGAAGAGAGCCCTTAACCCATCTCCCCATTAAAAAGCACAGCTATGACCATCTCTTCATACTTTTCATTATTTCCTGATTGATTGATAAGAGAAATGTTTCCTGTCTCAATTGGAAGTGTGGCTGGGCAGATGAGGGGTAGGTTGGACTATGAAGTGACAGCTTTCCATTAGTTAGTGACAGGTGAGAGTCTCAGAGCCCTGAGCTGGCAGGAGGAGATGCTTTGCGGGAATCAGACAGGCTCTTTTTTTCCTATGACACTGTTGGGAATACAAGGGACAAACTTCATGGAATAGCTATGGAAATACAATCTTACTGTAACTGGTAGAGGTCGACAGAAAGTGTCCTGCAAACTCTTTGTATGAAAGGCTCAACTTTTGTCCCAAGTCATCAGAGAAAGGAATCAAAAATCCAAAGCCCCTGTTACTCACCAGAATTATGGTATGAGCCTCACAGTTTGGGAAGTGAGCCAACTCTCTCTTGCAAAGTGGGCATAAAACCACAGACATGTTCATTGGAGATCGTGTTTCACCCTCCCTTCCCCGGACATGCAGGGATCACTCCGTCCCGGTGTCCCGGGCAGGTGCCGGGGGCAGCGGAGCCTTTTCCCCTTTTCCCACTCCGGGGAGCAGCCCAGCCACATTCCTGTGCCAGAGACCCCCATGGAGCTGTGCAGGGGACAAACACCTGCCAGGGACAAAGAACACGCTGCTGGAAGGCACCGGGAGAAGGACAAGTCCTGTGGTGAGAGTAGGATTATTTTAAGGTGATTGAAAGAGGAACATGAGAAAACTCCAGAGCACAGATGGCTAAAGAGCCTTCGCAGAGCCAGGGAAGGAAGGCCTGCTGCAGGCACAGCCTCGGTGACAGCTTGAATATCAGTGCTTTGGAGAAATTACCTCATTGCTAGAACACAGCCAGGGCTGGTGTGTACTCGGCTGCTATTACCACATTATACCAGCAAATATTTTCTCAATGAGGCAGCTACATGCAGAGGTGACAACATCCCAGCTGAATCCATCTGCTCTTGTTTTGTTTAATTCTGTCTTCAATGATTTCATTCAGCTTTGCAAATCATTGTTTTGATGTTAAAAGTGCATCTGCTCTCACAAAACATTACCAAGCAGGGATTTTCTTAAGAGAAAAATCAATATAAGAAAGAAAAATCTCAGAAAAATTTGTAAGAATAGTAGCATTGTATTTTAAACACAAGGTAAGGAAAACAGTGCTGTACCTACTAATAATAATGAAATATATTTAAAATGTTTGAGTTTAATTACTGGCAATCATATCAGCTTTAGAGACAAAGAGATAATTAAAGACACTTGTAGGTTTGGGGTGGATAATTAGCATCTGCCAAAATTAGCTGTATGAGAACTGAAACAATATATACTGCATCTTAGCTGTGGTTGCGTTGAAATAATTTGGTTTGTGTATTTGCAATAAATCTTCCATAAAGTCCCCAAGGAATAACTTGCCACTTCTTTCTTTCTTTAAAAAATAATCTGGTTTCATTTGTAACATAAAAGTAATATGCATCCTTTCAATTTCAACTAATCTGGCAGCTAACTCTAATTTTTTATTTTATAGGAGTAAATGAAAAACACAAAGTATGCTCTTCAATAGCCATTCATGATATTAAGTGCTACTCTAGTTACATCCTGAGATTAGCTCAGTTGTTTAGAGCATGGTGCTAATAACACCAAGGCTGTGGGTTTGTTCCCTGCATGAGTCATTCATTTAAGAGTTGGATTTGATTATTCTTGTGGGTCCCTTCCAATTCAGACTGTTCTATGAATCTACAGCAGAAAACTTGTTAGAGAAACTGATTCTTGCATAAACAATATTGTACTTATAATATAACTGGAGAATTGGTGATATTAGAGTAGACACCAAATGAACAAAATAATAAAGTGACACTTCTAGTGCTCCAGCCTCAGTGCAAATGCTGTTGATATAATACAACTCTTGCATGAGTGATGTAAGATTCATTTCCAACAGTGAATTGTGACTGCTCCACGTGAGAATATTTGTGAGCCCTTGTTGGTGTGATGACTTTCAGAAATCAAATCTCTTGCTGGTCTGCTGGAGTCTGGCTCGTTTGATTTGGGATTTTCTTCAGCTCTGGTAATTTTCTCATTCTTTTTTTTTTAGGGGTTTTTTTTTTGTTTTTGTTTTTTGTGGTTTTTTTTTTTTTTTTCATTTGTAAAAGCCAGCAGAACTTTTCAAGGACATCTCATTTTAATGAGATGTTACTCATAGGAAACCTTTTTTTTCTTAGGTAATTTATTCAACACTGGAAAAAGCTGGAAATGTCACATGTTAAATGAAAAGCATTTTAATTTCTGCACATTGGTTAAAGAAACAGTTACACAATTTTCCCTCCTTCTTCTTCTTGCTAGTTTTAAGAGAAAATATAAAAATATGCTATTATTTTACTACAAAGGGTTCTTTGCTGAGTTCTGTGAATGACTTAATGCCCAAATGGGAAAAGGCACATGGTTCAAGCTCCACAAACATTGGCAGTTATAGCATTTGAAACACGAATCTGATGTGAAAATGCAATGATCTTCCCCATAACATGAGTAAAATTTTTTTTTTTTTAAAGCAAAACCATTGTTCTTCTCAAGCATAATATGGAACACTAGAAAGGAGTCCACAGTTCCAAAGCTTGTTATCCTACAATTCAAAGTCATTGTCAGAATTTCATACCAGACAATAGAGGAAATTAAATAAAGCTGTTGTCACTTCTCAACTTGCCATGGAGTTAGAGCTTAAATAGATTTTTGATATTTCTATCAGAGATTTCTGTTGGAAAAAAAAAAATCTATCTATTCATCCATCCACTCATTCATTTATCCTTTCATCCATCCCAGGATGGGATTTAACCTGGAAGTCTGCTGGTGAATGCTGGCTGAAATTTCTGTTAATTCCCTTTTGCCCTTAAACTGATACTGAGAGAAAAAATGCTGAAGTTTCTGTTAAGCTCTGGTCTGTCTTCATACATGTCCCTCTATCTTCCCCTTTCCTGTTGGGTCTTTGGAAATAGAGTGGTGATGCTGATGTTCAGGGTTAGGAAACAGCAAAACTTTTTCCAGATTGGAGCATATTTTGAAGCTACAATTGTTGGAGTTGTTTGGGCAGTTTCCTCACTCCCTAAGCAACAACTAATTCTTGTTGTTCCAGGCTCAGATTTACTATTGAAGTGAATAGAAATTTTTAATTAGGAAATGAAAACTTTCTCCTTTACTTACATTACAATTTTAAACTCCCTAGGGAAAATACAAAACCAAATTTTTATGCAAATGAAGAATTAAAGAGATTAGAATATCCAGGGCCTTTTAAAACTTCTTTGATCATAGATAGTTGATTACCAGCTGTATGTCTTATAAAATCCTTTAAAAAGTATTAACCTTACAAAAGGCACAAAGAGTTGGGAAACAATGGGGAATATAACACTTACATGCAACACTGACAGCTGTGAATAGCAAGAATTTTTGAACCTCAAGTAACCAGACCATGCAGTCCACTGCAGCATCCCTAGGCTCTTTTAATTCCTCTCATGAAGCAACCATACACATTCTTTCTAATGCAGTGTTGTGTGAACAAGACTATCGTTTCTCCTCATGGTCTCATAAAAAAATGACTGATTAAAGGGATCCCAGATGTACAGAAGAAACTGGAGCATGCAAATACTAATTTAAAACACTTACAGAATTTTTTAAAAAGTGTATTTTAGAAGGAAACTAGTCCTCTCCACAAAAGAATAAAATTTAGAATACATTTTATATTGACACAGGGAAAGATCTTTATTAGTGGTGCTTTTCACCCATATATTGTCTTTAAATATCCTTTATGGAATACCAATAAAAATAAATGTAGAATTAAAGAAGAAAAACATAGCAGCAGTTTTATCATTACTCATTAAATGACCTAAATGGTTTCATTGTTTAAGCATCTCAGTTTCCAGGGTGTAATCTGTCAGCAGTTGGCTTGGGATCCTGGTGTAGGTACTTTATAAAAGGTACTTGAAAGAGTAAAGTCAACCCTTTTTATGCCTGTATAGGGGCACCTTTAAAACTTAGACTGGATGCTGAACAATATAGCATCTAAGTGCATTCTGGGTCTTCTTATGTTCCTCCAAAATATCAGTGAACTTTTGCAGAGAGGCAGACACACATGAATGTAGCCACTCCTTTTGGACATGTTTTCCAGAGAAGTGTGTTCTGAATTCATAACTGTGCATGAGCACAGTGCATGACATGCACTTGGACACTTTTTTGCTCTCACAACTTTCCAAATTTGGAATAATTAATAGTTTCATAAGTACCTGCCTAAATAAATTAGATTTGTACAGCTATATGAATATTTCTGGAAATAAAGATTTTCAGGCTTTTATGTGTTCCTGCATTAGCCACTCATGTGTTAACTGTTTTGTTAATAATTATAGTGACCTCAACTGACTTATCAGTAGGTCATTAAAAGTGTTGTTCTCTTTTTTCTGTTTGTAGAACAGCAGACAAAGATTTTGATTTACTGTAACTTTTCAGGACCCAGGACTTCTGCTGACAAAAAGGATGCAAATGCAAAATACTTTGGCTATTTTTCAGCCTGACTTGCTGCTCCACTCTCACAGGGACCTTTCAATAGAAGAGTCAGCATGCTCTTCAGACACTTTAGGGAAAGTATTATAAAGGGGACTCACAAAAGGATAAGAAATCTCTCAAGTAATTCTGTCAAGATATGGCTAAGCTTTTTTATGTAACTGATGATGATAAATATTTGCACTTTTACAAATTAAGGGAACTGGAGATGGAAAAGTCACTAGATTTATGACAGGTTTTAGTAATACTGGTAATTAGTCTAATTGATATATATAATTCATTGTATCTATTTAACTCCTTGTTAGCTAGTGCTCTGGGAATAAATGTCATGCTTATGTAATATTTGGGGACAATATATGACAATTTTGAGACATACTGAGTTCAACTGCAAATTGATATAAAAGTTTAATTTGAAAACTCAGTATTTTGGGAAAAAAAGAGTGGTGTTTTCTAACAGTTAAAGCCATCTTGGATGGTTAAAAACAAAGAAAACGAAAATCAAGACATTCATTAAAAAAAGTAATGATAAATGAATTTTTTTAAGCACTTTCCCTTCAGTTCCACTTTCATTCAGTTCCTATATGAGACAAATAACTTTTCTTACTGGCATCAAGAAATCCATGAAATAAAAGCTCACCTAGTTCTAGTGCTAATGGCTATTTCATATTGGTGCTCACCAAAAGGGGAAATGATCAAGAGGAAGGAATTTGTTTCAGGAATTATAAACATGTCCAGAGTGGATGGTGCAGCAAGACACCACCAGATGGCTAGTTCAGAAAACTCCTACTGCCTCTGAACTCAGACATGCCAAGAGGACTGGCTCCCAAAATTAATAAACCACTGAAAATGGGTTAATTGCTCAGGAAGTGCCTGTGACCAACACAGGACAAGGTGGTAATGAATTCACAATGTACTGTACATGCATCACTTTCAGTTAGATATGTCCAGCATAATCCCATTGCAATATTTAAAATATAGTCTTTGTGTAAACTGGGAGTAAGATCCTTACTTCCACTGAAGTAATGTAATTCCAGTCACCAGGCTTTGGAAGAGTAAGCAAATGTGAAATCACCTACAGTTTTTTTCTGATGTGCATCATGCCAACATATCCTTTGTGATTTACAAGTCCAAAGAGAGTTTTCTTTTTTTATGGATTTTTTTTTTCAGTTTGTTCTGACATAAGAGAGGAGTTAAGCTGTCACATTACAGGAACAGAAAAAAGTCCCACATGATTTACAAAACAATCCAAATAAAACAGTATCCCTATTAATCACAGCTCTTAAAAAATGTTGTTCTGTACTTCAAAGACTGTTGAAAAAATAAATGAACCTAATAAAATATTTTAAATTTTTGTGATAAATTGTTGGGGAACATCTGTTTTAACATCTTCTAATAGTAATACATTGCATATTTTGCCAGTAGTTCCTCCGAAGATTTAAACATGCTTTGAAAATAGCTGCTGAAGTAATTAATGAGTGTATATTGCCTAGATTTTCTTTCTGTCTTTGTAATTTTTTGAAGTTGCATGGTATTTTAAAAAAATTAAGCTTTGTTTTGCTCAGCATGGGATGATTTCAGAGCCTCAGCTTTCATTTGTTAAAAAACAAGAAAATTTGGGGTTTTTGTGTTTTAAGTAGTAGAGCACATGAGATTTAAGTGTATAAATTTTACTGCTTTCATTATTTGTGTCTCAATACCTATGCACTTACTGAATACTTTTTGAATGGCATTTGTCTAGGTTGAATTAACATGTGTGTTCTCTTAGTCTCACAACTTGTTCCTGAACAGGAAATAAAACATTTTTGATGCTTGTTCTCCATGCATTTCTTATGACATTGATATAAAATTCCAAAATAACTTTATTGTCTCTCAACAGAATGAGCAAGTCTGTTCAGTTAGTAGCAAAGAAAGAGAGATCTCTTTCACATGAACTTCTTTATCTTACAAATTATCCTTAAGTACCAGATTTTTGTCCTACTAATTGCAGGAATACACTTCCCTGAAGTAGGATGCTCTATGGCTCTTTCAGCTAAATGGGCTTTCTTTTATTATGAAGGGAAAAATTAATAAAATCATAAATATAACTCTAAACTTAGGCTTGGATTTAAATCCTATGTGCAAAAGGCCTTCAATGCAGAGGCTCCTGTGAGTAGTATTCAACATAGGCTGAATTTGTCACTGTCCCTCTCTGGGTTTAAATTTAGTCATTAGAGATGAAATCTAGACAAGTTCTCAGATGGTTAACAAGATAGAGAGATAGATAAGCTGCATTGGAATATTGTCTTTTTTTTTTCTTTTTTTTTTTTTTTCTGTGTATCTATCTGAATTGCTCCACAGCATGAGAATGAGTTGAAAAATATGAAATGAAAAGTAACATTAAATGTCTGACATACAATAAAATTTCATAGAATTGGTGAGCAGAATATTGAGTCTTTCACCCTTTTTTTGTAGTTCAGTATTCAAATATGCCAGAAGAAAGATACTGGTTGAATATTCCTTTTTAGATTGCCTCTTTACCTTGTATATCTGTACTTTTGATATAAAAATCTTTGGTGAGTGTTTGTAAATAGATGTTGTTGGAAGACTGAGATGAGTGGAAATTGCAAAATAAGTCATGCTTTGTGGCAATATTGCATAAAAACAGAACTAATATAAATTAAAAATTCCTTATGAGTTTATAGCACTAAAGCTTACCTCAATGTGAAATTAGTTTAATTTGAAGTTTAAGAATAATCTGAATTGAAAGCAAAAGGAGTGATTCTCACAATAAAAATGATAGTATTAACATTGTCTTTTAACATCCCATTTTAATAAATCAGTGTTATTTGCCTGGAAGAACTAGGTCTTTATTAAGTCCATGTACTCCCTGGTAGCTTTAGTTTAGAGGGTTCTTTAATAATTGTAATTCCTTATAACTTCTTATGTACATTTAAATCTCTAGAACTTTTCCAGATGCAGTTTCATTTTTATCTGCAAAATGAAAGCCCAAGTTCTTTTTGACAAGTAGAACTCTTTCCTATTCCCATCAAAACATTGATTTTTCTGTCTCTGTGTCCAAATGTCCCATAGCAGGCCCTGGTTTGGAGGGCCAGATGGAATGCTGAGGCCATCCAGCAGTTTATAAATGAACATTTAGTGTATAATATGCTTACTTTTATCTTCAATTCCTGGAATTTCCTGTGCCTCCAATTCAAACACTTCAATCACCTAGTGAACTTAACTAATACAGTTTGTGAATCCAGAAAGATTGTCAGCAGCTATGTACAGTGAGGAAGATGATGTTGAGTGTTAAGTCATGTTGAAAATAAACTTGTGCAGTGGGAACTACTTGTATCTATTTGTAGCATTCCCCTCTTTCAGAGGGAAGGAACTGATAAAGTATACAGCAATAATGTGCTTGGGGATTCTCAGCTGTTTTTCAGCATAGACATTTTTATTATCAGCTCTAAAACAGAAAAAGCCTTTCATTATCTTCCTAAAAGAAACAGCTTTTGTATGCCTCTGACCAGTTGCACATTATTTCATTGCAGCAGTGATTGTTCTGTCTGTAATAACTCTGAGCTCTGAATGATTCTCTCCTGCAAGAGCAGCTTCCACACTCCTCAGATGAAATGCACAGCCTGTGTCAGTTCATCTTTCAGCACTCATTTTTGTGTAGATACTTTGAACTTGTCATCATGAGTGAAATAAATACACATTCTTTGGCTCTTAACTAAAGTTTTGTTAAGGAATTTCAACTCCTATGCCTTTGACAACTTCCCTAGCTATCTGCATGGTTTCGGTATTATCGCTCTTGTCTGTACTCCTGCATTTTATTTCTTGACTTCCATTTACATGTTTAGTTAGTTTGTACCCTCCACTTTTTTTTAAAAGTTATTTCAGTGTGTCTGGCAATGTCAATATGAATCTTTCTGTTGGCTGCAGTGGGCACTGCACTGGCACCTTTCTAGTGTTCATATGGTGTAACTAGTCTGCCATGGGATTTTCCATTGGTGTGGTGTCCTCAGAGTGCTTGACTAGTTTCTTCTAAGTCCTAAGGACAGGCATGGATGAAGTATAAGCAGAGCTTAAAGGTACTCAATCAGGTTTTCCTCCTTTTTGTAGGGGTAAACAGTTTGTGTGATGAAAAATTATATCCATGAAAGGAACTGAGAACCTAAGAGTCAATTCAAAAGGGACATTAGGGAACATGTCAGGCCACAGTTTATTGCCAAATAACTAAATGTTCCTTTTTCTATACCCTATGCTATTCTCAAATCATTCTCAGATGTTTGAGAGAGTACTTTTTTTGCAAAAAACTGCCAGAGAATTTCCAGTAAGTAAACAATGTGAAGAGTTGTATATTTGGTCCATAATAACAGCTCTCAAAGAAGGTAAATTCATTCACAGAATATCCTGAGTTGGAAGGGACACAAAAGAGTCATCGAGTCCAAATCCAGGCTCTGTGTAGGTCAGTCCCAAGAATGGTAAATGAAATCCAGAACAACTGTATTTGTTTAGGGCAACCTACATCCTCATGTAAGGCACTGGAGAATTTAAAAGATCTAAAGGATAGTCAAGAAATCTTGAGTAACCATTGATTTTTAGAACTTACACAGACTTTTATAAAAACTGCGGACAGGTATTTTGCCCATTTAGTAACCAAAAAGCAAAGGTGTCTCCTGGAACTGTACATCAGAATAAACTAATCCTTTATTATCTAGAGCAGTAGAGGCTGTGTTTCCTGACTGTAATACTAAAGCAGTTGGAGCTCTTGCTGGAATGTGGGATTCTTAAAATCAATATACTTTTCCAACCTGCTGGGATTCAAATCCACAGAAATATACCCAGGTTCTCAGACTATGGTAACAATAGTGGGTGAAGAACATCACCCACTGAA
This sequence comes from Zonotrichia albicollis, assembly GCF_047830755.1. NCBI lineage: Eukaryota > Metazoa > Chordata > Aves > Passeriformes > Passerellidae > Zonotrichia > Zonotrichia albicollis. The sequence goes on from NC_133819.1 coordinate 128,188,345, forward strand.
TCACATAATTTATGGTGTTAGGGACCTTCAGAGGTCATCCAGTCTGATCCCTTGCTCAAAGCATTTCTATTTAGACCAAATTTCTGTGGGCTGTATTTAGAACATCTCCAAGTTGGAGATTCTACAATCTTGCTGGTCAACCTTTCCCAATATTTAATAGAAAAAACAAGTTTTCTAATATCTAAGTGGATCATTCTATGTTCCTCACTTGTGTCTCTTGACTAACTTTCACTGTGCATTTGCAAGAGCTTGTCTTCATGGTGGTCCTATCCTCTACTCAGAAACTTGCAAACAACAGTAAGGTCTTCCCTAATCTTCTTTAAAGGCTGAGCAGGCTCAGTTTCTCAGCCTCTGCTCATGGCCCTGTTGTCTGCCCTAATGGCTCAGTGCCCTCACTGGACTCGTTCCCACTGTCCTCGTGCTGAGGAGCCTCCCAGCAGACACAGTGCTCCAGACGTGGCCTCACAACTCTTGGACTTAGTAAGGACATCCACTTTAATCTGTGGTGAGGTGTAAATGTTCCATGTCAGAAGTCACAATATTTTGGAACTTCATAAATCAATTTTTTTTCTCTTCCATGAAGCATAATGTCCCACAAAATTATATCTGAGAGCTATCATTATTACTATATCTGGTGTATTCTGAGAGTCAGAATACACCAACAATGTTTAACAATGTTAAATGGCTCTAATCAATTTTATAATATCTCCAAGGTATGCTTAGAAGTTGCCTGATTGACTCTGTCCTCATCTTGGAAGATGGAAAAGTGGCTGTCTTCTCATTTGTAAAATAATTGAAAATGTAGAGCATCTGTTGAAATAATGACTAACATTTCAGGGATGCTGGTGTGGCAGAAATAAATACACTTTAAAGTATCCATGAAGGAGTCTCTGAACTAACCTTACAGTGTAAAACTATGACCATATCCACTTTGAACTGTTATAAAAAAATACATGGAGTGGTTGTGAAGGGTCAGGTCCTAAATCTTATTTTAGACTTACTATGGATTTCTACTCTGTCAGTTTTGCAGAAATTGTCTAAAGTAATTGTCTTCTAATTGTCTTGATAGACTAAAGGAATATTTGCAGTGTTGCTCAAGAGGTCTGTATCAGCTAGTCTATGAGTAATACTAAAGAAGTCAATTACTTACACGTTTTCATTCAGATTTTCCAATAGCCTGAATAAAATCTGGAGATATTGCCACTTCCAATAAACAAGAATTTCCCTATATTCCAAGTTCCTTCTATATTTCCTGTTTTTTGCAAGTGACAAGGACAATTCAGGCAAGATTTAACCAGGTTGGAATTTTATTGTGTTTGACTACTAGTGCATAAACGAAAAAAAAACATTCACTTTTGCACTGTAACTCTCTCAAATAATTGTTGTGTATAACTGTAGCTATTTGCTCCTCTGAGTTTGCCATGAGACAGAACTGAGCTGCTGTTGGAGAGTCCTGGGTCTCAGTGTTACATGTCAGACCCTTTGCCTTTTCTTTTTGAATAAATCACACAATAAAATAAGAAGAGCTTCCATGTGCCCTTCCTGTTCAGTCTGTCAGCAAATAAGGATGGGTGAACTTCTCCTTTCAGAAAGGCAGCCTTTTGAAGATGTTTAGAAAAGAAAGGGGGAAGCTAAGATCAAAGGACCCCAGAACCTGTTCTGTGTAGTCAGTCAGCATTGGTCTTGCACATCTGGGTCAGTTCAGAATGTTTTTTTAGAGGCAATGAGAGCTTTTTACATACTACATTCTCTTGAATTTATGATGTGAATTCAATGTTATATTGAAGTTAATTGGTAGTGACCTTAAAAATACACAGTCTTAGACAAAAACTATTCTAAGCTCAAGCTAAGGTCACAAGATGTAGCTATAATTTGAAGTAATAAAGATTTCCAAAGGGCACACAGAACAAATACAAGAAAAAGAGCTGTGTAAGAAACCTAAATGAGTTTGATCAAGAAAATGCACAAGAGAGATATTCTAGCCTCCTCCTGCCCACCTATTTTTTGTAGTGATGCCATGTGGCAATAATTTGATTTTTTCATAGCAGCCCAAATATAATTAAACACTTTTAAAGAAACATGTTTCTTTTAGTTATTTCATTCAGTAGACCTGAATCACCCAAAATCATTCAAAGTTTTTTTCCCACTAGTGCTCCATTGCCAATGAGAACTAAGCCTTCTCTTGTTACTTTCTCCCTGAATAAAAAACAACCTTTGACAGGTTTATATTTTCACCGAAGAAGGAAACAAACAATACAATCAGAAAATCAGCATGTCCATATAAAGCACTCGAAAAAAAACAGCATTGCATTCTCCTGTGAACTTTGCTGAATGCAAAAGCTCCTTCATTTGGGACCTTCTTCTCCCCAGAAGGAAGATGCTGTAGCATTTACCCAGGGTCCACAGTCACTGTGCTGGGCCAGCAAATGGATCTATCCCACATCTGGAAGCCACTGCCAACCAGCGAACCTCCCTACCCTTCTCTTCCAGTTCAACAGGGCACATCCAGCCTCTCTGCTTCATTCTGGACCAAATAAATTTGATTTCCCCTTGGTTGCAATGTTAAAGATCAGTTGATTCTTTGGGCAAGTGTAATACCTCCCTGAATATGTCACTGAATTTGCTGAGGCTCAAGAAGATCCTGGGTTCACTTTAGTTCAGTTATTTGGGTAAATCAGCCCTTGGATTTTACAAATTGATACATATTGTACTGAATTATAGTACACCTATAAAGTAGATGTAAAGAAGTCAGTGTTTCTTGCCACATTCTCAGGTCAAATACTTCAAGCCAGGAATTTCATCTGAGTGTTCAAACTGCTAATAATTAAATTTGTGGCATTGACTTTGATGGGAAATTGTTTTACCACTGCAGGATTTGTTCCTATAGCTAATGGTTCTCCAGGGAAAGTAAAAAGTTTTCAATCACAGAAGTAAACTTACATTTCTTAACTTTCTACATTTTCTCCTTTATTTTCTCTGAAAGGTGTTCAGAACTCCTTTCATAATGGATGGAATTTGTATAAAAGATACAAATCCCCTGTGCAAGTTTAATTTTTTTCCTGTTCTAGTCCCAGGTCTACTTCCCTCCACTAAACTGCTTTTTAAAGCTCTGTAAAACATGCCTTGTCTTTTTAACCTTAAACAGCAGAGGGCAACCTGAGAATGACTATTCCAAGGTTGTTACCACTTAATGGTATGTTAAATACATGTCAAATAACTGCAGGATCCAGCATATTATTGAGAATAGGCCAAATTTGTTGTATTTTTCAGAGCAGACTGACATTTCATTCTACATCAACTGACTATGTGGTCTCATGATCATGCTCAGCATAGTCTCTCATTTGCAGAAAAAAAAATTAAATAGGTGGAAGAACTGTGTAAAAGAGATGGGGAAATGCCACCACGGAAACAAAAAAAACCAAACCTCACTGAAATATTCTCAAGTTCAAAAAGAATAAACCAGTGTAACTTATAAAGATATTACAGATTTTAGTAAACATTTACTGACTTATAATAGTATGTTTACTTCTACAGACCTGAGTAAAAATTCTGTATTTCTTTCTAATTAAAGCTCCTGAAACACCATATTTGGTTTAAGGGACTTGTACAACCTTTGTTTAAACTTACTTGAAAGTGTTATTAGACTGGATTAAATTAAGTGGAAGAAGTAAGAACATAATTTAGAGACAGTGACACACAGAAGAAATTAAAAAGGAGCCCAAGAGAAAAGCAACTATGTAATGTTAAATATTATGATTGCTTGACAGCAGTTGTTGCCTTGTTGCTCATACCCTGATCCAAATACTGCAGCAAATTTATTTAAAAGCCATACTTTAGGTCTTGGAAATCATCTTCTTACCACTATATTATAGCTTATTTATAGTCAGCTGTGTTTCAGTGCTTTTCCTTAAGGAAAGATTTGAATTTTCAAGCATGTTACAACAACATGTGCAAAGAGCATTTGCTGGTATTGTTTCCCTTGGGCCCCTGCATGCCTTCCTCGCAAGCTCCTCACAGGACTTCTCCCTTAATCCTACATTCCCCTCCTGTGGATCTTCTTTGCAAACAAACGCCAGTGAGGAGATGATGACAATGGCTCACAAATATAGTTCTTCACTCAAAGTTAAATTCAAATTATTTTCCAGCATTCTCAGTGCTACTCAATACCACAGCAAGCTCAGACTGCCCGAAACAATTCTTAACCATTCCCCTTTGGTTTACTTTGTTACATTTGCATGTCATCACTGTCCTTCCTGAGCCTTATGCCAGCAAGATGGACATTGTGTTAACCTCAACAGTCTTTCTTGGGCTTCCGGTTCCATTTTGGTGAAGAATCTTCTGTTTCATCCATGTGAAAACAGATCTTGAGTTTTAACTCTAACAGCTTTGAAACATTTGATTTATATCCATTTAAGATGGTGTTGATGTGCAGAACTTGTTCCCTAACACATTCCACACCTTCATATTGTAGAGTTTTCTTTTTTGCCAGCAACAAAAGACAAACTGTTTGTCTTCCATAGCAGGGAACATTTTCCAGCCCTTACTATCTCTTCAGCAATGCTGAGCTTGTGAACTCATGCCTTCTCTGCCAGCATCTCCCCTCATCAACCCACTGCTAGATATTTTTAAGCCAAAGATATTTTATGCCATTTACTCTAAATATTAGAAGTTAACTCTCCACTTAGAGCCATTTGTGGTTGTTAATCCTCATGAAAGTCTTGGAGGAGGTATTAAACCTTAAACTTCACATTTTAACTCTGGTTTTTTCCCATTCTTTTTCAAAGCATGATCAATTTTAATCAGAATTGGCTTCATCATAAAAATAAAGTCATTATGTCCAGGTACTCTGTCCTGAGTGAGGAGTCAGTAGAACATGGGCAAGAGTTGGATGAAGCTCTTCCATTCCTTTGCCTTGGTTTTGAGGCTGAACCTTTGCAGTTTCAAGAATCTGTATCGCCCAAGCTATGCCATTTACCTTGGCTTGCAGACCAAGCCCCTTTTCTTCTTCATGGAGAAATTGAAATTCAGGGATTCACTCTGCATCTGAATTGTCCTACATTTTATTTCTTTGCTGACTTGCATTGCCTCTCTCATCATATTTCTGAGAACATCATAACTGTTTATGTGTAACAGTCTGTTTCTCTGGAAAAACATTCAGAACATACCACTTCTAAATCAGAACACAGTAGTGCAACAAACAAGAGAGTAAAGGAAGGAAAAAGTGATGAACTCACTAGATATGTTTACTGACCTGGTTAGTCTCACAGAATTTGGTATCATCACCCTTTTTTTTCTCTTCCTTTCCTACTTTTCTGTATATAGTGTCTCTTTAGTGCTGTCTTGTAGACTGCCAGGGTTTCATGATAAGAACATCATGAAGAGATTATGTGAGGATATTTAGGTGACTGAAAGCAAATAATGATATTTTGTATTCATTATTTCACAGGACAAAAAGTGAGCCTCTTTGTCATATGAAATCTGAATGTACTCCAAAGGTCTAATTCTTGGTTTGTTTTCTTTCTTTATCCAGTGGTATGAGATACTGGACAAAAGTCACTTTTCATAAAATTTTACTAAATGTTTGCATTTCTTAGATGTCCTTCTTAATATAATATTGGCAAAGCCTATCAACATTTTGTTCCATTGGCACAAGTGTTAAAACAATATTACCTAGAAAGAAAGCAAAACTTAGTGAGGGATTAACATGAGAGATTAAAATAACTTTTTGCTTTCATTTGTTGAAGGTGCATTCATTAAGACCACCAAGAATTTGTCTGCCCACCTTAAAACTGTATTTAAAATGAGCTATTCCCAGTCTTTTTGGCATAGAGCTACATCATGGATTTTGAATTACTGTAAGCCAGCAAAGCTGGTCTGACCATAACTAATCTGTTGTTGTGCCACTTTGTTTATTCTAGCTGAGACTCTGGCAGTCTTGCCTATATTTTGTATTCCTGTCATCAATTTTCTGATGGGAAATACTAGCTGCTGTGTCTGGCTGACATGGCACAACTTATTTAAGTTCAGCTTGCCTTGTCTTCTGTCAGCTGTGGATGCAGGTCTTGTTTCTACACATTTAAACCTTTTTTTTTTCCAATTTCTGAGCCATATATCTTAGTGGTGACTGCCTTGAACTGTGAGGTAAAAAGGCACCATGCTATGTGATAACTTTTTACACAATCAGTTTCTGCTCCTTGCTCCTAACCCAACCCCCAGTGTTGACAGGGATCTGACTGTCCTTTTCCCCAGTTGCTCCATCTCTCTTGCCTTGAATGTCCATGGGGGCTGCTCTGGCTGCAGCCCTGAGAGCTGTGACTGATGGGGACAGTGCTTCTCTAGTCTGGGATCCAAGCTGGAGCCTGGTGCTTCTCGTGCTGCACAGTTTAGGCTGCACTGGAGTTATGCCCTTACCTGTAAAAACTTCTGCTTCAGGCTTAGTATTTGTAACCCTTCCATTATTAAAAGTCGATTTTGAAATTAAGTTTCATTAATCTTTAAGATCTGTTTTGAAAGAAACAAAATATTTTCAGTACATTTTCAGTACAAGCATTTAAGAGTGGAAATTTTCAAAAAGCAATGACTGTAGCCTTATGTCAGAGAGACAAAGGGTACTGTTAAGCAAAGACTTGGATGGATGATGCATTGTATTCTTATTCAGAATGATCAAATTCTGGTCAGTTGAAGAAAAGCTTATTTATTTTTATAAGACAGGAAAAACACAGAAAATTTTAATGAAAATCTGTGTGTAGTCTTAATTCACTGGCACCTTTTTGTAAATATTTAGTTTTGAAGGAATATTACAATATAAAAATTTAACAAAATACAATAATAGAAACAGACTAATGCCAAAAACTTGGGTTGAATAACTTCTTACTGAAATTCTAGTGGTTTAGGATATATTAAAAATATTGTTTCCTTCTATATTTCTACATTCACATACTAAAATGCTCAAATAGTTCTTTTCTTTGTATTTATATATGTTCAAGGCCCAGATACAATGTGGATGGACATAATGCGATCACTAGCTTATTGCTTGCTACTTGAAAATGGGCCTTGCTCACAGCTTGGGAGGCTGGGCTGCTGTTGACTCAATTCAGTTTTTATGCTTATTTTGTCCTATATCTTTTATCAACTAGAACTGTTTATCACAGTGTGTTGGACACTTTTCCAATAAAAGCTGATCTACCAGCATTGATTTATGGCCTTGGGTCAAACCTGGCTGCAGACAGAGGGGTGAATGGTCAGTGCAGAGAAATCCATACCAACCAGCCAGATGATTAAAACAAGGCAACAAGAGGGAAGTGAACCATAAAGTAATCCCTTGTACCACCAGCTTACAGAGTCAGAAGAGAGGCTGACATGTTGCAGCACACATTGTGGTGATCAAAAGCAAGTTTTTAAGTACATTTGTTTCTGCTTTCTATGTTTTGTGCTTACTATGTTACTGTGTTACTCTGTTTTGTAGCTTTTCCAGAGTTAAAGATTTCATTTTGTGTATTGGCTTTGGACTTTGGGTTGATAAAGTTTTATTTCGCCGGATGCTTCACAACACTTTCTGGTACGGTTAAAAAGTGAAAAGCTCCTGCAGATGAGAGAGGTAACCACACATCACTGATCACTAAGCCTCAGGGTATTGGAGCACTTTCATTTCCCAAGCTTGTTGTACCCAGGTGTGTGCTATACACCTTGTCTGCTCCATGCACCCTTGTTTCTGCAGCAGAAAACTCAGGCTGATTATTGGAAAGAAGATGTATTTTTCTCTGTTGAGATCATTGGCACAGATGTTTAGAAATCCACAACCCTTGTGTGCCTGTTGTTTAGTCTAGGCATACCTTTTGTAACATTAACTAGTCACAATCCACATGCAGATAACAGCCTACATTTGCTACCTGCTGGAGAATCAGTGGCGCTCCCCTCACCACGGTATTCATCAACAATTACAGACAGTCCTTCACCAAGAACTCATATTCATGGTAGGAGTTAGGAGTCCATCAGCAGAAAACAGTCCAATGCAGCACATCTATTCTGCATGCATGAATGACTGTTTATGACAGCCCCAGAATCTTTAGTTATACTTCATGGAATGTGTTTGGAACTGAAAAATTTATTAGATCAGTGCTTAACTTTTCTTTTATTCAGGTCCTAGGGCTTCTATGGGCTTCATTACTACTGAGGGGTTTGCTGTGAACAAATTTACAGTAGGATGATTCTCTAGTTAAGTCTGAACATCTCTACTAAAAATTTTTCACACATTGTCTTAAATAAAATGAATAAAAGAGTCTAAATGCCATCGAACCAGATAAAAAGGTGTGTTCTGCACTCTTACTGCCACATGACAAAGTAACATCAACATGTTATTGTGTACTGTCAAAATTGTGTCAAAATTGTGCATGTGCACCATCTGGTTCCATGCATATACCAGAATTCCTCCAACTTATGAAATCACCTCTTCTAAATCACCTCTGTCTAAATCATCTTTTCTCTGGAGAACAAGACACTGCAGGTCCAACTTGCCTACCTTGATCACACTGGTGAAATCTTCACATTGGCATCAATGAATCCACTTGCAGGAAAATGTGGATATTGAATAAGAGAAAACCTTAACCACATCAATGCAAAGATCTTCCACTTGCCCACTAGCCTGAGACTGTGAGGAGCCTTTCTGATAATTTCAAAGGTTGTGGAACCAGAACTGCAGTGGCTTATAATCTTCAATTTAGTAAAATAGGTTTAACTAGAAGTCAGCTTTGAGGTCTGTCTATATGGAACTTAGTACCATGTATGTGACACTTAAGTCAGAGTGTGATCAAATTCTATTAGAAAGACACTTATATTGATTTCATTGTCTGTAAATAAAATCTTTCTACCTCATCATTTTCCTAGTCTATGTAACATAAAATCTTGGAAGAAAAAAATAATTTCTTTTAATTACCATTTTTCTTGCTAATCAAGTCCAGATGATGGTGATAATGACTACTACACGTACTACTACTGTTACTATGAGTTACTTTTAGCTAGCTGCATTTCTTGCATTGTGCTTTGAGATAAAAGCTGTAAACTTCCCACTGTACACAATACGAACATAATTTCAGGTTGAAGTGGCACAGTGGGCACTGCGCTGGTCTTTGATGTCTGGAGAGTGGAACTCACATTCTGCCTTTGATCTCAAGTGAAAATAAGTTTGGTAAGTCTCATTTTAGCCTCTTCTCTGCAGTGTAAGTGCTCCCACAGTTCAGCACAATTGGCATTCTCTGTTTAAGAGAGGCCCTAGAGATGGGGTGCTGTGGGGTCAGTGCTGAAATTTGCTGGCAAAGCTGAATAGAGGTGCTTGCATAACTGCTTGTGTGATGCCTGGTTTATATTTAGCACCACAGTACTAAATACCTTTGTGTTGTTAATATAAAATAATATAGTTCCAAAGCAGCTTGCAGATGAACATCTTACCTCATCCATATAAAATATTTTATTATATTATCTTATTTAAAAGACTTCTTTCTCTTCACCTGACATGCAGGTTTTTAAAATCTCTTCATCATATGATCACTCTAACAGTAACCCTTTGCTAAACCCCTTGAAGCTTGCCAAGACCACACATACTCGATAGTTCTACCTAAAGACAAACACAGTGAAACAAGATTAATTCTGAGTATTCAGTCATTATTTCAGCTTTGCTTTTACCTCATTTTTTTCAATCAGTTCTTCAAACATCCTACTCTGTCACAGTCTCTGAACATACTTATTCTTCAGCAGGTCACTGAAGATCTGGTATACATCCAAACAATCCCCAGATTTAGGAATTGGGAATCTTGTTCTATTGCTTATTGCTGTAAAAGCACCTGGTATAATCTGACCCTGCTTTTAGGAGCTATGGTGGTACATACAAACAAACAAACAAAGAAACAAACAAACAACCTAGCACAAATTAAATGTGTACGTGCAATATAGCACAGGTAAAATTTAGCAATACCTTGAGATGCTTATTGTAGAGCTTACTTGTCAATACAGAAACTTGAATATGGGGAGGAGTTTTGTGGGTGCATATTTCACAGTTCATTTTGCTATTTGCTGTGATTCAAAGGAATTCACAAAAAATGAAAGTAAAGAAAATAATGAAGACCTTATTTATTGTTTAACAGGCCAAAATCCAATTTAACTCCAATTTGTGTATGACTTCCCTCTCATGAAAGAAAATCTGTGTGTCACTGTTGCCTTTGTAATCCTTTGTATTGTTCAAAAAATGTTGAAGATTTCACAATATGTTATGAAACAAAGTCATTAACCACAACTTCAAACTGTGCCTCCTCCAATATACTTGTCATTCTATTTTATCTGATTCTTGTCATGCTATTTTATCTGTTTTATAAATAAACTGAGAATGTGGATAAAACTGAGGAACTTCCAGAAAAAACTTTGAAGTTCATCATTCCCACTTTCTTATTTTTAATAGGTGCCTCTTAATACTTGTTTACACTAGTTAAGGAGTAGGGGCTGAAGGATAAGGTGAATATGTTCAGGCAATGAGCAGCTGGAGACTTCATGAGCTGGAGGTTGTGTTGGCCATGTTTGCTATGTTGGCTGTGTTGATGGCTACTTAAAGACCCTTCTTGAGGTCTGCCTGAACTCCTGGCTCACAGCATCATGGTGTTGACTCAGCCCTTTTGGAGGAGAAAATACTGCTTTTCACAACTTTGATGATATTTTTTCTGTAATGGACACAGCAGGATTCCAAGAGCAGGGAATCTATGTTTTGCTAACCTCACAAGATCAGGAAGCAGATCCCACCAAGCTTTCTCAGGACCATGATATCATCACATTGGTGTCTGATACCTTTTTCTCCCATTCTCACTGGGGGCTTCCACTCTTACTTTTGTAGCCCTATAGTTCTTCCAAGAACTTCCAAGGATTCTTCCCAACTCTCTCATCCCTAATGCTACTTGAGCTTTGTGCCATGAGGTCTTCTTCTAGTGAGGCACCTAATTTTTTATCTCTCTGGTCCCAGGTGGCCCCACAGCTGCTCCTCCCATGGCCAGATGAAATGCAAATGAAATTCAGCAATTTTATTAATGATAATCAATTTTTACCCAAACCTGCAGTATTTGGAACATTCTATTTGTCACTTGTAGTTAAAATATTATTTGTTCGCACACAGTAAAGCAGCAACCTGCCAGAAGGCAGGAAAATAAACAGCCATGCCTCATCCCTTCGTCTTTAACACACAAGCAGCAGGTCAAACAAAGATAAAAATCTGAGGGCTTAACTCTGTCAATAACAGTTTCTGTAAAATTCTTTCCAGGCAGGAACTTTTCCATTCATTATAAACATCTGCTGAGGAAACCACATTCATTTCCTAAGGAAAAAGACGTGTAAACGTTCACCTTTTACTCTTGCTAATGTATACATAACTTTCAACCAAAAGGCTATTTATATTAATAAAAGGGTTTTAAAAATTAATCATAAAACCAAGTATCATGCTAAGTCCATAACACATGTTTAGAGCAATGTAAATATTTAGGTAATTTAATTAAACCTATTAAACCTTTCCAAATCATGTAGCTACCCATTAGCAGTTAATTATAAGACATTCCATGCTTTTATAATATCATTAAAACTAATTTCAAGGAGCTATTATTGTAGAACTGGGAAGACATCTATCCAGGTTTAAAGGTTAATCAGCTGTTCGGCATATTTTAGAAGCATAATATCTATCTCTGAATGTCTAGGACAGGAAACGTATAAACAAATACTGACCAAACCAATACTTGGACTCCAAATAGGTTCAAACCTTTCTCACCTTTGCTGTGTAGGCATGCCTGAAGTCTGTACACTCTGTGGTTGACATGGAGTATCTGGATCTTGGTATTTATTTCTTCCTGAGAAACTAAAGCTTCACTTGTCCACATAGAGGAGTGTGAGACAGTTTAATAGATCCTTTGACTCTCTCGTGGGCTATTGGCTTTGTGAATCCCAGTGTGAGCACCAGAAAGAATGGCTGTGCCTTCTTTTACCCTGAATTTTTGGGATCTGTTGGACCTGAACCCTCATATCCTTCAGTTCTGCAGGACATCAGGTGGCTGGACTGCCACAAAGGGAAGACTAGCCCATGGACAGATGTAAGGTAGTACTGGTGGGTATGGGTAAATGCAGAAAAGTCTTATCTCTCACACCAAATCATACACAAACAGGCTGTTTCAGGATGCATGAAGCTGTGCCAGCATCTGGTAGGTGGTGCCAGGGAGCAGAATGGTTCTCTTGTTATCGAGGAAGAGGCAGTCGCAGAACTGCTGGGAAACTTGGATATTTATAAATCAATGGAACCAGATGAGATCCATCCCAGGGTGATGAGGGAGCTGGCAGACGAGCTTGCAAAGATGCTCTCCATCATTTACCAGCTGTCCTGGCTCACTGGTGAGGTTCTGGATGACTGGAAGCTGGCCAATGTGACACCCATTCACAAAAAGGGTGGGAAGGAGGATCCTAGTCCTTACAGGACAGTTAGCCTGACCTCAGTACCAGGTAAGATAATGGAGCAGTTCATACTGAGCGCTATCACACAGCACTTACAGGATGGCCAGGGGATCAGAGCCAGCCAGAATGGGTTTAGGGGGGGTCAGTCATGTTTGACTAACCTGATCTCCTTCTATGACCAAGTGACCTGCCTGGTGGATGTAGGAAAGGCCATGGTTGTTGTCTATTTGGACCTCAGCAAGGCCTTTGATGCTGTCTCCCACAGCACACTCCTGGGAAAGCTGGCAGCTCACGGCTTGGACCCGAGCACTCTGTGCTGGGTTAGGAACTGGCTGGATGGCCGGGCCCAGAGAGTGGTGGTGAATGGTGCTGCATCCAGCTGGGGCCAGCCACCAGTGGTGTCCCTCAGGGGTCTGTGCTGGGGCCAGCTCTGTTCAATATTTTTATTGATGACATGGATGAGGGCATCGAGTCCTTCATTAGGAAATTTGCTGATGACACTAAGCTGGGTGTTTGTGTTGATTTATTGGAAGGTAGAAGGGCTCTGCAGAGAGGCCTGGAATGGTTGGATGGGTGGGCAGAGTCCAACAGCATGAAGTTTAATAAGTTTAAGTGACAAGTTCTTCATTTTAGCTCAAAAATCCCCTTCAACATTACAAGCTGGGGACAGTGTGGTTGGACAGTGCCCAGGCAGAAAGGGACCTGAGGGTGCTGGTTGACACCAGACTGAACATGAGCCAGCAGTGAGCCCTGGGGCCAAGAAGGCCAATGGCATCCTGGCCTGCATCAGGAACAGTGTGACCAGCAGGCCCAGGTAGGTCATTCTTCCCCTGTACTCAGCACTGGTGAGGCCACACCTTGAGTGCTGTGTCCAGTTCTGGCCCCTCAGTTTGGGAAGTACGTTGGGACACTTGAGCGCATCCAGGGGAGGCAATGAGGCTGGTGAGGGGCTTGGAACACAAATCCTGTGGGGAACAATTGAGGGAGCTGGGGGTGTTAAGTGTTCCACAGTTAAGCCTGGAGAAGAGAAGGCTTAGAGGTGACCTTATCACTCTCTACAACTTCCTGAAGGGAGGTTGTAGGCAGGTGGGGGTCGGTCTCTTCCACTGGGCAGCAACTGACAGAACCAGAGGACACAGTCTCAGGCTACATCAGGGAGCATATAGGTTGGATATTAGGAAAAAAATTTTCACCAAAAGAATAAAAAAGTCCTGGAATGCTCTTCTCAGGGAAATGGTAGAGTCACCATCTCTGGATGTGTTTAAAAAAAGACTGAATATGGCACTTGGTGCTATAATCTAGATGAGGTGTTAGGGCATTTGCTGGACTCGATGATCTTAGAGGTCTCTTCCAACCTCTATATTCTGTGATTCTGTGATTCTGTGATTCTGTGACTCTGTGATCACTGAAAACACTGAACAAGCTTTTTCTTTTTTTTAAAATTTTCCTTTTTTTCCTTTTTTCTTTTTTTTCTTTTTTTTTTTTTATTTTTCTCCAATTTGCGTACTTTTCCCACTTTGAGATTTACCTGAATGGCTCTTGTCTCGGGGTTTTTACCTGTGGCATTGACATCCCAACATGCTGATGAGTGTTGATTCTTACAGACTGTCTGAATTCAGCAAGGAGGATTATGGTGCCAGGGAAGAAAAGAGTAGGAAACAAAGAAGAACCTGTCAGCCTGCTGGAAGGAGACTCTGCTAATCCTCTTTGGGGATATCCATGCTGCTTTTCAAATAACTTGTTTGTGGTAAGAGTGATTTTGTTAGAGATAATATATAAGGCATTTTCTCATAAGCAGTGGGTCCATTGAGACATGGAGACATAGGAACTAGCCAAATAAATATTAAGGAAGGAGAACTAGCTAGACAAAACTGAGAGATAATGTAGAGGACAGATGACCTGGTAGCTTTAGTATTGATATAAATTTGCAAAAGTCACTTCCCTGCTCTGCCAAAAAATTTCCTGTGTGGCCACATGCAAACTGCTGAAGCCAGGTATTACAAGGAGATTATGGTTTACAGCTTAACCTTAGGCAAACACAGTCTGTCTGCAAATTTCACAAGAAATTAGGTACCTAATTAGGAGCAGTTGTCTAAATACCTTTGTGAACACTGCCTCCAGCATATTTGTGCTCTACTGCTGAATGCACATCTATTCTTCTCAGAGGCATTGGAGGAATGAAGACCTTAAGCAGTAGGCTGACAGGGAAACATGTTTTGGGCACACCCATTATTTTTCTCTGTGGACTATAATGGCAGATTGTAGATGTCACACTACAATGTGTATTAAACTCATCAACTTGTTATGGGACATAAATACTGCTTTTTATGGTTGAAAAGCCCCTAGAGGTTAGTGTCATGACTTTACTTTTAGAAAAAGAGTAGTGAATAAAACCTAGTGGCATATACCCACTGAAGTAATCTCTGGGAGTGCAAAGATGTGGCTCACAGAAGTCACATATAGTTTTGTAGAACAACCACATTTTAATATTATCTCATTTTCCCTTTTTGTTGTTTGAGCATTAACCCTAAGTGAATGTGATTGTTTAAGGAGAATCCTATCTGCTTTTTTGTCATCATAAATTGGATTTTTTTATTGCCTGTTGTTACAAGCAGTGGGTGGCAAAATGTGTAGGCTGAAGTTCAGTCCAAGAGATGATGAGACTGAGCTGGTGCTTTACTCTATTTTGCTGTTAGCTTCTTGTGTGGAATTGGTCTTGTTTTCTACATGCTACACTACATCTTGACATAAAAGGCACACAGTTCACTTCATGATGAGCCTGACAAGTTAGATTAAGATGCAAGTATGTGGCTGTGCCAAGGCTGTTATTAGAACATTTATGTTGCCAGAGTGCAGTCTCATTCAAATTTAATACCCAGCAGACCTATCTCTGACAGACCCAATTTTACTGGTGTTTTAGATTGGTTTGTACAATTGCCCTCATCCTTAGGCCAGGTCATAGTTCCTTGACACAAATATACACTAAACTTTGAGAAAAAAACCCCACTCCTTATCTGTGGAAGGAATGTGAAGTGCCAGAGTAATGGAATAAAAAATACTTAAATTATAACAATATTTAAAAATACTTGTTCCGGGTTTACATGTTTTCAAGTTACCTAGTGGACATGCAGTTATCCATTAGTCATGGATGGTTGCCCTCTGACAGGCACATGTATAGGCTGTGTGTGTACCTCTATGGCAGATGCAAATTAAATTAAATTTGCACGCTCACTGTTTTCCATTTTAAAGGCCACCAACAACTTTCTTGGGGGAGCAGTGAGCCCTGGTTAGCTGATTGACAGGCCTGTAAACTCAGCCCTGGCTTTGGTAATGAAAGTAAGCTCTGCCTAGTCCACTTTATCAGGGTCTGCATTTTAGATTGCCAACACTTCCTGAGAGCTGCATCAAATACAGAAGATCTGCCAACAGGTTTGGCACTACAATTACCTACACCTCCAGGGCTTATAGACTTATGTCTGCTGAAAATAAGCACATGGAAAGGCCTAATTCAGAAAGGGAAAAGATTTGGTAAACAGCTAGCGCTGATCAAATCCAAATCACAATGGCACCTCTAAATGAACAGTTCATTCTGAAACTTGGGGTCAAAATCTTAGAGCCTCAAGGTGTTTTCACTAACCCAAAAATGTTTTATCTTTCTGTATTTTGTTCTGAACATTACAGTATAAAGAATACTTAGATTTGGAGACAAAAGTCATCACTAAGGTATATTTGTAGTAACTGTTGGAGTGTATCAGGTTTGTCCCATTGATATAATTTAAAATGTATCTTGGGACAGCCAACTGACCATTCTCAGCTCGTTCTAAGAAATGAGCAGGTACCAAAGCATCTAGACCTTTTTGCATTCTCACACATGAAACTGAGCATAAAGTCAGTCATCTGCTAAAAGGTTTTGGAGAGTAGTAAAATTGAAGATGAAAAAGGTCTGGGAAGGCAAGGAAAAATATTGAAATATTTAATTAAAAGGTAAAAAGAAATGTACATCAGAAAAGCAGTGAAAAAACCAAAGTTATCAACTAGTTTTTCAACATTTTATAACCCCAGTGCAGCATTAATTTCAGATAAACATTAAACGATCATTAAGGTACTCAACTAATCAACTTGGCCACTGCGTAAGGGGAAAAGTAAAACATCTGGGTTTTAACTATTTAGTTATAAAACTAATGATTATAACTATATTATATGATATAGTTTTTATATATAACTATATATATTATTATAACTATAATAGTTAGTTATAAAACTAATGATTCCTAATTATTTTTTGCCGAGTTTCTGATTTTATTTTGTGAAGTAAGTCATGTTGCTATATACACAAAGAAACAAGTACACTTTATACAAATAATCAGGATGTATTGGCAAAAAAATTCAGGTCTTTGAGACATAGGCAGTTATGAGAGAATTCGTTATACTTTCTTTTCTCTTGTAAAATTTTGTGGTCAGAGAGGACTTTTGTAGAAACCAGAGGAATTTTACAAAAACCAGACACTTCTATCTCCCTGGTGTCTCACTCTTCAACTTGCCAAGAGGTTTTAAAAACATGTATGTATTCTTTGCTTAAAATAACAGTGTTTATTTCACCCTGACAAATATGTGCCAACTGTTTTATCCTCTAAAAAGATTAGTAAAATCTTTAAGTTAGAATCAGTAGAGGCGTGTAGAAACTTGCTTGGATTAAATACTGCACGGATCTTTTACTTTCTTCTCCTGTCCCCAGTTTCTCTCTTCTGCATTCATTCAAAAAGGCTTGCAGTAAAACTGCATACAAGTTTTACTAAGAAACATCTCTGCATTAGCAGAAGTGAGAGGCAGTTACTGTGACATGTTCTACTACTGATTGTGCTACTCATATATTTGCTGTCAGTATATTTTGGCTAATGGTCTGCCATAGCTGGAAACATTGAAATCCTGAACACTCGACATATTGCAGTAACAAACTATACACATATGTACAACATACGTGTACACACACACTCACACATATGCATATGCATATGCATGCATACATTCTCATATATATTACACTGCAATGAGGACCAGGGCTTCTAAATTCTGTAAGATCTTTGTACAGATCGTAAATCAACTTATTATGAGCTTTTCTGCTTCAATGTTATGAAATTGAGCCAAAAGTGTTTAACATAATATGATGTGACTTAAGCCAAACATGAAAAAGCATAAGAAGAATGTTCAGCTGGGAGAGAATTCATGAGGACCAAACAAGAAGTGCTTTCATAAATCTGCTTGCACATGTTAAGATGAAGACAAAAAATTAAAAGTCTGTTCAAGTGTAAGAAGGGAATATTTTGCACATGTAAACATGGCATAGCTTCATGATTATATGATGATATTAAGGGGGAGAAGTAAACAGTGCGAATAATAAACATCGCAGAGATTATTAATGCAATCACAGTGGGCTAGGAACACCCCTGGAATAATGCACGCTCTGCTGGGCTCTGTCATGGGGGCTGCAGGGCTGGCTTCCATCGGCTGGAGGAAGCTGGAACAGGAAGGGTTCATGAAGGCTCTGCAGTGAGCAGAGGCAGATGAAGAGCTGCAGCAGGGAGGTGCCAAGTGTGAGCATAACAAGACACCCTTTCCTGCATTGCCAAAAAACGTTCACCTCAAAGCAGGGTCATGATAGACAAGAACTTTAAACCTTCAATGGGAGAAATATAGAAGTTTAAAGAACAGATTTCCTCAAGTCTGACAATAAATCAAGTGGAAGAACCTGGATCTCCTTACCACTAAAATTACATTTACACTCCTCAAAGATAATACAGAAAACATCTGGGTACTTACATTCAAAGTGATTCCAAAAGTTAGGTTATTCAATGTCAAATTACTTGCATACTATGTCTGAATGATGGCATGCAAAGATAGCTCACAGCTAAGCTCATAGCTTATTCTTTCCTTTGCATCTGTTCAACTTTAAACAGATAACTTCATCAACATTCAGAGAAAAGCTTCTAATAAATGGAAAAGATATTAAAGTACATTTTCAGCAAAGCAGTAGATATAAACCAGGAAATACTGGGTGAAATGCTGAAAACTTCATGCCTAATAATCTGAAAAAGGCAGGAGAAAATAGTCTAGAACTATTTTCCAGACCTGCTTTCTCATGGTGTGAAGTGCAAGAAGTTGCTGAAATCTATTTATTAATCTATTTATTTTATTGAAGAGTATATGACTTGGAGGAAAATTTTAACAGTAGTAAAAACTATTCAGTTTGTTTAGAGACAAGAGTGAGTGGAAGATTATGGCACTTAAGGAGGAAAGACTGTCTTTAGATCAGTGTCTTCTCTTGCCTTTTGAATATCAGGATCCACTCTTGAGCTCTCCACAAGATGCAGAGGGATCTTTCTGCATCATTTTTACCTCTTGTAGTAAGGGCAGCCAGCTCATGGGCTTGCTGTCACAGACAGAAGGAAAAGGAAAAATAGCTGATGTGGGGTACACAGCTGTGTGCTAAAATATGGTAGAGCCACCTCTGCTTAAGGCCATCCTGGATACCAGGCTGCTACAGATATAATGGAGAACTTTGGAAAAGCTCAAAGGTGAAGATATTTTATTGACAAAATAATGATAATGAAGAAAAGCTTAAACTGAAAGAGGGTAGATTTAGTTTGGATATTAGGAGAAATTCTTTACTGTGGGGATGGTGAGGCACAGGAACAAGTTGCCCAGAGAAGTTGTGGATGCTGCATTCCTGGAAGTGATCAAGGACAGATTGGATGGCGCTGAGAGCAACCTGGCCTAATGCAAAATGTCACTGTACATAGCAGGGGATTTGGAGATAAGTGGTCCTTACGGTCCTTTCTAACCCAAACTATTCTATGATTCTTAAGAACAGAGAAATCAACTTACATGAAAGCTTTTAGAAGTGCATTGAAAGATTAGGTTCAAAAATGGGTTCCTGTAACAACTAGAAGTTTGAGAATGTTTGACTGATTTGAATTATGTAGATTATATTTTTTATCAGATTTTTATGTTCATTTGAGGCTAAAAAAGTTTAATGGATTGTCATTGTTTAGTGGTTGAGTGTCTACTGATTGCAGTAAATTAAATCCACTGTTTTTAAGAAAAACATATGTATGAACATATACAGACGTGTATACAACATTTTCATATGTTGTTCATACATGAATACAACATATACATACATGTATGAACATATGAATAACAGCATATACCCATTTATGGGTAGAAGACAGACACAACATTTTACAATGGCTTAACTCACACTTAAGGAGTAGGTGCAGAATTATTTCTAACAACCTGGTTTAGAAGGCAGAGAGCCTCTTTATTTGTGTGCTTATGTCAAAGTCCTCTCAGCTCATTTTCTCAGTTCTCAAGGTGGATCTTCTACAAAGAAAATGAAAAGATAACTCTGTAAAAAGATAAAAGATCATTCATGAGTTTTTATGTTTCAAAGTATGCGTAATAGATGATGATACAACATTTCAGTCAACATTCCTTCCTGTTGTGGTCTTTCAGGTGTTCTAGGTTTAGTTGCGGTGATATAGACTTTTAAAAAATTGTATTTCCACAGCAAACTAGAGGAGAGTACAAATAACCTGCACAATGTCCCTCCTGCCTTTAGAATTTAGAAATGAGTAAAAATACACTCCCTGTCTCCTCTGCTTCCATGTTCAACAGTCCTATCTACATTCTCACACATGTTATCAATCACTCCACATCCATCTTAATAGAGTCAAACTTCACTCTCTTGCCTTTCAGCACCATGCATACTCTACATATTCCTGTAGGTCACCAACTTTCCTAACTATCTTGCAACTTAAACTTTCATCTGAAATCCACTTAATTGAACAATGGCCCTAACAACCAAAACCAGGCACAATCTGTTAATGTGTTTCTCTTTTCAGTGGAAAACAATAAATGATGTCATGGTTGGACATACTTTTTGAAATGACCAGTAGAGATTATACTTTCTGAGGTCCAGAGCTTTTTAACAGTAATTTTCTTGCCCAATTCTTCAATATGTCTGAACAGATTTAAATATAACATTGTGCCTAAAATATTTCAGAAATCTAAAGCCTGTTATGTAAAATGCTATTCTTTTCATTTCGTTGTTCACATCACATTACAAGCAACAGTGGCAGATGCCATGCTTGAAAGGAAAATATTTTTTAAAAGAGATTAGAGAGATACAAAACAACAGAAAATGTGTCTTTTGTTGTTTATTTATAATTGTGAGTTACCATCAGAATATCCCCATGACCCTACCAGCGCTCTGTTGCTTATGCTACAAGAGGAAGTGCATCTTCTAGTGTATCCTTTTTGGTACTATTCCTTAAATGAACTGTTCCAGACAGACTTGGTTTTGGATGATTGAATCACGCTTTAAACAAATAGTATCAGATGCGGGATGTGCAGGCACACACACAAGCTTCATCCCAAGATCCGACTTGCTGTAATCCCAAGATTATACTTGCCTCCAAAGTTAAAACCTAAGATTCAGAACAAATTCTTTGCTTTATAAATGCAGCAGCTGTCTGTTCACACCTTTCATGGGCTGCTTGGGCCACCCAGATGAAGCAGTCACAAATCAAAATGGAACTCCCATCATGCTGTTAAACACTCCCCAAAGATAAGAGCAACAGGCCTGTAACATCGATTATCTCACCCACAAGAGACAGCAGTGGGGTTTCAGAGT
The DNA here is from genome assembly GCF_047830755.1 of Zonotrichia albicollis. Taxonomy (NCBI): domain Eukaryota; kingdom Metazoa; phylum Chordata; class Aves; order Passeriformes; family Passerellidae; genus Zonotrichia; species Zonotrichia albicollis. Next base: position 128,209,502 of record NC_133819.1, read on the forward strand.
ATCTTGTTCTTCTGACAGTTTGTGTTAAAATAAACCAGATTGAGGGACAAAGAAGTTCAAATGTAAAAAAAAATGGTCAAATCTGTGTGGCTGTTGTGCAAAAAACCAGAGTTGTACGTGAGAACATAGCAAACTCAAATGGAACTGTTTTTATGACTGGGCAATGACATGGCAAATGCATTTAACTTTGGTGATGGGCTTCTACTTCTACTAGTAAGGAAAACCACTGAATTGTTTTGGGGGAGATTTGAGCTACACATGAGTTTGTTCTATATTTCCATGACTGGGTTTGGAAAAAGGAAAACGCATCTACTCTTTTGCTGTGCGTTAGCAGTACTTCTCCCAGTCCTTTTCTTTGGAATTTTATAAGTTAAATCAATCAATTTAATTTACTTAAGAGCCAAGCAGGAATGTCAAGAAAGAGCTTAGATGGGTGGGAGAACTAATAAAACTTGCCCATCCTTTCATTAGGTCATCTTTCGTACCTACTTCTCTTCCTATGCATCATGACCAGTGTTCCAGAACTCCAACTAAGTCTCAGCTGGGCATTTAAATTACAGTCATCTTAATATGTGTTTTCCAGAAAAATAAGCTGGACAGTGGCAAGGCTCTCACAAGGCTGCTGTGAACAACATACACTACCCTTCAGGTTTACTTAAAAGCATTTCATGACAGAAAGTACTAAGTGAGGGAATACCCTATGGGTCTGCCTTTTCTGGCTTTTTTCCATCACTTGTACTGCACACATCAACTTAGGTGCTGAGAACAGGTCAAGGTTTGTTGAGAATTGACATATTCACTGTGCTGGCTGTAATAGAGCACATTGTCATTGTAGGACACAATGAGCAAATTTCAGATCATTTGGCAGTAATATTCCTAAACTCATGCTTTGTATATGTATTTATACATACAGTGGTGCCAATGATATTTTTTATCTACTGTGCATGTTACTACATTTTTACTATGTTTTATAGTCTTTTTTACAGTAGAAACATTGTTATTCAGTAGTAACAGAAGTAATCTTGACCTGTAGCATAAATAGGAGTAGCCATAGCTAATAGTGGGTATGAAAGAGGTAATACATCCACCAGTGTTGCAAGAAAAATAATTGAGGCTACTTGTTTCCTTTCTGCTTTTGCCAGATGAGCATAAACACATGATGAAGAAAGGTTAGAAAATCAGTATTGCATGTTCTATTTCAGCTTTTCTCTAACAAAACCCAAAGTCCAAACAAATGAAGCAGAAGTAATGTCTAGTTGTTATCACTAGTATTTTTGTTATGCCTAAGGTTCAGAGAACAGAAAGCAAATAAAAATAAAAAGACATTTTAATTAGAGGAAGGATTTCCAATTGGGAATTTTTTGAATTCTCAACATTTCCAGTGATTCTCCAAAGTAGTAATTAACACCAAAACACTACTTTTAACTGCAATTTGAAGAATTTATTGTACATGACCTAATGCCTTAATTGCAAGGTTCTGTTATACCTGGAATAGTTTACTTCTTCTTTCTTCAGTTTACCAGGGTAAAAGATCCTCTGCATGATAATTTCATACAATGTGTTAACTTAATCTGTTAATAAGGAAATAACAATTAGGTAAAAAAAGGTGACATTTCTTACAAAAACTGTTCATTTTTTACTTTTTCCTCATTAACATTTGTAAGATTTTAATCTGAAATAATTATAATTTTTGTAGCTGGTTCTGACTGTGGTTGTGACAACTTTTGTTGTTCTTTGCTTTCATTGGACCTTTTCTAACAGTTGTGTTTTTCCTTTCCACTCTAGTGTAGCAGTAGTTATGTTTCTTTTAAAAGAAGACAACTTGACACTGCAGATCTGGCTAGAGGTCTGCTGCACAAACCCTCTCTGCATTTGTTCTCACTTGTCAGGGTGATTTTTACCATCCACATTCAAAGCCTCTGAAATCTACATGGCCTCCCATGTCACAGGTTGGTGTTCCCAGGCATGGTTATAAGAATCATACATAAAGAACAACCTTCCCTGGTTTTTATTTAATATTATGATAGCAGCACAATCCTGCTCCTTCTTTTTTTTTCCTCTGGGGAGGATTTCATAAGCTTCCTATCAGTGTTTCTAAGTCTGTATAACACTAGACAGCCGTGTGCCTCTCCACTCTCAATGTGATTTTGAAGGCAGGCTCTGGAAAGTTGATAACAATGTTTCACAACCTTCGTGTCTGGAAGCAGTTTCCCTTGATTGAAGTCATATAAGTTCAGCTAAGTTGGAGTGTGTTGTAAATATTTATCTGGCAGTCTGACATATAAAGTTGTTCTGAAATTACAAAGTACATTCCTGGCTTTCATGTATTATTACCACTTTTTTCAATACACTTGTGAGTGATATTATTTTGAGAACTTTCTATAAGTGACTTATCATTGCTTGTTAAAGTTCTCACACTCTGTTGTACAGTCATTTTTTAGGATGGTAGCTCTTGAGTTATATTACTCCCCTATCTTCTAAAACATAAATGTGTGATTATTCCAGAAGTGCAACAAGAATTTATACAATGAGGTAAGCATGGTTTGTACATTTGATTTTGAAATCTGGTTTTGTGGCACTTATTTCCATGTAGGGATACAGATGTTTCCTATTGCTGGCAAATGGACGGTGATGACAACTCTCTAATCATTAGGTCATTTGTCATTACCTATCAAATAATTATATGTAAAGTAATGCTTCTGGGTAGAGACTCTTTCTCAGAAGCAGAAATAATTCAACTCCAACTTCTTCTGTGATTTCTTGGGATTTTTTCAATTATATTCAAAAATGAATTCTGTGCTCTGCAATGTGCTGCATCTGAAAAGTACAATTTTCCCTTACAGGTATAAGACAGGTTCAATAATATTAGTATAAATAGCATTATGATGAGCAGTGCATTGCTGCTGAGCTCTTGTTTGGAGTCCTTTCAAGTCCAAACATAGTTTTGAGGCAAAGCATATTTTGCAAGGTTTCTTAGTGGGTTTTAATGTGAACTGTTTCTCTGAGTTTTTGAAGAGCTTTTATGGAAAGAAGGAGAAAGGGAATTGAGGCGATAATTTCGCTAATTTCAACAAACATTTATAATTTCTTGGCTACATACCTAGGAAACAAACACATAAACACTTGGCTATATACCTACGAAAATTTTTGACTTATAATACTGGGTTAAGGTCTGTTCTAGTTTTGGTGTTGTGGGGCTTTTAAAACTTTTTTTAATTTAAAAAAAAATTAAATTACCTAAAAGGCAGTAATTATTCCGAGAGGCCTACCTCAGGCTCAATTGAAAACATTGCTGCTTCTTTTTCTTCAATCCTGATTGGCAGCAAAATAAAAAATAATCTGAGAATATTAGGAGAGAATATTAACAACTAAATACTCCTCATTTCAAAGCATTAAATTTAGTCATTAAGGCAGATGCATATTCAAGAAACCTAATGCACAAGGAAAAGTTTTGCCATTAATTTGCAAAAATTAATCCTAACCTGACAATAATTCTGTGTAAACAGAGTACAGATTCTCACATTACATATTAAAAAACAGTTAAAATATGGTCAAATAGATCTAGCCATTTAAGATCCACGTTACTCATGAAAACAAACTAGTTGTAGTGTGGTAACTCTGTGTGCAGAAAAATAATTATTTTCCTTTGGTCTTTTAGTGTTTGGATAAGAGGCAGCTGAATATCTGCAGAAAGAAACAAGTTTGATAAGAATTATTTGGACCAGCCAAAAAAAAATTGCTTTCTGCAGCTTGTGATAGCTGGTCAGAATAATCCCCAAAAATAGAGAAACTATGAAAACAGTAATAAAGGTAAAAAGAACTTAAATTCTTTTCTTGTTCTATTTGCCAGCACCCAAATAGGCACTTCTGAGACAGTATAATGTTATTCAGAATTTTATGCTGCTGTAATAATGCCATTTAATATTTTACACTCTGTATCAAAGGGTGTGTCATGCAAAAAAAACCTCAAAGAAATTTCCTGCTGATATATATGTAAACAAATCGGCTTTGACCATTTTCAAGAAATTGCTGTTGAGAGAACACAAAGTTCCATAAAGACTATGCTGTCTCCCTAGGTGATTGCATTCTTTGTAAATGTACAAGAAAATAATGTTTTGATTAAAATTTGTCTGCATTTAATTTTAAAAGCTTACATGAAAATTGCTGCTTTTTCAACATTTGGACAAATTTTTACTTCGTATTTTAGATCTGAGTGCAGTAAAGCCCTTGAGTCTTTATGGAAATATGATTTCAGGAATGTCACTGCTGAAATCTTTAAACTCCTCAGCCAAAAAAAAAAAAAAAAAGCGTAATTATCTGCTGCTATGGCTTTATAAAAACATATGTGCTGTCAGACTGGTAACTCACTGATATCTGATTCTGCAAAGGGAATCCCTATTGTGACATCTTTCTTCACCCAGAAAATTTTAAAATTCTGTGGAGCCAAGCACATTTGATAACTTATTTGCACTGGAAGAAACTGTGTGTGCATATGTGTGTGTGTGTAACAGACTGCCATTTGATCCAAATCACCAGTATGACCCAGCTAAATATGTGGTCTCATATGAGCAACAGTTGAAAACTTATCCTCCAGCATATATCTGACAGCAATTCAACAAGATATTGATTCAGTATGTTATGGTAGTATCACTTTCCGTGAAGGTATTGCTCAAAGACCTCAATATAATCACATTAGCAAGATCACAAACTGCTTAAAGCAGAATGAATCATATTGACTTTATACCCAAGAGCTGTGATACAGAAGACTTCTTAAAAAGTAGTTAAATGTTAAAACTGAAAATTTAAATCTAGGAGCTTGGTGTTCTGTTCTTGGTTCTTTCTTCAGAGTGTTGGTATGGAGTGTTTGGCCGGACACTAAACCTCCCTATGCTTTTCCTGCACCTTTTGTTAGCAAGTTAGACTGAGGTTTCATTTTTGCTCTTATTGTCTTTATGGAATACTTTGCAACCCTAAAGAGGGAAAATTAGCATTACATGTGTAAAGTCAAAAGGTCATTATTGTATGTAAGTTATTATACCAATTCATTTCAATCAATAAAAGCCTTAGAGGGTAGCAATGTATTTCTTTCAGCTGAGGTTGAAGATACAGTGTGACAGGCAGAGCTTGCATTTTACTGTGGTTCACATCTAGTTCACTGAAATGATCAGTTCCTGCTTTTTCTGTCAAAAGCAGATTATAGACAAGATAGCACCAGTTTAATCCAAGTGACTGATTTCTGTATTCCAAAACCTGAGATTTTCACACAGTGGTGGCAAAGACCAATGGACTTGTTGGCTGCGTTGGCAGCTGTTTTGCCACACTACAATATTCACAGTATTTTGGCTTGAATACTTTGCAGAAGTGTATTACAGAAGTTACATCCAACAAGTGTACACTTTGTATTGACACTACAATGAAATTATTTTACTTGCTTCAAGTAGTAATTGAAGTGCAAATATTTTTCTAGAGAGAGTAAGGTTTGTGTATGGTCCATTATACAATGAGAGTTTAACAGTAAAGCATCTTTGTTTCTGTCACTTAGGTCTCTGCGCTTTGGCTGGTGCTAAGATTTCAAGCCTTTGGGATCCTCTTTGATGTAAGTGAAACACTTCTGAAATTGCTCTCCTCCAAACATTAGATAATTCACTGATTTATGCAGGTATTCTACTGGTTAAAGGAAATGTTATTATTTTTGTATTGTCATTTTTGCTCCTGCTAATCTTTTAGTTGAAAATCTATGCTGCTAAAGCTGAGTTTGTGGAAATCACTAGAACAATGGCATTGGGTTGAGTGCTGAAGAAAGAATAAAGTCAGTTTTGCTTAAATTTCATATGGGATAAATATTTGAATACCTATTTCTCTGTTCCAAGAGAGCTCTCCTAATGTTACAGACATCTAAAAGTACATATTTTCTTACTCTGGGTTAAGGAAAGTAAGGAAAACCTTACTGGGTTTTCCTATTTTGCTGTTTTCCTCTCCTGCTTTTACTCTTGTTAGTATTGCATTAGCATGCCATGGTTTAACACTCTTATCACATCAGAGGTGGTGATACACTCCATTCCTGTTGCATGCAGCACAGAACTGACTTATTCCTAAAGGGAAAAAGAAGAAGAAAAGAAAAAATGATTCAATAATATATTAAATGCAATGTTAAAATGTAAAAACATATCTACATTAGTAAGAGGAGAGGTTAAAACATACCTCAGAGATTAGACTGCTGTTTTTAAATGTGTGATCTAGTGATTTCTTGTGGCTGTGGTACTCTTGTCAACTACAAGCTCCACTTGCCCAAAGCAAACTTCTTTTATGTTGCACAAAAACTTATCAAGTAATATATTAATTAAATATAGCAATATATTTATATTACTAAAATGAACAACCTCTTGATATAAAATATCCTTCACAGAGATTTAGTAAAACTAAATTTACACCTTGAAGATTTTATGTAAGTTCTGTAATATTTTGTTTTTTTCACTGGTCCTCAGCATTAATGGGGTATTATTAAGTTAAGAAGAGGGACTGTATGGTGCTCTTCATTTCTCTTAAAGCTTTCAAAGCATATTCCACCTTAAAATCAAGTCTTGTTACAGTTTGAAATGCCAGAGATCAGAGATTTGTGGCATTGTAGGTGAAAGACTCAATTTCAGTAGAAGAAAACATAATCTATCTTCCCTCTGTACTCTTGAGAACCTGTCCCAGCTGGATCTTGGCAGTGTTAAAGGTATCCATCACTGCGAACTATGCTTGTCTGGAAGCAGCACACCAATCTGCCTGTTTTAGAAGCCCTGATTTAAACATTTCCATTTCATCACCACACATGAGTCTCCATACATGAAGTCACAAGCCTTCTCCCAGAGAAGCACTTTGTAATCTTGTTAGAAGCTGGTGGAGGTGGACATGGCTGTGTGCCTCTCCCTGAGCATCTCCAGAGGGCTGGCCTGAGCAGGTTTTGTCAGACACAAGGAATGCTGCTGTGAACTTCACAATTATTAGGCCAAAAAATTACAGACTGTGCCTGTCACCCAAAATACAGCAATTTACTTCTGATGACTAATGTTCTGGTAGCAAACTGCACATAATCTATTTTGATTTACTGTGATTATGGTATGTCCTCTCCAATGGCTTTTTTCTCATTTTCAATGAGCTTAGACGTATGCTTCTCCCTAGACCCCTTAAGTACAGCCATGAGCTGGAGAGACATATGCATGTGATTAATCAGTGGATGATGAGAAATCAGTACCCTGCACTCATTATTTTATGGTGATTAAAATTTCCTAGTTATTAATGATTCATGGCTTTGAGGTGTGTAGAAAATTCAACATCTGAATAACAACGGGCACAGGTGAATGGGGATGAGGCTTTCTATGGGAAATTTTTGTTTAAGCCTTCCTTGCCCAGAAAATGAAAGCTGGGGCTATCACTTACACCAATAGAGGGCTGTGGGATTGGACTTCATCACAATGGCCAGTTCTGTCAGCTCAGCCAAAAATAACTTGGAGGAGTAAAAGAATTAAAATGTTAACTTACCCAGAGAAAGAAAAATAATCTGCTATTTCTACAAACAGACTTTCACTGTCTCTCTGTAGCTGCCTCAGCAGTACTCAGTAGTATAAGAAAGAGGTTTTAGTTGTTATTAAAGACCATATGAAAATAAATGCAGAAGCATCCTCTGAAATATGAGGCTGATTGATATTCTTTTGCTTTACAAACATGGATGAATAATACATCATTGCACAGCTTTTGAAGGATTCAGTGGTGCTCGTTACAGATTTTTAGTTATCTGACAAACACATGAGATGCATAAAGAATTTTTTCTTCTGAAATGTTTAAAGCTGGGTATGAGGATTTAAGTGCTAAATGCTGAGATGCCTCTTATCGAATAAGATGTAATTATCAATGTGTTTTAATGTTACTATGTTACTACATTGGTAACATTTGAACAGGAACAAAAATATTGGTTCCTTTTCTTTTGTGAGATGCATATCACTTACCTGCAGCTTATGGTTGTACATATACACTTGGAGGTATGGATGAATGGGACTTGGAAGCTGACATGAAGTTAGGAAGATATATGGCAAAAACCTGCAATTAGCAGTGTTTGTTCTTTTCATCTACTGCTTCTCTCCTATAATGGAGATAAGTAATGGTTGGGTAAAATAAATGGACTGGTCAACCTGTTTCCAGAGAGAGAGTAATAAGATTATTGGAATTTAGCAAATGCTATTTCAAATGGTTGTTGTATTTTATTTCTAAAAACTGTCTTACTGAAATATATGACGGACTGTGACACTCCATCTGTGAATCTGTCTGTGTCCAGAGTGTTTCCCAGGACCTCTTTAAAAGAATACTTTCGTATGCCAAGGGTTTCTTTGTCATTACATAGCTCTAGATTCTGGAAATATATTCATCAAATGGCTATGGGTCATGGCATCCCATCATTATTATCTAAGAGATGGTTTAGTGAAAATCTGGCTCATTTTTTTCCATCACATCAAGTTATGAACAACAGCTAATGAAAACTAAGTTTTGAGAGAGGTCTCAAGAGTGTATAATTTTCTAATTAGATTGATGTCTAGATAAAATTAACACTGAGGTAGCCAAATATTTTGATGGGGATGAACAGGGGCTACATAATTCATGCACCAAACTTGGGAGCTTGCTTCTCTCTCTTCCTCTTTTACTGGAGCAGTGGAACTTCTTTAACCCACACTGATGACAGAAAGATTTGTATGACCATATTATTGTGAATTAGAAATTATGGCAGACTGAAAACCTTCCAAGAAGACTGCTTTATAGAACAGAGCTGAACTGGAGGGACCAGACCTGCAGGGCAGTGAGTGCAGGAGGGTAAAAGGGGAGCTTTGATAGCAATGGTTAACAACAAGTTCAGCAAGTATTTTTTTACTAGGATTTTTGCCTAGTAAAAAAATAAGGTGCAGGCATAAAAGATGACACAGTACAGGATGTCACCTCCACACAGCCCAGTTCTATCAAGGCAGTGGACCCTCCGTGTTGCTGTAAATAATAACCTAGACCTGGCATGAAAAGCTTCTACAAACACACTAAAAGAAGCCACAAGGGTATTTTAATAATTCTGCACTCCCTGATTTGTGAGGTGGGCTACGCTGATCTCTCTTCCTGTGAATCAGGGTGTGCTGCAGTCCAGTAGCTGTAGTTTTACTGGGTTTTTCAATGTATTCCTCAAATCTGTACTTTCTTTCCAGGAAGACCTGAAATATCCGTTCAATTGTTGCATGCACAAATCACCAGGATATGGTACCTATGGAATCAGCTTCTATACCATGGTAAATCTGGAGATAAAGGAGGCACAGAAACATTTCTCCACTGCTCTTAAGCACTATTTTTAGATATCTTTAGTGTTTTAAACTCTGCATTTGGACCCACATCATACTTGAGTTATTCCTGTTCTTTAACAAATCCTGCAGACTGGACAATCTTGAAAGGTTTTAACCTGTTGGATGTGGCTGGCTTCCAGGAAATTATGGCAAGGCATGCTTTAGAGCATGAAAAAATATCTTCTGAAGAGGAAATAAATGCTTCAGGGGAAAGAGAGTGTCACTAGCCTGTAAAGGCATCATCACTCTTTCCCAGATTTTGTAAGGGGCTCTGGAAAACAGGATATTGTATCTAGACTGCTGCACTCAGATTTGGCACAGTTTGCAGCAGGGTTTATGGCACCTGAGAGGCAAGGAACACTTCATTCAAACCAGGACACCAGGTTTAAATGATTCTTCTCGGACTTTGATGTGGTAAATAAATGACAAATGTGCATTTTATGAGCACAAGAAAGAAAAAAAGAGGAACTTAACAGCACTCCAACTTTATTGGCCTAAAGGCAAAAAAGGTGTTGGGAGGTGCTGCAGCTCAACAGCCTTTCAAAGTCATGATCATTACTTTAATGGCCACAGGTTTAAAACTAGCAGAGTTCAGTGTTTCTGCTGCAGCTGAGCATGCACTCATCTCTGACAATACCTTTCCCAATAATTCTCACACTCTAAGGCAAATTATACATCCCAGCATTTTAATTATAGTAAAAAAAAAAAATTAATAGAACACGCTACTCAGCACCTTTACTGTATTTTAACTTTAGCTCATGAGGTCTGCAGGTGGAAAAGGGGTACAGTAATTTTTTCAGATATGTGTAAAAATCAAATCTTGGTTAAGTGTTTCAAATGAAAGACTAATTTACTTTTTTTAAAAGTCACTTTGATAATTATTTCCATTGAAGGTTTCACACCATTATTATATATTTTATAAAAATATTGGAATAATTATCTAAGTGCTAAAAAACCCCAAACTCCTATAAATGTAATTTCCCAATAATGCAAGGAATTTCTTTCGAAAACGAACAGTTTAAAATGAAATATAGATATTTTTTATTCTTAAAATAAACCACTTACTAATCAGAATTTTCTCCTGACTTTATTTCCATTTTTTTAACAAACAAGTCGTGTAACCCAAAAAATCAGTCTAGTCATAAAAAGTCTTGGACAAAAACACTATTATGTGCTTCAAATCCATAACTGCATCTCCAGCTGTCTGGGTTTTAAAGATAGAAAATTAAATTTTGACATATGCTGAAGAATGGGACTTGTATTTTTCCAATCAGGGCAGGTACGCAATGTTTCTGAGGGCAGATGGGCTGTCAGAAATTTGCAGTTTACACTTTCTGGCTACAGTTGTACCTGTACATCTGTACAGAAACATCATGACAGATGCTTAACGCTCATAAGGAAAAAAAAAATCTTTATAATTAAATACATGAAAAATTTTTAATTAACATGCAAAGACCTTCAGTTTATAAAATATTATTGTTATTTTACAGTTAGTTCTTGATGATTCTCAAACGTATCTGGTGTTTCAGATTTGGTTAATTTCTCTATTATTCAGTCTGCTTCTTATGTGCTTCTTTCAATGGTACTTTGCAAATAGTAACAATAAATCTCAAAGGAATGGTAAATACTGAACTGGCATCTTGGTAGCAGACATATGTTTGAAATACACTGTAGACTGAAATAGAAGGCATCTTAATTGATATCTGCAAAGATATCTCCTTGGTTTTGATACTGCCAAAGAAAATACCTTCCCACAGTGCAGATAAAAAAATCTTTTGGTGCTTGCAAACAGAAATGGGCTAAGTCAGAAAAATCCATTGCTGGGGGTTTGACATTTGCTTCTATTTAAAAGGAAATATAAAAATTACAAAGGTCTCTGTGGCAAAAAGATTTAATAACGAATTTAATTTCAGACTAAGTAAAAATTTTATTTCAAAAAATTGCAAATTTTATTTGGAAATCGTCTAAAAATGCAAATTTTTATAATTAATAAATAATTAAATATCTAAAAACCTAATTTTATTCTTATTTTATTATTCTTATGTACTCAAGTTGTGTTTTATATTAGACTTTATTTTAAATTAATTTACTTAATTACTCTCATTTTTTTGACTTTTGGAATCCTAATTAAGAAAAATTGCTCTGACATAAAGTTGATGTTATTTTTCTCTTCAGAGTGCCTTTTCTGTAGAGGTTTCATAGAAAGCTTTAAAACTTTGAATGAGAAAATTAGATGAGTCCTCATCACACTTTATATAGACATCTGTTTTCATTATAGCAGTTTGGTTGCATTTTCCTGCAGTAATGAAACAGCTGTTACTGTAACCTGTAGTGAACGATCACCTTATTTTCTTGTTGCAAGCATTTCTTCTCTTGCTTGATATTAAAATGGAGCAGTTTTGCACATTGATTCAAGATGTCAAAATTTATTACAATAGAGGAGATACATCAAAGTAGAAGTTAAAATGTTAAGAGCTTCCATTCAGACTTTTCAAGAAACATTTTAAAAGCAAAAAATAAAATATAGAAGAACTATGATTTAGAAACCATTGAAACTCAGAGGATATCGTTCCTGGAGCAGTGTGAAGTATTTTAAGGGCTATGAACAGTGAAAGCCCAGCTGTGCTGGGGGGGCTGGGATTTCTGTGGCACCCAGCTTTCCAAGGAGGTGGCTTATGATTCCTGAATGTCAAGCAGTCCAGCTGCTTCAGGAGCTGGGGCAATTGCAGAGAAGGTCTATAAGCTGTCACAAAACAGGTTTTCTCTTCTTTCCAAGGAGAAGATAGTGAAATGGATGCATTCCTACAGCACATGTCATTCTTCTACCAATTCAGTATTTTTTCATGGGAAAACATTGTGTTTCTAGCCAGGTCTCGCAGGGACGTAGCTGTCTAAACTCTGTAACACACAGCAAACTTGTTTCTCTATTCACTGCAGTGTAAAGGTCACCATGCTCATGCTATAATTTAATGTTTACAGCTCATTAGTGTGGACCATCACTAAGACTGAAGGCCACACCATTGGCTATCCCATATCACAGCAAGACTAATTCTAAAATTAAAAAAAAATCCTTGTTTAAAACAAGTTTCCAAATTATTTTCTCCAGAGTAAAGTCATACTGTATTCCTCCAAATTAGAATATTTGCTGTGGGGCTTAGTTTAAATCTTTGGCTTGCAGAAATCATAATAGCTCTGTGGTGCTCACTAAGAAATGATTTCTGATATGCAATGTAAAATATCTACATTTCAACTGAAATTTAATGACAAGCTTAAATACCTTGCTCTCAAACTGCAGTGAGTTAAACTATTTCCTTCTAGATGTAGATCAGTTAAAGCTCTGGCTTTTACTTTTCAGTTCTTTAGGTGACAAGTACACTACTATAAATCTGAAGATCTCATTTGGTTCTTGGTGTCAACTGAAAAATCAATTGTCACACAAATATTAACCAAAACTTCAGTTTCAATTTTTTTATTGTTAGGACTTAGTGTTAACAATTCCTAAATGTAGCTATTGTGGCTTCTAGCTCTTTTAAAATTTGATTTTTTATTAAAAGTCAGTATTAATATGTACCCAAAAGTCTAGTCTTTGTAGGCAAAAGGTTTTATCACTACATTTTTAAATAACAAACTATCAATTATCAGCATGGCAAAAAAAACCTAATAAATAAATTGACCAAAAGCCTCACATAGCTGATTTCTTGGTGCCTTGATTCTTCAAAGCAAGAAAGTTCTTTAAGATGTGACTAGGATGACAGTTTCCCAAAACATGACATTTTTAGGAGAGAATAAATGGCAGCCTCGAAAAATCTGGAGGAGGAGGATAGAGTGACTTAATTAGAGAGAATGACTGCCTATAAAAATAAGTTTTACTTTTAAATTATCTTTAATGAGAGGTTGAAAGAGCAGTGAAATCACAGAAGAATATCTACTCTTCATTGTTGTGACATTTCAGGGAAATGTATAACATACTTTCTTTCCAGCAGTCAGCCAATTCTCCAGGCAGTCATACGTAATGCAACAGAACTCAGCTATGACAAGAGGGTAGTAATATGATTTCATTCAAATGTAGTGAATGAGTCAGGTTAGGTCCCTATAAATAAAGATGGTCTTTAAAATGTCATATACATATGTAGGAACAGCCAAAACCTCTGTGCATATTATTTACAGCATGTTACACCAGCACTGTGAAGCTGACCTCAGCTTGTCTGGGGACCACCTTGTACTGGGCAGTGGACCAAAACATTGTGACATCCTGTGCCCCATCTAAATAGTTTTCCAAACCTTCTGTGTTTGAAGATCTGCCTCTTTTCAGTCAGAGAGAGCTAACAGGCACTGCTGGTTTATTTCAGATAACTTACTGCTATCATGAGCAATTTTCATGTCAAAGTTGAACTACTACCTATGCTCTACTTACATTTACTACTCTATAGTGTCCTAAAATATCCTAAACAAACCAAAAATTATTAATTAGGTTGAGGGTTTTTTCCTACGAATGAATTCAACCTATATGATCTTTTTAAATTTAGCTTGTTTTCAAGGTTGACATTGAGGTAGCTGGCTTGGACTACAAGTGGGGGATCCAATCTAGAGCCAAAGACTCACAGAATGGTTGAGATTGAGGAAAAAACTCTGGAGGTCATCTGGTCCAAAACATCTGCTCTGGTGGGAGCACTTAAGCACAGCTGCCCAGGATTAAACCCAGACAGCTTTTAAATATCCCCATGGAGGGAGACTTCACAGGCCTGAGTGGCCTGTGCCAGTGCTTAGTCACTGTCACAGTACAAAAAAAGTGTTTCCTGTGTTCAGAGGGAACTTTTTGTGCTCCAGTGTGTGCCCACTGCCTCTGGTCCCGCCACAGGCACCAGAGGAAAGAGCCTGGTTCTGTCCTCTGTACCCTCCCTTCAGACACATGGATCCCCCTGAGCCTCCTCCAGGCCGAACAGTCCTGGCTCTCTCAGCCTTCTCTCACAGAAGAGATGTTTCTGTCTCAGCCACCTCTGTGGCCCTTTTTGGACTTCACGAGATTCTTGTCATCCCATGTCTCCATCTAGCTGAGGTCACTCTGGACAGCAGCAAGACCCTCTGGCATTTCAGCCACTCTTGCTAATTTTGTGTCATCAGCAAAGGATACACTCTGCTGCAGAATGCTGATAATTACTGAAGGTGTTAAACAGGACTGGACACAGTATTCACCCCTGGGGTGCACCAATTACCAGTGTAAATTAGACTTTGTGCCACTGATCCTCATTATGTGAGCCTGGCTGGTTTTTCAGTCCACCTCACCCTCTCCCCATCCTGTCCATTTTTCTTTATGATCCTGTAGTTTCCCAGATCCCCTTTCTTGCCCTTCTTGATGTTATGAGTGGTGCTTGCTTTCTTCTAGTCCTCAGGCACTTCTAATCATGATTGTTTGAAGATTATTGAGAGTGGCCTTGCAATGACATGTGCCTGCTCCTTCATTACCTGTGAGTATTCCATCAGAGTCCATTTGCTTAAGTATTCCCTATCCTGATCCTCTTCTACCATGGGTACATATTCCTTGCTCCAGGGTTTCCCCTGGACCTGGGATTCCTAAAGACTGGCCTTACTAGCAAAGACTGAAGTGAAGAAAGCATTCAGTTCCTTAGCCTTTTCTTCTCCATACCCACACTTTTCCTAGTCTTCCTTTTGTCACCTACATACTTTTAGAAGCCCCTTTGTCTGCCTTTGACAATCCTAGCCAAATTGAATTCCATTTGGGCTTTGGCTCATCTCATTCCTACATGCCCAGACAGAGTGTCTGCATTCCTCCCAAGTCCTGCATTCCTCACAAAACCTGTATTTATGTTGCTAAATAGAAAACATTGAGACAGACAAATAAACTTTTAGCTATCTATATTCCTTGTTGTCATGTTTCTACATACTGTCTAGTCACTAATGGCGACTAATTTTCACTGAGACAAGGTCTTGGCATGATTTATGGAAAAAGCATGAGCCCAGGACCCTTCCCAGTAGGCAGCATTTTCAAGACTGCAGCAGATATTGAACTTTTACCCATATTTCCTTGTTTATTCAAAAAGCTTTTCTATCTCAAATGCACTCATATACCTTCCGAGCTTGCTCCTTGTCATGTAATGCACATTCCAATATCGTGAAGTTAAAAAAAAAAAAAAAAAACCACAGTAGTAGGCTTCAACACTGCATTTGAATTAAAAAAAAAACAAAACCCAACACATTAAACATAACATCATTTGCTACTCAGAAACAGCACAGGATTAAGTACAGACATATGTTCACGTTCTAGGAGATGTGAACGTAGGAGGTCTGTGTCACTTGGCCTCGAATCTAAAAATAAATTCATATAGATGAACCATTCAAGAGATGCCTAATGGAGTTGACATCTTTCAAAGACTGGAATGGAATTATTTTGGATATTTGGAGATATTTTGGCATATTTTCCTAAAAAAGAGAGGCTGCCAATAGGAGAGTTGTATCAGGTAGAGTTTTCATTATATTGATTTGATTTTTTACCATGGCTGTCTTCTTGGAAGTTTGGAGTTGTAAAAGTATTATCATGAATGTCTCCTTTCTTTTTCTTTCTGTGTTTCATGTAAAGGTACTTCTTCTTGCCTAAAGGAAAGGTCCCAGTCCTGAACTGACGGCATTAGATCAGAGGGTGGATCTCAATTCTACACATCCCATCTTCCTATTTTAACATCTAGTAGGTTCAAATTTCCATGTCCCCCACTTGTAACATCTAAGCCATTGCTTCTGACAGTGGGATGTGTCGAAAGCTCCATGAAGACTGGGCACCAGCTGGCAATTTACATTGATACACCCAACTGAGAAGTACATAGTGACAGACATTGCTGCCTGCCTGTACTAGCAATCAACAGAGAGAAGGAAATGATGAGGTTATGTCAGCTCTGTCTTCCTTGCTTTTGGAGTCTCAGAATGCCATAAGTCTTTTCCCACTGGTCAAGCTGAACCTAGGAAACAGTGGAACAATACTGACTAGAAAAGGAAAAAATCTTTGAATATCTGGTAAAAAAAATTGTTTCCACTTTTTAAAGAAATACAGCTGCCATTCATAAAAAACTTCCAAAGCCTTTGAGCTCTCAGTTTGACTCCTCACTGACACTGGATGAGCAGGTAACAGCAGTTTCCAAAATTGTCTTTTTTGCCTCTCCAGCTGACTGGGAAAATTAATTCCTTTTTCTCTAATTAGAATTTTACTGAGGTAGTCTACAATTCTTCCTGACTCCCGTAAAGACTACTTTCACTGTGTGGTTAGAAACTGAATGTGACTGTCATAAGCACATTCCAGCTGACATGAAATATGCCTTTCTACCTTCCTTCTGGTTCCAGTCACTGAAGAAAAGAGGACTTTGTACAGAAGTTCATCATGGTAAGTGACATCCTCTTTGAGTTTAAGGTCTTCTTTTTGATCTCAAAGATCTTGAAGACAATTACCAAACAGAACAGGATTTGAGTTGGCAAATTCTATTACCACACATAAAATGACAAGTTAAAGCTGGGGACAAGAGTTATTTATCAAAGAAGACAATGCCAAAGTGAGGGGGGAAGTGGTTGTCAAGTCTGTCTGTTCTAGTCAACAGCTCTCTTTTTCTAGACATATTCTCCAATATTTGTAACCTCACAAAATAATTTTCTTCCCCAGGCTTCTTATCATGGCTTTCTCTTTTCTACTAATTCCCAAATGAAATCTTATTTCAAGAGGCTTTCTCTTTCCAAAGAAGGAAGTATTAAAGTATTTTAAAAGTTCACTAATTTCTGCATTACTGTCTTTGGTTTTATGGGGAAGGTGAAGAGACACTGACATAATGTGGAAAAATATTTGGTACAACTGTAGATGACAAGGATTTTGTTAAGTCAGGAGGAGGACCATAAAAAAAAAAAACAGACTGATAAAGTACTGGAGTAAATTAAGTCAGAGTTATTGTAGTTGGATTTCAATGCTGATAAATATATAACTATACCATAGGGAAAAACTGAAGCTCTTTAGAACAGTCTAAAATGAACAACACCAGGAATGTTTTGAGAATCTGATGTCATTGCAAATATGTTAGTGAGGAGCTTGTTTCAAGACAGTAAGACAGGAATCAGATGAAGGATAACCCAAGTCATTAGAGACTGTAAGAACTGGGAAATTTTATTAAAAAAGTTATTGCCATGACACAATTCATTACTATATTTATTATTGCCATTATGTAATTCATTTATAGGTTTGTCTGGGATACTTTATGTAAAATTGGCCACCCCATCTTAAAGACAAAAAAGAATAATGCAGAACAAAAAGGGAACCAGAACTGCATGATGAAATTTTCAAACATATGGCTATAAAAGCAGTTAATATCAAGAGAGAAAATCAAAGGCTTTTTTGCTTATCATAGAAGAGAGCCTGTTATGACACTAGATAAAAGACTATAAAGAATTAAACAAACTGTTTGCAGCTTCTGTTCTCCTAGCTCTTTAAAATGTAAAACATGTAAAGAAACTGAAGTCTAAGCAATCTAAAATTCACGAAAGGTAATACTGTTCTACACAGTGCATTGCACACCTCTTTTGACATAAAATGCCCTTAGTATTCTCACAGGAAAAGGAAAGGAAAAGATGAGAGAAGAAAATAGGATATTTGAATTGGAAGGATTAATTGGATTTGAAAAACAGCTCCAGAGTAAGAAATAAATATTGTACTTCAGTGATTACGGTGGTTTCTACTACTAGACTCACTTCTGTTTACCCGTATGTTTTCTTTTAATATTAATGTGAAATAATGGACATAGTCATTATTGGAAATATATCTGTCATAATTTTGAAATGTCTATCTTTTATATCATTGATACCAGCACATAACTATTGGTACAGATGGCAAAAAAAAAAGATTAGAACTTGCTTTGGCACTGATGATGGATCAAATCTTCTTGAATGCAAATCCATCTGTTAGATGCATCTTAAGGATTGGCATGCAGTGGATAGCTAAAAAAAAGAAGAAAAATTTGACACAATACTTAAATTTGATTATTTGGCAATATATTCTGCATTTTACCCCTTATTTTGTATTTTCTACATCAATTATGTCTTGCCCTAAATGAGATGGTAGATGCAGTGGGATGTCTTTGTACTACACATAGAACAATAATTGGTCTTGATTGTCAAAATATAAACAAGTGTAGTGAATTACTTCAGTTCTGCTTGGAGAACTGAGCATATCTGAATAATAATATTGACTTTGTCTCATGTTATTGTGTGTTAAAAGCAAACCTGAACTTTATGTATTACGAATGCTATGATCAGATAAGGGATTTCCCTAGGTCCCTTAGCCATATCTGCAGAACCCATTGAGAGGGCAAGAAGAAAATACCTCAAAACTATTTTTCACTGCTTAATAAAACTGTGATCCAAATCTCCCCTTGTAGGTTTCCAGGGGATACAAGGCTGCCAAATCTTCTTACTTAAGTAAATGATCTTGAAATGGTGGGTCTGTAAATAATCCAAGGGATGCTATATTCTTGTCAGTCCTCAGTGAAACAAATGGAGCATTTTAATTACTACGCATAACATTTTTGTAACAGTAAATTCCCTCACCCCTGCCTACTCTGAGATCTTTTCAGACCAGTTAATATGAAAAATGAGATTTCCTACAGTACTTTATTTTAAAGAAATAAGGGACATCAATCCAATAAACCATTTATGCTCAATTCCAGATGTGTAGCATTTAAGGCACAATGGGATTTTGTAATGCAATTAAGGGATTTGATCATGAGGCCAGACAAACAAAACATTCAGTGCTAATAACTTGATAATGTCCTCCTCCCTTCAAGTGTGAGATTACGTCCTTTAAAGAAGCCAGCTAAATAAGGTGGTATCCCAAGATACCACCTAGCTATCCTAGAAATGCAGTGAGGAGAAGTTCCTAACCTTTCTTGGTTAGGAAGAAAGAAAATCTCTTCTGGAAATTTTTGGGGGTAAGTGGTGGTGTTTGCTCCAGAATCAGAAAGAAAAAAAAAAATAGAAAACTAAAAAATGCCATCTATAGCTATGAAATATTATTTTGAAGAAACCTAAAAGGTATCACTTGGTGTTTACATGTAAGAATTTGTTTCAATATTCATCCCGTTACCACAGGAAAAGAGCCTGTATCCTAGAATACACCAGATGATGGTAGTATACACAACAAAGTTTCCTAAGAGTCTGCTGTAATTTGGTTGTAAGTGAACTGACAAAATTTAATATTCACACAAAACCATATTTCTGCCTAGTGGTTATAAAAATGACCAGTGTGTCATTGGGGCCAAATTCCATTTGAATTGCTCTGGCCATTAACTTTTTTGAAGTCATTTGAACTAACAGTATAGGTAAGGTAGCTGGGATTTGTTGTCTTTATTACCTCAACGATGTCGTCAATTATTACTTTGAAGAAGAAAGAGACCATAGCTGTTTTAAACTCCCATGGGCAGAAATAAAAGGCATTATTTATTGTAGGAGACACTAATGGCTTTTCATAGGTCAATTAATCTTTTTTTATGGAAGGATAACACTAAAGTCAAACTACTGACAAGACCTAAACACAATGTAATTCCTGAAGGCCATTCAAAATGTTTCTTAAGAGTTGAAGAGATAGTCAACAAAGTAAAACACACTAAAATGTGTAAAGTGTCTGTAAAGTAAAAGCACTATACATAACACATTATTTCTTATGGCAGAAATTGACCTATTGAAATGGATGACAAACAAAACGGAACATAAGATTAGGAGGCTAGAAAGAGAACTGAGTAAATCTCATTCCAGGATGAAGGCTTTGTCTTTATCCAGGAAGTACCTAGCAAGTTGTTTTTTTTCAGGAAATGTAAGGGTTCATCTGGATGGCTTTGCCCAGCTGCTTGCCATGCTACTAGGAATATATAGATCAACATGAAGGAATTGAGAAAGAAAAAGAAAAAAAACATGAAAAGAGGTTTTGAAACAATTAACTGACAGAAAAGGTCAAAAGATTAGAGTTTTTTTAATCCAGGAAATGAAGCATTTAGGGAGGACACATAAGCAACTTCCAGTAAACAAGAGGTGGTAAAAAGAACAGTGATCAATTTATTCTCCTTGATCATGGGAACTGGACAAATAGAAATAGTATTTGATTCCAGCAGAGTAAATTTCAAATGAATTACTGTGGAATATTGTATTGGAAGTTTTCAGAATCAGCTAATGCAAACATGTACTGGGAACGGTAGTTATGAGTTTGTCCAATTAACAGGGTGAACAGATACTTTTTAACACCTTTTTATTTTGCAATTTGCAATGGTACTATGTGATAAAAAGTCCTATTAACACTTTGTTATATGCAAGAACATACTGAAAAGCATGAAATTGAAATTTTAAAAACTCAAGCACCTGTACATTTCTGCAGGTACCACTCTTTAATGCAGCAAAGTGTCTGAGGTCTTGATAATGTCTATCTTACTTAAACATTTAAGGGAAAAATTTAACCACTTGCCTACTGAGTTGTGTTACTTTAATGAAAATGAATTTTTCTTTCAACTGGTATTTCAAATAGTTATGGTCTTTTAGAGTTCATATTTTTCACCATTTCTTCAATTGTATTATTGAATATTTGGTTTTCAACCTTACTTAGAGGAATGAAAACTATATTATGTGATAATTGTATCCAAAACTCTTTAAAAGATTAATGTTCATAGTTGTATATTACAGTAAAGACTTTTAGTTTTCTCGAGAAGATTTGTAACCTTGTCTAACACAGAAATAATTTAGAAATTGTAAAAAAAGCTGTTTGATTAAGCGTATGATCATAGAATGGTTTGGGTTGGAAAGGACCTTAAAGATCATCTAGTAATCTTCTGACTCATGTTGGTTGAGTTCCCTTACTTCAAATATTTTATAAATATTTTTAATCATCTATAATTCTTATAGGCTGTTATGTCCCAGACGTCCTAAAGGTTGTGTGAGCTGATTATATATTCTATGTTAATCTTCTCCTTTTAGAATCTTCGGCATAATATAGTGAATATTTTTGGTATTTATATTTCTGAATAGAAGTTTAAAGGAGAGGTAATGTTGTGCTGAAAATGAATGTTTATTGTCTGGATGGGAAGAATTGAAAAACTGAGAACTGCAAGCTGGTCTATTACCTTTGGCAGAAATCTCAGTGTTTTTTATAAAATTTCTTATCTTAAATTCAGTGTTACGATGTTGTATTTTAATTAATACTTTTAAAAAGAGATTTTTCATTTCATAGTAGCGATATATTTTTTTTTACATTTATTTAGTGGGATCAATTTTGATTTAATGTAGGCATATAGGCATTTGTGAACATATAGGCATCTGTGCTTGGGGATATTTAGAAGATACTAATGAAAGATAATTTTGATTTTGACACATACTTAAGTTTTCTATAATGTGATAAAACTGATTCTTCATACTTTGAAATACTCAGTCTGTTTATTATTGTGTAGCTGATAACTGACCTTACTAAATTTTGCATTTCCTAAAAACTAATGCATCTCTGCTGCAGGAGAAATTAATTGCTGTCAGAGGAATAATACTGCATTGTCAGAGGAAACTGAGCTTTGCAGCTGAAAGTTCCTCCTATGACTGGGGTGGGAATGTGGAAGAAAACAAGGTGTCATAAATCACTGCACTCAGGTGGGGAGCATAGAGGCAGTGCAGACACAAATACTCGACTGATGGCATCTCCACAGCAGAATCTCTCACTGAGTCACACCCAGCATTGCAATCAAATTTTAGTGGCTTTAATTTTTCAAAACTAAATCCCTTTTTAAAACAGGGTTTGAAAATTCACATGCAGCTCTGGAAGATGTTTGTAGTCTCCTTATATAATTAAACTGTAAAATGAGAGGGACTGTATAAAAGCTTCAGAATATTTGGGGAAGGGAGCAAGGTTGTGTAATGAGCTCCCAAAGGAAAACCACATTCATTCATGCAGCAAGAGCTCAATTAGAGAATATTTGCATTAGGAAAATGCTTTCATACCTATCAGTGACCAGGAAGATGGGAGGAAATGCTAAAAATATGAAGCTAAATCTCAGCTCCCAGAACTGATGCTCTACCACCATGCACAACATCACATTTAGTACTAATGAAGTTCTTTCTCCATAGCATGAAAAATCTCTTTCAGTTTCTATACTTCCTTGTAGTTCTGCACCACAGAAAACAGTAAAAATGAAGTTCTGTGTACAGGACCACAAGGGAGGACCTGTTTTTTTTGTCAGTGACATTTTACATATTTTTAATTCTTTTGTTCTTATTTGTTAAATTATTTTTACTTTGTCTTCACCTGCTAATTTTCAAGTTAACACATCTGCTCTGAGTCAATTTCAGTATTAAAATCAAGATTTTTATAGGGAAATTATCTGCCAAACTATGGACATTTTAGTAGAAATAGAACAGTATTCATATCCACACAGGCAATTTGTAATTAGCTAGCCGTGATCCCTGGATAGACCAACACTATGAAAAGCAGTAATATATTCTTAGTTAATACTTCTGCTCCATTTCCAGTATGAATTTAAAATTCCTTCATGGATTTGAGATAGGGGGAACCCTACATTTTTAGGAAAAATAATTTAGATAAAGTGCCAAATTTTTGTATTTGTTTTTTTTGACCTGCTTCATTTTGAGAAATCACAATGCTAAACTTATAAATTACAGGTATTCTCCTGGGACTCTTGATTAAAACAGTCTGTATTTGTTTCTCTGGCTCTTCAGCTTCTAATCCCAAAAATAAGTGAAGGCAGGAGATAGATTGAAAAGCTAGACAAGTCTTTTTCAGTTCAGCTGTGTGAGGACACTAGAGTCAGGTCTGTCCTTACTTTGTCTTCAGTTGCTGCACATCTGTTTTGACCTTTCCGAGACAAAAAGGGATTTCTTTTGTGGTAAGCTTATGGCCACTGAAGTGGGTAAAAGAAAACTCTTTAAAAGGCAATGGACTGTTGCTATTTCAGACAGGTCCCAACCAGGATCTCTTTCTCTCTTCCTTTTGACAGTGCTTGCATTGTCTGTCATATCAATAAAGGCTGGCTGAATCAATCAGAACTGTTGCCAAGGAAAGCTGTTGCAAAACAATGTGAAGTCTCCATGAGGACAAACCTAAACAGGCTGCTTCCCAAAGTGGACTAAGCTGAACTGCACAAAGGAGCTCTTGTGAGACACAAGGTTTACCATCCTCTTTAATTCCCAGCTATTGCCCTGCAGTCTGCCTGGATGGTTTGCCCTTGCAGCTTTCACTACCAAAGGGCTGAATCATTTCTATTTGGCTGCCCTGCAAAATCTTTGTGGATTTATGAAAAGATGTGTTTTGATTCCAGACAAATACACAAACAATAATGACTTCTGCCCACCATTATTAAGCTGTCCTGAGAGTTTGAAAGTGAATTGCTAAAATAACTCCTTGAGATACCATTTAAATGTACTTGTACACTGAACAGTAGTTAATCAGGCATATTCTTTCAATGATTCTCATTTGTCCATTAGTTCCAAATTATTGTGGTGTATAGCTGGAGTCTCATACACTTGTTCCTCTTAGATTTTCTAAAAGGAAAGATTATGATATTTATGTGACAAACTTTTTTGCATTTCTGGACTCTTCAAGTAGAGAGGAAAGAAAAATAATTTTTAGTAACTACATCTTTGAGGGCCAGCTGGCTGTCAATCACCTCAGCAGAAAAGGATCTGAGGGACCTGGTGGACAACACATTGAGCATTACAGCAAAGGTTAAGGGTATCCTGAGCTGCCTAAGGAGAAATGTTCCTAACATTTTAGAAAGAAAGGTCAACCTTTCCTTCTGCACCACTGAGGCCACCTCTGGAGTCCTGCGTCCAATCCTGCAATCCCCAGTACAGGAGAGACATGGAGCTCCTGGAGAGAGCCCAGTGAAGTGCCACAAAGAAGATAAGGGTCTGAAACTTCTATGAAAAAAGGCAGAGAGAGCTGTGACTGCTATGTCTGGAGAAGAGATAGTTCAGGAAAGATTCTGTAAATGTGTGCAAACCTGAGGGAAGGGTGTAAAGAGGATGGAACCAGGCTCTTTTCAGAGGTGCACAGTGACAGGACCAGAGACACAAACTGAGGCAGAAGAGGTTCCCTATGGAAATCAGAAAACACTTTCCCCTGTGAAGGTGACTGAGCACTGATAAAGTTTGCTGAGAGACCAGTGGAGTCTCCCTCCTTGGAGATATTCAAAAGCTGTCTGGATCTGATCCCAGGCAACTATATCTAGGTGTACAGGCTTGGCACTAACCGGTGTTACACCAGATGACCTCCAGCTTCCTTCCCACCCTATCCATTCTGTTGATCAGTTACATATATTAGAAATGTCACTTGCAAAGGAGTTATGAAGTTTTTAGCCCATGATGCAAAGAGAGAAGGAGAAATTACTGTTTTGATTATCTTGACTGTTGCCAATTCAGTTTATATAAATATACATATGAGACTAGATACCTTGTGAAATTTTATTTGAACCAATAATATGATAAAACCCTTCTCTTTACTAAGTTTGTTAAAATTCCTGTCTGAAAAGTACAAGATAGATACCTAGAAAGAGAAAAATATTATTTTGATTATAGTTCACTTAGCTTTTAACAACTGACATGGTTTGGGCTCAGCTTAAGATTTAGAAGGTTCAGTTTTACTCTGAAACTCTATGGCCTGTCTATGCTCCACAGCATATGAAAACGATAACTTACCATATGGTAGAACTTTATTTTATAACTGTTGTTGACCTTTTTTTGAACTCCCAGTGTTTGCTGCAGGACAATCCCAGCACTCTTCACCAAGAGAGCAAGTACTGCAAGTTGGACCTGCTTAGTGCACTCTGGATGTTTCACCTTAGTGTGCATAAACTATTTACAGTGTGTTTATACAGAGATTATGGAAACTCTGTGATACAGACCATTCACACATCATGAGCAGATTCCTGTGTGTTTCAACCCCAGCAGTTCCTTGGTAGAAACACTCTCACTGAAATCGATGGGGTTCCTCTCGGTGTGATTAGGTGTGACTTGACATGAGGAAAGGCATTTGGGGCTGACCTTGTGGGTTTTTTATGCTGAAGCTAATTATTACTTCTACAGAATCTTTTGTTAGTTTTTATTTCTTTGGAATTGATAGGGGTCTCAGTCCAACCACAACTGCAGCGTACTGAACAAGTACTATAAGTACAGTACAAGTACAGCAAAGGTAATTTTCTTCCTGATACTGGCCTTCTACTGCCCTCAGCACAGAGTGGCTCCTATGTATTTCAGTGGAAGACATTCCACCACTTTAACAGAAACAGAAAACTCCGGGGGATCAAAATCTTAACCACTTTCACAGACATATATTGAACTTTGATGAAAGTTTTTACAATTAAAAAAAAAACAACCAATTACATAATTTCAATTCTCCTCTACATCAACATCTTAAAAAAATATTTTACTTCCTTTCAAATTAAATTCTGAACAAAGCAGTAAACACTTTAGCTACATCAGAACTATTTAATGTTGTGTCCTTCCATCTGAATATTTTCATCATTCATCTTTTTGCTGGAAAGTGATTACTATTGATACCTATCACTACAGAATGTCTATGATGCACTCCCAGTCTTCAGGGGGATTTGAGGAGCCATATGACCTGGAGGGATTCCCACTTCAAGGCATGGTCATTTATCATTCTGCTGTCTTACACGGACAGAGATTTGCACATTATCCAATTTAAACATCCATTTAGAAGCAATCTAATTTTTATTCCTTGCTAACATCAGCACAGAGACTGTGGTGAACTCCAGTAAGATGGCTGAAGCTAAGCAGGGGTATTTAACAGGAGAGAGACAAAAATGTAACTAGATATCATTGCAGAAATGATTGCAGCAAATTTTGAACGCCAATTTACTGCTTTTTGTTGCCATGACACAAAGCTTTATTGTAATGAGTTATGGATGTCAATATTGCCTTTTAATGAAGTTTTGGGAATTAAAAATTATGAAAGGCTGTGCATTAGTTTGTCATCTTAAATTGCCAATAGGAATAAAATTCGGCAAACAACCGTATTGTAAAATGAAGTCATATTAGAACAAAATTCCACATTGCAATTCTAACCAATGTTGTTTCACCATAAAATGAGAAATAATGTTGCCCTTCAATATTAAACCAACATTTTGTCACTCTGTGTAACTAAGTTTTGATGTCAAAGTAATACACATTGTCCTCATTGAGGAAAAATGAAATATTGTCATGGGCATACTTAGATTATTGCAGGAATGGAGCTAGAATGACAAATATGTTGTACCTTACACTCTTTAAAGGATGTGCTTTATTCTGAAATAACTTTTTGGTGGCTGCTCTAGACATATTAAGTATAAAAGTGGCTTTTGTATCAATTTAGAACTTGTTTCTGTCAGGTGTTTAGGGGAATGGTGGGGTTTGGATTTTAGTTGTTCTCTTGCCATATAATATGCTGATTAAATGACCAGGAAAGTAATTTGAAAAAAAGATGAAAAGACACTTTTAGGAGTCATTTAGGAATCTTGGCATCATGACCTCAACAAGTCTAGACAGCACAATTTTAGATTTACTTCCATAAGTTGAATTCTCCATGTACCCAAAAATCAGACTTCACAGAACTTCTTGTAATTATTTTTTAATGCAAATGTATTTTAAGAGCTTTTTCAGCTAATGCTGTTCTTTTTATTAAATTCTACCTTTTAAAATTGACACTCTTCCATTCCTGCAGTTACTGGAAAAGCCCTTCAGATTTATTTTATTTCTTCAGTTTAGTCTGTTTGCAGTTTCTGAAGTTCTCCTTAGAGAAACCTGAAACTTTCAGAAAGTTTCTGTTTCACTGAGGCAAGCCTGCAATAACTTACATTCCTGTTCAAACACACACACCGTGAGGCACTGCATTTATTAATCACATTGATTTTGAAGGCAGTAATCCCAACACACAAAGCCCAGAATAAGTGCAAGTCTCTGCAGGACTGTGGCCAGTGCAGCCTTCCATAGTGATTTTCAATTCATCAGAGCTCAGTATTTTCCTTTCGACAAATACACCACTTTTGATAGCACTTCTGTAGCTGGATAAGTTGAGCCTTCTAAGAGACATACCTAAAAAAAGCTTTTATTTCTTTATGAGAAATTCATACCAGTGTTGATTATTGAGAAAATGTAAACTGGTATATGCCATCCCATCTTCCACAAGAATTTGTGGTCGAAGACAAAGAAATAGAAGAGAGAAATAGATATGTCCATAGAAGAAAGAATAGTGCAATAAATAGGAATATTAATGGAGCGGCTCTGAATTCCTCTTGCTCTTTTCTGAAATATCTGTAGGTAAGACTGGAAGAGTGATCATCTCTGCTCTCAGCTGGAAAGAGTGTTTAAATATCCAACATTAGACACTGCTGTAAAGATTTTTTTTACTTGGTGATTAGTGTTGAACGAGATGATGGAAATTGGGTGCTGAAAATTAAGGAAGTTAGGCCCTTTGTGAGCATTTTATGTTCCTAATTTCAGGCATTCAGATGCAAAAATATCTTAAATGGGTGCCTCATTTGCCCAGTCTGTATGTGTGGACACAGCTGGTTTTACATGAAAAGTGATCAAAAATTTGTTTAAAACATGAAAAATACTGCTAAGTGTGACATTATTGGATTATTGGTAGATCCATTTATTAGTGTCTAAGACATTAAAACAATAAAACACATAAAAATTACATATAAGTATGTACTGCTTTCTTTTAAAATTTATGTTTTTAAATAACACATTAAGTTAACAAAAATAGAAGAACTTGGCAAATTTTGGTATTTTACAAAAGTTGCTCTTCATAAAGTTTGGGAGTTTTGACACACTGAACGTTGATTTTGTGGGGAGTTTTCTGGTTTGTTTGGTGTTTTTTTAATATGCAGTCATAAATGGGGTAAAAATTGACCCTTACATACACAGAGCAAGACTAGAGCAGCTTCACCTTAAGGGGATACTAGAGTTTCCACAGTGGTGTGAATTGTATATGTTAATGACATTTTTTAGACAGGGTTATACATTAAGTAATAGTGAACTCTATCTTTTCAGAGTTAAGTGGAATTTAATCACACAACCTTTGGATTTTGTGGGAGTTGAGCACTTAAATTCTATGAAGCTCTGAAAATTTAGGGTTAAAAGGGTCTGGCAAACATAAAAATAAGGAAATTCATAATGATGGGTGACCCCAAAAGACTTGGAATTTGGGTAAGCCATGGACAAGTGTCTAAAAGTTCAGATGTTTATCTATCCTCTGGGGCCTACAGAGTTGGGCTGCAAAGGCTTTCAGGAGGATGATAACTTTTAAAATTTCTAGCTCTTCTGCTTCTGGTCATAGCTGAGTATAGACCCTAAATAGGCTTTGTCCTTAGTACATTCTTTTTATTTGTTTCGGCAAAAAGTGATTTGAAGGGAAAGTATTTTACAGTAGTGGTCATATTTTCTAATTTAATCATAATTTCTTAGTTAAAATTGCAAAAAATAGACCTTAAGATATAATCTAAAGTCATTAATAAATCTAAGGAAAGTGAGAAATAGTATAATATAAATACCTTGTGTTCTGTCTTGCCAAAAAAGCAGCCTTCAGGGTATTGTGCTGAATAGGGACATTAGTTGAGCTCTTTAAGGACTAACTTGAGATGAATAATTTTAAATATTTCATTTATTGACCTGAACACAGTGGGTAGAAGTTTTATAGTGAAAATTATTCATGTCACAGAACTGGCATTACTGGTATGCCGAAGAAAGAAAGAAGAAAATTTCACTATGATATAAATTAATAAATTGAGACAGAAAATGTATCCACAAATCTAATGTGCTATTTAACTAAAAGACAAATCAGGAACAAGTGAAAATTAGCATATGGATAAATATAAGAACAAAATGGGAAAAATGTCCTTAAGCATCAGAACAAGGTTGTGTAAAACTCTTCTTCAGGAGCAGTGGAGGCAAGAAATACAAATGCTTTCAAGATAGAGCCAGAGTCAATTTTACAGGGAATTGTCAACTGCAATTACTTGTGATTGCAAACAGGAATAAATGATCCAGAAAATAGAATTACTTTCAATTTTTTTAAAAAAATCCTGTTAATTCATATAACACTCACATATGTTTTAATATTTGAAAACTGTTGCTTGTTTAGATGCAGTGGAGCATTAAAAGGAGACAATTAGACAAATAATTAAACACACTGACCCTATCTCCCTGATGTTTGTCTTAACAAGGAAAGAAAATGTTATTGACATTTGCTGTAATATGTCACTGTACTGAAAATTCATTAATAATGAAATAATATAGAAATATAATCTGCCTCATCTTACATATCCTCTGCTTTTCTCATTTGACAATTGCTAAAATTTTTCAGAGGTCTTATGGGATTTGATTTGCCTCCTCAGAGCTCCAGCCCTAAGCAATACAGAACACACCAGACATATTCTAGGAGAGCATTTAAATTCAATTTTCAAAATATTAATTTATCCCCAGAAACCAAACTGAGTCTGGGACAAAGCTTTTGCATTAGGCCTATACATTTCCCTGGCACGGGGAAATTCCAGTTGTGATCTTTTTTTGTTAGAATTTTTTTTTTTCTCTAGATATATTTTCCAGCACTTACTTCTCAACATAGGATCTGAGGATTGGCATGAAAGACAGTTCAAAGCATTGTCAGTTTCAGGTAGGACAACTATTCTTTAGGTGAATATTTGTGTCTGTTATTTGATGCTAAATTTTCTCTCTTGGCTATCTGAACAAGCTATTTTTTAAAGACATGCTAATCAAATAAGATGCTATTTATAGTATTGCTATCTGCTTGAAGAAAAACCATAAGGAGCCAATAGTTATGAGAAGTACTAAAATTCCTCTTGTGTTAATTAGCACTATCAGTAAAAAGAAGATACAGTAGGGAAAACAGTAGAGAATTAATTTTTTTTCAAATTTTACTGCTTTGAACCAGCAACATCCACCGAGAAAACACTAATTTGTGATAAAAGGTGGAACAGTCTCTTTTTTCCTGCATATGTTACTTTGCCTTGGGATAAAAATGCACAGCTTCACAGCACTCTCTGAATTTGCTATACTAGGGCTCTTTCAAAGGCAAAAATGATACATATTGTCTGTGGATATTATAACCTCACGGTATCAAATAGTACTGTAATTCTTAAGGCAGATTCAGGTAATTATACCCATCTTTATTTGTTTATGGTGTCATTTTGAGAAATTCATCACCCCTCATGTTCATAGATGGGAAGTAGGATGTCTTTGTGGCAGGAGCAAATTGTAAATGCTGGGTTCTTGAAAATCACACTTCTTTAAAAATAGCATCTCTTTCTTTCATTTATTTTGGATTTTGTGCATTGCCTCAACAATGTTTAGGTGGTCTCAAATGTCAAGATTTCTTAGATTTTGACCTTAAGTGTCTGCATTACTACAGACAATTTTGGTTGAGGTAACGATAGTGCCTTTTAGAGAAGATGAGATAAAGCCTGAGGTAAGAAAAATTAATCTAGTAGAATACTGCTTATTTATTTTTATCTTGTGCTTCATGGAATTATCTTTCAGTCAGTTGGAATAGTATGCAGAATGGAAAAAAAGATAGAAAAAATTTTATATTTAAGAATTTTATTTTATATCAGAAGAAATTTTATATTTAAAAAGACAAATTGAAATATTTTCCTGATTATTTGCAGAATATAGTTTTTTTACATAGCTCAAGAATGATCATTTATGTTAAAATATAACTGAGTATTATGTGACAGACACTTTGCTGACACATATAACATTACCTAAATTTTGACTGCACCCCTCTCCACGACAAGAAATATATTTGGTTAAGTTCAAAGCTTTAAAATTTTTTATTTTGATGAGAACTACAGAGTGGTATTTGTTTAACATTTTAATTGATTCTTAAAAGTAGTTATTCATGTACACATGAACACTGAAAATAGTAAATATTCATTAGAGACAAAATAGTATATAACTTCTAATGCAAAATTTCTGATAGAAAGCAAATGTTATTTTATCACAAATTAATGATAAATATATTTTTTTTTAAATAATGCAGCTTAGTTTAGAGT
Organism: Zonotrichia albicollis; assembly: GCF_047830755.1. NCBI lineage: Eukaryota > Metazoa > Chordata > Aves > Passeriformes > Passerellidae > Zonotrichia > Zonotrichia albicollis. Next base: position 128,240,952 of record NC_133819.1, read on the forward strand.
CACTAAGACCAAGAACTGGTACCTCGAATAAGAACTTCATTTATAGGCTAAATGCCAAAAAAATATTCTGTTTGGAGAAATACTTTGATTCAATTATTTTTTTAAATGTTATTTTTTTATTGCTCCTATTACTATTAGTGTAATTTTTGATAGTCCCCTTATTAGTTTTTAACTAATTTGGAAGAAATACCATTATTTTTTATCTGAGTTAGGAATGGGTGAACCACCATGCAGATTTGAATATTTCTTTAAAATTAGAGCTGGTTTTGTTTTTCAGCAACAAATAGTACAATCTCAGTAAAATGTACATGGGTCTCCTTTTACTCCTTTTTTCTCTGTATATGGCTTTGTCTATATGACACAGTTGGTAGGAAGATGGAATATTGTAAGGTTATCTGAAAATTCTAATACTTGCTGATACTGAGCAGGTACCAGAAAACTCAAAAGATAAACCATCTTGCCTTCATCAGTGTTTTAAGGGTCACTTTTAAACAAGATGAGCCTTACAAACACAAACTCTTTACCTCTTTTTGCGTTTCAATTTTGAATAACCAGTCCAAGAGACTATGGAATGTAGTTTTTGGTAATTGACAGAACCCAAGGGAATAGAGTTCACTTTTGAGGCTGTCAGAAAAATGTCTTCTCCATATGGGCTTTACATTATGGAAGATGAGAATGTAGAATCCCTTGGCAATCTTTTGTTGCATTTTTGCCAGATACACAATACTTACATTAAACTGATGTTTATATTTTTGAAGGGAAGATTCCTTTCTTGGTATCACAGTACTCTCTCTCAGACAACAACCAGGAAAGTTTTAAACATGTGGTTAAATTAATGTGGTTTTGCTTACTCACAATGAATTGGTGTCATAACTTGCTGGCTACAATATTGCCTCTTAACCTGGAGTAATTACAACTTTGTGACCTTTAGCATTTTATACAGCTTTATTGTTTCTACAAAATATTTCAATTTTACAACAAAAACAAGCAACAAACCCAAAATTGCACTTGGATGTACCAAGAAAAAGATTTTTTTTTTTCTGTGCTAATGACTATCTTATGTATCAGAAAGTTGTATAAAATTAATCTCAAGATGATACAATATAATGTTTCATTCTGGCTACTCCCTTACAAACTGAAACAGGATGGATTGGAATATAATAATTTTCTGCCCTCCACGGATATTTGTATTTTCAGTTTTTTCTGCATTCAACACCTCAATTCAACAATTCAATCAAAATTCTTTCAATGCTTAGTGAAAAAAATAGGAATTTACGCAGAATATACACTTTTTCATCAAATGCACAATTTTTGTTATCTCTTTAATTGTTCTTGGAAAAACAATGTACTCTGGACTTCAGACAAGATTCTATCAAATACCATCAAAAGTGATGCAATTTAGCAAAATATTTCAGTTTTGGCAAAACATCATATTTTAGGAAAACACATTTTGACATGTTCGCCCACCAACTTTACTGGTGAAAAACATCAGTTTAAAAATGATTTCTGGAAATATCATATCCTTTCAAAGGGCTTGGGATTCTTTTTCAGTTTTCTGTGCACTGCCTTTCCATTTGCAGCTAAAATTATATAGAAATAAATAGGCCGAGTTACAAAGAAGGCCCTTGTTGTGGTATATCAGTCTTGGAGCAGGAAGCGCTGGAATTATTGGGAGATAGACAATTCTCAAGATTTCCAGCTTGATTTGCAAGCCCAAGGGGGAAACTCATGGTTTAGATACACCATTTAAGGTTTGCCCAAAGCCAGCCTTGGGTCACTTAAGAGTTCAGGAGAAAACTTCTGTTACATGAGCAATTTTTGTTGTACTTATGCAATCTTATCTTCCACACAGAGACTTAACTAGAGTGCTCAAAGAATAAAAATAAAAAATTATAATAACATTTTAACCATGACTGTACACAGTCTCTACCCTAGAATTAAAGTACCCATTTGAAAGACCCTACAGAACAGAAAGGGGCTAAGACTTGCTGCCATATGGTAGATAAAGAAAATCAGGCATTACAAAAGTCTAGCTGTTAATTTGCTTTCAGTAGTATCTGTACAACGCCTGATATATCCTGCTATTTATGCAGATACTGCTTTTTTTAATGTTGCATACTTTAGGGCAGCCTGGCTGACCCTTTAAGGCAGAAAGTAAGCATCAGTGAAATACACTTTCTTTATCTTTTGGGAAATGTGAAGGGGTGATTAGGAAATACCTCTGGAATGGCTTATATTTTGATCAGGTGCATTTGCAGACACATCTCTTATCCTTCCCCAAAATTACAGAAGGATTTACAAGTCTTACTGTGAAAGTGGTGTCAAAGACATCTCTAAGTCAGGAAAGACATTCTTCAGAGCTTCAATCCATATGTTGAGAGCTTTCTTGGCAGGCAGCTCTCATCACAACAAGGTGTTCAAAGAGAGGGATTTGCTCTGAGCTGGCAAGTTGCAATGATGCTTCACAGGCATCATATGAATGTATTTAAGACTCTTGGGATTTAAAGGAAACTGCATTGCCTTTCTATGTGACTGGACAATTTAGGGAATATGCTGTTTTTGAAATACAACAATGTAAATGTCCACAGAGGAGACTTTTGTATACTACAGTGAATATAATAGGTTTTTGAATGAACTCAAGCTTACTAAAGAAGAGTTTATTTTAACCTTCCTGCTTGCTTTGTTATTTTACCATGATGTCATGGTGTTCATAGATAGAACATGCATATTTTGCTGCTCTTACTGCTACTGGTATATCATATAGAAGTGTGAGAACTGGAACTGGATTATTCAGAGCATATGTTCAACTCTGCTCTTTCTTGTGTTGGGTATAGGAGGGGAAATGCTTATGGGATTTATAGTGGGAACTGTCACAGTGATCCACATCATCATAGAATGATCCAAAATGCAGGAAATCTATTGTCTGATCCTGATCAGCTTTGGAAAGAGGTGGAAAAAACCCAGTTTTATCTGGGTAAAATTTCCTCCTTGTGGTTTCAGCAGCTGATTTAGTCCTAAACCCTCACAGACCTCCATCCTACAAGAAGTATTGAGATGAAAAAGTAAAGGATACTCTAAAGTCATAAAAGTCAAGGATACTTCAAAGTCATGCTGGGTAGGAGTCAGGATGAATAATGTATGTCCTCAAGGAGTCAGAATTATGTAGATTTAATATGACCCTTGGGTTATTGCAACCCAGGACAAAATGAAGGGCACATGGCACTTCCATTCCAGCACAGGGGTTGAGAGTATTTGCTCTGTTGGCAAGGAAATGGGTTTGGCTTGCCAGCAGGAATCAGATCCAAATTTGGATGAGAGCTACAAAAAAGTGTCATTAATTGGAGGTGAACAGAAGTAACAGATGTCTTGAATTATTGCATTATCCCCCCCAGACCTTTCAAGACAAATTTGCATAATTCAGGACCACTGTATTTCACCACCCACAGCTATTGCATATGTTCAAAAGATTTTGCTTCAACTTTTAAGATTAGTCCCTGAGACATAAAATTTTTATGAACTGTATACATGGTGAATTTTACTGACGTAAATACCCACTGAATCTGGAGCTATTTTTCACTTGTCTAATATTTAGCAGGAATAATTTTGTCTTAATTTTAGTGAACTAGAGGTATAAGGAAAAAAATTATGTTGGGAGAGTGCCAGCTAACAACAGTTTTATTTGCAGATCCATTTTTATATTGATTTCTTAAATTAGCCATATACACTGAAGTTCTGCAGAGATGGGGTTGGATTCATAGAAACTTTTGAAACCTTAAGATTATATAATTTGAAGATTTTTAGAATCCTTCTGAATTCTGATGGAATTATTTTCTTGAAGTTTTAGAAATGCTTTTGATATTTTAACACCTAAATCTGTATAAAACAGCTTATTGATTATCTGTAGATTAAAGAAGTAGTTTTGACAGGAATGTTAACAAGGTTTTATGTAATTACTTTTAATTGTCAGTACAAATCACTTTTTAATAGAGCTTTTCAGTTACACTTATGTGTTGCCATTGAATTTATTAAGGTTGTATTTGGACTAACATTTTTTTAGGTGGAACAGACCAGAATTTATTCTTTACAGATGAAAATCATGGAGGTAGTCTAATTATTCAAAGGTACATTTTCATATAATTTACACAGTAAGATTTCTTATCTTGCCCCTCTCAAAACAGCCCTTTCCCCTCTGTTGGCATGCCATGACAAAATGTTCATCAAAGCAAAAATGTTTTACAGTAAAATACCATGTCTGGTTCCAATGAACAAAAACCCAAATCTCTGTACAGAGGAGAGGCTGTGTCTCTTTACTTTAGCCTAATTATTGATGGAAAAGTCTTGGAAAGGATGAGTTTATCAGAACATAGTTAGAATTTTTTTTTTAATTTAAAAAAGCTCTGCTATTGAATCCAAAACACATTGAATAATGTATCAGTTTAAAAGAATTTCAACATGGGTAGATCTTTAAGTCCAACTTTTTTTTTTTTTCTGGAAAGATAAAAGTTTTTAAATGTTAATTTATATACAAAGGCACTGTTTGCAAATGTGTCTTACAGGCTTTGTTTTATGCAAGTGCAAACCAAAACCATATTTCACAGTCTTGAAGTTTATCATGAAAGGCTTAATATTTTGTCCATCTGTGAAGGAAAACTCTGCAAAGAGGATAGTCTCCAAATTCCAAAATTCCTTACCTTTTCCTTGAACATACTGGAACTTCTTACCTTTTTAGTAAATCTCTTATTAACAATGTAGAAACAAATTAAAGACTTGTATCTCTCTGTAGAGAATAATTGATCAGATGGGTAGAAATTGAAATGAAGAAAAAGAGTGTTGTTCAAAGCCCACAGCTGCTCTGTTGCTCAAGAGCACTGACACATTTTCCTCTAATTTTCCCCCAAAAAGTGTACAGCCAACATATATGGATACAGTTCTGCAATACATGCTGTAATTATGTGGTGCTAAGATATGCACTGTAATTATACTGCTATGGTAAATCCCTCTCTTGTGTATAACATACAAGGAGGGTTTTCTATAGCTTTTTGAATTTCTTTGCTGATTAACCAATTAGAATTTATATTTCCTTTGAGAACTGCAGTATACATATATTTTTAAGATTATATGTATTCTGCACTGACAGGTAAATTCCAGTTAACAGTTTTTCATATCACTGAAAAAATCGTAAAACTTATTCTGCTTTGCTATTCTGCTACTTTTCCTTGATGTAAAATTCCTTGATGTATTGCATTGTGGGTCATGGCTCTTTTCCATAGCTCTCTGTCTCAATTCAGCATTTTCTTTTAATAGTTTTAATCTTAGTTTAGGGGTTTTGTATTTATTTTTGGTCCAAGTAGTCTGTTTACTTCAAGGGGAGAAGTAGAATCCTGTTTTCAGATTTAAAAATGAAAAGAAACCTATAGGTCCATTGGAAGTCTAAAGTCACACAAATTATGTTACAAAGGACTTTCTCCCAGTTGGGGAATTTTTTTTCTGCATTTTTAGTTTTCAAAACACCTGTAAACTGACTTTTTGGTACTACTAACAGATATAGTATCTGTCTATCAACAACTATTTGCTTTTGTTAATTAAAAGCAGATGGCAAGTGCTTAAAAAAAAAAAAAGACGCATATGTGTCTGTTGATGAAGTGGAAAGGAAAAAATTCCATCTTGAACAAGTTACATCAAATGGACATAAATTCATTGGCTAGAGCTTTTTGGAAAATACTCTGTTCTATTTATTGAGAGTTAATGAAATTGCTGTGTCCACAGGGCATTCAACTTTGTATAAAACAGGGAAAAAATAAAAAATTGTTTGTGGTTGAAAATGAAAAAGTCAACTGAAAAACATTTTTGTCATGGGTTAGCCCTGAATTGATATCTGTAAGATGAATCAGATCCTGCTAAGACTTAGCAGAGTCTACCTGTACCAGGTCAGGCCTCCTGCTCAGGTAAGACCCATCACATCCTCTGTTTGCTCTGCAGCCTGCAGAGTCCCGGTCTGGGGCTTGTGGTGCATTTGGCTGATAATCTCTGATCTTTCAGATATTTGGGAATTTTCTGCAACAGTTTTCAGGTGACATTGGACGCAATAACAATAAGATACTTGGATTGCAACCTTCTTCACTGTGTTCCAAACTCTGGATTAGGTGAGCCAATTCCCTTAACTACAGTGGCAGTGCCTCTACAAACAAGCATGCAGGTTCCTCATTGCCTTGTGAAATGACACGTTTTCATATGAAAAGAAAGAACACTCTTCCAGCAGCCAGACTAGGAATCAGAATCATCCCTGCTCAAAGAAGGACGCTGCATCAACATCGAAAGCAATGCAAAATGACTTTGCTCAAACTAGATTTTTAACCATGCAGATCAAATAAAATCTCAATTTCCACATCACGCTTGCCTCTTTTCTGCTTGGCTCTGAGCTTGAAATGCCTTTAGAAATTCTGGTCTTCAGCTGGGATCAGAGCTGAGTCATCCACATCTTAAAGTCTACGTTCCAGAGTTTCTTCAAGCTTTGAAGTTAAAAGTATTTTAGGCTGTTTGTATGAAGATTGATAATTACCTAAAACCTTTAGTTGCTTCTCTTCTTCAATGCAAACTCTAAAAACATGATAATTGTTCTTATGCAAATTTTACTGTGTGAGCAATACCAGCTTAGTTTATAAAAATTGTTTTCAAGAAGGGTTTTCTTTTTTTTTTGGTACTGTACTTCTTTGTTATCCTGGTTTAAAAATACAAGGTTACAACAATAATCTATTCTGTAGGAAGCCAGAAAACTCTTCTAGGAATGTCATTGTCATATAATACCTTTCTAAAATGTAAATGTGTTAATATAAGCTGGAAAAGATTGTGAAGATTAAGGACAGGATACAATTTCAGGAATGAGAGTAAGGTAGGAAGAACATTCTCTTTGCCACATCTTATTTCATATTATTCCTGAGTTCATTTTCCTTGTTTGAAAATGTCCTGGTATTGTTTAAAATGCCTTAAAGGGATGAGAAAAAGTCTTAAATGAACATGGCTATATAGTAGATGAGCTTAATGTTGGCGTAAATTTTAAATATATGACTGGTGAGCCAGGAACATTGTAACTTCTTTTATCTTCTGCCTAATGCAGAAAATAAACATGAAGATATACTGGAAAAAATACAGAAAATGCTCTCCATTGAGAAGAGTATCTCCTACTGGAAGTGTCAGCCACCTGGAAAAAATCAGGTATTTAATTTATATAAATTGTTGTCCCTACAGTAGCTCTTGCAGGGCAAAATATAAAACAAGGGGAAAAAAATCCATCAGTTTATCTTTCTCTAGGCAGTTACTTTGAGCACACAGGAAATACAAATGATCCTACCTGCTGCCTGACTTGCTAATTCCAATTTAAAAGAGCCAAGTATCCATTTTGTTTCTCTTGGGCACATTCACACAAGCATAGCACAAATACAAAATATGTACTTTATTTGCCTGTTAGTTGTACTTTTTAGTGAAATAAGTTATTCAGATAGAAAATTTTATCCTTTTCTCTCAGTGTGGGAAAACTCAAAAAACCCTTGAGGAAAACACTTTTGAAACACTGGCAGCCATGGATATAAGCCAGAATAGTCAGCTGGGCTTTATTTTTCTTTGAAGGGTGCAAAGATGTGTACAGACTGCTGCACTGCCTCTTCTCATGCAGGCACTGGGTCCCACAGAGGGCTCAGCAGTGTCTGAATTGTCTTGCTGACCCTCACCCCCAGTAATGCTGTGACTACAGCACTTGATATTGATTACTTTGTGAAGAGGGAGTGGGAGTACAGCTGGATTTTGTTTGAAGAGTTTGAAGCAAACTCTTTTTCCTTCAAGATCTTGATGCAGAGATACCAGTGAATTTTCTGGGAAAAAACACTGGCTGTGACAGCAAGTGCTCAAGATGAGGTTGGAGTTTTCCCCTGCGCAGATTGGCCCTGCACCAAACTATCACAGTTTGGACCCTGAGTCTGAAGCCACCACCCATTCACAGGCAAATGACAAGAACACTGAGATCAGTGGCTTTTTGTCTTTTTCCCTGATGCTACTGCAAGTTTCTTGGGTTCTTCCCAGTGGAAAGTGAAAAGCATTTATGAAACCTCAGTGTTTCTGGGATGAGAAAAGTATTTCATCTCTTATTGCAGGCTGAAGGTCTTCATGTTACTTTCTAAAGTACATTTTGAGAAACTGTATACTTAGAGGCTGGGTTTGAAGCCATGCATGTATTGTTTCAGGCATCTGGTGCCTCAGGTCTCTTTTCAGTATTTTGGTCATTGTGGAGTGTATGACAATGTAACAAAATGTTAAATGGTAGTTCGAAAACCATTTAGGTATAAACAATAAATAGAAGGTTCTTGAAGACAAACTGTTTTATTTTCCCATGTGATATATATTTTCTGTATGAATATATGATATGACATAAATGCTCTGTTAGATGTACTAAACTCAAAACTTGTGTCTGAAAAAAAAAGAAATTTTTTAAGCTGTACTTTCTCTACAAGGGAAAAAAATCTACTTGATGAATCTCATGCTTCAGTGAATGCCGTACAGGAATATACACTCAACATTTCATATCCAAGTCTTCCAAATCCACAACTGTGCAGGAATTAAAAAGGTATCTATAATAAATATTTTGTTAATGAAAAAGTTAAAAAGCTACTGTTTTCCAGTTTCTTGAAACGCACATGTTGAGATGCTTGTGAATAACCGTTCTTCTCCTTATAAAAATCCTGTAAACTTAAATCACTCAGGCCATCAGGGAAAAAAGTTTCTGCATATAAAGTGATTTCACACAGCATTAATCCATGTACAACAGATTTTTCCTTAGGAAAAGCTCTTCTGCATATACTTCATCACTTTCAAGAGATGACCAGGAAGATTCAAGTCTTCTGTAGAGCCAAGGTACAAAAGGAATTATATTATTAATCTTGGGCTATCATATGGCATCCTTATAGGCCCACTGGAAATAAAACGTAAGGTTTAAAAAAAAAAGCTGCATTGTCTCTTATCTCCAAGAAAAAGGTTAAATGCTTTAAGGCTGGGCTGTATAGACATGATCTGTTCTTGAAGACTCTTGAGTCTTATCTCTAATAAGGAGGAAAAACAGCAATTACTTTTATCACTTTCATGGAAACATGAAACAGTGGAGATATTTGAAAGTCATAGACACTGAGAACAAGTATATGAGAATATGCTTTTTATTATAGATTTATGTTAAATTGGGCACTAAGTCTATGATTTTATAGATTAAATTCAGTTATTTTCTACTTGGAGGGAAAATTGATGTGGGTTTTATTGGTGATTTATCTAGAATTTCAGTGTTCAAATATTTTGTTTTCAGCAAACCAAGCTTATAAAAATTAACATTTGTTTCTGGAAGGTTAAGGTGTTGTTTTCTACTAAGTGTTCTTTTCACAGTGCTCGATGATCGCTGTTTTACTCCTCCTCTTATCTTGATCCAAGCATCCTCTTGCAAAGGAAGACACTGCTTCTTCAGCCATTTGGTGGAAAGAGGTTTCTTTGAGGCCTGTGATTTAAAGTAGCACATAACTCTCTAAGATTGACTGAAGAAAATTAACTAAGGTGCCAACTCTGGATTTCTGGCTAAGGTTGAAAGTGGATGTTTTTAGGAATAAATGGTTCATAGCAGAGTTGTTGGAGAACAGTCAGACCTATGCTAGATTACTGAGAGACCGTCGTGGATCTGTTGGACACTTGGGCACCTGGATGAGTAAGCAAACCCCTCAGCCTCCAGCTGTGCAGAGCTGGGTGGGCTGGGCTCAAATCCCCTTCAGGATGTCACTGCTCAGTGGGAGACAGTGGCTGTGATCCTTGTCAGCAGCACAGAGGGACCTGCCAAATTCACAGCACCATTCACTTCGCTGGGCTGCAGGCAATCGTGCCCTTTTTATCGGGCTAACATACACACCCTGATGGTGGTGACATTAATGTCTTCAGCACTTCAGAAGTTTTGTGTAGTTTGCAATGCACATGGCTTTTTGTGAGAGGAGATCTTTGATTATTTTCCATTGCCCATGAACTGAGGCATAGCCACACTTCTGTCTATAATTACGCCTCTAGTAAGAGTTCTTCACTCCTGGCAAGGCTTACATAGGCAGGACACATTTTGCTGACTGTAGGCTGTGCAAGATTTAACAGCAAAGGTGAGTCCATGATATTCCATAGCTCACATTATTTTTAGCACTTGTCAAGTACTTCTAGACTTACTCTGAAGTAAACATATTCCTGTAGTAGGGTATTTCCCAGACATATGGCATTTCAGAGTGATTTATCCATACTGGGGAGAAACAGGAGGCTTGGAATTGGACACTGTCAACCTGTAGCATCTTTATAAGCATTATGTAGGAAAAGCAAATTTCTGACAGTAGCCACATATATTTTATCAAAATTTTGGGAAGCCATCTTCAAGGGGCTAATACTGCTGCTCAGGAGACTTGTGGCAAAATAACTGCCCTTCATTTAATGTGAACTTCAAGCAGCAGATGAGCTTTGCTGTTTCAGGAAAAGGTTAGTACAACAACAATAACCACTTAGAGGACACAAATCATATTCAAGGTGGATTAAATCTTGTCGGTAAATAGTGAAGATGGGCTCCAGAAAGTGCAACAGAAAAGCACAGGCTGCTCAGCGAGGACACAGAATGCCTTCCAAAGCCAGGCTGTGCCTCTTCAAGCTCAGCAAGGAGGAGACTAAAAAAAGCAACAGGTGAAGTGTGGTCCCAAAATGTGTTTTTTGACAAAAAATCAAAGAATGCAACATTAGTCTTTTGTAGGCAAATAACTTTATTTTTTTCCCTTTTAGGTTCTTTCATGCTTTTTGTCATTGGTGAGACAAACAAAGTTAAATCTGTTAAAATTCTTTCTCTGCTAATCCATCAGTCATTTTAATTGCTTTTTGATCTCATCTTAATCCTGACTCTGACTCCATTTTGTGTATATGCATATGCATGCTTGAGCACAGGTGGGAAACAAGAAAACCAGTCCTGACTTCCCCATTACCTGGGGTTAGAAGGGCTTGAGAGCATGGGCCTGAAAACAAGACTGCTCTAGCCCAGCACAGGCTTTGTGGACTTTACAAGACGTGTACAGAAGAAAAACCTGAAGCATCACATTACTGCAGCTCTCAGCACTTAATTCCTCTGCACTATTTTCACTCATCTGTTCCAGTCGCCTTTGCCTGAAATTCAACTCTTTCTACTATATATATCCCAGGCACTTTATTTCTAACACTTGAAATACATGTTGTTCAGGATATTAAAAATAAATATTACTTTAGAAAACGTAAAGATTTCCAATATCTCATTGCAAACCTCAGTCATTTTTGGCTATGCACAGTGTGGATGATTGATTATGTTTGCCTACAAGAAATAAGTCAGAAATCAACAAATTTTAAGTAAAGAGTACCTGAAATGTATGTATTTTAAAACACATAATTGTAATCCAAATTAATAACTTGAATATTTTAAAACAAATATTTGGTGCTTTTACATAAGATGCTGAAAGATCATTTAGGAAGTTTTTGTAAGCATGAACTTTTTATGAAAAGATAGTGGCTGATGTGTGTTGCTTAAGGCAGAAATAATGTCATCAGTGATGGGTATAAAATTATATGGTAAATGGGATACCAACATCAATTGACAGAGATAAAACCCACCAAACTTTGTTCAGCTTTTAAACCCCTCTTCAAACTTCAATACGATAAAGGACTTTGGAGAACCTTTGTGGAAATGATGGACTTGCTTATAATTTAGTTCACTTTATTATATGAAAAACATGCAATGAATAAACTGATAAATTTTACTTATAACCCATAAAAAGCAACTCGGACATATAAATGATTGCAGAGATATTTTTAAGGTTGCACAAATAAGTGTAACATTTAAAACAATCTAGAGAACATTTAAAACAGTCTGTGTCTGTGTGTGTTTAGTTGAGGCAGACTTGGCGGCATGGAACAATCACCGGGAAGGATTTTGTCCAGACACACCTTCTGCTGCCCAAGTCACACAGATTCAGTTGAGACCAGAGGACAATAACAGCATTTTCTGGTGTAGAAACACTGATGTCCTTTCCTTAAGGATAGAGGTGGAAGGGAGAGGGGAAGGAAGAATCAGTAGGTGGGAGACCACAGTGAGGTTTCCAGGGCTGGACTGAAGCCCAAGCAGCATTTAACAGGCACAAAAATGTGAAAATGTTTTTTTTCAGCTAAATATGCATGTAGAGGCCTGAGTTAAAGCATGAAGTCACAGTCCTAGTGTCCTACCCAGTCATGTTTAAAGCCTTCAATTTGCTATGTCTTTGACTCCTTCTCAGAATAACATGCTTCCCTGTGAGAAAACTTTGAGCTTAAATCATCCATTCTTCATTTCATTTTCTGACTCCCTAATCAGTTCCTTTCTCACTGTCCATGCCCTTACTTGTCAAGCGCATGTGGACTGGTACTAGACCTTATCCCTATTTGTTCCCTCTCCAAGACAAATCAATTTAGACCTAGTATTTTAATGTAGATGCAAGTCATGTCTATTTTTCTTTTCAGCAGTCTTTATTTGCCATTAAGTTCCAGATGATTTGCTGCATCCTAGCAGTGTAAAGAAGGTCTACCCCATCTTTGGTACCTCTTCACAACTACTATACAAAAACTGATTTTTCTTTTAGTCATTCATTCAGTTTCAGAAACACTGCATAGTATTTTGTAGGATCATGTCTTTATTGCTGTCAAAATACTAATATGTTGCAATAATTTTCCTAGATTTCTTATTTTTTTTACATAGCATGAAATTAATAAATTTTCCCCTGGGATTTACAGTTCTTCAAAGAAAAATAATCCTGCTCCTATTCCTTCACTTTCCATCTAGTACTGATGCCTTCCAATTCAGAGCTATCTCAGAATTTCGTCCACACTCCCTATACTACAACTTCCAGATGGAGACATCCCATAGTTGCCAATTGCCAATCATCTTATGTGCTGTCTCTTCCAATGTGATATTACTTCTGTTTTAAAATCCTTTATTTCCTCCTTTAGCTGTTTCTAAATCTAAGTTTATATCTGTATTAATTCATATTGGTGTGGATAAATATGCCAAGCTAGATTTTTTGATATAGAATATTAAATGTTTTATTAAAACATAATTCTAAAACACTGCATATAATTCTGTGGACTTTTAAGATCTGACAATCAGTTTATGGGGAAAAGGGTCCTTTTTCTTTATAGCTGATTATTTCTTATCCATTCTCTTTTATACTTTTTTCTCTCTGAAGCATGCATTATTTCATTCCTTTTTAATTTATTAGTTGATAAAAACTGCTATTCTTTCCTGTTCTAAATCAGTATACTTACCTTTCTCAGTATTTTTGCAATCTACATAAATTGCAGTATCACTCGAAAATTGAGCTGATAGCTCAGTTTGTTTGTTTATCATTTACCTTTTAAAATAACATAGAAAATAAATCAGTAATAAATGATCTTACAAAATTATATGCGAGTTGTATATATATTCATACTCAGCAATACTTTATCAAAAGAGGGGCCCTTGCAGATGTGAGGGAGAAGGGAAGGATAGAGTGGCTGTGCCTGGTGATGCAATGGAGACAAGATCATGAACTTGTAATTATCCCATTTGCTCCATCCAGACCATGCTGAGATGCACATTATTTTCAGAGCACTATAGCCAAAGTCAGTGATCTCTGAGCTATGATGTGGTGACAGATTGAGGTATCCATGGATCTTGTGTTCTTAGAACAGATGTTGGGTCTATGTTTCACAGTCTTTGCAACATGATTGATTAAATGGTGCCAGCATGTCCAAAATATGCTGCTTTCATTACAGTTCTCTGCAGAGATTTAGAAATATTTAGAAAGGCCTGAAGACAAGAAAGTGAGGAAAGAAAAGAGCACGTGAAAAACATAGTATTGTTCAGGAGTGTAGTTGTTAATTTAATTTAGTCAATTGAATTTAATCAATTTCTGGTTTCTACTAGAAAAAAAATTTAAATGATCCTTTAAGTTTTTAACAGATTGGGACACACTTGACAGAACTGCCCATTTTGGAAACACAGGATCTCATTATATTCACTCATGAAAGTGTTTAATACTTTAATAAAAATAAAAAAAATCCAAAACAAACTGAAGGATAGGAGGGAAAAGAGAATGGAACATATTGGAGAATCTTCTGCTCTAAGTTGTTTAAAATCAGACCTGGGCTAGGAATTGGCTGTGGCAGATTCCCAGTTGCTGCCACTTAGTGCTGCCTGCAGGGACAATGAATGAATCCCTGCAAGCAAACACTGCCAATGCAGCCATCTCCAATCAGTTCAGCATTTCAGAGACAGTCTGTGTGAAGAACACATGCCTTCATGAGAGGAGATAATGATGGGAAACAATGGCCATTTAAGGGCCTGCAAATCTATGTGTACTTTTAACATGGGGAGTCCTGCTTACCATATCTTTGTAGGAGTTAGTCGAAAGTTGCAATGATGACTGTTTCACATCTCCAGTCTCCTTCTAGACTGGAATCAAACTTGGATAATGAAATTAAAGCAGTAGAATTTTACACTGGATAATGGGGGACATTAATAACACCATAGCAAAAAAATAGTCAAGATACATTGCATGCAAAGATATCTGGAGGAAGCACAGTTTTCCAGTAATTCAAAGTTTAACATTTTGATTCTATTTTGGAAAAAAAAAATCCCCAAGACTTTGGAAAATCTTTCAAATAAAATTGTGGAGAAATATCAGTTTTTGAGTCAAAACCAGAAATGATGTTATATGAGAGAGTTCTTTGGAGTTCCCTATGCATGTGTTTTACTCTCTGCTGTGATCTAGGATAAACATTTTACTGTCTGAGTTGGACTAAGAATTTGAAGCTCTCTCTTTGGCATCCCAGCATCTGAACTAATGCAATGTCAGGATTAATCTTAATATTTCTCCTGTTTGCTGCCTGGAATACTCAGAAGGACTTGGATGTTCAAAAGTGTTGTTACAACAGATAAATCCTGGAAGACATTTGCTTCAAGAAAATTTCACTTCAAAAACATTTGTTCAGCTTTAATTATTCTACTACTCAGTCTATCTATCATCTACAAGAAGATGCAAGGACTTAATTGTTCAAATGTCATTACAATGCCGTAGGAGCTAATTATCTAACCCTTTCAGAGCTTTGATAATGTCAGATATCCTTTCTTTATCAACGGAGTTTTAGAGTGTCCTCTGACTGACAGTTTCCTGCTGTTTGCCTACGTGTTTATCTTGTGTATAAACATAATACGATAAGTCATAATCATACTATTATTATTGAATTATTATGCACATAAGGAATTCATTGATAGAGCCTAATTTATACAGGCAAAGCTGTGCCCAGAGAAAGAAAGGCTTGATTTCAGAACGTTGTGTAATTTCACCAACTCCTGATGAGTGCTGCTCTTTGTTCTTGTGCATATTTACTGCTATAATCATCTGTGTGCAACAGACCAGAACAGAACTGCACAAAGCAGAACAGAAGAGCACAGCATAAAGCAGACTAGAACACAGTAGAATATTTCAGTTGGAAGGGAACTGCCATGATCATCTAGTCCAACTGCCTGACCAATGCAGGGTTGACCAAAAGTTAAAGACTATTAGGAAAGTGTTGTTCAAGTACCTTTTAATCACTGACAGGCTTGGGGCATCACCCATCACTCTAGGAAGCCTGTTCCAGTGTTTTGCCACCATTAGGTAAAGAAATGCTTCCTAACGTCCAGTTTGAATTTCCTCTGATGCAGTTTTGAATCATTCCCATGCATCCTGTCACTGAATCCCATGGAGAAGAAACCAGCACCTCCCACTCCTCTTCCCTAAATGGTTTATGTTGCAAAGGAAGGTATTACAGAAAGCTGTATTTTCTGAAACAAGAGGGCTATTGACATCACAGGAGCAAAAGGAGAGTAAAATATAAAAGAATAATCCAATGAGCATGCTTCTCACAAGAGCAATACATTTATTTGGTGCTATTTACCTTTACTCAGGTACTTTCTGAATCAAGGAATGACAAGAGGAAAGAAAGGTCGCTTCTGAGATGTGGGAACAATTGTTCAAAATCTCTAAAAGGTCTGCACTTTATTAGGATTGTCAAGAGTAACATTTGAACACCAGTGGTAAAAACTTGGCCCATTAAATAGGAGGAGCACAGGATGGGACTCTTATCCCAAGGGTAACAAGTCTAGACTGACTTTGGTCTCTGGTCTGTCTAGTAGCTTTCTTAAGAATAAGAAAGAGCTGTATTCACCTCTTCTTGTCCAGAGAGAGGTTTGTCTTGGGCCAGGAATTTAATGAAATGAAATTTGGAAGAAAACCTGCGCTTTTTGTGAGTTACTTGAAAGACAAATGTCTTTGGTCTCTGTAAGGCTGCTTTATAGGGAGGTTCACATGGCTTTCCTTACAGAGAGTTACACAACAGGACATAATACTTCAAACTGTACCTGTGCTTCTGAAAGCTCCCCCATTTGCTGTGCATGATGTACAGCGTGACCTCTGAACCCACAAACTTCTATAGAAATAACTTTGGGAGAACCACAAGAAACATAATGAATCCTCATGTATGAGGGGTTGTGACCAGTATTTTTTGAAGTCCTAGTGGGAGTTGTTTTTCAGATGGGAGTAGCTGTATGGTTTTGTCCCCACAGAGTGGCAAAAAAAAATCTCTTTTCTTCCCTTTATTGATATTAGTGATATCACAAGAGTTCTCAACATTAAGGTCAAAATTTTGTTTCCATTATAAATCTTGTTTGTAGAGGTTTTCACATCTGGCTTATTTCAAATTACATCAAGCTTCAAGAAATTTGGTGTCTAAACTGTCAGCATAAGTGTGATTTTTTTTAAAGCAAAAATGTTTAAATCCATTAAAATATTAGAGCTATGGAGTGGGAAAGTATAGTATGTGTTCCCATGGGATCAATGAGAGTTTTGCCTTTGACTTCAATGGAAGCAGGAAGTGGGCTATAATGCATAATCAGTCTGAGAAGTCCCCAGCCCCATTCCATGCTCCAAACTTTAGCTAGTACTTAAAAGAGGATTCTGAGGTGTGTAGGTGATGTTTCTTTCCCCTTTGCCAACATTTTAACAATATTTTTGTGGTGTTTTAACCTGAATTCACATCTGGTCACAGAGTCAGTGCACCTCTAATGAAACAACACAGTTAGTACAATGGCAAACAAGGCACACAGAAATCCCAGTGCCTTCAATGTGAGAGACTGGTATTTTGTTTTGAGTCCCCTGAAATGTGAAGTCACAGAATCAGAGTAAATAGAGATGAAAAGTTGAGTATTAGGTTGCATGTTACTCTCCCCTGCCAGTTTAAATTTTTTCCCTGCAGCTTGCAATCTAGTTTTAAATGACCTGAGTATTAAGGGGCATCTCCATCTTTTCTCAGGAGTATTTACCAGTTTAATAGGCCTTGCTTTAGGAAGCATATCCAGAGAGCTACTAGATACTCCCTGAACTCAGTCTAAGGGTAACCTCTTTGACCACACAAAATAATCATGTCATCTTTGATTCCTGCCTTTTTCACTTCTTGCAGACAATGAGGTCTATTACTTCCCACCTCCTTCTTTACTTTTCCCAGCTATTCACATAGGGGTCTTTTCATATGGTCCTATACTATTGTCTTTTTTTTTTTTTTTTTGTTTTGAACAGGGAAGCATTTTCTTTTCAGCAACCATAGATAGTACAGGTATTTCAAAATGTGTGTGTGCTTTAGATTGCAGAAAAATCCACAGCCTCTTTCTGAAACTGATAACATTTCACAACCCACAAGGAGCTGTCTTCTGTTTTCTATTTGTTCTTACAAACACTGGCTGTAAAACTTGCTGTCTGAAAATATGCCTGGCACCTGAAAAAACATTCAGCTTTTCCTGTGCTTGGGAATGCAGCATTATATCATTTCAGGCCACACCATGCAGTATCTGACACATGCTACCTGCAGTAATGCAACTCAAACAACAAGAGAACTTTGTGCTTTCATCTTTAGCATAAGATAGTTCAACTGATTATAAGATTATAAGATAAAATAAATTACCAGAAACATGCTGTTTTGAGTAAACTTGCTGCTCATGATAGTGTACTGCTGCTCTTAATAATAAATCATATGCCCATGGTGTATGTCCCAGATCACCCATTCCCAGATTGTGAAACATTCAGCTGTGTATCTGAGAGTCAGTGAGGACTGGTGGCAAACAAAATGTGGTAAAGTGAACAATCCAAATTTATGTAATCCACAGGGAACTTTTTGGATATTTCCTGTTATAGAGCAGACTACTTGGAAGTGACTTACAGTAATCTTCTAGTCCAACTGCCTGAACAATTCAGGGCTGACCAATGTTAAAGCATGTTAGGAAGGACATTGTCCAAATACCTCATAAATACTGAGAGGCTTGGGACATCAACTACCTCTCTGTGGAACCTGCTCCAGTGTTTGAGCACCCTCATGGTAAAGAAATGTGTCCTAATGTCCAGCCTGAAACCCTCCTTGTGCAGTTTTGAACCATTTCAATGCATTCTGTCACAGGATATGAGGGAGAAGAGATCAGCAAGAAATCAGAGTGAGCTGGTGCGCGGGGGCGTGAACGGCCCTGGAATCCGGCTATCTGGTGAGGGGCGAAGGCCAGGGCCCCTGCGCATCAGAAAACAGCCCCCCTCGGCGTCTTGGCCTCGGGCTGAGCTGGGGGGATAGCTCGGAGCAGCGCAGTGAGAGACGAATCAGGAGGCGACCACTTGCTGGGGGTAAACTGTCGGTTTATTACAGAAGAACCAACAAAGAGGGGAAAACACCCAGCAAATGGCCCCGAACAAGGGGCAGGAGAGGGTTTTAAGGGAAAAGGGGGGAAGAAGGCAGGGAAACCCGGCTATCCAATAGAAATACATATTTGGAGGTACGAAACATAACTGATACACTAAAGTAACCAACTGTTATAAATCATAGGAGGGGCTCCGGGGCTACAGCCAACCATACCTCCCAGAGAAAGGAAAATTCTCGAAACCTGGGAGGAGAGAAAGAGTGATTGACTGATCCCAAGGAGGAAACAACTTTCACTTTCCATAGCAACATAACTGGCAGGGTAGCAGCAGGAAGTAATACAGAAAATGGGGGGAGCAAACTAACGAACTTAAGAACACACCACAGCAAGCTGGGTGAAGCCATGGCCCCATGATGATCGATGAAATTTCTCCCTTGATGTCAATGAGATTAAGATTTAAATATTTCAGTACAAAATCTGTGTTTAGCTGTTACTGTGAAATATAAAAATCCAAAGTGCTTAGGCTTATTCACAATAAAGACAACTGCAGAACACAAGATGAGTATAACGGAACAACAATTCCCTCAAGAGCAGTACAGAAAATATACAATAATTCAGATTTGTTTACAGTTATTCCCATTCATACTGGACTGATTGGCAGCTCAGATATTACCCTGTGAACATCTTTATTTCCACTGCTCTGGTCCAAACTTATTTGTTCTTCCAGTCCTCAGCATTCCAGGCCTGTCACCAGTAAAGAGAGTAAAGGAATATTAAATTAAACTGGGAACTATGCATTTATCAGCTTTGCCTCTTTTGTGAAGAGGTCTGATCTGGCACCTCTGGAAGCCTCCTTTTATTATGTTGTGAAAGCTGAAGTGGCCCATATAAAACACAGCCAAATTCTCAGTCTTTTAGTTACTTTTAAATCAAGTTTTAACAGGACTGTCAAGCAGCACATGCAGTATGTCAGTTAACACTGCAGAGTAAATTGACAAAGAGCACTTTATGTACCTCAGAGCAAGTGTATCTTTACCAACACTTTTGAGCTATTTTAGGTTTGTAAGCTGCAAGTATCTCCTGCTCTCAGATTTGATAACAGGAGAACCAAGACTAGAGATGAGTAGCACCTGGCAATTAATAATCTAGCTAGTCTGCAGTCTTTAATAAGCAGAATGATAAAAGTTTAAAATGTCCTGACTCTGGCAATCCCTCCTCCAAATATTAAGAAGTATTTGTTTCACAGTCACAGGCTGGCTTGCCCCTCTCCTTATTTCTATGTAAAGATCTCTTAGCAGCATGTGAAAAATCACAGAAAGGTTAATCCTGAAATAAAATACATAAAAGTAACAGAATTCTTTGCATCAGTTGCCAAAAATCAAAATTCTCCCACAGTTTTGTGGAAGTAAATGACTTTCAAAATGCTTCAACTGTTCCCTTCAACATCACTTTCTTCTCATCATGTCCCAGAACAGCAAAGCCACTGCATATGCTGTGGTTAGCTTTTAAGAACCAGTCGCTGAAATGAAAGTGAAACGAGGAAAGGGGCATTCTAAGAATTTTCTAGCTTGTCTTGTAGTGTTTCCATTTAGTAACATCTGCTACTCATAAATCATGAAAGAAACCCCTAACAGCCTGTAATACCAGTACATGTGTGAAAACAAGAGTCTTTCACCTCTTGCAGGTAGGCAAAACTTTCATCTTAGAGTAATAAAAGCAGAATATTTGTCTCTTCCTTCCCATTTGATGATGCAGCCTTCCCTTGGTGCTCCTGTCTCCGGGGGCTCTCAGGTGGCCTACTCTGCCTGTGGCCACTGACCTGCAAGGCAGCACCATGTCCACACTCAGCCTGCAGCAGCTCACACACCAAACCTCACCTGGGGTGAGAGTTGTGAATTTTAGAACTTGTTATAAACTTACAGAGACCTTAAATATTTATTATATAACAGATTTAGATATAGGCAGGCAAGACTGTGCATCACCTCAAAAACAATCTCAGACTTTGGGGCATCATCAGGAAAAAAGTGCATGAGAGGGTATAAAATGTGAAAGGGAAGTCAAGTCCATGAAAATCAAGTTATGACAAGAAAAGATGAATAAACATAGACAAAGAAGTAATATTGAATTGACTTTCCATGGTAGCCTCCTGGAATTTTTTTTCTGAAATAGTTTCTAAACAAATACACTTAGTCTGTCAATAATTTGGCTGAGTTTTGATATATAATTTTGGGAGGAGCTTGATTAGAAATTCTGTGACATACATAGCAGTAGTAGAGAAACCAGTTGCAGTGTCCTGTACAGGCAGGTTACATACCAGCAGCTCAGCCAGGGCTGGTTTCCAGCTGCCCCTCCATGATTTGCACCCCTGCACAGGGCTGCTGTGTGGTCTTACCCCATCTGGGGTGCAAAAGTCAGGCTGCAGCATGGGCTGGGGGCAGCAAGGGGGCTGGGGACTGCAGGGATAGGATCTGGCAGCCTAGGACTGTCCCACCCCCAGCCCTGACAGTCAGGTACCTCTCTGGGAACCTCTCTGGGAACAGCGAGAGGTGAAAGCTGGAACAGAACAGCAGCCCACTTTTACAGGTCAGTATGAAAAACTTGTCTTTTTCTGACTTGAACTTCATGTATTTTATGTTGGCCTGGTCCTCAAGTTCTCAATAGAGTCTGAATTGAAGCTATATTGATTGGCATATTGTTTTATCTCCTTATTTCAGTAAAATCCACAACATTGCTGAGGATGTACTCTGACTCCTCATCCCAAATATGAAGATACTTAACAACATCAGCTTTTGGGATCATCATTGACTTCTGGGATGCAGCACTCCTGACCAGCCACAACGTGGATGTCAAATGGCTGTCTTCTGAGCACAATAGCTTCAGCCACTTTTCAACACCTCCAACAGGGTACCCATCCATCCATTAACTATTTAACTTCCATATGAGAATGCTATGGGAGGGGGTGTCAAAGGCCATATTGAAGTAAAGTTATGATATATCTGCGTACCTACCCCAAATAGATGTTTTCTATCTGTTTTCACATATGGTCGCTTAGTCACAGAAGTTTATCAAGCTGATCAAATATGATTTATCTCTGGTGGATTGACAATAACTGGTCTTAAACACTTTGTCACCCATGTTGACATTGAATTACCAGAGGCTTGTTCTATAATCTCTCCAGGAACAGATACATTCATCCCAAATTCTCTCTCTGGTCTGTCCTAAGACAGGAGTAACACTACCCTTTTTAGGGGTAACTTTTACCCAGTTATTAATAATTTTACCATGCATCATGAATTTCATCAATGATTCAGAACAGATTAAAAATCCCATCAGCAAACCAATTCAACATCTGGGTGAATCCTCCTCATTTTGGGCTGACTGTATCCAAACTGTATCCATATGCCATTATTATTAAAAGCTTTGAGTCTCAGAGATTGGTATCAGCCAGGCCAGAGCACTGAAGGATTTCATTTTGAATGGAGGTACCTGTCCTCATCATTTGGAGAGGCATCTAGGCTTCATTGAGTTTTATTTGAAGGTCACTGAGGCCACTAGGCATTTTTTTTATTCTTGAACTAAAATGCCATTCTGACAGTAGTTTTGTTTCAGTATTTTCAATAGGATTCTCCTTGTTGTTTACTATTTACATATATATATATTATATATATTCCTTCCTCTGAAATTTTATTTGTTGAAGTGACGAAGTCTCTAGAGCAGTTGAGATTTTTGTAATATAAGAGATGCCTTTTTTAAAACACCAGTAGCCTTGGAAGAAAAAACAAGATTGGTTTTCAGAAGACCATTAAGTTCCCATTGCTAGGATCTGCAAATGCTAATTTTTTCTAAGACATTAAAATTCCTAAACATGATGATCGAATTCCTGTCTTTATTAGAAATTTGATTGAGCAAAGTCCACTTTAAAAGCTGTGACTTCCCATTAGAGAATCATTGTTCTATCAATTACATACTAAGGGTTTAATTGAAGAGATGCTGGCTGTTTTTTTTGAAATTCTAGTTTTGTTAAAGTTCTAATCTTTCAAAAATGTTCCTTAATATTATTCTCCTGGTTTTGCAAAGACATAACTGCTGCTTCTTTCCTTTCATAGTTACATGAGGCACAAAAGAATGTTTAAAAAGAGTTTATTCAGCAAGAAAAAAAAAATATAAAAGGTAATCCTTGTTTCTCATGCCACAAATAAATTTAAATCAGGCCTTGCACAATCCTTATCCTTTAGCCAAATACTTGTGAAATGTTCTGTTGATAGAAAAAATAATTGATTTTATGTCTTATGCAACTTTTTTCCTTGAGACTCTGAAATCCATGTCTGCCAATATTCCTAGAATACAATTTTCCTCATTAATCTGCAACTGTTAGCAAATCTTACACTAAGGTTCTCAGTTCTGCAGGAATCCATATAAAAAAGTGATATGTTGCCAAGGGACACTGTAATAATGAAAATATTAAATGCAAAGATGGGTTCTGCAAAGGTTCAGAGTGGATAGACTTGGTATCATTTGCCATGGGGCCACAGGCTGCTGGATGCTAGTGAGTATGAGCTGTAACCTTGGAACTTCCTATCCTAGCAGCCAGGATTGTAATAATACAGAATTCTAAAAGTTTAAAGGTTCCTCTTTGTAGGGGTATTCTTCCTGTGCTAGCTGTGTCCATGTCTGGGCTTAGGCAGAGGCCTGGGGCTGCTCAAGCTGTTTAGTTGTTGGCAGATAGCAATTGTCTGGACTGGCCTTGGGCCTGGTAACAATCTGTTAAAAACCCTTGACTTTGACCTCTGAGATTGGACAGAAACTCTTCTGGGGGAAATTTGGATGCAACCACTGTGTTTTTAGGGTTTTGAGAGTTTGGCTCTAAGTATATAAAATGCCATGCTAGATGGCCTTGGGGTCTTAGCTGAGTCTTTTTACTAGCGTATTATTTTTCATAATGATTTTATCCAAATTAGGTTTATTAGAAAAATCTCCACCATGAAGATTCTTTTTAGAGCTGCATTAATGTCCATATTGAAGGTCACTGGCCCCTCATAACATGCCAGTCCCTGACACTGAGAACACACTTGGGCACTCCACTTATACCACAAACCAGAGAAATATGACCAGCAAGGGCTTTTTGCATTCCTCCTAGAGGCTATTTGTCCAACACAATCAGCCATGCTCCTCTCCTGTCCAAACTGGACAGTTCATCCATAGAGAAGCAAAAGTTTGGTATTCTTCTTCACATTCAAGAACAGATTGACTGAATAATTTTTAATTACTGCCAACTTGATGGAAAGCTGTAAATAGTCCGACATATCTTATCACACATCACAGCCATTGCAGGATCAAATTGCCATCCATACGAGGGCAGTTAACTTCCAGATGTTAAAGGAGAAACTCAGACTTTCAGGACTGTATTGGGATTTTTTCCAAATGAAAAGTTACCTTTTTTGTGTGTGCAGGTAGCAGCAAATGATCAGTTGCAGCGAATGTGTGAAGCTCGCTTTAGTTTGGTGAACCTGTGCCAAATTACACCAGCAAAGATTATGGCTGCAGGAGAGACAGAATAATTTTAAAGGAATCTCCACAGTTATAATTTGTTTATTTTAAAAAGCAAAGCATTACGTTGTATTTGATAGGGATCATTTGACATTATTACATTTTAACAGTAATGTTTTTCACTGTGACAAGCAGAGATAATTGGAACTATCTTAAATATCCAACTTGAAATGTCTTCTTGTTTTCCTTTTATGGGAAAAAGGAACCTTTTAAAAGAGAAATAGATGAACAGCTCTTCTTCTATATAGGGGCATAGAATGAAATAACCCTGTATGTAAACTAGTTAGATAATCTTTTAGAGTTTAATGAGAATATGGAATCAACTATTATTCTTACAAGCCAAGTAACGTAAAACATATGACGTCCCTAATTAAAAACATAGAGAAATAGAGCTATGACTGAAAAAATTAAAGGTAAAAAACTCAGTAAGAGTTTCTGTGAAACTTTAGATGAAAACACTGTTTTAACTCACATAAAAATAGTGCTATATATCCTAAAATGCAATGTATATAATATAAATAATGTTATACGGCTATCTTAAATGCTTCGATTTATTGTTCATTAATATTATAAAATATAAAAGTGTGATTTTTACTTGATTTTTAAATAGAGTTTGCAGTTTCTTAAGCACTGCTGCTTTGTCCCACTTCCATCTTTATATTTTTTGTACATCAAATCATATCTTGTGCTTTCAAAACTAGGCATGCCCCCAATGTGGTCTTTAAGCCTGCAGATAATCTCTTTATTTGAAAAATAGCACCACAGATAATCTCTTATCTGCTGTCAGCAGATTACATTTTCACTTCACTAGACCTCAAAACTGCCTAAGAATACAAGAATGGCCATACTGGTTCTCATTAAAGCTCCATGTAGGCCACCATTCTGCCCATAAGTGGACACCTGGGAAAAAGAAGATTCAAACAAGCTTTTTGTATAGTATTTCCCTCTCAAATTTTTTTCAGCCTCTTCCTACTTCCACTTCAGGGAATTTTTTCTTTTCTATTTTGTTTATCTCTACATGGACAATTTTACTTCATTGGGGAGCAGTCAGAGCCCCACAGAGCTCAACACATTTTAAAAACCATTTGTCTATTTGATCTTTTGATTATGAAGTTTTTCAAGACAGTATCTGCCTGTCAAGCCTGCTGAATTCCTGTCATGTTGCATCAGACACAGCAAACCTGTCAATTATCCTGAGTAGAGTGGTCCATAAACAAGTCACAACTGAAACTCAGATTGCTTTTTGAGCATGGAAGTAGATGATATAACTTGCAACACAGATAAAAGTGACATTATTTCCATTTTTTTAAACTTATATGCATATGTCATTGCACAGTAACATAAACATTGCCTCAATTATACCATATCTTCCCTCAGTATTTGTGCATTACAGCTGTGGTGAAAAAGGTAGGTCTTTCACAGTCATGACAAGAAACATCATCTCTGAGGGAGAAAAAAAATTACAGAATTCCTTACTCTGCTTTTTGTGATTGTTCTTTTCAGGGCATTTCACAGAATAAAAATGCATAAAAATATTGATGATCTCAGGGAGGGGAAGAAAATTATCCTGATATTTGAGCAATTGACTTTATTGACTAAAACACTTCAGAGCTAGAAGAAAGTTAGATGACTTAATTTTTGTCATCTTCAACCCTCTGTTACCCTGCTCTTCTAGTTCCTTTACATTTCATTTCCATGAGCTGAAGTATTGCCACGCACCAAGGCAGTGTGCAGGGGTGAAGGTGGAGTACGGATTGTGTGAGTCTGCAGAACTAACAATGTGCCTGGGGGATTTACAATTCATAACATCTGCTTAAGGCACTCAGCTGGCAAAAACCAGCAAATCTTAAAGCTAGGCAACACGAAACACTAAACAGTCCCTAAACTGTGTTATAACCTAGTTTCACTTGTGATACAGAACCTAGAATCCTGAGCATAAATCCTTGCAAGAAGAAGGAGAAGGAGAAGGAGAAGGAGAAGGAGAAGGAGAAGGAGAAGGAGAAGGAGAAGGAGAAGGAGAAGGAGAAGGAGAAGGAGAAGAAGGAGGAGAAGGAGGAGAAGGAGGAGAAGGAGAAGGAGAAGGAGAAGAAGAAGGAGAAGGAGAAGAAGAAGAAGAAGAAGAAGAAGAAGAAGAAGAAGAAAAAGAAGAAGAAGAAGAAGGAGAATCAGGAGAATCAGGAGAAGAAGAAGAAGAAGAGGAGAGGAGTTTTTTGGGGGAACTTGGGAGGGTGGTGACCTGAAGCCAGGGTGGGGCTTGTCCTTACTCTCCTGACTCTCTGACCAGGCTTGTGCAGATCCAAGCTGGCAGCCTGGGAGCTGCCTCGGCAGAGTCACCATGCACAACAGCACCGTGGTGGGGGAATGGCCACGTGTGAATCTTCTTGTGGGCTGGATTTGCCCTGTGAGATATAATTATAGCTTGGGGCTGCACCCTACAGGAATCAACACACTTTCCTAAATGAAATTAAAAGTGGTGAGGAGTATCAAAACTATGGAATCCACAGACAAAATTGGCCAGCTATTTCAAATTGATTGAATAGCAGTTCAAAAGACAGATGCTTTTTTATTTATGCGGTTAAATCTGGCTTAAACATTTGCAAATTGTTTTGCTCACACACTGCACTGTCATTTTCACAAGAGGTTTGTAAGATGATAAATTAGAATTCAGTTCTACAATAGGGCCATTTGCTGAATCCTGGGATATATCAGGGTTAAAAAGCAAATTTCAAAAACTGTTTCCCATCTAACTGCATCTGTCATGAAGCAGACCTCATCTGGGTGTCAACTACAAGGAACTGTGAGAGTGAAATAAATTACAGATTTATTTTCATCTGCACTAGCTCATTAATGTAAAGGAGAGTGATATGGATTTAATTAGATAGGACTAAGAGAAAAGTTGGTCAAAAAAAGAAGGGATCTTTGATGAAAAAATAATGACAGCAAGACTTCTCTGAATTCTGGGAAAACTAATTTGTATGAGCTTTTTATTCTTGATTAACAAATATTCTGGCCTAGCCTCTCTGAATTTTCCTAGACACTCCCTGTGTTTCTATGTTTTTGTTGTCAAAACTACTCAGGATGCTAAAAGGAAGGGGAGGCAGGCAATTACCTTCTTTCATTCCATTTCAGACAGAAGTGTAAGATGGTAAAACTGTGCCTAACAATGAGCTGTAAAACTGCACTCATTTTGAAGGTAGCAATAATGAAGAATAACAGAGGCATTCATAATATTGATCAGATATTTTCAGCTTTTTTTTCTTTCTCACCCATATTCCACATAGATTAGTCCCCAGTTTTCCACTGAAATGTTGCCCTATCACATACTAAACCACTCTAAAAGGTGGAGTAAGTCTGATATGACCTGGTTTTCTCAGTAATACGTGGTAAAGACATTCAAAAAATATTTTAACTTTTAGTTGATATAAGAAAATTTAATCTGTATTTTTGGAACATTTCTGTGCAAAAATTATACTCAGTTCCTTCTTTGACTTCTGTAGCAATATTCCAGATTTACACTCAGCAGATGTGAGATGAGAATCCGGCCGAGTACGTCAACACATCAGGGAAAGGAAACATCTGGACTCGGAGCTGATCTATAAGATCTTTTTCACAATGCCCAAGAAAGCGAGGAAACACTAGTAGCAGACACCCCCAGCCAGCCAAGATTCTGCAAAAAATGATGGAGTATTTGTTTCTTGGTGAAAATGATTGTGCAGTGGCTGTAGCGCAAAGTACATATTTTATTATCTAAATATGCATTTTCACATTAAAAAAAAAAAAAAAGCATGTGAAAACTGGTGTGCTTTATCTTGCAGTGGAACAGATTGCTGTTTTGGCTGACTGCAAATTTAGCATTACAAATCACATTAAAGGCAAGTTCATTATCAGTTGATTTGTGTATATAAAAATAAGGGCTCCCATAATTTGCTGCAGGCATTTTTTACAACTTTTAAACTAGAAACAGCCATGGATATGGCTGCATATCTTAATTTTCTATGCTGAAATTTAGAAATTGCAACATTTTTCCTCCTTTAAAACGAAACAGGAGACCTCTTGAAGCCCTATTTTTTGACAAAAGACAGAACAGACAGCAATTTGTCTGAATAAAACATTCAGTAATTTGTAAAATCAGAGTTGATTGAAAATTTTCACTCAATAATTGCTAAAAGAACATTGAGTTCTTGAAGACGTTCCTTGCATGTCAAGATAACTGAATTAGCTGCAATTTGAATGAGTCAGACTAAAAAAGGAGGCATCATTGCAAACAAAATGTTGGCAGCAGAATATTTCCTGAGTCCTAGTGAAATGCTTCATAATTTGCATGAAATTGCCAACCTTAATTGAGTAGTTTTGTCAAATACATGCTTCATCCTATTTGGAGTTTATGTAACCAAACCAGGGATGATCAAATATATTCTATCAAATTTAGGTTCAGTAGAAATTTGAATTTTATAGGAAACATTTACATATTGCAATTGTCTGTTTTCAGTGGAAAACCTGACCTTTGCCAAAGCTTCCACCTCAAAACCTTTGTTGACAACCCCCAATTCTTCTTTTTTCTCAACTGATAGCTCTCTGAGTTTTAGGTTCTGACAAAAAGCTGACTTTTTCCAGAGATATATTTTGCTTTTTGTTAAGAGACTGACTATATTACAGTAATTCCATTTCATGTTTTTATCATAACTTCTCTTATCTACCTCTTTTCTAAACAACTCCAAATTTTCCAGTCTCCCTTTACAGAAGTTTTTCATGGCCCCAGTCTTTCTCAGCAGAGTGCACTTCTGCAATAGGTTGGTAGTGAGGGTATGAGCAGTACAGCACACCTCACTGGCAAGGTAAACCAGCCAACTTCTGAAAGTTAGAACAACTTTTCTTTAGCGCTCTCCAACCTTGCCTTTTTAAGATTTTATCATCTCAGCTGTCTGTATTACTTCTTTTCTACTGAGAGGTATCTCCTGAATACCAACATTCATCTCCTGAATTGACATTAATTCAGTAATATGTGCTGCAAGTAATTTTCCTTCAGTTTGCGTTGTTGCACCTGCTAGCATTGAATTGTTGTACATGGCAATGTGCTCATTCACAAAGCATGATTAAAATCCAAGGAGAGTCAAGATTTTTGCTTGGTCTCAGTTTAATTATCTCCACCCACAGCATTTTAACACGTGGCTGCATATATTTAGTGTAAAATGACTTTAGTTTAGATGTCTTCTATATGCTTGGATTTCTTGCTTGTCTTTCCAGACTGTAGTCCCTTTATCTGAGGACTATGCCTGTGTAACACTTTGAGTGTAAAATAAGCAATCATAGTAAAAGTCTATTTTTAGAAATGTGGAAAGAAATACAGGAAGCAGCAACAGGAATGTTGTAGAAAAAAAATTATTATTTCAACAGTAGGGAATCATTTTTGGGGAATGTTTTTCAGGAGTCCTAAATATTGAATAGCCATTACTGGATGTGTAACACTTCAGCTATTAATAATTAATTGTTATTTATTTATTAATTTTTTCTACAAATAAAACTTACTTAAATCTAGGAATTGTATAGAAAGAAATAACAGATACAGTTTCTGGGCTAAAGAATAAATTATAAAATGAAAGTTTTGAGGTTTTTGTGGCAAGAAGAGAGTGTAAAGATGTTGCTAATTCCTCTGATGGACCTAAGAATGTCTGCAGAATGTCTGTTCCATTTCAATCAAATACTTAAACTTACAGAGAATAATTTACAGAGAATTTTTAGTGTTTTAATTAATACACTGATAAAAAGAAATCTTGTCTTGTTCCAGATATCAAAATGCAAGACATTTTGTGATATTTTTGGTGTTTTATATATCTTTTTGCATCTACAAAAGAGTCTGTTTAATAAAATTTGAATTGACATCTATAAGAAAGATATTTATAGGTTCTCCAAACGTGTTAAAGCCAACAAACTACTGGTCTTCTCTATGCCACATCTTATGACATTAAGTTCTGTTGTCAGCATCCGTTATTCTTTTTTTAATACTGGGAGGCAAAGTTTTACCTTTCAGCTGCAGATGTCCATAGAAACAAATTATGCTGAATTGCTGTAATATGAAATTAAAATAAAAAAAAATCTTTGTTTTTGTTCTTCTGTTCCATGGATAATGTTTTATCCAACACCCTTCACGACACAGAAACTACGCCAAAGTCTGCTTTTTCCTTTCTGACTTCGGAAAGAGATGGCTCTTTTGGTTCAAGTGTTATTAAATATGTTTGACCATTGTGGGATCTCAGCACCTCAGGACTGAGGTGCCGAGCCACCGAGACCACCCTTGGGGGGCTCAGGAGTCCTGGAATGTTGCCAGAAGTGTCTGGTGGCTGGACTTTGATCCTACACAGGAGACAACACCTGTATGAGGATAGGAGGATTTCACCGGGGTGAATGGTGAAGGGATTAGTTAATTAGAGGGTGAGACACAGGGTTTAGGATTTCTGTACAGGGGGGTTTAGAGAAGTAAGATGGAGGAATTGGGGCGTGTCCTGTCCTTCTTCTTCTTCTTCTTCTTCTCCTCCATCTTCTGTGGTGATGGTGGCACTTTGGGATTGGTCATTACTGAAAGTGCACCGGACAATAAGAATAAAAAGGATTGGGGAAAAATGATAAATATTGTACACGTAACTATGGGTATAAAGATAGGTGACTGTCCGGAGGGCAGGATAGTGTGCTCATGGCTGGCTGCTGAGCAGACCTCTGTCGGGCTGAAAGAAAATCTTTTAGATAAACAATTAATAAACATAAAGACCGAAAGAAGAACTGAAGCCTCTTCTCGTCCTTTGATACGCAGGCTGCCCCAAGGCCACCCCGGGCCCTTCCAGGCCCTCCAAACAGCCGAAAACCGGACAGACCATGGCCATGGCTGTGTGCCTACTGATGGCTGATATCAGCCAAAACAAAAAAGTGATAAAGCAGAAGGAGATATCAAAAAGCTTGGATTCCAGAATGATCTGGATTATTCAATTTTTAGTTAACAACAGTAAATTTACCAGCTTTATTTTAGGATAATACATGTATACTTTCATATTTAAAAGTATAAAATGCAACTTGACTATCAAAGATATTGCCAACATATATTTCAGTTCAATGGAAACTCCATGCTATTGGGCCAAATTCACAGAACTCTGCTACCTTGTGATCAGGATACATCTGTCCTGCACATTGCAGTTTGGCTGCCACAAGCAATCCAGCTGCTGAGGAGTTGGGCAAATGAGCCTGTGTGGGACATGCCACTGATGCAGCTATCATGTGCCTGACAATCTGTGACACACAGCAGCGTGAGGTGCAAGGTTTATGCTCCCTGGCACTGCAGGGCACAGGTTTTAGGCTCCTGCCATCTCTTGGGACATCACAAGACATGAATTAGATACAGACTGTCAATGGAGCATATGGAAAGAGAGGAGTGCCAGCACTCTACGCAGAAAATAAATATGCTAGGCCAGCCAACAGGAAATATTACACAAAATCCCCTGCTAAGATTTAGACATTTTGGCTTTGCAACAGTGAGAGATTTCACTTCATAGATGATTCATGGACATTCCTGCTATTGAGACCCTTTGCTTAAGGAATGAGTGGAGGATCAAGGTCAAAGGAGGAGTGCAGTTGTAGCTGACTGTTTCCATGTAGCCTGTATTACAACATTCACTTACCATCAGGAGACTTGGCTACAGGTTCATATTTAAACCCACATCACCTGCTTCATGGGAGAGAGTCTTTGTCCTATAGCTAGAAGGGACATGGGATGGCTCAGGGACTGTTCATGCTTTGCCAGGACTTATAAACACCAGCGACGACACTTGGCCCATGTAGTTCATTGTAGCTGATACAAGTATCCAAATATCTAGATGCCAATTATAAAAGTTTTTCACCACAAAGCTCCCAGTTTTCAACTTTTTACTGTTCAGGACATTTGTGAGCAGACAAGATATCTATTGAAGCTATTTCTATTTCTGGGAGTAATTAAGTCCTCATCAGGATGGGGCAGTAAAAAATGTACATATCTTCAGGGCTTTCTTAACCCACATTTCCTCTTTCTCAGCAAAGTCAGATTGCAGAGTGTATGAAAGACTAAGCTCCTTGTGTGACTGCTAGTGTGGAAGGAATAAGTCCTTGTTCCCTGGAAGTAAATTAATTTGTTTGCTTATCTGTTGAGTAATGGTTTGTTTGATTGCAGTTTGTCAGATTTGTGGTTTGGCTGCAGTTTTGGGTTTGCAGAGTCTGTTTGGGGCTGTCTGTTGAGAGTAGGAAAAACATCTTGAAGCTTGAAGGGTGAAAAAGCCCTTCTGCTTTTAATCACTGCCAACAGCGTTAATATTTTGTTAGCTGCCAAAGCTCTGTGACAGGGTAAGGTTGACTAAAGTAGATGTTCCAGAAGCCAGAACAAGTAGCAATGAGGAGTGACTTGCACTGGAAGAGCATTGTCCTATCTGTATTAAAGATGAGGGGAAAAGCAAAGAAGACAAAGCTGAAAAAGCAGCACAGAAACAAAAAGTGTAAGTAGAGTTTATATTCTTGTAGATAGATTTTGAAAATAAAAAATGTGTAACTATTTTTTCCCTTGTTTAAAAAATTGCCATGGTATGTGTGGGGTTGCATAATAAAATTTCACTCCCAGAGGCAATTGCATTTTCTAAAAGCATGTAGCTTGCATGTACCACAGTATGTTTTGGAACACAGATGTGATCCAAAGGCACAGAAATGCACATATCATTTAGGGAGCTCACATGACATTGATTTTGTACCAATAAGAGATTAGGGTTTTATGTCAGAGAATCACAACACATGGTGCATCCATGCGTTTGATTTCCTGAGCTATGGAATGTGAATCTCAGTACAATGTAGTAAGTTCATGGACAGTTCTCTGGGGTAACTCCACCTTTTTTTTTTTTTTTTTTTTTTTCAAAAATGGCCACCATTTCTTGGGATGATCTTACTTGAGAGTCTTGCTGCACTTACACCTCTCCTTGCATAACTGAGGTAACATCTTAGTCATCTTCCAAGGCAACTGGTAAAGCAGCTGAAATTTTGAGTGCTGAAGACATGCCTCAGTCCTGGTCTTGCAGACTTAGATCCTTTCAGGGCACTTTCCATTGGATTGGTGATGATCCCCCATCCTGTGTACGCACCAATGCATTCTGGCTGGGCTGTTGATATGAACTAGCTAGGCCCTCTGTGGTTTGACTGTGAGGAGAAATCCCTTCAGAAACTCATCCCAACAGGAAGTATGTTACATAGTATATCAGGTTTGCTTCTTTATACACCCCTTCAGCCTTATCATTGCAAGATTTTTGTTCACGCATCTACATGCTCTTGTGTAGCAGCTCAGTTTCATGACATGGAAACAGCTGTCTGTCAATAATGAGACACAATGATACAACTTCCTATTCCCTTTTTGTTCTTTTTCGCTTTTCCCTACAGTCCCCTTTGTCCTTCAGATTCTACCAGTATAGTTGTCACTACCATCTTTTTAATCCCAAATGAATGGGCTTCTCCATCCCAGCCCTGAAAAGGCTCTGGGATGGTGACTATAGAAATAACAATACAGTTTAGGGTTTGTCAGGGGAAACAGCATAAAATTTTTAAAACAAAGGATTTTGGAAAACAGATTGTAGAAATGTAACAGGAACCATACAAATCTGGAGTATATTTAGCTCCCAGGATCACAAAACTACACTTGATCCCAGTAAGTATTGCTTACAGCCTGCTTTTTTCCTACTGGGTTTTGGTCTCTGGAAGCTAATGGAAATTAAGTGACTGTGTGTTTAGGAAAGTGTATTAGGCATGGACGGGAGGAACTCTGCTCATGAAGTAGCTGACTGAGTATTCTGAGTGTGTGACAAGTTTCAGTAAGAACCAGGTATCAGTCAAGATCTCCCACACAGTGTGCTAGGTCTCATAGCCTACCTCTGCTATCTTGAGTCTTCTGTCCTGCTCAGAGCTAGTATGAAAGAATAGCTGAGTACAGCTGCAGCTGTTACTTGGCTCTGGCCCAGGACAATAGCAGAGCAGTACACCTACTCTGAGCCAAACCATGTTCGCTTGAGTACTCTCTTCACAGCTCCCATACTTTTAATTTCATAGATTACCCATCCACTTGGCCAAAGAACAGGCTCATGTGCCCAGGCAGCTGATTTTGAATGCAGATGCCCAAACTGTTCAAACAGAAAATAGAAATGGTCATTATAGATATCCCAGCTAAATGAGCAACCTTTGCCCTAGGCTGTTGAGGATCCCAGCTGACATATCCTCTGTCTGCATCAGCCCTGGTAATGATAGGTTGTGTCAGTGTGATCCTGTGCCTGGCTGGTGTGTCCCAGTGAGAATAGAGGTGGGAAGAGCTAGAAACTGCTGCATG
Source organism: Zonotrichia albicollis (assembly GCF_047830755.1). Lineage (NCBI taxonomy): Eukaryota > Metazoa > Chordata > Aves > Passeriformes > Passerellidae > Zonotrichia > Zonotrichia albicollis. The sequence continues at coordinate 128,275,655 of NC_133819.1, forward strand.
CTCTCTCCAGACCCTTCCATGACTTGGTCCAGTACATGGAGGACAAAGGCTTCACCAGATCCATGGTAAATCATGGGACCATCACATGCAGATGTTACTTCTGGCAGACAATCCTCCCTGCTTCATTATGGTAATCACCCATGTGACTGCAGGGGTATGCAAATATTTTTTCAACAGCATGCAACCTTCCTATATAGTACAAAATGCTCCAAAGTACAGAAAGAACTGTGGAGAAAACATGTGGTCCATGAAGAAGCCTATTATCCCAGGAAACATCTGACTATACTTACTGCCTATTTCAGGCTGAAGTATAGCTCTATAACTGCTGACACATTAGCTGCAAGGAGAACCATAAGTGATGATGATGATGATGATGATGATGATGATGATGATGATGATGATGGGCAGAAGTGACATCTGCCCAATCTCTTTTCCCTTCTCCAGGTACTCCTGATGAGCAGGACAAATAATCATTCTTGCTTTTCATGTATGTATGTATGTATGTACAGTTTGAATGCAATATGTCTTCCTATGCAGCTCCAGTAAAATAAACCAGTGAGGGCTTTTTGTGGAAAGAAACAGGTGTGAGGCTACAATTCTCATTTTCCCAGGGCAAAAAAAATATAGACAGTAGTCAAAGCCTCCAAATGTGACAGACACTATGTCCTGGAGTAGGAAAGCTTTTTCAGAGATTGGAAGGTTTTAGGTAGCATGAGGACAGTTCCTTGTCACCGATAGAAGAGCAGGGACAGAATTGCCAGCAACACTAGACTGTTCTGTTGGCAAAATGCCTAGGAGCTGGCTGTATGCTTAGAAAATGATAGGAAAAAAGAAAGTGTCCTCAAAGGCTTTCAAAAATGATCCAGAGTTTGTCCTCAGATGCTCCCTTGTTTCCTCAAAGAGGGTAACACACAGGAGGCTTAAAATCTCAAACCTCTGCATCTGAGTACATTGCAGTTGCCAAGCTTTTCATATTTGCAGAATGTCTTTCCATCATCCATGCAGCCATTATTATCCTCAGCCCATATTAGTCCTTCTTCAGAACCTTTGGCTTAATCAAATACTGTTCATTGTTTAGTCCTATACCAATAAACAAAACAAAGCCAGGGCCTCTCTCATGGCCCAGAACACAGGAGGTTTGGATGGTTAAAATTTTCCCTTCTCTACAGGAAAAAAGGATGGCCTCGAGTGCAGTTCTGGACCAGTCCCTGGCCAACAATATTCTCACCAGTGGAAGAAATTCAGCTGGCTCAGGCCAAATCTACGTCAAGGAGAGTGTGAACTGTTGAACAGGAGGGCAGGACTCAGTGGAATGGCCAAGTAAACAATGCACACCCAAAGCACAACGCATTGCTCCTTTGCATGTGCTGGCAAAAACAGACCTGAGAAGAGTCTCCTTCTAGAGTCCTAGCAGCTGTTTTAGATCTACCCAACTTCATTCTGGATTGGGATCAACATAATGGTGGGATTTGGGTTAGTGTAATGAGGCACACATGGCGTTGATCTGGCATAAATCCTATCCCTGTCTCTGTGATGATAACCACGGTGTTGTAGCTAACATTCAGCCATGTGGCAGTGGCAAAGTCTGAGGCAGTGGGCCAGCAGAGATCAGCAATGCACAGCAGATCTGCAGTGAGGGCCATGACTAGAGATGGAAACCAAAGACAAAGAGAAATAAAGGGCCCCATGCCTGCATATAAAAGATGTAAGGCTGCCTCCAAGGACAATGACTGTGAGCAAGTAGGGAGAAACAAGGCAAGAAGGGGCTGTGAGAAAGCTCACAGCCTATCTGTAGGGGGTTCACTAGCTGTGGGAGATCTGGCATGGTCAGACAGTCCTGACTTAGCATAAAGTTTGCTGGCACAAAGTCATCTCATCAACATTTTTGAAGTACTATAAACTTGCTTCGCTGGCTCAAGTGTAAGTTTATCAGCACTATGCATCATGAAGGGGGAGTGTTCTTATTCAGTGGAGTCTGGATTTAATCTACATCCAAACCATAGACATGGCCAGCGAGAGCTGTAGCAGAACAAGTAAATGGATACATGTTCTAATGGTAAAAATTGAGGGAAAAAATTCATTACAACATGGGGGAGCAAACTGGCAAATATAAGTGCTGAGAAGAGAAATGAAAAGTATCCAAAATACCAAGTGATTATAGAGTCATGATGCTATATGCAGCATATACAATTCCTATGGATATCAAGTGCAGAGCATGCTGTGACAAATGTTTTGCAAATGGCCCAGTGGAAGTTGAAATTTACAGCCTTCACAGTAGGAAGGACAAGTGGAAAACACAGTGAATGAGCCTGGGATATGCTCCCTGCGATCCTTAATGTTCATGTATCACACCAACAATTTCCTACAGGCCAGAGAAATTTCAATGTTTCTAATTTTACTGGAATTCTCTCCTGCTTTCTTTTACTGTTGCTTCTTTTGATTACTACCGGGCCATGCAGCTAAGTGGAGGACCTACTTTGGTGCCATCTGAATCTTCTCAAAGGCATTCTGGAGACTAAAGTGCATGAAAAATTGTCCCATTCCCCAGTTTATAGATTCAGTTTTTCCTGTAGGTAAGAAAAATGTTATTGTTATTCAGATGTCTTAGACCACACTGAAATCAAAACAGGCAAAGCCAAGTAGAAATTGCCAGTATTCATAGCATCCCAGATAGACAATTCAGTTGCTGGTGTTTATGAAGTTTAATGAGAAAAAAAAAAAAAAAAGAAAAAGGAAAAAACCTACTTCATTTGCTGTTACTACATTTATGTTAGGAAGGTCTCTGCCTTATACAGGTGACTCCCATCTCTGAAAAAGTTCCAGCCCTTGGGTACCTGTTACACATGACTTGGAGAGGCAATTTCAGGAGGTTGCCCACAGAAACATCCATTCCCTCAGGCCCATCCTGCAGGACTTATCTTCAGATAAATCACTGACTAAACCATGATTTTTGATTTGTGGAGAATGCTAGCAGACAAACTCCCTTTAAATTCCTGGAGGGACTCAGACAACTATTTCATCTTAATATTTTTTCTGTTCCTTTCTTAATTGTGAGGTATTTTGATTGTACTGTCTGTTAAATAGAGTATTGTTTCATATTCTTGGAATATTAGACTATTAGGTAATCTGGAAAATAAAGCAGTCTACACTTTCATCCTGGTACAACTTGTCCTTGCTTGGTGGCTCCCTGACAGGTTTCATTGTTAAAAGGGCCTTACACTGGATCTTCTATAACAATTTCTGATATAGAAAGAATACATAAAATAAATATCTAATTAATGTAAACACATTTTGGAAGGTATTGGCTTGCAAGGGAAATTGGATTTATGTAAAATGGAAGAAAACAAAGTAGCTACAAAGCATATCATCCTACACTTTTTCATCAAAGAAAGAACTAGAAATTTATAATCTCCACAATCCTTTTGTACTTTCTTCATATCTTAGACAATTCTCCTACAAGCAGTCCAGCTGTCATAAAAATTTCAAATCATCTGAAAAAATTAAACTTAATAAATTTCTCTGGAAAACTTTCTGGACTCAGAAGTTTTGTTCCAAGCTATAGTCTCAAACTTGGTCATGCTGCAGATGACACAGTTGTCTTGAGAAGGCTTTCACCAAGGACTGAAAGTGCTGACAGCACAAAGTCAAGGAGCATAGAGAAGTGAATAGTAGAGGAAGAGTAATGTGATCTCAAGAACCAGAGTACTGGAATTGTATAAAAAGCCATAACATAATGTTCCAAAATCAACAACAATTTAGCAAAGGTTGAAGACAAAGTTTCAATGATGTGACTAATTTTAATTTTATCCTGAAAAAATCAGTTAAGACTCTTCTTAAAAAGTAAGATATGGCTGTGCAGATGACTATGCAGTATTAATCCAGCTGTCTAGTTGTTAGATGATAACTAATTTAAGTTTTTAGATCGTTTAAATATTTTTGTTGTGGTTTATTTTATCTTTTTTTTCCCCTAGGATATAATTTTATCTGAAATAGTACCACTTTGGATATTCTAATGAAGACAGATATTAGTTTTATAGATGTCATGATTTATAAAGACAAGTAATGCAAAGTTTGGAGAGAAATGTAATATCAGCTGCCAGATCAACTAGCAGAACTGGAGAAAAAAAGTAAATCTTTGAATAGACTTCTTTACTTCAGTCATAAGAAATGTTTTTCTGCCTGAAAAACTGTGAATTTCCTATACTACTTTAAGTTTGTTTAAAGGCATATAGTTAAATGACTGATAAACAAACCAAAATAGAAGACCAAACATAGGGTACCAGATAAATTGCTGAATATATGGACAGAAAGAGAAAACAACTGAGATAAAAAATAAAGAATTCTTGTACAAATCATGTACTTTTTATGGTGCTTTATTTAAGGGGGGATTATAACAAAGCATTTTTAATGGCTTACTTTCATGATATTCCATGTGAGCATTTCCATACTAAATCACATTGATGTATAATGTGACTTATACAAAATATTTTAAATAATTATTTGAAGACAAAAGTGTTTCAGATGAGGAAAGGGAGTGAAGAGTCATTAAGTTCATTAGAGAAATTTGATTCAGATTTCATAACATGAAAATAAAATACTAAAGGGGTAAAACTAGGCCCTGGAAAAACAATATTTACTTTTTCCTGTCATGGAAACAGCCATGAAAATCACCTGCTGTTGCAGGACTCAGTGAGCTAACAGATGAACCATTTCACAATTATTTTCAGTTGTGATGTCAATCCTCAAGAGTACACTGATGTTTTCCTGATGAAACTGCCTCACAAACAATACTAAATTTAATTGAGTTATTGGCACATTTATTGACACAAGCATCAAATGACTTTGTCCACATGAATTATTGGCTGGTCCAAACATTCCCAACATGTCTGTTTCCCTGAGTGAAACTCAAACACAATTTATCTCGTATCTAACCTCTACAGTGTTGGATAAAATGACAGGAGCTGGGTTACAATAATATGCAGATGGCAAATGTATGATGGCAGTGGTTGAGCTTGCTCCCATCTCCTGGCTACGAAGGGCATGGACATGGAGGCCAGCAGCTGACCCAGGTGCTCCAGCAGGACTGCAGCATGCAGGGCAAGCTTGCTGTGCTGCACTGACTTGCAGATCACCAGTTAAGACCTGGAAGGTTAAGAGTGCTTGCTTGTTGCTGCCACATATTTTAAAATCACGAGTGGATATACTGGGAGGAAGGAAGGGAAGAGCTGATCACCACTCATGACTGTTGGACAGGCTGGACGTCCTCTATACGCCTGTCCACCAACAACCCAACTGCTTCCTGACTGATAAATACATATCAAAAACTTTATCATAATGTAACTAATTATGCTTGTGGCTTAAACTACCTGTAGATGTTCAGTGAAGTTAAAACTGTGTGAAATAGACTTGAGCTGTGCGATGGCTTCAGAAATTTTAATGTTGAGGTGCGAGAAAGACTGGGAAAAAACTCCAGCAATGTTCAGGGCTGAATGAGAGCCACCACCTTTTGTGTAACTTACTAAATGCCCTCATCCTTGGAGGCCCAATTTTCGTTGGTCATGTTACATGGGGAAGGTCTTGGAAAATGTTCCTTGGGACAAAAGCTGGAGGTGGTTTTTGCATTATCTCTGTACTGAGCTGTTACAGAACTATGTAGGTGAGTTGCAAATCATAGCATCTATGAAACTATTTAAAACCAGTATCATTTACTGATTTGTGAGAAACACCCATCTTCTCAAGACCCTGAGATTATTATTTGATCCCCAACTTTCTTGGTGTTTATTAAGGTAAAAACAACACTCATGAATATACTCTTGAAAGAAATAGAAAAATTATTACCTAAACCAGACCATATTATCACAGAATAATTACAGATATTATTATTATTATTATTATTATTATTATTATTATTATTATTATTATTATTATTATTATTATTATTGTGGCTGTTGTTGTTATTTTGCATCCTGACTAGCCAATACATTAATTTTAGGCATAGACTGACCTCAACTGAGTTTTATCCCTAAACAGGTCATATAGGGAAGTGGAGCCCCTTTGTCTTCAGAATTCAGGTAGTATATAACTGCTAATATAATGGCAGATATACGCACACAGTTGTACATTTATGCATTCATAATTCAAATTCATACACAAACCCATGGTTCAATGTGTAAATTTTCCTCTGTAACTGAATTAACCTGAAATCATAACTACCTCCTCTAGTACAATCCAAACTTGATGTATCCCTTCAGGAGAGAAGGGATATAGTCTTTTTTTATATATATTTATAGGTATATTTATATTTAGAGGTAATAATTATATTTATAATTATATTTATATTGTTTTATTAGATAGATGTTATTTAAACATTTGAAAAAATATTTTTACAGAAATATTATAGATAGTGTATTTTCCTCATTCTACAAAATAATGGAAAATTTTATTCATTCTAAACTCTTCATAATAGCTACTTTTCCACCAGGAAATTAATTCTTTGTTCCTTTGACTTTTCTAAAAGAAGCAAAGGCACAAAGCCATAGATAATACGCAAATTTCTAAACAGTTCCAATTTCTAAGCTTTAAATTACCATAAAGCCATTTGATCTGTCTGTATTTCAAACACTTATAATTATAGAGATTTATATTTACATCTGGCACAGAGTTACAGAGTTGTAACTAGCCTCTTTTGGATCCTGTTGCCTAGACCCCACCACATCTGACTCTGCTCTGGTAATGTAGATGACTGGAGAATGCCATTAGTGACCCCTACTCCAGAGACAGACAGCTATAAATTGTACTTAGTATCAGAGTTTAGAAAATACTTATGTACTTAACAGATTTCCCAGGACCATGTGGAAACTAAAGCCATACATCTGTTGAAGAAAAAGGTTTTCCATTAGGAAAGGTCCACTCTATGTAGTTCCTACATTGTATGTCAGAACAGAGTTTGAACAGGATTGAAATAATTTTGCATCATCACAATGCAGAATATATAAAGTAATATTTTTAAATATCCTCATGTGGTTTTCTGATTATACTAGAGTTCTAAACTTATGAAATAACACATTGTTATATGTAACAGCTGCAGTCAAGAACGTTAGGAAGCAGACCTTCTCAAAACTTGAGGTGCAGCTGTGTGTTTCCTGAACAGTGTTTGGCCAGAAGAGGCTGGGGTCAGTGAAGACCTTCAGTGAAGACCAAATCTCAAGTAGAGCTGCAGAACCCTTGTGTCCCCCCAGCCCCTCAGTTTGCCTGGTAACACCTGCAGGCTGTGCATCCTCAATCAACCTGTGGCCTCGGTCAGCCTTGGCAGGTTCTGAAAGAATGCCTTGAATTACAAGTTATTTCTCATTCTCCCTCTACTGTAGGTAAGTAGAAATGGAAAAAATTGTTACAGTGACTTTGAAGTTTTATTTAAAGTTTCCTATAGGGAACAGCTGTGCAGCACTCACAAGTGTGCAGTGTGCAGCTTACAGAAGATGGAGAGTTATCCATCTGCACCTGTAAGCAGTTGGCTCACACTGAATTCAGGTGTAATTCTTTTTTTTAAATTATTTTCTTCTTATTTTGATTTTTTAATAGCTGGCATTTTTCAAAGAAGCAACCCTGGAAGATTGGCATGTTTTGTGATAGAACACAGGAACACTGCTGGAAAAAGTCCACAGGATTTCTGGAATAATAAGAATTCAGACAGCAGTGATTTTTCTGTTTTCCTGAAGTTCTTTTGAAAGACAGCAGGGAGATCCAAGGGACTGACTCTACCAGTAAAGAACTGACTTGAAGAGCCTAGGAAGGTTGCAGAAGGAAGTATCAAAGACTGGTTGAAATGAGACAAGTCATTATATTTTATACTTGAAATCTCTGTGTGATAATGGTCAGTTAAAATTCTGACACTGATTGAAGCAAGTATTTATTAGTTTCCATGCTTTTAAGTACTTACTGAGCAATAACTGATGCTCAATAAATCATCTAAGAAAAATGAGGTCTTCAGCTTATACTAATGATTCATCCAAATGAGGCGTCCAAAAATTCTACAAATGCAATGATTGGAGAAAACAATGCTTTATTCTGTGGACAAAATCAATATTGCAGACATGTTAGACACAAAAGGGTTTTCTCTAAAAAATGCTTTGTTCTCATACACTTGATTGTTTTCAGCTGCTGTAGTCAGAGAAGTCAGGCTGTAAAATTGCATTACAAAAATGCTGAAGATGTTGCACTCTACATTAATTTTATGATGAAAACCCAGAAATTTTAGAGGGTAAAATGAATGGGCTGTCAGTCTGAAAGCACAGGGAAAGCTAAAACTAAAGTTGGATATAGTTGTGCAAGACAGTATTACGCCAGAAACTGTAATATTAGCACTGAAAGGAGAGGCACAGGCAGCAGAGGGTAAGGTGGTAAACTTCAGCCATGATAGGGAATGATAGGGAACTTATCCCCGCTGAGGGAGTTTGTGAACTAAATTCATAAGGAAAAAATCAACTGGAAAGGATTCAATTTGTAATTGGACCAGAGGAAAATGTATCCATTATGGGATTAGAGAGAGGTCGTGCTATGGCGTCGCTGTGCTGGTTCCCTCTGCTCCCTCACTCCTCTGCTCAGCGTCCCACTTACGATAACCTCAGAAGCTGGGGAAAGCTACAGGACAGGAGTGGGCAATTGTGCTCTTCTCTCATAGAGGATAGGTCTTCTTTCCCTATAGATGAGACCAAATAAGGGGTAGATAGCATTTGTGTGTGGGTGTGGGTGTGGGTGTGATGGGGAATAGCTATTTCCCACATGTCTTTGGCTGTGTACACGTGAGAACTGATCCAGGATGATTTATCTCTCGGTGTGAGAGACCTCCTGAGAGTGATTGGGAATGAGAACTTGAAAGCATGAGGATAAAGGGGAGTAATGTGGACTTTGATAATTATCACACTGTAGGGTTTTTGTCCCTTTGTGTTACTTGCTTAGCAGAAGTAAATATGTAAACAACATTCACTTTTTATTACTATCTTTCCGGGTTTACCAGTGTTTGAAGGGCAGGCTCCTCATCCTGGTAAATCCACATTTGACTTTAAATTTCTTGTGATATCCAGAATGTGAGAAGTCTTTTCTTTATTTGTGCTGATACAGTACTTCTAGTCCTTAAAGCATTTTATATTGTCTGGAATTGCTGCACAGAAAAATTTCTCTACCCCTAAATCCTCCTTTCTGGAGTCCTGGAGAACCACTTGATTTGAGAAGGACAGACACTGAAACTTTGTGTTCCTATGAACAAGTTCAAAAATAAACTTCAAAATTTCATGTCTTTGTTACAAGACCAAAAGCCTTTAAGCACTTAATGGTGTGGAGAGAGAAACTGCATGTGGCTATTGTGTCCTGCTCAAGTTCCTGCTAAGGCTTATATTATCCCATTAGCTGTACAGTAATAGACAAGTTTGTTTCTGAAAGTATATATGTTATCTATTCTAAATAGTTCTCCTTGGCTTAGTAGAGAGTTTATTGTTTTCTTCTAATAAGAAACATTGAAGAAACATGAAGAAAAAGCCTCCTGATTATATTTACTTTCTTGAGGCCCTGGTGGAATAGGCACAGAGTCCTTATTGCTGCTATAATCAAAGAATGGCCAGAAGATCATAATAATGTGTCACAAGTAAATGTTTTCAGTGAGACATGAGGTTGGGGTCTGGTATATTTCTAAACTATATGTCAGGCCTTGAAAGTTCTCAATTAATTTTCTTCAGGTTTAGTAAAGCGAAAATCTCCCTGGTAAGGGGTTATCACAACTGCACCAAGGCTCTGTAACTCGGAAGAGCAATACTCACACTGAGCACTTACATGCAGACCTCAAAGAGCTTTTAATCACTGGATGCTTAACCAATTTGCAGCAGATATCTTAGCTAGCAATTATGGCCTCCCTTAGCTCCAAAGTATTTGTGAGCAGACTTTAACTCTCTCAAACAATTCAGTCACTCAGAATTTTACAGAAGTATCTCTTCAAGGAAGACTTTCAAACTGTTATGTATCAGCCCTTTAAAATAATTCACACATCAATATATACATTTATTTATATATATATAACTAATCTCGTATGCATTTAACACTTACTGTGTTATTTTAAAATGTAATGCACATACACAATACTATACCATTCTTGGAAAATCTATTTATTGTACACTGTGCTGTTCCTAAAATAATGCATTGTTAATTGTGTAGAAAAAGTTCAATTTTTAATGTAATTATTTGAGATAATGCTATAGGTCTTTGATATTATATATTGAGATGTCATTATAACTGCTCCTGTTAGCAATGGGAAACCAGGTATGTCTTCATTGACTACGGATACAACAGATCAATAGCAATATCAACAAATTTAAACAGTAAAATAAATTGTTCTTTATGTGAAAAAAAAATGTTTCTGCCTTCAGTGTGTTAAATATTAGTCCTGGAATTCCAACACCAGTATTATCATTCTTTTACCAAGAGCCTCAATAAAGACAGAAAATGAGAGAAAGCTGAACTGTTGGCTTCTAATGTAACTACAAGCAGAAAAAACAGCATTTGCAGATTGCTCCAAAATGAAGTAATTGCATGCTCTAAAGTGGGTGCTCATTGAGGATGCACAGCCTGCAGGTGTTACCAGGCAAACTGAGGGGCTGGGGGGACACAAGGGTTCTGCAGCTCCACCTGAGATTTGGTCTTTACTGAAGGCTGCTTTTGAAATGCATGTGAGAGAGAGGTGTTCAATAAGGAGCTGCAGAAATCACAAGCAACAGGCTATGCAAAGCCACAGAGATGCCAACAGAGATGCAAAGCCAAAGCATTTGTAACTATACCTCCACTGTACATAGGTTTGTAACTATATATATATATATATAAAGGCATTATATATCACACCCTATTTTATTTAGATACATAAGTTTGCATATGTTTCTGAATATTTTTGAATATATTTATGTTTCCATAAATGACAGACACATGTACATATAATATGTATAACCAGACTGTGTACTAGCTACTTCTCAGACCAAATGTGTTTGAAAGTATGTAATTAGAAAAGACAATTTTAGTGTTTGTTTTTGGATGTCTTAAAATATATGGTACATATGGTACTTGCCTCCCTTCTTTCAAATAAAGAAATTTCTGGGATGATCCAGGTATTGATTTCTACCTTCCTAATAGAGAAACCAAAAAACAAAGTAACTACAGTGACATGCAATGAATCAGAGCTTTTTCTTAAGCAATTCAATTATTCATTTTACAAAATATCCCTGAATTTAACATAAGGGTGAAAATGAAAGAGGAATTATCATTGACCTTTTTTGTTTTGTTCAAGTAATTTCTCTGGGCTACTCTATATATTAATAGAGTTATTTCACAGAAGTCTATTTGTCTGTGGTCTTCTGCCAGTGTTGCACTCAAAGATTGTGTTAGAAAAACATGAAAATTGAAAGTTTACAATTCAAATATTTATATATCATATTTCCTTATTTTTTAGAAAACACAGGTTTATAGAGAAGTTATGTACTCAAAATTCTGGTTTCCTATAAATATTTTTCAAGTAGCACTATTAAAGAATCAACTTTTTAAGTGTGCTACTATGTCAAATGTTGTATGCTAGTATGTTGAACAATTTATAATGTAGTCTGGCCTTCATAAAAATATAGATAATAGGATTTAATGTGTAGTGAAAGTAGTAAATATAGTAGTAAATTGTGATTTTCAAAGCTTACCTCTAATGAGAAGAAGATAAATTTTTAAAGCCATTATATAATTGCTTTTGGTGTGACAGCTGTTTCTACACACACAACGACCATGAAGAAATCCATTCTTGCATTGCCATGTACAATAGATATATTTGACATAACTTAAACATCATAATATTGAGGATTCAAGAATTTTATAAATAATTCCTCGTCTCCTTTGTACTTTTTCTTTCTCTATTTCATACTCATGGTTTAGGGCTTTTTAATAGCTTCCATTATTTCTTGAACTTCTAAGAAGTAGATTTGTTCATGTGTGTCACATATGGAGGACTATGCTATTTTAGACTGCAAGTAAACACATCTTTAAATTATGATTATCTTCTGGTTCTGCTTTTTAAACTCTTTATATGCTGATCATATCACTAAAGTTGAGTAAATGCCCTGGGGTGGCTTCACCTCGCATCCTGTGCACAGTTTTGGGCAGCACACAATAAGAAAGCCACTAAACTATTACAGAGGATCCAAAGGAAGGCAACAAAGGTGATGAAGGGCAGTGAGAGGAAGCTCAGTGAGGAGCAGCTGAGGTCGCTCCGTCTGTTCAGCCTGGAGAAGACTGAGAGTAGAGATCATTGCAGTTACAACTTCCTCATGAGAGCAATAGGAGGGGCAGGCACCAATCTCTTGATTCTTGAGACCTGTGACAAGACCAGAGGAAGTGGCAGGAGGCTCAGCATTTTCTATGATTCTATGATGAATCCACAGAACTAAGTGTCAGAACAGCCGTAATCTACACTGCAGAAGTAGACCTTCAGTCTTCCTTATGAGTCCTTGATACAAGACAATTGCTGCTTACTTTCTCTTCTGAATTACTATGAAAGACTGGAAATCACTTACCATGCAAGGGGACCTTGCATGTGGTTCCCTAAACTACTAAGAAACAGCTATTTTGGTAATTAGTATGCTTGACATAGCAAATCATATTGGCATAGACTAATTCATACCCATAGCCTTCAGACACACACTTCCTCTCTCACTCATATTTGTGAAGCTTTTGGTAGTGCAAATTTACATTGGCACCAGCACCATTACTTGAGCATTTCAGTTAGTATTAAAGCTACCTGCTCATAAATATCTAAATAGAATTTACCTTGTTTCTGCTTTTGCTCTCAGTGACTAATTTTGTCTCACTTTGCAGCTGACAGAAAATATAAACCACAGTAGTTAAAAGATTTTTGAATATTTATGCAAGTTACAAGAATAAAGAAGCCACAGCAGAATCCTGCACAAATGTGCATGAATGCTGCCATTGTAAAACTGTGAGGACATTCAGAGTTCTCTGCTGCTGCTCAGTCTGAAGCAATCTGTGCATTTGGTTCAGTTCTTGTTCACAGACACCCCGCACCTTGTGTGCCTTCACTGGTGACCTGTGTAGGCGTCTGGTGCCACAGAACTGGAGCTTGAGACCTTTCTTTCTTTAGGAAGGACTGATGTGTTCATCACACACCACACACAGCAGTGTGGGCTCTGAGTTTTGAGCACTCTGAAATGCTAACGTCGCTACACGGAGTTTAAGATTACATATAGGTCAGCGTTATGTGTAAAGGGGAGAATGACATTTCTCCAAGGACAGATAATATTATTTATAACAGATTTCTTGCACTTTTCAGTGATGGTATCAATTGTTTACAGTTGACTGAAACAAGTGGAATTAAGTCTGATAAGGGATCGAGGCTTGGGTCCAAGCCCAGATCCTTTTACCAAGGCTGCAGTAGAGTCGGTTATTGAGATTGTGCAGTCAGAGAGTTACTGAAAAAGTAGCATAAATATTTTTAGGCAAAATCCTCATTCCATGGAAAAATGTTCATTAACTTTAATGACTTCAAGATTTGCCCCCTGCTGTGAAGCTGATTTATCATTTGTACAGGGCATTTTTAACAAAAAAGCCTTTGCTAATGCCAGAAATATGACATTGCCTGGACTGAGAGGCTTAGTTATTTGACTTTTTCTTCATTTATGAAGAATATGTCTGTTAAGACAGCCTCTAATCATGAAATCACATTCTGGCAAAATGATTAATTTCAACTTTTAGAAATTTTTCAGCTTTGAATATTGTGGAGGAAACAGTAGTTGAAATACTTTTAATAAAGAAATATGTAGTAGCATGAAAAAAATTGAAATGGGAAACTTTTACAGAATTTCACAGAATCACAGAATGTGTTGAGAAGAAGGGACCTTAAAGATTTTCGAGTTCCAACCTGTCTTGCATTGTCAATGACACCTTCCACTAGACCAGATTGCTGAAAGCCCCATCCAGCCTGATCCTGAACAATTACAGGGTTGGGGCATCTGCAGCATCTCTTTTGCACAACCACTTCAATCAGTAGTCTCTCTTACTTTTCTCAGTTACATGTAGAAAACTTCAGTGAGCTGCAAGCCAACATTCAGGTTTCAGTGGCAACTTGAATCTCTATTGCTTTTTTAAGCTTTGTTTAGAAAATGAGAGAAAATCAGGGAAAATATGCAGCAAAAGAAAGGATTAATTTCCTGTGCACGCTGCAGGTCGTTAAAAGGATATATATAGTGATCTACAGCGATACTTGCAGCTGGTCAGAAACTGGCCCCGTGGACCCCAGGGTACACTCACTACATTTACTAAAGGAAGGGTTAAGCCGGGACGGGAGCTCTGCCTCCTTGCCCCGTGCCCAGCCTGGCCTGTGCCCCGCGCTCCCGCACCTTTGCCGCTGCAGCTGCGTTTGCAGGCGGCGGATGTAGTTCGCTGGAGTACAGAAACTGCGCGTCCTGCGGAGCATCTCAGACCACGGCCAGCAAGCCCTGTGTGCTCAGACGCGGGGCTCTGTCGCAGCGGCGGTGAGGGCTCCGCGCTGGGCCCGCTCGCACGGCCCGGCACGGCCCCGCCTTCCCCGGCCGCAGTGCGGGGCACGACCGGCAGGGGGCGCCCGCGCTCCGCCCGGGAAGGCGCTGAGGGGGCGGGGAGGAGGCGGCTCCGGGAGCGCACGGGCCGCGGCGAGCGAGCCGTATCAGCGGCTAATCAGCCCTGGGAGCGCTCACACCGCGGGAAAGAATCGCTTTGTCACTGTCCTAACATGTCTAAATAAACCAACAAAAACCCCCAGCTTCTTGGGTGAGGGTATTACAAGAATTTCACACATCTGTTTCAGGCCTCATGGCAATGGCTGAGGGAGCTGGGGGTGTTTAGTCTGGAGAAAAGCAGATTGTTGCTATCTTTAACCCCCTGAACGGAGGTTGTAGAGGTATGGCTCAGTTTCTTCTCCCAGGTATCGAGAAATAGGATGAGAGGAAATGTTTTCATGTTGCACCAGTGGAGGTTTAGATTGGTTGTTAGGTAAACTTCACTGAAAGTGCTGTCAAGCCTCAGAACATCCAGGCTGTCCCTGAATGTGTACAAAAGACGTGTGGACAGGGCACTCAGGGATGCGGGTTAGTGGTGGACTTGACAGTGCGGGGGTAACTTTGTGTTCCTAGAGAGTTTTTTCCAACCTAAACAATTAGATGATTCAATTATATTGCAAAAACATACTTGTGACAGTGCTATAGAGGTCAAACTAACTTCTGACAATCTAGACTTTGCTATGCTCCAGTGACTGGGATTTCCTTTGGTTTGAAACATATCCCAAAAGCTTGTATAGATAAGTGCATGTGAACTGAAGAGAATGTTTTTTTGAAGTAACTTCCCCTACAAGGATGGATATCCTTGAGGGATTTAATTCTGAGGGTTTTTTTCAAAAGTAAAATCATAAATATGCCTCCATTGCATCACTTAAATCTTACATGAACATGAAAGATATTGTATGAGTATCTTGTTCAATTTTGTATCTGCTTAAATGCAGCTTATCTACCTTTATCTTTTTTTAACTATGTAATGACTTTTTTTACTAGTAGTAGAATCTCTGTAAGAGTTCCCATCATGGGTGATCTTTGTCCTTTTCTTTGGTTAGTAGTACAGCAAAATCACTCTTATTAAACCAGAGCAGTGCCTAAATATAGAGCAGTAGCATAAAGCTGAAGAGATAAAAAATGGACTGTAGCTTTCTGTAATTGGATTACTCTTTTTGTTTGGATTCTAATAATGGTATTACCATCATAATAAATTTACCTCAAAACTTCTATGTTTATTGCTTAAAAAAGAGTTAAGGTAGGCTCTTGACAAAGCACTTTTTTTTTCTAGGCTGAACTACCCACAAGCAGCATTTCCTTACTTCAGTTTTCTTTTACCCTTTTGAAAAAATAAAGGGTGGTAGTGATTTAACATTAATGAGAGCTACTTTGCTATAAGATTCATCTGCATATAAAGGTGCTGATACACACAGGCAACATACTTCCAAAAACCCTCTCCTGTTATAAACCCCCACCAGTAGAAGTCTCCCACCAATGGGAGATTTAACATGAATCTCATCCCAACTTCCAGTAGCTTCCTGACTTCCAATTTCATATAACATTTATATTTTTTGCTCATCTGAGGAAATATTTATGTATATGAAAATACACTAGTTGATTATAACAGAACCTATCGCAAGATCACAGCCTAGTTATATTTCCTTTCTTCTGGTTGTTTTTTCCTCCTTTCTTAAGGCATGTTCCACATCATCAGAGTGCTGTTTAGACTGGGGAATCAAAATACTTGTCTCCTGCCTTTGTGACATATAAGTAGCCTTTGCACAGGGCTTTTGACAAATAAGTAGGTTTTCAAGTGTAACAAACAAACAAAAAATGTGCCAAAACAACAAACAAAAAATCCACAACCCAATAAAAATAAAAACAAAAAAACCAAAGAAAAATGCCATGTATTTATGTTGCTTAACTACTTTGTAGAGAAATATGCTTTCCATCTGGAATTAGAAACCTGCAAGGTACTTTTCATTTAAACACAAGCAACCAGCTTCTTTCCCTGAAAAGATGTTCCTTTTCTTTTGAGCTCCATTACACTTGAAGACGTTTATCACCCAAGATCTTTAGTAGATCAATTAGATATCTTGGGCAATGTTCATACAACACATTAGTCAAATGGATAAGATCTTGAACTTGTCATGAAATTTTGTCAGTATGCAGAGTAAGATTCAGATATTTGCAGCAGCCTGTGTTGCCAAGGCATTTTAAACCATTTAGTAGAGGCAGCTTCAAACTTGCTGCTCAAGCACCTTGCATCACTATGGTTTGACTGAAAAGTGCCTCAGAGAAGATTGATAGCTGTCTGGATACCATATGGTTGGCTCTCTGTAAATTATGTGGATCACAGTCTGAACTGAGTCTTTTACATTGTGTCTATAAAGAAGACTGCACTGTGAGGCTGAAATCTTCTCATCAGTACTGATCTGTCTATTGAGTTCAAATATTCTTTGTTTTGTCTAATCTCTGATGCAACAGTGAACCCACTTCTCATCTTTGCATGATGTCCTCAGCTAAATGTTTTAATCATGTACTAATTGAAAAAGCATGATAAAAAGTATTAGAGGAAGAGTTTATTTTTAGGCTCTGTTAAAAGTTTACAGGCAAATACTACTGTGTTGCAGGTTTTAGATTCCCCCTTTCTTCTTCTTCTTTCTCCTGCACTTTTAGGAATGCTATACTTTGTAGGACCAAATTCTGGTAAATGCTCTGGCAGAAATATACACGAAGAAAGGCTGAGGAAAAGAAGATAAACTTTGAAAGTGTTGCAGAAAACAGAGACAATGGGATAATCTTAGGTAACAATTTAATAAAAGTAGTAACTATGATGAGGTCTTATTTTCTTCCCATTTTATTAATTGAGAAATTGACTTGCTTTAGAGTATTTAATATCACTTCTGCTCTGAGTTATATTTGCTTATGTTCCCATTCAACTCTTCAGGACCTTTCTTATGCTGTTGAAAATAGAAAATCTCGCCTTGGTAGGATGAAAATGGAAAGCACAAAACAACTTTCAAAATATAAATTGTTGATAGTGTCTGCTACAAAAATTTTGGAAGAGGGTTTTCTTTCTCTCATGAACAGCACAGGGTAGAGAAAGTGGTACCTCCTGATGCTTATACTTCACACACTGATAAGCCCCAGCAGAACATAAATGGTATATGCAATTTATTTCAAAAAAGCAAGAAAAACAGTATGGTGGCAACATAAATTATGACATTACAACTTCCCCAGCATTCTTCAGTTCCCATAGACCTTTCTGTCTGCTTCTACTGTACTAGACAAAGCCTGACAGCCTCTCTGCCTCCAGAGGGGCACACAGCAGCACCCTGCTTCAGATGCACAGCCTTGTTTTGCATATCCAACTACCTTATTTTAGAAATGGTGAGTTTATACTTGCTTATTGCCCATGGCAGCATTGAGAGTGATGGTTTCATATTTATTTTAAAAAAAATATTTAAAAATAGCGAATGAGCAATAGAGAGCTTGCAGGAGCAGATAAATCAAGGGTGGAGTAGGCAGAGCCACATCAGATGTCACTGCATCTCTGCACTTCATCCCTTATTAGTGGTCCCAGCCACTTATAGGGTGTCATATAGGGTAGGGAATTAAGGGAACCTGAGTTCATGGCACTTCAGACTTGGATGTGTGTGTAGCTAGGACAGATGAAAAATCCGTGTGCAGGGTATTTCTTTTATACACTTCAGAATCTAGAGAGCAAGATTGTATCATGCAAAAAAATTCCACAGAGCTTGGCTGGGTTTGCTCTGGTTTACATCTTCAAAGCTGTACTTAGAATTTTGATGGCTAATTTTGTCCTCATTTATCCACTTGTTTTAAAATAATGATTTTCTATATAAAAAATATTATTAGCCAGATGATACTTTTTATAAACTATAATAACAGAGTTGTATAAATTACTGAAATGACGGAATATATGATGTTATATAAACACCTGATTTTTTTACCTTTTATGCTAGGGGTGTAAAGTACTTTACCAACAATTACACTTGGATACACATCCAGCTACTCTCCTGCTTACTGTGTTTCTTCTTTGCCTCCTGCTCTCTTGTTCCAGCAGTTACAACTCAAATTAACTCAGTACCACAAACCTGTGTCTTGCTCTGGGACCTACCTGGTCATGCATGGCTGATAAATGTTCAATGGGCAGCTGCTGAGCACAGTCTCCCAACAGGAGTGGGATGGTCATCCTTTTAGAAGGAAAAATGTGAATTTCCTCATGTCATGTCCCACCCATTCTTCATCATTTCACCAAGATAATTTTTACCTAATCCAAAGGATGGGTTTTTTTCATAGGAATTACTTCATAGGAAATATGCAGAGATAGTTGCAGTCAGAAAACTCCACATTCTGAGTAAGAAGGTTGCATCGAGGATGCTAAAAATAGAAGAGTGGTTTTGACTTTTTTTTTTCTTCTAAGAATTATACATCTCAATGGCAAACCAGGGGAGAAAACCCTAAAGTACCAGGAGTGATCCCTTTCCAGGTCATGAGCCCAACACTCCCTAAGAGCCAAGGTTAATATTTATCTATTGCCCTGTGGCAATAATTTTGAAGGTGTTGATCTTAGGGATTAATTACTGCTTTAAACAGGCAGTTAACAGTTTAAACAACATTTTTATTGGCATACAGTAGTTAATGCCTAGCAGTGTGCTGATGGGTTTATGATGACCAAAGTGAATTAAGAGTTCATCTTTGAGTTATATGCTCTTGGAGGCAGTGGGTCATTTGAGTACCATAGGTTAATGTATGTGAGATGTACAGTAAGTATTGTACACAGACAAAAAATGTTCATTTTTAAATATTATACTTCAAACCATTCTGTGTTCTATTAATATAATATGAGCTGAAATTAAGCTCTCAGGCTACTGGTGCTCCGGTGACATGGTGTCTAAGCACACATGTTCCTGGGAACAAAGTCCAGGCTCTGGTACTCATTTTTCAGAGCTGGTTCTCCAAAGGATACAACAGTGGAAGAAGTATTGCTGGGGTGTCACAGGTCCTACACTGTTCTGTGTTCACAGAGGTGGCTGAAGAAGTGGCTGCAAATCTCATTATACTCATAAACATGTTATATGATGAGTGGCATTAGAGGAAACCAAAGATATTTGTAGCTCCATTATCTTCATTTCTATGTCTATAGTGATTAAGCATTTTGAGATCTGATATTCTGGCCACGTGCTATCGGTGCCAATCTCAAACAGTGTGGCTCTGCCTGTTTTCTGCAGGGAACCACAATCCTGCAGCATCCTGAGGAGTGAGTTTTACACCCAACATTGAGCATGTGTGCCAGAGCAGGTTGTACAGAAAAGCTAGAAAAAAATCTCTGAAGGGAAGGTAGCACTTCTTCCCTGTGCCTGCAGTGTGACATGGGGACATCTGCACCACGGGGCTGGTTAGAGATGTGCAGTACAATGTCTGTGCCTTGATACTAGGAATACCCTAATCCCCATGGATTCCTAGCTCTGTTTTCCAACTCTGTTCAGAAATACTGTCTCTGACTTCTATTAATGCCTTGAGTCTAACAGGCCAATTAATCAGAGCCAATTTTTGCTAAATGTTTCTCCCACATAAAATTATGACAGCTTGCTGTCTAAGTATAGGATGAGTGCATCCTATATTTCATGCAAGACGTGTGACACGTGGATGCAGGGAGGCTATTTAGCGCGGTGCAGCTGGCGCCCCTCGCTGCTGCGATTCCACGGAAAGCTGCTCACAAACCATAGCTAGCCTCTTGCCTCACTGCTATTTATTTGTCTTGTCTGGCCTCTTGTTTCCTAATTAAAAATGACATGTACAGTTGGGAAGAAGCTCATTGGTCTCTTAAAATAATTTTGACCAGTTGATTGAGGTTTCTAGTTAGTTAATGATGAATTTTGGTACTGTGGGGATGCTGCCAGAATGTTGCACAGAAAGCCAAGTCTCTGCCTCATATACACATATGGAATGTGAAACCAGAAGCTGTTTGCAAAAATAAATAATAGGTGTGGGGAGGAAAGTACACTATAAAATATAAGATATATTTTATTTATAAATCACCTTCTTAAATAAGAAATGCTTGCAATTCCTAATTCCAAACTGTCTCTCTGTGCCTCTCCCTTTCCATGACTGCACTGCTGTTTATTTACTTCTTATACCTCAGATTCCTGGTGGCTTATTCCTGCCTTTTTCTCTGCTATATCTGTCACCCAGTGCCTAAATTCTTAGCTGCTGGGAGTGAGTGAATAAATAGACTGAATGTACAGAAGCTGCCGTGGTTTTAGGGACTGCAAGGACCTAGATAGGTGGAAGTCCAATATGGCAGTCTTGCTATCAAAGTATTACATCAGTATTTGACTTAATTCCTGAAAATGCATGTAGTAATATTGATATATAATCTATTGGTCCTGTAGGAGAAAGAACTGGACATTGTGTCTCTCTTTCAGAGAAAACAATAAGATTTCAAGGATTTATTTTTTGCAAAATCTGAGCTTTTCAGACCTGTGATAGGTTGACATAGCCATGGTGAGCTTATATTTCCTATAGTTTCAACTGAAATGCAACTTTATGTTGTCTTTCACCAGGTTTTAGAAGAATGTTGGCAGCGTTTTTGGGTTTGTTCCATTTACTGCATTTAAAGTGTCTCTTCACAGCAGATAATTCTGTCGCTTCTAACCTAGGTTGCCTATGCTATAAATCTTGCTATTGTCTGTGTCAAAAACACCTATACTGTTCATGTTCTACTCTCTGCTTCCTTTCATGCTTTTTATCCTCTCCAGAACGAGCACCAGTGAGGTGTTTCTGGATGCTGGAAAACTGGGCTGCTTGCAATGGGTAATATCATTACTATTGGCCTCTCCTCCTGTTAGAGTCAAACTCTGGCCAGAAAGTTAAGCTAAGTTGGATGAATGCTGAAAGAACACAAGGAGTTGAATGTTGCCATTCATGAAAAATAAGACATGAATCCAAAAAGCTGCAAAATTGAGATTGCTCACTCTTGGGACTCAATTTCTCATTTAAAATGAAATATGTTTTGGAAGCATCAGTGCATTTGTCACATTCTCCTTTTAAATAGACATCTAAAACAACTGTTTTAAAGTTGGACTCAAACAACAATAGCAATTCAAACTCTTAAACCTGTTTTCCCAGTTTACAGCTAAATCAAAAGATAGGTATTTCACCAACATAATTAGCTATTACCTTTTTGAAGGATGAGTTGCATCCTTTTGAATGAATGCAGAAGATGTGTTATGATTGTTCTAGGAAAGTGATAATACCAGGCTTTTTACAGAAACTTTTGAAAAGAAGACTTGGTGCATTATTTTTTGTCTTTGCCCCCTGGTGTATAGATTACATCTCTTCCAGGCCATTTTTTCCAGTCCCTTAGATTTGCAGGCTCTTTTTAAAAAGTGTGTAGAAATTAATCAGAGCTTCACCAAATCTCAAGAGAAAAAGTTGTTGTTCATAACTTCTACCACAGCATTATATCCAATAAAATTCTATTCCCGTGGATTATTTTATGGAAGTCTGTTCTAGGTAAAAAATAAAGGAAAATCAATCTTAATCAGAAAAATCTATCTATCATCTATCATCTATCTATCTATCTATCTATCTATCTATCTATCTATCTATCTATCTTCTATGTTTGAAGTAGTAGGTCTATATTTTTTTTCTAAATGTACTTTAGCCAAATAGTTAAATTCTTGTAGTTCTAAAATACTGAGAAGTGACCTGGATTTATGTCCTTTTCTATGTGAAGGAGAATATCTTACATTTCAATTTTAAATATGTTGTAGAACAGCAAAGACTGAATTTTGCAGTTGGTGGCTCAGGGTGTCATTAAAGTTGATAGGGAGTTTGGCTGATGTGTCTCTACCAGCAGAAGAAATCAGAATATGAACTCATGTTTTGCTATGAAAATACAAACCCAAAAGGACCAGGGTCTGATTCCTGCCTCTCTCCATATCATGCAGTAGAAGGATTTATATTTGGGCCTCACCTCCAAATACTCTGACCATCCTTGCGAGTGGCATCATCTCCCTCTTGGCTGCAGTTGCTGAGGTGAAAGATCTGAGCTATAGAGAGGCCTGTGAGAAATAGACGTTTTGATAGGGCAGAAAGATTGAGCTCACAGGAGCATCCTGCTCAGGAAGGGTGGGTAGGTCTCCTACTTCTTCCATGGAAAATGTAAGAGATTTTGCAACCAATAGTTTGTCCTGTGTCTCTTAACAATTATATATCTAATTCTCCTCAGAAACAAATTTTTTTAAGCACCTGAATCAGAATATTGGTTTCCATTAGGGAAGAAGGCTGTAATCTTAAGAATTTGAGCTAAGACTCCAAAGTAAAGATGTTAATTTGCTAATCCATATAGTCAGAAGAAACCTCAGTGGCATTTTTGTTATTAAGTGTGCAACTTTTGGAATAATCTTTCTCATTTACACTTCACTAGGGGACTGCAATTGTTCCTTTCTTAGTCAAATCAAACTATTGTGGTTCCTGCTTTGTAACCTCAAGAACAGACATACATGTAGCACTGCGCTTGAAGACTACATGTTAAATTGAGTCAGGAGCTGAAGGTAACACATCAATGGATTGCTGTTTGTCCCACGTATTTTCCCTGGAGATCATTAAGACACAGAGATAATTCACAGAATAAGTAAATCATTCAACCTAAATAACACTGCTGATAAATAATTTCCACCAAACTGCACTTTCAATTAATTTGTGACAGAAGGCACATTCACATGATCAGGCAGAAATGCCTGTAGGCATACAAAATACCTTTCTTTTAAAACTAGGCAATTTTTTTTTGGTTTTTTCTAGGCTTTACAGGGTAAGATCACTTGTTGGTCTTTTCATCAGACATTTTGATTAGGTCATGTATTTTTATCTTTTTGAAACAGAGATATCATACCTACTGTGTGATGTATACTGTATCCTCTCTGATAGTGTTGGGGTTGGTCTTTGAACATAACTCAACTATACAGAAATTTTGAAAATAAGGAGCAGAACTTACTCTAAACAGATAGCAAGAGGATGCTTGTAACTTTCCCTCATTCTCCAGAGAGTGAGAGCAAATGCAACAGAAGTAATCTCTGTGCTTTGTCTCTACATGCATAAGCTCAAAGATTGCTTATGAATATAAGAACAACTTGATTTTCCCACATCATGAAAATAAGGTTTTGGGAAACATTTGCCTCTCTTATCTGCCATCATACTGGAAAGAATTCACTAAACCTTCTGTGTGTGACAAAATTCAGGCAGGTTGTACAGCATAAACTGTAGCTCAGATGTTTCTGTAAACCACCCTCTTCTAAAAGCTGCTTTTTGCCACTCTGTTAATGCTCACAGCTGTTTACTTGTTCTCAGGTGTGAAATCAAATGCTGGGAGCGCTGGGCTGGCTGGGGCGTGACTGAGCACCCATCACCATGTTCCTTTGAAAGAAGAATCTGGCAAGCAACATGATGTGGGATCATGCCTTAAGCATGCTCATGTGAGTATATAAGCTTCAGTCCTGAGGAGTAATTTATCTGAGATGATTATATGTTTGTTCCCTGGAGAGCAAGGAAAGAAAGCATGCAGGTATTGTGTGCTATGAATAAGTGGGACCACTCCTCTGAAGTAGCTGGAGAAGTATTAGCACATAACAAGTCAGAGATGTGAGACTTAAAATCACATTTTATTTGCTAGGATTTATATATGTAGAATGAGGTTCTTTGGAATGTGCTACACTAAGAATAAGTATTTTCCTGCTCTATTATTGGTTTACTGAGAGAGAAAATCTTGCTCATTATAGCTATACTCAGAAGCCACTCAGCACTGGTTTCCCATACACACCAAGGAAGCTGAGTTGGAGTAATTCCAAGTACTGTGTGTGACATGATGCAACCTTAGTGCAGCAATCTGCAGCATCTGCAGCAATAACACATATTTCAGCAGAAATGCAAAGAGAGAGAAATAGGTTTTGTTTTCCCAGAATTTATAATTGAACTATGATCATGCATATGTATTGGTAAAAGCCACTAAATTGCATTAATTCTAGATATGTAGGAACAATATCATGTGAATGTAACCTTTATCTGAATGTTGAATTCTCATTTATTTTGCCTTGTAGCATTGATTACATAGTGATCAATGGTCTTTTCATCAGTAGTATTTTGCATAGCTACTAAATAAACAATGGGTTTGAGACTTTGCATGGTGTGGGAAGGAAGCCTCTGGATCCATCCCTTCCCTGTTACACAGAAGGAAAAGTTCAAGGAATACAAAACTAATAATTGTGATGGAGGAAGTGGTCTTAGGAAAATAAAGAACATTTTAAACACATCCCTACTCAGTTTCTGGTTGAGCAACTGTGCAATCCTGGGCAAATAATTTAGATTTTATCTGTAGGATATAATACAAGATTCTGCAGAAATATCCACCATGACTTTGACTGAACTGTGAGAACTAATTTTTTCCTCATCTCACGGAATTTTTTCAGCTCTTACAAAGCTGGGACATGTCACATAGACCATATGGTACTGGAATAATAAACTGTACATTTATCAAATCAGGTAAAAGACATCAAACCACTGAAATTCTTGAGCATTATTTTTAAAAGAAAAGAAGAGCGAAAAGAAAAGCAAGACTTATCACAAGAAAAATAAAACACTTTAATAAGAATAGGGAATTTTAGAAAACAAAAGCTTATCTTATTTCTGAATCTGTTTTACTTAGATAAAATGGAATTCCTTATAAAATTGCAATGTGGAATTAAATGGAATAATGTGTAGATCTGGAGAAAAGATTTTTTTCAGTGTTGGTTGTTACAGTTCTGCCTGTGTATGAAAGGAGCCATGTGTGTGTCAGGGAGGAGTGTAAATTGAACCTGGCCTGCTTGGTGCAGTGTGTTTATCAACATAATTTCTCTGTGTGTTTGGGGAAACAGCAAGCTGACCTTGCTGGTCCCTGTGTTACAGCACTGGGAATGTCTGTGAATCTAGTTAGGGACCCTGGTGAATAGCTCCAACTCTAGGGTCAGCCAGAGCAGCCCTGAAGCTTGCTGAGTTTCCATGTAGCCAACTGAGGTGCTGCCATTTCAAGGAGCCCTTGAAAATATTTAAGTGCATCCCATCACAATTTGTGCATCCCTTTCTGTGCCTCCCACTGGGCTAGAAAGGCTGCAAACCAGGAGTGACAGAATGGTTCCTGGGCTTTCAGCAGACTCCTGGCATCCCCTTCCTGCCTCTGTGTGGGACCCCACGTGTTTGGACTCACAAGATGTCTCAGAGGCACTACTCCTACAGTCCAGATGTGTACAGTGCATGGCTGGGGGCACTGGATTCCCTTCAGAAAGGAAGCTTTAGTGCAGTGTGGTGGTAGGAGATGCTCTGGCTGCTGCATGGCTCTGCCACATCTCCCTGCTGTGACACCTGACAATTGCACATTGCCCCGATCCATCCACTGGGGGCCTGGGGCAGGGGGTCTGAGGGGCAGTGCTGTGGTGGGGAACTAAGCCAGAGACAAACAAGCAAATCCCAAAGACTCCTGGTAACTCTGCATGGTTCTTGAAGGTCTTGATGGCTGTTATCCCTCAGGAAGGGGACAGAAGGGGAAGGAGAAGCTACCTCAAGTCAGCAGGAAGGGGCCATGTAGCAGCAACAAAGTGAGCCAGCTCTTCTGTGAAATCCTCATCTGAAAAACATCAGTTGTAAATTTGCAATCTCGTTTTCCCACATTTGCATGTGAATAAATCTGATGCTTAAATGCTCTGCAGAAAATGAATGAGGCATTTGTGTAAATGTGTGTTCATATTTGAAAATATCAACTAAAAATCTAGGAAGCCTTTGTACACCCACCTTTGCTATTCCTCTTTCAGCTGCTCTGAGGCCCTTTCATAAAGTACTCTTTTTTACTTACAAGAAAAGCATGTATTGTTGCCGTGTTTGTGCTCTGGTATTTTTGCTTTGCCTCAGAGAGAATAGCTGCTTTTTTACTAACCCTTCAGTTCAGTGTCTGATCCTACTGTTTTCTTCCTTTTTCATCTCTGGTCTTAGATGAGCAAAATCCTCAGAAATGTATTTCACAATAATTGCAAAGACAGTGTGAAAAACCACAGCAGCATTAGTTCTGGTGGTGATGGTGAGTTATGAGAAATCCTGTGTGCAAGGAAGAAAACAAAGAGTTTGGTTTTCAGAAGCAGAAAAACAAGTGCTAAGTTGGCCTGAGCAGTTGAGAGGTGGAAGGATATTCTGATTTTGCTCATAGTAACAGTAGCATTGATGCTTTGCTTTTTGCTTTGTATTCTTCTTTTTTTTTTCTCTCTATATATTGAATATATAAAAAATTTAGAGCAACATATGAATTTCTCATTTTTTCTGTTTTATTGTAGGGAATATTACTTATTGGTTCAAATGTAGTGATTTCTTTCCAGATGCAAGATGTTTTGCAGTTTGAATAGGAATAGCTTTCATGGGAACAGGACAGATGCCTGGCTAAATATTCCAGGCAGTTCTTTTAGAATGACATGGTAGTTGTGATACAGTTCACAATTACATGAGCACTGAAGTTCTTTGCACTCAGTATTTGTGCAAGTAGTTCTCCTTGATGGTTTTTTTTTAGTGATGCACTATTGCTATTTAGAAGACTACTTACTTTCATGGGAAATATTGTGCAAAGGGCTCCACATTACTTTTGGCTGATATGTATTTAACAACAACTAGTGCAGGAACTCAGATCCAAATTCCTCTGAATTTCATAAATATTCCAGTCCTGTTTGTAATCTGTACCTTTTTTATTTGTCTCTAGAAAATACCAAAGGCATTATTTATGATGGCTTTTTAAGCAATTACCACAGCCTTATTCTGAGGAAGTTGCCCCACAGGAAGTTTCCACATGTAACATAGGGTGCCTGTACAGCCCAAACAGACTTGCAAATTGGTGTTATGCACATGATAACTGTGCAGTGGTACAGAAGATAATCTGGAATAGTTCAGTCACCATCTCTCACTGGTTTTTAATTAGTTACCTTCGTTTAGATACCAAACACAGAAAATTATTATCCTTCTGAACTGCCTTTTGCAATTACTATTTGTCAACTCTAATTTCAATATAAGATGTAAAACAGCTCTCGGAAAACTGTTAAAGAAACACAACTGTCTTGGAAAATTAGATAAACCTAGTGAGGGTTAAACTTAACTTTTTCTTCCTGTAAGTGTCATAAGCCTGACCTAGAATTCTTTAATAGATACAGTGCAGAGCAGAACTGAAAGTATTTTTAATTTCACTGCTTTGTATATTTACACAGGGATTACAACAAACTTCTACACTTTATCTACATTTTAATAGGTCAGTGGGAACATATGAAGTGTATTAAGGTGGACTGACTGACTTATTAAACTGACGTGAATTCGCCCAAAGCCCCCAGCAGTTGTGTGCAGCAGGGGCTGGGCAGACATGCAGGATTGAGGTCATGCATCCAGCCAGTTTGTAAGATGATCCCTCTGTACTGAGCCATCAGCCATCCTTAGCATAGGGGCGCACTCACACACGCATTCCTGTCAAGTCATCTTGTGAAAGGCTGCTTGCTTCCAGCTTGGCTTGAAAGTGCAACCTTAATAAAACTCACTGAAGCCTGAGAGAAAATAGCAGTTCTGCAGCAGATAGTGTAGGGGAAAGAGACTGGGATATGCATATGCAGCTGACTAAAGCAGGCTACATGCTGGACTGTAACAGAGAGGAAACAATAAATCTTAGCTACTATGCAATAAATATTCCCAATTTTAACTAAGGAAGCTATCCTCACAGTGAAACTCTAAAAAAAAAACCAAAACAGCCAGTTTATCCAAGCTTGATTCTTAAAGTGTGCTGCTCCGCTCCTTTTTTAAAGACTTTGAGGGAAATTAAGAACAAATTTAAAGAAAGAGGAAGAAAAAGTTTTTCTTGAAGCAGGAAAGGAAAGTAATAATAACATGTCAGTTTTCTTTTCCTTTGCTTTCCTGGCAGTGATTCTTGCTCTTGTAGGCTGTACTAACCAGCGTCGGGGTCCAGAAGGCAGTGGGAGAAGATTTAACCGGGTTCAGCACGGGCAGTGCACCTACACTTTCATTCTGCCAGAACAGGACGGGAACTGTCGTGAAAGCACAACAGACCAGTACAACACAAATGCTCTTCAGAGAGATGCTCCTCACGTGGAACAGGATTTCTCTTCCCAGAAACTGCAACATCTGGAACATGTGATGGAAAATTACACTCAGTGGCTGCAAAAAGTAAGTGCTGCTTTTTTTTGTTTCTCACTAAATGATTTCTTTGGGGGATGTTTATGCTGTTTAAAGTTTTCATTAGTTTCTAGGAGAACAGAGCTAATAAGGATTGATAGAGTTCTTGGCTGTGTAGGAGAAAAATGTTTTAGCCAGAGTGCACCCTTCCTAGTGACATTGCTTTTGGGAGCTGAATTTTCTTCACTTTACTGAAAGATGTGACTTCTTAAGGCTTTTTTTCAAGAAAATATGCATGCATGTGAGTTGGAGGACAGAAAAATCCTCCAGGGACTCTATGGACAGAACTTACTAAGTTCTGATAAGCTCTACTTATAGTTCACAGATTCAGCTCAGATGTCATGTAGGATACCTGCTACTGTGACAGCAAAAGGGAGCATTTAAAAAAATCAGCATTTAAGGGCACTGGGTTAAGAATATCATTGTTCCTCCATAAACAGATCCTGTAATACTATTCTACCCAGCTGATTGCTGGAAAGAAACAGGAAAATATATAGGCATTCACCCTTCTAAAACTTCTCAGTAAACATTTTTAACTATGTTGAATACACTGGTCTTGACAGCCTGCTTCAAATTGTGTTTATATATGTGTATTCTTTCCTAGAAAGGGGAAAATGGGTTTCAAGGTGTTGCAGTAACTTAATAGAAGTAATTATTTGTATGAAGTTTGGGTCTGAAAGGCTTAAATATGTGAATAATTTCACTCATATGAACAGTCCCAGTCAGCATGATTACTCACATGTGTAAAATTATGTCTTACACAGATATTATCCATACCTTGCTAAGGAAAATGCTTTGGGGTAGCTGACCAGTTAAAATAAATAAACAGTCTGTGTACAGCTATTTGTGATATTCCCATTCACATACTGCCATTTTAGCCTGGCAAAACTTAGAAAATTACACAATTGAGTGATGCAGCTAGTCATATAATCTGGTACAAGAAAACTTCTGTATGTACCCACTCGAGAGATACAGGATTTAACTCCAACACAAGTTCTTACTTACAATGAACATGAATAAAATTCGAATGACTCTACTAGCTGGGCTGAAACTTCATATTAGCGCAGTTGCTGATAACCTATCTCATTTACAAGTTTTGTTTCATCCAGACTGTACATAAGACATAAACATGTTAAAAAAGCACATGCAGGTCCCCCATCCCCCTAACTCTACTAGAATTTTTAGGGAGGATTTCCTAAGTTTTTGGTAAATTATGTTTGTTCCCTTGCATATCTGGCCATAGCAAGAGAGAAAAGATTCTGTGCAGAAAATATAACCAAGCATTTAATTTTCAGACTACTTCCCTCATTTTTTAATGTCTTGATCTGCCTTGGGGAATATAGGGCTGGAAATAAGCGGATGTTTTATGTAGAGGAAAATAAATTATTTAACTGTGCCTTGGCAGGCTGAGACAAGCACTAAAAAGAGGAAAGTTGTTTTCTGTTTTTATTCACATATGATTTTACTTGAGGAAATTGCCTGCTGAATCATGCTTCTAAGACTCAACTTATTCTGTGTTTGTCCACTAGAGACTGAACTAAGATCACTGTTTCACAGTGATCATGAGGAAATATGAGTCTCTGGAGTGTGAATGTCTGAGGGTTAGTCCTCTCACACTTTGGAGGGAAGTGATTAAACAGGTAGGAAGCCCAGTGAAAGGGGTTTATATTAGGACTGTTTTCTTCGGCAATGATTGTAAAACTGGCTGAGGGCAGAACTGTTCCCCTCCTCCTTTCCCTCCCAGCCCCCAATGTCCTGCTCCCAGGGGTTAGCATAAAACTGGGATTATGCATGTATCCCCATGTGTCAGTTTTCCTTGGAATGAAAGGACCTGTTTCTCTGTGTGAAGGACCATGTCTCACTCTGAACAAATGAGGCTGATGCAGCTCCTTTATAGCATCTCTGAATACTGAATTTGCTTTGTTGCTGTTGCCACTACAAAGCATCTCAGCCATAACTCATTTCCTTTCAAAACCTGCATAATGCTCAAGTGTAATGAATATATTACGTAGGTATCTCCCATCTCATTTTTATATTCTGCATTCATTTTTCCCCCTCAACTTTCTACACTTTTACAATGCACCTGCTGTGATTGAACTAAAGAATAATTAACAGTTGCAGGTCTTTTAGTGGAAGAGAATACTTATAATCAAAAAGAATGTTTAAGAATTTTAGAAATAGTCTCATTTACATAAGGGAGTTGTATTTCCTATTTCAGGTAATATATATAACTTCCAATAAAAATTTACATAGCCAATGTTTGGCAAAGGGAATTATTTTCTGAGCACATTCAGCACAGGCAGTGCACCTACACTTTCATTCTGTAATGTTTGAAAAATACTTTCTGTGATATTTGAAAAATACTTACTGTGAAGTTTTGTAAGAATCGTGGCTTCCCTAAATTTTAATTTAAAATTGTTATTTAATATCCAAACTATCGGATTTTTAGAAGCAAAACAAGTATACTTTTCTGTTAAAAAAATTATTTTCTTAATGCACAATTGCTTCTTTGATGATCTACAAGCTTGATTGTGGAAAAAAATGCCCTTGCTTGGGGAGCCAATTATAGGCAATTAAGGCCCAGCCCTGTCCATTATAATTTGCATATCTATAATCAGTGTAACTGGGGTTGGTTGAAAAACCAGGGACATGGCAAAATGCTGTGCACAGAAACTCTGCAGAAGAAGATGACTTGGTAAACATTTTTAGAGATTTTCCTAGAACTGTTTATTTTAATACTGGATAACTTTCCCCATTGTTTAAGCTTGGGTTTCATTTCTGCAATATGTTTATACTGATAGTTCAAAACAAACAGTTCATCACATTTTCTTTCTTGCAGTAACTGGCTGGCTCACGTGACACTCTTTGGTATTTAGTTGCAGTGTCTAAGGATTGCCAAAGAGGAGTTACATGAAATGTTATCATCATGTCTTGCTTAGGAAGTTGCTGTTGGCTTGCTGAACTTACAGTATTGATGGACTCAGTGTACATTCAGGATAGCTCTATAGATGAGTGTTTCAAATACTTTTCCTGACATCTAAATGGCAGAAACAATTGTTATAACAGTAATGAGTGAGTTTTACATGATCCACTGCTTCTTTTCTTCTAGCTCATTATTTAAGCAGAGTACTATAAAAGCTTAAAAATATTGCTTAATGATAGTATACTATTAGAAGCTAACACATACAAGTATTACAAGAAGGTAGATAAACCAAAAAAAAAAAGCAAAAAAAAGCAGCCATAACTCAGTTTCTTTCCCTTCAAACTTCTGTTATTCACCATCTACAACCAAGGAAGTATGAAATTATTATCTTTATTCAGTCATTAAAGAAACAAATTATGAGTAGCTTTTCTGGGGTATCTGTACCATTTGATAGTCTAAGGTTCATTCTCAGAATAAATCAACAAAATTATTTTTGTGGTCTTTGTTGACTTCCTTATTTTGCAACAGTAACAACACAAGTGCTCACCGAGGTTTTAAGCAGGTAAGGGATCTAGGTTTTGAGAGGGCCAGACATTATGTAGAAACACATGGCTTTTGGAAAGGCCAGTGTCTGACACTGTGTGCTGTGACTCCACTGAAAGTCTGTCCCTTTGTGCTGTCTTTACCATCAGGGCTTAACTGCTGTTTTCTGCAATGAAATATAATATGCTTATATGTGTGGAATGGCTGATTTTTGATTTGGATTTTATTTTTTTTGACTCGGACTTTGCTGAAGATGGGAAAATCCCTTGTCTGTCACTCTTGCTGTGAAGCAGAGAGGAAATACGACGCAGCAAGCTGAGTGAAAATGTGACAGAAAATTTTTTCATATTAAGAAACCAATTTTCATGGGTTGAACTATCACAAGAAATGTTAAAAATTCCATTTTATTTATAATTATCTTTCTTTGGGCATTTTGCAATGTAACATGTGACCTAAAAGTTCACATGATATTTGGATGTCAAATGCAACGAGGAGATGCATGATGAACTCCTGGAAACTCCCACAAACACAAGGTGGTCAATGGATTTGGAATCTGCTATTCTGCATGTATGAGCATTACTAACAGAGCTGTGTATTAATCTGGGTTCTCCCTTTTGCTTTGGAGTCAATGAATTCTCATATCCAAAGGAGAGCCTCATTTTAGTGATATTTGAAGTGCAGTTCCCACAAATGTTGTGAAACAAAGGGTGGAATAAAAATTAGTGGGATTTCTTAGTGTACTTCTCAATGAGCAAGTATATCTGTAAAAAATCCAAATTTAAGGAGTAAAAGTAACTTGATGGAAATAAACTTGCTCCAAGAAAATTAATGTTTGAGTGTAAATCCAAAATTGCTTATATTCCCCCAAAAATCTATTGGCCAAGAACATGCCTGCTTTTCAAAACTTTATTAGTCAAATTGCTCAAGTCCTTGGAATATTCTGATATACCCACAAGAAAGAGACAATACTTCAAATGTGGAAATGCCTGAAAGCTTTACATTATTGGAGAATAAGTTATTTGGCAATTAAGCTTTTTTTTAGAAGCAGAAGAATCAGGGAACTAGACTCAAGGACAGTTTCACATGTTGCCACATTTGGTAGCAAATTACTTAAAAAAATATTTCCCATGCTTGGAGGGAAGGCTTTATCATAATGTTCAGTAGGAACTGAATGTGTTTATTTACAGTGATGATGGCCATAATTAGGAAATTTCTGGTAACAATAAAATATTACATTTATTAGTCTTCAGAATTGTCCAACCGAGATGCCCAGTGGGAGATCTCATTTGGAGCACTGAGAGCTTTTCTAGATGAAACTGATATACAGCAAATGCTACGTAATTTTCTGAGTGCTGAGAACTCATTGTTCCCATTCAACCTAGCAAACTACTCCTACAGTGCTGTGTGTCCTGGGGAGAAAAAAAACACCACTGGGGGAAAAGTAATGAGGTTGGGTATGTCAGGTCTGCATCATCCCACCCAAACTTAGATTTATAGAATCATAGGATCATTAAGGTTGAAAAAGACTTCCAAGATCAAGTTCAACCTCTGAACCAAACATCACCATGTCAACTAAATCATTGCACTAAGTGCTACATCCAGTCATTTCTTGAACACCTTCCTGGATAGTGACTCCACTAGCTCCCTGGGCAGCCTGTTCCCATGCTTAACCACCCTTTCAATTAAGAACTTTTTTCCTGACATCAACCTGAACCTCCCCTGGCACAGCTTGAGGCCATTTCCTCATGTCCTGTCACTTGCTGCTCAGGAGAAGAGACCAACCCCACCTCACTACAACCTCCTTTCACATAATTGTAGAGAATGATAAAGTCCCTTTTTAGCCTCCTTTTCTTCAGGCTAAACAACCTCAGCTCCTTCAGCTGCTTCTCATACAACTTACCTTTAAACACTTTTTTAAAATGATCTTTAAACCAGCTTTGTTGCCCTTCTCTGGACCTGCTCCAGAGACTCACTGTTTTTCTTGAATTGAGTGACCTGAAACTGGACACAGCATTCAAGGAGTGGTTTCACTAGTGCCCAGTACAGGACAATCACTTTACTAATTCTGCTTGCCACCCTATTTCTGATCCAGGCCAGGATGCCATTGGCATCTTCTTGGCCACCTGGACATGCCCTGGCTCACATTCAGCAGCTGTCAACCAGCACCCCCAAGTCCTTTTCCACTGGGCAGCTTTCCAGGCACTGTTCCCACTGAAGGGGATTGTTGTGACCCAAGGGCAGGACCCAGCAATTTGCCTTGTTTAACCTTGTACAGTTGGCCTTGGTCCACAGATCCGGCCTGTCCAGATCCCTCTGCAGAAACTTCCTACCCTCTAGCAGATCAACACTCTCACTCCACTTAGTGCAGTCTGTGAACTTGCTGAGGAAGCACTCGATCCCCTCATCCAGTTAATTTAAAAAGTTGCTAAATAGAGCTGGCCCCAATACTGAACCTTGGAGACTGCATGAGTGACTGGCCACCAGCTGGAAATAGAATTCACTATCACACTCTGGGCCCAGTCTTAGAGCCAGTTTTTAACTCAGAGTGCACCTGTTCAAGTCACTGGCTGCCAGCTTCTTCAGGAGAATGCCAGTTACCCATATAGTTTTTTCTTTGCTGTGGGGAATCTCTTAGTGCTGTGTCAAGAGACAGTAGCAAGCCCAGAGGAAGACTCAGGCATCTGAACAGTTCTGTGGAAGTCCCTGTTTCTCTTCACTGACCCCAGGAAAATCCTGAGCAGCTTGCTTACTGATTTAAATGCCCCAGTAAAGTGTGATGGATTTAAGCTTTACTTCTGTCCAGGCCTGCAGTATGGACTTCACTTGTGACTGCTAGGAAATTGTAAACTCATCAAGCTGCTGCTCCAACCTGTATCTATGTGTACATGACCAGTGAGGAATACCTCGTTATTCAGGGCTAATGTTTATTTTTGTCAATTAACAAAATTAAATGTTTATTAATAAAAATTAATTTTGTTAATTTGCCAAAATTAACAAAAATTTTGGGTAAACTTGTGTTTATCAAAACTGGGGTCGTTTGCATGACCTGTTGCAAGCGAAATCTGAAAGGTGAAGATGCTTAACGGTCTACTTTTATTCATCTCAATTTACAGTTTAGCTTAGTTCAGTCTTATTGCCCGTATTTACAACAATTGCAGATAAGGAAGAGCTAGTAAATGAGGACCTTCTAGAACCAGCATAATGGTTTAAGTTTGCTCTGAACTCATCTTTAACACCAGCAGCTCAAGTGTCTTGAATAAACAGCCCTGGTGTAAAAGTCTTCCCAGTAGCATAAGAATTTCCTCTCTTGTTATGGGGTTGAAGTTTGATCAGGAAAAGGAAATTGAAATAGTTTCATATTTCTTAGAAAAAACTTTTTCTTATGAAACAAGCTGTACTTAACACAAGATTATTTTTCTGCAACCACATGTGCATATTTTAGACAGTGTTATGAAACACCAGGGTGGTGAATATTCACTTAGAAGGATAACTTAGAAATGCCATAAATTGTTACACATTTGCACTGCATTCTCATTAATATTTCTGCACAAAGATCAAGATTCACTTTTCATTGTCTTAGGAATCAGGTTAATCTAAGACAGTGTAAGTCACTATTCAACTGGGATAAGAATTCTAATCAGGGACTTGCACCAGTTTAATTATCCCTGTTTAAAACTTATACAAATCAAACTAGCATAACTTTCCTGTCTAAACAAGACCTAACAGTGAATTACACTCAGCACTGAACATGTATATGATGCAGATGGTCAATGCAAGACAGGTACAGGATCAGCTAGAAAGATGCTCAAGTTACACTATATAAATTATTTGCTTTCCGATTTAAATGGAACAAACCCACCAAAAAATTGTTTAAGATAATGCAGTAATTGCTTAGAGGAAGTCATATAGAAAATCTGTATTCAAGGCCATGGAGCTACCATGAAGGAAATTTCTTAAACTTTCTTGACTAGCTTCTAGGAGGAGAAATGAAAAAAAAAAGAAAAAGAAATAATAAGAAAAAGGGTAAGAGTAAGAGAACTATGCTAGTTTTGTGGTGGAATAGGTGTGTCTTTAGGAGAGGTAATTTAAAGGTCTGTTATACGATAGTGTACGATGAATCATATGATCTGTGTTACTAATCTTTTCTTAAAGGAGAGAGAAATAGGCTGAAAGTCCATGTAAAATGTTGCAGTTGGAAAATCTGTGTAGAAGATCTGTAAGTAAAAAGTGGATGATGAAAAGCTCTCTAAGAAGGCTGTAAAATTTCTTTCCCTTCAACAACTGAGTCTGGAGCATGAGTGTCTGCACACATATATGCATTTTGGTCTTTGGAGTGTTTGGTTTTAAGATACTTGGAAATCTTTTTTTAAATGTTGTGTCTTAAATCCATTTTCATGTTTTATACCAATGTACATGCTATCAATCTGTTGTTCTCAAAATGACCTGTTGGCTTAAAAAAAAAAAACTTGGTAGCAAGATAAAATCTTGTTTCTTGTACATGCATTAATTCTCTGTGAACAATTCTCCAGCTGCATTGCTGAAAAAACATTTTACAAAAGCACATTTACTTTTGTTCCTTCCAGAATGTATATGAAGCAGGAATTTTCATGTATCCTGGAAGAAGTATTGGACTTTTGTTCTCCCCATCCCAGGCACATTTCTGTCCTTACATGTGCCTGTGTTGCAAGACAAACCTGATTGTGCTCCGTGCATGCATGACATCTGCTTCTTTAATAGAAACATGGCAGAGGTGTATAGCTATAATTTTTCATCACTTCTTCTGGGGATTTTTATTTTTAAATTCTTGCCATTTGTCTGTCATGTTGTCTCTAGTTGTCTTGTTGCAGACAGAGGTACCAGGCATTCCTTCTGACGCAGGAGTGTATGGACACAACAAAAATTAACTTGATCCAGTTAGCTGAATTTTCTTCTGATTCTGTTCTGCCTGAGAATTTGGATACTGGTATTCTTTCTCCTCCTCTTATACCAAGGAGAGATCACAGTAGAGATAAGATAAACTCTGGGCATTCCTCCCAGGATGAAATTAGGCAAGACTAGAGAACTATGGGAGAAAATTTGGAGTATGAGCAGACAACCTTAGAAGGTAATTTGTCTGGTTTTGACAGCATGGCTTCTTTCACACTAGAACACAGATGATCATATTGGTGCTAATCAGTTTTGAATCTAAAAATGATTTCTACTGCAGGCTGATGCGCCATTTATAGACTGATCCTTCCTTCTTTCACATCTGAACTTCCCTTAAAGGCTTTCTATATGCAAGACATTTTTTTTTTTAAAGATTTAAGTTACAAAATTTAAGTCATAGGGATAATACTGTTAGCAGTCAGTCTTTTAGCTTCCCGTTCTGTGATACACCAACCTAAAACTGCAGATGTAACTTGCAAGGTTTCAGAGAAAAGCACTGAGTTTGAGGCAGGTGAGTGGTCCTGCACACTATTTTAAATGTTACAGCAAACTTTGAGTCATTACCAAAGGCCATTAATTCTTTAAAGTGGGATTCTTATGTCCTGATTGTAGGTGAAAAAAAAAAATCAGATTCTTGATATGTACATTCAATATTTTGACATGTATTTTAATATTTCACCTTTATACACTCCAAATGCACAGAACATATTTTAAATACCTGCAAAAATCAAAGGAGAAGTCCTAGTACAATCTCTAGAGATGCATTTTCATTTATCTTCAAGATTGCTGTGGACTTGCCTGCCCTCTGGATCATATTATTTATGAATGTTTTAAAGTTGTCAGCCTATGTTTATAAAAGTGTATTTTTCTTTTGGAATCTCTTGCCTGCAAATATGGTGTTGCACAGTGCAGATTTAGGAAAAAATAACTTATTTGTTGTTAACTGATATATATTTTTGTTTTCTTTTTCTAGGCAATGTATTGAATGAATGTTTGAATTTGTATTACAACACCCATGGTTCTGTTTAACAGTGCTGATTTTCACTTTCATATATTCAGCTTTGAGTTGCTTTAGCAGTATTTATTTTCTGGGAATTTTAGTTCTCATGCAGAAGTATTTTGAAGGAAAGAAAACTGTATTAAATAATTTCTTTGAAACTCTGCCATCAGTTCAGTGTGTGGGTATCAGTGAGGGTGAATCATAGGGTCAGTTACACGTCTTTCTCTTCTCACTTATGAGTCATGCATTTGTGTCTCAGGAAGGAAGGATCTTCAAATAATTATGTCACTACCACTATCAGAGTACTATTCCTAAAAAATGTGGTTTTTTTTTTTAATTGAAAATCCTGTGCAGAAATTACTCCATATTTCTGAAATCTCAGAGAAATGCTTCATATAAAATCTGTTTCCTTGAAATCTCCTGCAACACCAAAGAACTCAAAGACTGCTGCAGCCTTTCAAAAATTGGGCATTCATATGCAGATAAAAGTAACAGAAATGAGGATTTAGATCACTGCCTTTATCATTTAAGTATCAAGTATATTTATTTGTATCATAGTTAAATATTTACCCTTCCCAGTCTTAACTCATCAGGAAATTCCAATAGCCTTCTAGGCCACATCAGCAAATCAACAGAGTAATGGGAAACCCCCAAACCATGAAGCCTTTGGTGCTGTGCCTGGAATTTTGAGGATCTGCTTAGAAGGAACATTGCTCAAAGAGATGATCTAATCTCTTCCTGAATGAACTATTCCCCTTTGTTCCTTGGCTAAAACTTCAAAATTCACTCTATGTGTGACTTACCACAGTAGAGATAAATGGTCAAGGGCCACCTATCTTTCCTGCGTCACTTCTGTCAATGGGAGAGGCCATCAATGCTCTGCTAGAAGGTTTTTCTGTGTTGCTATTTTTGTGTGGAGGAGATATGGACTGCAAAATTCTTTATCACTTTAGCCTGTGAAATACAGAGGCGATGATTAAGGTTGTTTGTCTTCACATTTTTCTTGAATGATCCAATTGGATCTCTTGGCTTTTCTAGGAATTGTGGCTGATGCAATAAATATTCTTTTGTATACTCCTCTGACATCGTTGACCTCCATGACATCCCACAGCTTAACCATTAGGGCCTCTGCCTTTGTGTCAATTGTTAAAAGAACTGTTTTTACCTGTTACAATACCAAAGTTTTATGCAGGGAAGCATAAGCAAGACAACTGTATTTGCAGAGGCACACAAGGGAAGAGTCATTTGCTATTTACCATAAGATTATTGTTAAAAGTAAAAGATGATTACAGCAGAATTAATTCAATAATAATTGGAAACAAAATGTCTTGGTGTTGATGACTCAGTTTCTAACTGTGGACCATCAGTCTAGGGAGGGTCAGCTCAGGGAAAGTGTAAGGGACCCAGAGAGATATAGAAAAGGCTAAATATAAGGTGGGAGGTGAGGGTTGTGCTTCAGAGCAAGAAGTCTGTCCATTTGAGGTTGATAGAAGATTTGATTAAAAATTCCTAGGAGGGTAAATGATACAATCCACAAATTTGTGACTGCCAAGGTATCAACCTATCACTAAAGTACGCACAACCAGGTACCTTGTCCTGATGTGACAGAAAAGACTGAGAAATTACTTTGGTATTCAGCATTGTGTTCAGTAAAATGTCCTGAAACAATGCAGATGTAAACTATTTACAAGTGTGTGGCCCTACAAATGTCATAATACTGTGTATTTCAGCAGTAGTAAAGCTTGCTGAAGAAAAACTCATCATAATCAAAATAAGATATCCATTTTTTAAAAGAACAAGAAAATTCTTTTTCGAAACTTAAGAATATAAAAGCAAGTAAGAGAAGATGCTCAGCAGTTTTAATGAGGAAACCAGAAATTCTCCAAATTTTGCTAGTTATCAAGGTATATCTAAAATGCATCCCAGGCTGAAATGCTGAATGCAACTCAAAATGCCATGTGGGTCATTACAGGTTGT
Source organism: Zonotrichia albicollis (assembly GCF_047830755.1). Lineage (NCBI taxonomy): Eukaryota > Metazoa > Chordata > Aves > Passeriformes > Passerellidae > Zonotrichia > Zonotrichia albicollis. The sequence continues at coordinate 128,315,904 of NC_133819.1, forward strand.
AGCTAATGTGTCACTTTGTCACCAGTAATGCCCTCAGCTATCAGTGATGAACTCATAAGCAGTGTTTGTGGTTGCTGCTTATACCATTAAGTGAAGAAACAATTTAATTGCATCCAGCAAGCACCCTGGACAGTTTATGATGATGAGCTAGAGGTCAGGAATCCTGGAAAGGCATTTGCCCAAATTTGCCAACTTTAAATTTTGCAGGATCTAAGAACTTGACCTCAAATGCTTCAAGGGTCCTCAAATGTGGACTATCAATGAGACATATGAATATATGCCTCAAATATTCATGAGGCAAGCTTTAACCCAGTAAAATAAATTGTTTTAATTTCACAATTGGAGTGTTAGGACAAGGACATAGCTACTTTTCACAGACTTCAGCTGGAGGTAGAACTGAGTTGGAATTCCTCTGTTGCACTGAACAAGCACATGTATATTTTATTCTTTTGGATAAGTGGGTGAGAATGAGAAGTCCAGAGACTTTTATAGAGAACACTGACACAAAGTTCAATAAAAGGAGAATTATAATTCCTTGTACAGCTTACTTAAATAAGCATCTATCATTAAATACTTTTTTTTTTTGCTAATGCATGATAACTATTATGTCACATGCTGAACAAGCCACTATACAAGCAGGAATAAATTTAGTATTTAATTGTTTATTCAACATATTTATATATTGACTTTTAAAGTAAAATGGATGTACCAACAGTAAAAAATATTAATAAAATTTAATATGGACTGAAATAAAAGAACTTGTCAAGAATTCAGTTTTAAAGCTAGGATTAGGGATTGTATTTCTTTAGTGCTAAACCAGTAAGAGCATTTGTTGTGTGTTGTGTTACCTTAATAGCTCCCACAAAAAAAACTGCCTTACGAACCCTAGAAGTAAGAGGGAAAAAATGAAAAAGAAAAAAGTTTCCTTGAGCCAGGATTTAGTACTCCAACGCATCTTGGAAACATCTAGTAATTTGGCCACTCAGCCCCTGGGGTATTTCCTGGAAGCAGAATTGAGCAAGACTGAAAATGTTTTTGTTGCACTGTTATGGGCATGAAGTTAAGACATGAATTCTTGATCCATAAAATATGTACCAAGTGTGACATCTTTTTTCATGTGAACTTTTAAAGACTACTTCAACATTTTTATTCATTATTTTTCTGACAAAATCATAAAAAGCTCCTGAAATCATCAAAACTCTGGTTGTTCATCACTAGAATTAGTCCTGTTTGGTTTTGTCTTTGTTTTTATTTTTTCTCTGGGCTATAACTCACCATGATGGGACACTGAAAATGTGTTTTAGTGCATATTTCCCATTTTCATTATTCTTAAGTTTCAAGATGACAGCTGAGTGTTACTTCTATCAGCATGGTTTTGAATGCTGTCATGCTTTCACTTCCATAGTACAATCATTCAGAAAGTATACAAGAAAGCTGAAGCAAGACTATTTTTAGAATACTACTCATAATGGAATAGAGAGATATTATATTTTGAGACAACCTAAGTCAGAGTTGCTCAGTGTTTTTTCTATCACAATGGATATTAATTTTGGTTTTGCTTCTCTTAGGCTTGTCATTGCTATTATATTTTCCAGGTGTTGTTATCATAAGATCTTACCAAAAAAATTCAATTAGGAAAAACTAGTAATTTTCTATGGGAACATAAACTCAAAGGAGGTTTTCAACACAGTATGCAAACCCAAACTATTATCATTAAAGACTCTCCAGAGGATTAGAAACTGGGAAAAAGGTCTTGACTCTCACTCGGAGTGTGATGTTAATGTATCCATATGGAGCTTGGCCTAATGCTGCTCACAGTGAATCAGCAGGAAAAAACTAAGCTCAGTTTCTCTTCCCAAAAGGGGTTTTCCCAACCTCAGGCCCACCCAACTTAACCTGACTCTATCCTTTCTCCTTTTCCTGTCACTTTCAGAAGTTCCAGGTTAACTTTTGGTACCAGCTGTCTGGGTTCACAAACATCAAAAGGTTTCTGCCCTAACATAAGGGGATTTCTCTCTAGTAAGAGAGAGACAAACGCCAGTACTATCCAGGCAAATCTGTTTGGCAGAACAGGAAATTCCCAGATGGTCAGGAGGAATTTTAAAGTGTTGGAGTGGTATGTTGCAAAACACTAGCCTGGCACCCATGGAGACTGAAGTCTGTTATTTATAGAAAATCAGAGGCAAAAAAATGGATGACGTGCTTCCTCACAATATGCTCTACAATCATTGCATTGTGTCAACATGAATTTGTGGGGTACCACAGCGAGATATGAAATGATAGCATGGACTCTATCCCCAGTCAGTCCTTTCCTCCACACACCTAGAAAGATACCAACTAAATTTGTGAGCAGGGGCAGTTTTATAATAATCAATCAAACAAACAAACAAACACACACCTTTAGAAAGCTCTGGAACAACAACATAAGTTAGAAATAATGTAATCACTGGCATCAGTGGAACAATCCAATATCAAGCTGCTGTAGCTTAAAGAAGAGGACTCAAGTCCAGCCTGTGAGAAGCAGACAAGCTCAGATATTTGTTCATTTGAGGATAGGATTTAGTGTACAGCTTTTAGTATGCATCCAGCCTACTCCAAGCACTCTCCAGGACTGAAAGGGGGATCATGAGGTACATCTCATAAGAATAATTTTATAGAGATATTTTTAGTATTTCCTTTTTATTTCATGTCAAAAAGAACATAAAAACAACTTTTCTTACCTTTTTTTTTCACTATTCTTCCTTTCAGTCCTTTAAAATGCCAAAGAAGAATTGAGATACTTGTTGAGACAGAAGCACTCAAGCAGGCAGATTATCTTAATTTAAACCTAGTCTTGGATTCTATCTGGCATCTAATGGACATTTGAGTCATTTTTTGTGTTTCTTCTGCTGAAGCCAATCCGGAAATGGCTTAGGGTGGGTTGTTTTGTTTTTGTTTTTTTTTTTTTTTTCCCAAAATATCTAAAAATAGAAAACTCTCCAAACTCCTAAAATAGAGACTCTCCCATCTTAGGTCTTGAGACCTCAGGTAACAACAGCCTCATGGTACAGAGCAACTGTAAACCAGAATGCTGTGGTTTTCAGCCAAGAGGCTATAATTCTTAGTTAAATAATGTAATCTCTCTCTTTTTTATCTATTTGTTTATAAACTAATCTTAATTTTCTTTTAAAAATTTTAATTTTTTTCAAGAACTGAAAGAAATGTCACTGGAAAACATTTTCCTGCTGATAAAATCCGCAGATTGACTTTTTTTTCCTCTTTCACGTGAGCTAAATTAGCCAGCTAAAAATTATTTTTCTTAATTAAACTAAAACCCAGGGCATTGGAAGAAAAGTTACAAATAGTTCTCTTTGAACTCAGATGCCTCTAGTTCAGTGGGGACAGTTTGCATGATCTTTTCTACATCAACAACATTCCACATGCATATTCTTTCTATCTTCAAGAAAAAAAAGGAACAGCAGAAGCAACTGTTTCCAGATAAACAGGAGGACACCAAAACAGTGCATCCCTTTTCTTGCTAGAAAATACATCCATGTGCTGTGACTGTACACAAATACTACATTTAGGCTTCTCCTTTATACACCAAGATAATACCAGAACCTGATTCTACTCTCACCCAAGTTAGCCCTAAGGCAATCACTTTGTAGAAGCCTGCTGATTTTATCAATTGAACACATGATAACAGTCCAGTGTTTTGTTCAGTGATGTACTGGAAATGCATATCTGGATGTTAGAGTCATAGAAACTTTGATGTTGGTAAGGATCTTAAAGACCATCTATTTCCAGCCCCACAGCCACAGTCAGGTTCATTTTCCACTTTGCACAAAGCCCCACCCAACCTGGCCTTCAAAACTTCCAGGGATGGGGCAGCCACAATTCCCCTGGGCAGAGATGCCCTGAGAACCAGGAGTGCTTTTCTTCCCGAATTTGCTGGAGCCTCCATGTCTGATTTGGTAATGTTTTATGTCATCCCTCTGGCTTCTTATGAGAAAGATGTCTTTTAATTCCATATACCAGTCATCAAGCCCACATACACTTTAGTTTTGTGCTTCTACACTGCAGCATAGTGAGAAAAAAAAATCTTACTGTGAAGGTCACAAGATAAAATTTACAGAAATAGTAAGGGCTGTTTGAGTGTCCCTCCTCATAAATGACCTCTCTGCTTGAATTTTTAACCTGCTCATATTTTAAGCTTGTACTGTCTTTGATAACAACTAAGAAAATTATGTCTATGATTCCTTTATGAGGTGCTTTTTGAAAATTTGCTTATTAAAGCTATAGTTTCCAAACAAAATTTGACTGTTATTGCCATTGTTTGGGATACCATTTGTGCATGAAATAAAATAGTTTGCCTAGTTCTTAAATCCAGAAATTATTCTGTGGTATTATTGCATGGAAGGAAGTAATGCTGTTTTTCAGTATTTTTTTTAATTACAGAATGTAGATAAAAATCACTTGTCCTTCACAATTTATGACAGCTGAATATTATGCATTAAATGCAACATAGTGGAGAAGGAACACTTCTTTTTTTTAGCAGAAATGAAATTTCATTGCAGTAAACATTCACAGGATTTTTAGCTTTAAACAACATTTACAAAATGAATAAAAAACTTGAGAAAAAATATTGTAATGTTTACATTTCAGATTACTGGAAATGGTTTACCTAAATATTCTGATATAAATAAAGATTCTAGCTAGAAATATCAGCTGTAGTGATGTCAAAGGCAGAACTCAAGCAATTTCAGTGCCATCAAGAGTGAATATCTAACTCTGCATGTTAAATTTCTGGCCCTATGAAAGAAGTAGTGTTATTGCTGTAAGCTCCTTGTATAAACCTGTTATAGCTCTCTCAATATTGACGGAGTTTCCATGGTTGCTTTACAGTCTTGCATTCCTTTTTAAAGAATGGCAACGACTGACCATACTTCTACAACCTTCTGTGGTCAGGATCCCAACACATTTTAGAAATGTTTAGAAGTGTTAGAATAAAGCTTCATAATACCCAGAAAGCTTGGAGGTGGCAGTAATTTTCTTATTATTACCCACTGGGCAACCCAAGGTACACAAGCTACAAGCCAATGTGCCTTTAGGCACTTCAGAAACCTAAGTACAGCCAACAATAAACTAAGACCTGTGGTAGCTCCAGTTTTTATATGATAGCTATTTTAATGCGCCACACTAATACAGATAGGTAAATATCCAACTTCTCTCACGTTACTCCTCCCACTGCTGTCTAAAATTTGGGTTCTGTAGGCTAATTTCATAGCGTGAAATAGGTTTAAGTCTATGCTGCTCAACCAAGGTTAGTGGAATGGATTTGATTTAAATCAGGTAGGCTTCTGGATGTTCATGCTTGCTCTAAAACCTCACTTTCAATGCATCTTGATGCCTCCTTGATGAATTGGACTACTTTATTGGAATGAAAATTAAACTGGTCAGACCTCCTGCACACATCCATGCTATTTCCTTGTCTCACTCAATTTCTAAAATAGCCATTTTTGTATTTCTGGAGACCAGCCCTGATGTGCAAAGGAGCAATGCTGTGGCACAGCAGCAAACCCTCAACAACACCCACGCATGGAAATACCAAACCATTTCACATCTATTTCTGTTTGTCAGGTGACACATGCGGAAAGATGAGGCAGTGGCTGAACAGGGAGGTTTGGCTGGAACTAAGGAAGGAGAGATTCTAGCCTATGGAAGAAGGGCCAGGCCACTCAGAAGCTCTACAATGATGTCATAAGGTTCTGTAGGGTGAAAATTAGAGGGGCCAAAGCACAGCTAGAACTAAATCTGGCTACTGCTGTAAAAGACAATAAAAATATTATTATATTATAACTTTAGTAGTTAGAACAGTTGGTTTTGGGAAGTGGTTGAGTCACCATCCCTGAAGGTCTTTAAAACTGTAGATGTGGTGCTTAGGGACATGGTTTATTGCTGGATTTGGCAGTGCTGGGTTAATCGTTGGACTTGATGGTCTTAAAGGTTTTTCCCAGCCTAAATGATTCTGTTACTATGAATAAGAGAGATGAGTTTGTTACAAAATGTTTACACAGTATGAACATTTCTAAAGGGGTTACTCTCTACACAAAGCTTTGGATCAATTTTTTCAACACTCTTCTAATGTTTTATGATAAATATTTTTTATCAGAGGCAAAATATTATTCATTGTAGAACAAATAATTATGGAAATATGGATATTTAATTGATTTTTTATATGAATCCATGTTGCCACTTATTTGCCTAAGCCCACATGGTGTGAATTATCAGACACACCAAGCAAAGCACTGTGTTTTTATATATTGCTGTTATGTGCATATTTCTAAATTTGTTATTCTGTGTACTATTTTACCTGATTCTTTCTATATGTTCACACATCTTCTACTGAAGGTCTTAGAAAAGCTGTGTTCATATAAATATCTAAAATAGCATACTTTGGCTTGATTTACAGTTTTTCAAATGTCTTCTAAGTTAGAAGTTTTAGCCCGTTAGGTCAAGCCATTGTCATCTCTCTTGCATAGCATGTAAGGTAACAATTTATTAAAATACATAAAATTGCATAAGAACAAGCAGGTTTGGTAAAAATGTAAGGAATGTCAGCAGTGAAGACATTATTGAACTGTTGAGTAGAAAACACATCAAATTTTTGGTGGGAAGAAAGAATGATAAGAAAATTTCAAGGAACAATGTTATTATGTCTGAAAATTTGTAGACTACATTTCAATATCTCAAATATTTCTTGCAACAGAAAAAACAGCTTTTGTGTGGACTTGAGGGATTATCTATATTTTTATAGCATTCTTTATGTAATCAGAGCTATGGAATATTAATATTAGTTTTATTTTTATTAATTTCAATTTTTCCAGTTCTGATTACTGGAATATCCACTGCTCTTTTTCTGTTTCTGTTTCTGTTTATTGTAGATTTGTACAGCATGCCTGAGTTCAACAAAATGTAACTAGAAGCAGAACAGGCATTGTTTTCTTTTGCATATGTACACATAATTTTGAACATATGGTTCCAAGCATATTTTTGAATTAAATTGTCACTAACTTCAATGAATGCTTGTTTTTATTTTTTTCCTACTTTTATGTTTTGCCTTTGTTGCCCAAGAGATTCATAGACAGCTGCAAGATCCCTTCTTTGGGCAACACCCTAAAGGATGAAAAAATAGCAGCTAGAAATGAGGGCTTCCAAACATGATTAAGTTCCTTGGTACAAAGAGCTATGCTGAGAAGTGGACCTGGGAGAGGTAAACACACTTCAAATTGGTGATTGCTACTAGCAAAGGAGATTTTGAGAGTTACTAAAGGTCAGCTTTCATGTGGAGATAAAGCTTTAGTGGCTTCTGGTGATGTCAATTTTCCTTTCAGATATTCACCATACTTGGGAGGGGCTGAAAAATTTACATTTACTCTTATTTCAACACATGATCCAAAGAAAGTTTGGCATCATTAAATAATTAACATTACTTGAGCACATTGTCTTGAATTATGATGTAAAAAGGATTATGTTCCATCTAGGAATTCACATGTTTTGTAAATGAAGGATATTGAATAAAACTGAAAACATCTGTAAATTTGACAGACTTAAAATATATTTGGAAGAATACTTTTATCACATTTTGTTCATTATTTATTGTCACAGAATCTCCTTATAGTGACTTCAGAAAGAACATTAGCTAACTGCATTACAAATGTGAAAAAATCTGTCTTCAACAAGGCTGGCTTGGTTGAAAGTGGGTATGATGTTAAAGTAATTACAAATAGCATGTCAGCATGCTGTTCAACTATCCCGTTAGAAAACATGTATCTTTATTTTTTACCTAGTGATAGAGAAAATTGAGATATAACAATAAATCTGATGAAAGCAGTGACAATTTACATTAATTCATCTTACTAATACTAACCTCTTTTGTTTTGAGGACAAAGTATAACTCTTAGTTACAAAACTTTAATTTAACAGGATTTTCTTTTGTCATTAACTACTATTCTCAGTCTATCAGATTTGCTGGGATTAATAGAGTGATTTAAATATTGAATTTCCTAATTAACATATCAAAAATTTTATAGCAGCAAGAAACGAATACACACTGCCCCTAAACACCTCTGCTTAGTATCCTGAAATTTGGTAGAAGAAGAGGAAACTAGATTTTAAAGATAGGAAGGGAGATCCTTTACTATGTAAAATCTTGTCTTGATTTTTTTTTTTCTGCCTTTTTCTATTTTCAAAGTAAAATAAGCTGGTTGATTTTAGTTTGTAGTCAGTTTAGGACTCTGTACTTTCAATCATCACAGCAGCACTTTCTGGACTTGTTCATACAGAATAAAAGAACTGTACAAAGTCCTGTCTCTAATTTTAAAATATTTTTAAACATCAACTAATAAATATGATGTTTTATGACAGGAACTTCCATTAGTAGATGCTAAATAGCCATCTGACTCCACAATCTTCATACAAAATAGTTATGAAAAACTGCAGAAAATTCATTCATTTTTTGGGCCATACATGGATTACCTTTGATTTTCAACATTTACATCACCACCTAATTGTCTTGTTTCTTTATTTTTTTTACTCTTTTTATTTATTATAAATTGATATTCTATGATCTCTCTATTTAAGTGTCTCAGTTATTTCATAATTTTATTTCTTCGGAAATATGTATTCCCTTTCATCATTCATTGTATGTAGTTTTCCAGTTATTGCTCAATTATTCAGGTAGTTTCAGGAATGTTGCAAGATTTTAAAATCATGTTTCAGTTTTATCAGGATCTATTATTCATAGTTATCTGTGAAAGGAAATGCAATCCTGGCTCATAAACAGCCAGTCTGATGAGCTGGCTTTGTGCTGCAGGTCTTGGATTCCCTGAGACCCCAGGGTGTGGAGGAACTGGAGTGCCTAGGAATCAAAGCTGACCCAGAAACCTTGGCATCTGGATGTTATGGCTCCCACGAGCTTTGAAACTCCTGGCTTTATGGCTGTCCAGGATGAAATTCAGCCAAGAGCTTTCTAACCTTGGAGGTCCCTGCAAATCTGTTCGGTGGCTCTTTGCAGAGCTGGGAGCCTGGAAATCACTTTGTGCTGGGCCACACAGGAGCCTGGTAGTGACAGTGACAGTGACAAATCCTGCCTAAAAAGCAGGTTTCCACTGCAATTTCTGTATTCGAACTCTTTTCATTAAATATTCTTGCAGCAATAATTTGGAATTACTTAAAGGGGAAACAGTTTTGGAGCAATGTTAAACATGTTAGCTTGGAGAGCTTCTGTTTCTTAATGTTTTGCTCTTGGAGACACTGATATTTGGAACAAGAGCATCTGAGGTATCTTGTAATGGCTCCAGAACTGATTTCTTGCTCCAGATTACTCATAGATAGAAAGATGTGTCCTACATTACTAATGACCTCAAGTTTATTTCACATAAGGGTATATGCATTTCACATAAGGGGGTGCATAGTATGTTTTTATGTTGAAATTCCACAATGATCATAATTCTACTTGCCCTAAAATCATCTGAAGTTTGGCAATGAATTTCAGTAAAAACAAATTAGATGTTCATTTAGAAATAAACAGACTCTTTTGTTATTTTGCATTTGCGTCTTTTCACAATGGTTGTGAGACTTGTTGCTTTTAAAAGTTGGAATGGGGTTTGTGTAATTTATGGACAGAAACTGAAATAAAAAAGAATTCCATAGAGAGTGAGAAGGTTGTTCAGATTCCAATAATGTGAATATTCACTGGTTTTAGTTAATTATCTTTTTTCTAAAGGACATACATTTCCCAAAGGAAATGCATCTTTAGTTTCTGGCTAGAAGTGCAGAATGTAAGTGCAAAGTACACTTCCCTAGTACTTTGGATTACCAGAACTTTGTGTGGGTCAAAGTCATTTTTAGTTACAAGATCAGAATTCACAAATCACTTTGGATAAACCTCCAAACATTCAGATGCTTATTGTATCTTAATATTTCAACGCCTATCGGTTAAAAAATGTATCAACTTCTTTATGACGGAAAACCTGGGCTAAGAATTCCACAGAAAAAATAGTTTTAAAAATTTCTAATACTTTTTTGCTGAGAAGCGACAAAGTTTCTGAAGCAGTCTTTATCTTAGACTAGTTTTATTTTATCAGCCTCTGAATTTTCTGAAATATCCAGTGCATGATCTAATATGAGGGGATAAAAAAGGCTGGATATTGTCCTGCTTAGTCCAGTCTGTTTGGACTCTTGGGTTTTCTGACTAGTAGTGGTTTCTTTGCCTAAAACCACATATTTTTATGTGTATGGCTGTTCTAGAACACAGAGGTCTCCCAGAAAGTTTTGACACTGCCGTCCATTATCTAGGAAGAACTTACTCATCATCTCATTCTTCTGTTTGCTCTCCCAGCCCTAAAATGGGAAAAAAGCTACAACCTTGGTCCCTCAAACCATCTTCTGTGAAGCAGGAAAAGCTCTTGGAGAGGAAGGCAGAGGGGCCTGCTCTTCAAAAGCATCAACTGCTGCAGTTGGACTGAGCTTTGCTTTGTGTGACTGTGTCAGTTTGCCCTTGTTAACTGAACTAATGCCTTTGGACAGGACAGTGCAGTGGAAAACAGCCTTTGAAACAAAGGTATAGAATTGCAATATTTATTTTCAGGCATATGCTTTGCTTTAGGAGTGGTATTTTCCAGTTTGTACTCCCACTAAAACTGCTTGCATCCCCTGTGTCAGGATGGAAGGGGAATTGGAGGCAGGAAAGGCAAAGATCACAAGTTGAGATAAGAACAATTTACTGGTAAGACCAATGAGATAAGAAACTGAACAGTAACAGCAACAATACTAATGGCAGAGGGCACAAGAAAAGGGACAACCCCACTCTCACCCATCCGCCCTCCCCAACAGCAGGTAATATCAGATGGCTCCCTCCAGACTGGAACCCTTCTTCCCTGGAAGAGAGTCCCTTCCCATTCCCCTGGCAATGACTTGAGGTGGTACAGAGCAACCTCCAGGTCCCAGCCATGTTCCCTCCCAGGTGCTGCAACATTTAAGCCTGTCCTGGCTAGAACCAGGACAACATATTATTAAAATTCAGTGAGCAGAGAAGCAGTTAAAAATTATGTGAACCATGAAAACCTACTCAAAGACACTACATGATGCTTTAATACAAAGGCAGAAGAATACCTTGAGTTTCTAATGCAAACTTTTTTAGCTGGCCGAACAAAGAATACAGTCCATGTTTGTTATACCAAGGATAGAGGTATATTTACTGCTTAATATAGAACTCCAGAACTGAAAGTCAGAGGATGCAATTGCTAATATGACTATGAGAAGAAAACAGAAAAATAATATTTTTTGCAAAAGAGAGAGTATTATGAACAGTCAAATGAAGTGCCTCAGAAAAAGCAGAGACTATTACATTTATAACATTTTTTCCTCAGTCAAGATTCTGTTCAGCAACTTTAAATTTTAATGCTAAAAATATGTTTGAGACTCATTGTGGTTATCTCTTAAACAAAAGTGTCTGTGGAAGTTAGTTATTAGCTATAAAATCACTTGTGATTATAGGACATCTTAAACTACAGATTAACGTACAGGGCTGGTTACATGAAACCAGCAACTATGCCTACAGTGGTTGTAGTGGATTCAGAATAACACACAAGAGTAAAAGGAAGGACCAGTGATGGTATGAAGGTCCTCCTCCTTTTAATGACTCTTAATGTTCTGACTGTGTTTCTCTTTAATTGGGAACTACATTCTTCTAATTAAAAAAAAAAAAAACAAAACAACTCCTTAACTGAGGTAACATATTTCAGGATTTAGTTACCAAAGACATATTACCTAGCAATCTTTATAATGATTTAAAAAGATATATTCAAGAACTTTGCTCTGTCTGACATTATGCTGATAAGGTGAGAGGTCGAAGATGGGGGACTAAATGCTCTCCTGCTGATAAAGTACTCATATTACCTTAGAATGCTGTATTCATTAGGCTAATTTTTAATTTCTACAGAGCAGAAAGGTGTCAACAAGACTTTTGTCTATAATAGGATATATAAAGCCTAATCACAGCTTTTTAAGGATATTTCTGTATGTCTTTGTGAAAATATATTTTGTCTCCTAACACAGAGAATATAAAAGTGCATCTTTTCAAATTGTGATTCGGACTATGTAAATGCCCCAAAAGAGAGAAACGCTATGTTGTACCATTTCCTGATAAACAATGAGTAAGAGATGTCTTGAGAGCTAGAACACAAGCTCAGACTCTGAGTGACTCCTTCACTACATAGGATGCAGATGTCTGTGTCTTAGACGTGAATCTAAATTAACAGCATGCTTCATGTTTATGTATTAATTGGGGAGTTAGAGAAGAAAGAAACAAATAATGAGTGGAAAGCAAAAAAAGGAAATGATAGGCAGCATCAGCATCAGGTAAAGACTTGAAAAAATTATTAATGTTACTACTTTTTAAATATTTTTGAAAGCTCTGTTCATTTGTTCTCCTTTATAAAAATGTTATTTTCTTCAATTCAGATCTCACTTCTGCCTGCTTTATAGAACATATAATCAGAAAAATTTATGCAAACCAAATAACAATTCAAATATTCCTAAAAGTTTACTTTGTGCTGAATGCCTGCATTAATAGATGTCAAACAATTTGGTTATCATTAAATGGATTTTAGAAAAGTTTACAATTTCAGAGAACCTGGATAGGAATTGTTCACATTATTGACAAAGTTTGTATTCTGCTTTCTGTCAATTGAAATAAACAGCTAGAAAATGTGTTTCTCTGCAGCCATTCTCTGTATTACGTTAAAGAAGATTAAAGGGTGATCATTAATTTGAGGTGATTCCTTTGGAAACTTTGGTCAGTAAGTCACTGAAGTCAGTTAAATCTGATTTTTTTATTCTGATTTTATTAGTAAATAAGAATTCTCTAAGAAGTTTAATTTTTATATCATGCTGATACAAATGGGAATTGAGATTATTTGATATAGATGACATAAACAAGTAAGTCAAATAAGGACATGAGTTGCCATGAACAGATAGGGTTGCTAAGGAAAATAAATGCAGGGAATTGGGTAAAGCTCTTTGTAGGGTTGTAAATAAATAAACAGCAATAACAAACATATATTCTTCAGAATGACTTACATAAAAATATTTCCTTTTCTATCAGTGGGAAGTATTGGATTACAAACAAATAGACACCAACTAAATGTCTCTTAGAAGCTCATAGATGTACATGTTTTTAATAAATGGACTATTTTTAAACATAAAATGACACATTCTTATAAAAAACTTCATCTTTTAAAATTTATTTTGTATCACTCTTCAGGGATTTGAGCACAGAAATCACATGTTAAATGATATAGTGGAAGAATAGGTCACACATATTGGCTGATATTAATTTACAGGGTGCTAGTCATGACCTGTCATTTAAAAAGTCACAATATTTTCCATTGTAAACCTCCCTTGAAGTTTCTTTTTCCTTTTTTTGCAATTCACAAGACAATTCACATGCATCACAGATGTTTATAATTTTTATGCACATTTTTAAGACATATGATTTATTTTAGATGACACTAAATCCGCAGTGGGGAGCAGGTTGGGCACAGGGTGAAGGGTGCTATCCCCGTGCAGGGTGACCTGTGCTCAAAAAATACAGCTTCTTGTACAGCTTTTGTGTGGCTTCTGGCTCCTCATTTGTTGCTGCTGGGACACAACAAAAGTGACAGGCACAAAACACAGACAATGATTTAGTTCAAGAAATAAAATTCTTGCAACAATTGACTTGCTCTGGCAGGTTAATTGAGTTAAAATTGTAAAGAAGTTGTTTTCTAAAAAGACTTAAAGTCAATAAACCATTATAGAGGCCCTGAAGGAGTTGGCTTAGTTCGCTTGTTTCTGTGAAAATAAGAAAATAAATATAAAGAATATTATAATGGAATTGCGAACTATTATGCTGTCACTTGTAAATTCAAAAACTAGATTCACTGACTGGGAATTCACCTTGCATTGCTAATGTATAGAAGATGGTGAGTTTTGGAGATGTTTGTTTAACACTGACTTGGAGAAAATAATGGAAGGAGGTAGTTTTGCCCTGAAAACAGAGATTTGAAAGTCAATATTCCTTGCTTTATAAATACCAGTGGTATAGGCAGTCATGTGACTCATGTCCAGAAAATAAAGGAAAAAAGTGAAATGAAATTAATTAATCTGTGTAAAATTATAGATCTCTCTAAGTCTCAAAAATATCAAGGAAGTAGGAAATACTAATTCCTTTCATGTCATGTTGTTGTATACACCACTTGAGTCGGGTTAGAGCACACTTCCTCTTTTTGCAGCCAGAAAAAAATTGTTAGTTTAGGCCAAAAAGTGGGAAAATCTAGCTATAAAAAAATAAAAGCATGAAAACTTGTGAGACTAATACTTGTATTTCGCCTATGAAATTTTAAAACTTAAGCTTGGACTGATTTTTCTTCTCACCTAAGGGGCCCACAGGCTTTTACATATGCTTTGAATAACACATAAATAACACAAATTCTTCTTACTCCTACCTGCTTAGAATAGGGACTGAACATTCTATCAGCTAAAGAGAAAAAACTGTTAATATATTAACATGTAACCAATGTTTGAATCACTTATCTCCAATTGTATTAAATATTATATTAAATCCTTAGTTTTGGCCATTAACCCAAAATCTATTACCCTTGAAAATATCAAGGACACATCTACTTGAAAACTTCCACAGGGCATCATCCATAGGATGTCATATTTAATTGTGCATTTCATTTTTTGAAAATAGAAGTATAAATCAGTACTAAAAATTTTTTTAGCAGAAATTAAAAACTGTATTCATTACCTCAAATTATTTCATAATATGAATTTTCCAAAATAAAGGAGTGCAAAACTATAAAAAATTTAAATTTGCATTTATAATTCAGAGAATTTTACAACAATTTAGGAGTCTTTAACAGCAGAGGGCATTCTAATTTTCTGGGACAGTAGTAATAGGACATTTTAATTTATATAAGTAGTGTGAAAGTATATATATAGCATATAAAACAATAAGAAAAATATAAATACAAGGGATGATCTCACCATGAAACACTAAGTCCTGCATACATTTTAAGAAGATTTTCTTGACTGTATTATGTATTTTGGAGTTAAGAGATACCCACTAATATTTCATTATTGTAGGGTCCAAGTATTTGTTCACATGGACATGGCTGAAAGTATGTATGCATTCATGCATGTGTTTATATATTTATATATATATACACACATATATGTTTCTTCTATGTTTCAATCCATTGTTTGTACAGATAAAAATTTGAAGCACTTATTATGACTAATACAAATCTATTCATGTGAGATTGAAAGGAAATATATCAATTAATATAAATATAAACCTCATAGTTTTGAGATGCACAAGTGTCTACACCATTTTGAAATACCTCCCTGAATGACTTGCTAAGTGTCTAAACTTTTTCTTCTATGGAGGTAATCCTGCCATCCTCTTTCAGGCAAGTTCCCACTGAAATGAGGAGTTTAGTCTGAGCAAGTGTTTTAGTTTAAGCCCTTTATCAAGACATAGCTGCCAACAAACTCCATTTCAAAGAACATCTGTGCTCTGACAGAATTGTATTCTGATAATGTTTTTTTAAACTTACATTTTAAAAACATTTATGAGCACATGATTTAGAATTAACATCTGGAAGCTCAGAACAGATGCAGTCAGACAATAAGGTAGCTGCAAAAATGCTTCCCATCTACTGGTGCTCAGGGTTATATGGACTTTGCTTCCTGGAGCAGGAATGTGAGGCAGTGCAATGGCTTTCATATGTTTACAAATGGTGCATGACAAGCATCACCGTGCAGCATTGTTTGGGGAAGTCAGACCCACAGGTTGTATACTCAGCATGGATTTTTCCTGTCACAAGAGAGGATAAGCTCATCAGGTCCATTAGGTCAGAGGTTGAATAGGAAAGGCAAGAGACCATGCAAGGGTTCCCACCACCATGCCCGACTTGTAAATAAATAGAAGACTTCAGTCTCCACCACTATCAAGTCTTCTCTTTTCACAAACACTTAATTCAGCAGCACAAATAGACTTTTTCTTTTTTTTTTCCCCTTAAGAGATAAAAAGACACCTACAGATCTTATTCTGTTTGCCTGGTCCTGTCTGCCTTTCTTTACCATTTGCGTTGATTGATTGCTTCTGTGTTTCATCAATTAAAAATGTTTTAGAGTACAAAGTCTTCAGCATGTTTAATAGAGTCTGGTTAAGTAAACATCCTCCACCAAAGCAGCACAAGTAGAGCTTAAAATAAATATTGCTACTGTGCCAAGTTCATAATTGCTTGCACATTTAGCACTTTACCATATCCTAATCATAGCCATAAAAAAAGGAAAAAGCTTTGTGTACTTACTGCAGTTGTCATGAAACTGTAGCCATTTAAATACTGTGAGGTACTTACATTTTTGAAATACCTGGTTTTCCAGATTATTTTATATACAGAACTTGTTCCAAAGAACAAAAAACTGGACCTGAAGGTGAGAGGTGGTCAGTTTTAGTCAACAAACTAGCCATATAAGTGCTTTTGTACTAATTTCTTTCCGTCAACAGGATAAATTTGAATAAATAATAATAAAGGATAGAAAATGAAGGGATTCTATGTCTCTGTAACTCCTACTGTCAATCACTTTATTGGAAAGACAAATTTTCATTTATTACTTTTATTGCAAGACATATAAAACCTATTATAATTGGGTGACAGATACCTGTTACAACCACACAAACTGACCTTAACAACTGGACTATGCAGAACAATTTATGCATTAAAATCAAAGTAAATTTAAAAACAAAAGCAAACCAAACCCAAATATTTGTACTAGAAAAATATATGAACTGTTAACGTTACATGTAATTTCTTCCAAATTTAAGACATTTTAAACCGCTCAGGTGATGCATAAAATCTTTATGGCATATTTGTGAGAAAACATACATATAGGAAATATAATTTCTGCAAAAGAAGTTAATAATAAGCTTTCAAAAATAATGAGGGAACAGGATATAAATGTGACTTGTTGTAATTAACACAGTGTTAGAAAAAAATAATAGTTTGTAAAATACTAAAAATTACAAGTCCTGTTTTCTACTAACTGCTGACTCTAAGAGGAAATGATTGTCAAGATTTTGAAAAGCCATTAATGTTTTGTTTGTATCTACTTCTGATAATGATTAATTCAGGCATGTTGAGGAGAGCAGGTTTTCAGAGCAGAGATACTCAAGTTTTCCAGATAATCAAGCTTTAACAGGAAAGATAACTCAGACAGACTTTACATGAGACTCTACAGGAATCCAAGGTAAACTTGGTGCTGGTCATGAAGTGAATCTTACATATGTAGTCCTTAAATGTGGTCTCTAGTTCATATCCTTAATAACTTAACTTTTCTAGGATATGTGATTGACAAGTTGGATTATATTTTATGCATCAATGGTATTTAGTTAAATTTCATTAGGTCCAAAACTACAGGTTTTTCTACCTCTAAACCTCCAGGAAATTTGAGGTTGGAAATAGGCATATAGAAATGAAATAGCTGTGTTTACATGTTTCTGGAATATCTGTCAGGATGGTGCAACATTTATCTTTCATCTGTCACTAGCTTATTTTTCCTTAAAATTTTTTCACCTAATGTCTTTTCGATCACTGCTGAAAACCTCATTTTCAATCTCTAGTGAGACACAATTTTTCTAGTGACAAGACTAGGGAGGATGTATTTTTTTATGCAATTGCTGATGAATTTGGTAAAGAAAGTAAGAAGTTCTGAAGAAACAGTTGAAGTACTTCCCTTCTAAATTTAGCTTGAGATTAAATTCCAGTTTTTCCATCTACAGACTGTTCTACCTTCCACGTTTCTTTCATTTTCCCTTCAGCACTCCTTTGGGCCCATGAATTTAGACCATATAAATTTATTGAATAAGTGCTTTACACTGGAATTCAAAACACAATATAGTCTACATGTATGACTGAGAAATCAACTATTTAAAGCACAAATTATTTTTAGAATTTCTACTGATTATATTTATGCCATGTTTGACCAAACCACTGGCAAACTGTGCTTTTATTTGAAATCCAAACAAAAAGTTTGCTATAATAGGAGATGTTCTTTAATATACCTGAAAAACTAAATTTTAGATTTGTTCAAGCATGCAATAACCATTCACTAAACTTAAAACTAGGTCAGAAAAAGTTTTCATATTCCATGAGTCCTTATGCATTTGGTTGAAATAGTTTCACAACATTTCCAGGGAATTCTTACAATTTGCATTGCGTAAGTTAACGGAAGTTTGTACTGCTAAGAAAAAAAACCTGATCTTTTAATTGACTACTTCAATTAAGAAAACACATTAGATGTTGCAATTTCATAGCTGTACACTGATGCAATGCATTTGCTTGAGGACACCACAGAATTAAAACTACCCCAAAAATGAGTATCCCAACACACTACACTGCTCATCCAACAGGAGAAACTGCAGCATTACAGAGAAAGAAAACTAGCAGGTTTGCATCACTTAACAGTTCAGTTAATCAACTTACTTTAATAGGAGATTGAAAAGTATATTAAATTACACGCCATTTATAGTTCAGGAACATGAGAAGGAATATCTGATCATTCAAGAAAGGGAGATTTTTGAAGAAAATGTTATCCTTCTGTGAGAGGATTTATTGAAAAGCATTTTGTTTTAAAAAGGACTCTGGAAAAGATAGACTTATCGAAGTTAAGAAAGCAATCTCTTAGCGAAAAAAATTATTTCTCTCTGTATTTTTGTTGTTGTTGTTGTTGCTTTGTTTAGTATTCCTTTTATTTCTCATCTCCTTTCATTCCAAACCATGTATGAATATATGTTGTGGAATATTTAATAGGCACCTAAAGGTGTTTTAGAAATTGTACCATAATGTATGGATCCAAAATGGAGAATGTGGCTAAGCTGTAGAAACAGGAAAATTTAGATTACAACATTGAAGACATCTTGAATTCAAAGGTACATTAAGAATTTCAATTACTTTGTGTAGATGGCCAGATTACATAGTCTTTTTTCTGCTGCCATGTCTCTTCTAGAAGATAATTGCTCTAGTCTACCTATGGCTTTCTTGTACTGGGAAACCTAAACTGGGATGAGGGTTCCAGGTATGGTCTTGTGAGTTTTAAATAGTTCAGGGCTGTTTTCAGCAAAGTGCCAAGCAGGGAGGGAGCCTCTCAGCCTGTGATCCTTTCTTGTGTTTGTGGCTGGCCTTTACTACTGCAAGGACACCCTCTCATGTGGCTCCTCTGGGATCGCCAGGGATCTGGGGATGTGCTCTGCAGAGCAGCTCCAGGGCCACTCGTCCCCACTCTGCACTGACCCCTGGGCTGTCCCCTCAGGGTGAATGAATTTGTCCCCCCAGTGCTGCCCTTTGTCAGGTTTCTGCCAGCCCATTTCTCTGAGCTGCTGGAGTCACTCTGAGCAGTAGCTCTGCCCTCTCTCTCACACACCCACAGCTCCCTGCGGTTTGGGGTCATCTGGGTATTTGCTGATTGAAATGTTTGGATGTAATCTGCTGCACACTTTGCCAATACTCAGATTTAGGAGCTAGTGGGTTACACACCAACCATCTACAATATGCCACTGATATTATTTTGCTTCATTCAAACAGTTCCTTGGAGTTTCATAAAGTTCATGGTCAAAATCCTCCAACTTTTAGGTCACTTCAGTCTCTAATTTTGAAAATCCAACAGCTCTTCTTGATACCAAATCTAAACTCAGTTCTGCTTTATTTGTTTGTCTAAAGATCTGATGGATTAAAATCAGGGATGAATAGAAATGAGGACTTCTTTTTATTTGTCTAAGTGAAACTGCCAATAATTAGAGGAATCTGGGAAGACAGGAATGTAACTTTCAAAGGGTATCAGGCCAGAACTTGTATGTCCTGCCATCTGAGATCTTTCTCAGTGCCAGGATGCTTTTTAGGCACAAAATATGACAGATTATGATGAAGTAGGGTGAGGCAGAGCTGCCTTATAAACCACTTTCAAAACTAAAGTAATTGAGTTAATGGCTGAAGGGTATTTACAGATTTCTTTTAACTTTCCACAGATAATTGCACACATGCAGTTACAACTGCATGTTGTATTTTTATAAGGGATTTATAAGTGTTGTATTTTTATAAGGGATTTATTCGGTGTTGAAGGAAATATTCAGGACTTTTAATGAATTTTACATAAAAAGCTAACATGAAATTAAATCCACATAAAAAGTACTTCTATAATCATTTCATCTCCTCCATGAGCAGACAAAATGGTCTTTTCTGTCCTTTACAGATGACTTTATGTTACAACGAATGAGCCAACTTTATCACTGAGTTTAAAAGGTTCCATCTGTCTGCCTATCAAAATGCCACATTACTGTGCATTCTCCTCTGAGAGGGAGCAGAATTGTCCTCCCAACACCCTTGCTCAGGAAGAACACATAATTTTCTCTGTGGTATTGAGGGAATAGCAGATTAAGTGACTTTCTCAAGGACACAGGAAATCTGTGGTAAAGCAGAAAAAGGAATCCCAGTATCATGAAACTCTAGACAGCAGCGTTAATCACCAGACCACCAAAGCTCAGGCCTGAGGCACACTCTGCTGAGGGGAAAAAAAGTCAAACTAAATGCTTCAAACAGAAACTGATGGGACTTCCAATCCCTTCCTTTACTTTCCAGCAGAGCTGCATGAGACCTTGTGAATCGTCTGCAAAACCAAATTGTAACTGCAAAACACAAAAGCTCTAAAAGACGCACAGTGAGGGGTGTTACAGGGGACAGCAAGGAGAGGACTTGGTGGACAGCACTGCACAGTGTGCCAGTTTTCATGTGTGTTCTCAGCACACTGTGTCAGTGAGGAACCATTAAAAAACCAAAAAAAACCAGCTGCAAACCCCTCTAATTGGGCTTGCACTTCACACTGGCAGACCACACCAGGGGAAACAAAGACAAAAAATGAACCTGGAAGTCTAAGATGGCTTTATTTAATATCCTGTGTGGTCTGTGGGTGTGGAGCAGGTGGCAGAGGAGACACCTGGACTCGTGTGCAGCTTCCAGCAGTGACAAGAGAGGCAGTCACCTGGGTACAGCACCAACCAGGGGCTGTGCCTGCACATCACACCTCCCACTTTCCCATCACACTGCATGCCTGGGTAAGTTGCACAAAGCCCAAGCTGAAGTCAGGATAAGGTGGAAACAAAAACATAGAGATTGTTGAGACCCACTAAGTTTATACAGGACAAGTGAGAAACAACAAGAGACTGTCCAAAGTTTGGTTGGGCAAGATTATTTTTGACCAGTCATATATTGAATGTGGATTTTGGGAAAAGTCATAACAAGAATTGGGAAAATGTGATCTCATCAGTGCTCCAGTTTCTTCTCTCCTGGAAGACTTGTCCCCTGTATATGCAGCACCATGCTGGAATTCATTTGTCTAACTGATTTTTCAGTGCAAGAACATTTCCAGATGGACCCTGATCAGGATTTCACACCCCCATGCACTACATACACACATACACACACACACACACACACACACACACACACACAAAAAACCAAAAAAAAACAACAAAAAAACACCCACTCCAGCTCTGCACCCCCCCCAGAAAATTCTGTTTTCTTTGAAAATAACCTTCCAAACTGGAGACTCTGATTCAGCGGACTATGAGTGGTTAAATTAGACCTACTCTTTGGAAAGAGAGGATTATACCCATGGGTGGTCAAGCTGATATATTTTAGGGTGAAATTCAACAGTCCTATTGGAAATATAGATAAAAGAATAAGACAATGCTGAAAGACTTTAAATTCATTTTGACAGTGTTTTTTACTCCCCTACAAGAAAATGAATTGGAGATTAATCCAAATATCAGCAAGCTAAATAATACTATCTCTTTCTCAGCAAAAAAGTTTGATGAAGTCACAGTGAGAGATAGGGTCAAAAGTTTTACTGAAATTCATGTCACTCCTGCAACTCTGTCACCTGGAAAATTAGACAACTTTTGTGAAGTGCAACTGTTATTTAATAGAATAAAATCCCAAAGTTACTCATTTCAGTTTCAGTCACAAGAGACAATACGAAGTAAAAGATTTACCTGTGCTTCAGTGTTTACTGTGGTAGGTAAAAGCCAAGGGGAAAAAATGCTTTGGTCTCAACGTGGACAAGTACCTTGAAGAAAGAGTTTTACATCTGATTCCAAATCAAATTTCAGCATTAGATCTTCTCTTTGGTCCTTTTAGTCATAAATGTAGGGAAAAAAAGATTTCAAACTCCATGGATTTATTTGAATTTTAAGCTTGGCATGGTTTCTGACAGTCACCAGCACCAGATGTTCCTGAAGACCGTGTTATTTATTTTTAACTCTGTTGATAGGAGCCATCTGCTTCCAAAATATCTCATCTAAAGAATGATTGCAATGTATATTTAATAATTAACTGGTAATGAGCTGATCTGAGCAACTTTATAATTGAGTAAGCATTTATAAATCCTTCCTTTTCTTTTGCTTACCTAACAGGATCTTAAACTTTTGGAGTTTGCATACCACAGTTTTCCAGTGTGATAGGAGGGCCTTTTGGATATGAAGCAAACTTACTTTTCTTTGACATTTTTCACCGGTCCTTAGAGAAAGGCTATGAACTAAAAAATCAGTTGAACATACCTTTAAAATAGTGCCATAAGTGTACTCTGAACCAAAAGTGTGTTCAGTACAGATAAAATGGCAGCTCAATCTTGTAAAAGACAGAAATGGAGCAGAGAGAAAAAGAATCAAGCTATACTTTGGTAAATTTGCTTTCTAAGTTTCCCCTGTGCTCGTCCATACACTTTTGAGTTTCACTTATTTTATTAATGATACAGTAAGCCACTCCTAAAAACAAACATTCTTGTTCAAAAGAATAATGGAAGTTTGTAAAATTTCTTATACAAATCTTAAGCAGGCCTCCTGATCCCAATTTCCCCTCTGTTCCTTACAAAGATCCTTTTGCTTTGATGCCTTTGATTCTTAGGGATTTTGGCGAGTACACCTCACTGTTAAGAATCACTGATGATCTGTGATTTATAGTTGAATGTCAGCACCAACTTTGAAAACAGGAATGTTCTTTTCTTCAGAATTGCTCTGAAAATCCCTTGAGAAGAGAAGAACTGTCTGGCCCTTCCATTTCCAGCCTGACCCGGAAGTTCAGGGGAACAAGAAAGCGAGAATAATACCAGAATATTTTTGCAAAGTTAAGACAGAATCTGGAGTGAAATCAATTGTATGCTGTCTTCTTTTTCTTTTTTTAATTAGGCGTGTAATGCTCGTGAGCAGATGATTTTATCCCTGTGCTTTGGTCACATCTTAAGGTTTCCACAAAGACCTCCTCTGTAAGGAGAACATGACTCTTAATCTTTTCTGTCTTTATGTTCTGCACAGCACAGAAATGCCGTGTGGATTTATTGCACCCTGAGAAGACCACCGAGAAGCTGGGTCTGGGAGGCACAGCCAGTGTCTGAACTCCCCAGTGTGCTGGATTAGCCACCCAAGCCATAGCACACACACTGACCCATATCAGCTTCTCCTCCTTCTGGGCTCATCCTGGTCTCTTGTCCCCAGTCCTGCTGCTTTTGGTCATGTGGAGAGATGGATTTTGCTAGCTGTGAAATACAGACGCAGAAATGCACTTTGTGTGTCACAATTATTTTTCAACACCATACTACCCCATATTCTGCTATGTATGACCATAAAATATCTAAAGAAAAACACAAGCAGTGAAACTATGAAGGTGCATAGCATCCCTCTTTTGTCTCTACAGTAGTCAATGTCTAAGAGCACTGGTTTGTTGGACTTTTTATTATTTTTCCTTAGAAAGACCATTCCATTACCTTTTGGCTGACCTCAAATTTAATTTTCGAACTAAATATTTTTGTTTTGTAACTTCAGTCTTAAGCAAGGACAAAATCATTCAAACTCCACTGTTGCCTTTGAATTGTGTAGGTTGACAGATTTTTCAGGCTGTTTTCCTGCCTCAGCATGAAGGAAAACAGGGAGGGTGAGTGAGAATGAACAATAGTGAAGTTGAATTTTGGGGGGGGGTGGTACAACTTACCAGCTCTGTGTTGTAGGAAGACGAAAATGTATGGAGTGAAATCAAGGGTAGACTTGTCCACAAAGCAATAAAACAGTGCCAAACAAGGAATGTCTCAGTGTGACATTTCTCTTTGCAAAGCTGGCTCTTAGAAGAGCTCTGCATGTGGCTCATTAAAATTACAGTCCACAAACAGAGCAAGACACACATTGAATAAAGATCTCTACAGACATGGAGTTTCAGGGAAAAACAGGTTGCTTTGTTACAATCTGATGGTTCAGTGTTGAAAACCATAGTCTTGGTAGTATTCCTGTGAGCTTCAATAGCACAATGGAAGCCTCAGGACTGTCTAAAGATGAGTCAACTCTGCAGACTCGTCAAAAACCTCACAATTCCAGCTATTCTTGTCCACCCGATTGCCTCAGTACAGCTAAGCATGCATATTGCTCTCTTCTTTTTTACATGAAAGGGCATGTGAGGCCAATTGCACATGGTAATATTTGTGATTTTTCTGTAAAGAAAAAGGGAGGATTTTTTCTACTCATAACTTGACAGTAGAGCACTGAATTTTTCAAAAGCTAACAGATTTTAAGATTTGAGAGGAACAGCTAGCCAGACCACTTTCATAACATAAATAGGTCATCTATAAACTCGTAGTCTGCACTTGATCTGGACCATATTTTCTAGATGATAATCAAAGGTGAAATCTTGATTCTGCCTTCTCATAGACATGAACAGCTAGCAGGGAGTGAGAACTGAGTTCCATAATTTTTAGTTTGATTTTCTTTAATTCAGTGCAACATCCATCCTTAATTATAGTTTATGAGCATGAATGTGCACAGTAAAATACTGAGTGCTCTAATAACCCTGTTCTTGAGAAAAAATGATATTTCCTTACTATTAACATAAAACAGTTACTCCAGAAAGTCCAGTGCTGTCCTCCCTTCTGCTGTCCTGCTGTCCTCCTTTTTCAGGCAGCAACCCCCTTCCTTAACTTCATCTGGATTTTATCTGAGTAAAGAGCAGCCCTATCTGCTCCTGTGGACTGTGGATGAAATAAATTCAACAGGCTAACTCATTAAGAAAACAAGTCAAAGGGGATTTTTTTCTCTGTGGTGTGAGAGACGTTGACAGCAGCTAACCTTACAGGCAAGCTTGTTGCTTCTATGTAAACCTGTTCTCTTTCAGTTTTTTGGGACATGTTGCCAAAGAATTTTGGCAGAGTCTACATTTGCCACTGCTGATCCCTTTTAATGAGGTTTGTGGGTCACTTGAAAGCTGAAAAGCAAAGTGAGACTTTGCTTTTTGTGTTTTGCCAATTTCATTATGCTTTGGCTGGTAGTTAAGGGTCATTTCCAAAAGTCCAATAGACATTTTTATTAGGTTTCTATAGAGGTACAGCTAATATTCTTTTCCTGGCAGATTTCCATATTCTCTGTGACTAATGCAACCTCTATTGTTTTTTGACAAGAGTAAAAATAGACAATTTTTTATTCTCCAAGGAGAGAAGCTGTCAACTACCAGAAGAATAGACTTCCAGTGTTTACCTTTCCACTCAGCCCAATGACTACATAGAGGCAACACAGACTTTTAATTGCTAGAATGAAAGAATATGCAAAATGGCAAGCATGGACTGAAAAGTAAACAATTTGCATTTTTATTCTTGTCAGTACACCTTTTTTTTTGGTGGCATTTCACCATGGAAACAAGTAAAGATCACTTTAAGATGGCTATTAGCATGTTAGCCAGTCACCCTTTGGCTACTACTTGAAAAGTTGCTATGTCATCTGGATGCACCTAAAGTGAATGCCAAAGGGATTCAGAGAGCCTTGAGTGTCTGGTTATTCATTGCTTTTAGGACTGACCTTATCTATGTACATAGACAGAATTGCCAGTGGAACCAAAAGAGCCCTTTGGATGTGTACAGAATAAGAGATGGTGCTGCCTGGAGCCAGTCATCTGCTCAATTCCTGATCTTTGGAACTGGCTTGAATATCACACAGAGGTATCTGGGTGGGAAACCCCAGCTCCCTGATCCCAAGAAAGCCCTGCTGGGAGGATACTTTGTCCCTTTCACACAAAGGAAGAGGAGGGGATTTTCAGGATACTGGGATCCTTATTTATACTTTAGGGTTTTTTTGCCTGGAACTCTCCTTAGGAGAGGTGCAGAGAGCAAGAACTTCTTGTTTATCTCCATGCATCTCACACCCATCCTCAGACTGTCCCTCACTTTGGTAATAGCAATGTAATGATCCTACTCTGGAGGATGGGATACTCTGGCTTACCACTCAGCTGGACTAGCTGGGATGTACATTATGCTTTTCTTGAAATGAATTGTGTTTTTGCTATGTGTGTCTTTAGGGCACCAGCCACATTATTCATGAGATGAAGCAGGGCAGAGAGAGTGTGATATTCTTTATTTACGTTCCAGTGAGAGTAGAATGATTGTAGGGATTTGACCCTAGCAATTGCTGAATATGCATGGAAAATGGAGGGTCAGAAGGCTTTCCCTTCCCATTTTTTCCCTACCACAGTAGCAGAAATTCAGCATTTATAGTCCGTTAAAGTATCTGTAATGTGGCCAAAAAGTTTTGTTCTCATTTGGGTGGATTGTTGCTTGAAAGGATCGTGTGGCACATGCCAACTCATGCCACTACAGACAGACTTTCTCTGTATGTTCTGGACCTCCTGTGGGTTGGTGGCCCCTGTTCCTTTTGCCAGCCTCTGCAGTGATCTGTCTCCACCACTCAAGGTCAGTTCCACAGGAAGCAGAACTTTGTATCAGTTACTTTCATCTTAAGAGAGGTTTTTTTCAGTGAAGATTTCTACAATTCTCAAAGATGTTCTACGCTATCCTTCGACTGGAAATAGGATAGCATGTGCTCCCTACACCTTCAACATCTTTCTGAGGTGTGATTTGTGGCATTGTTCCAACATGGATGATCGATTCAACCAACTTTGTACCATTGTTCTCTTCTTGGTCTTAATCACCATACACAGAGTTTTCTCCTTCCAGCCCCAGGACATCGTATCTCTTCCTTAGGAGCACATTGGTAGCAAGGGGAAGGATCTTCCTTCTGCTCTGAGGCAAGAGTCCAGTCTCCTTTGTGAGTCAGCCAATCCTGTCAGCTCAGGGTTGCATGCTAAATGAACATCCATGTCCAGGGCCTTAGGGCAGGTCTGCTGCTTTTCATCATCATTCTGCAGTGCTAAGCATCAGCCCCTGCTCAGATTCCTGGGTAGCTCACTGCTTGATGAACTCCTCCCCAGACTTCTGTGTACCAATCTGCCCTCAGACCAGCCCCATGAGCACAGGTTGGGAAGTTTGTCTGAGCAAACTCTGACAGGTGCTGGAAACGCTACCCTGCACCTCTGCCTGCAGCACTGAGCCCCCGTGTCTCAATAGGAGAGAGTGCTCTGCCTTCCTCAGGCACTGAAAGAGTAAAGTTGGGGCACATTCAAAGTTTCCAAGGGTCCAAATACAGACTTTGCTGGTGGCTCTTATAAGTATTAACATTCTTCTCTATATTCTTATATATGCTTCACATTTGCTGTGCTTCAACAGTATTATAATTTAATAACAAAACCTTGTAATTCCATGTTTCATTTAAATGCCTTTAGAAGGTCTTGATTTTTTCAGTTAATCATGTTTTTTTCTCAGTGTCAGCAGCTAATATGCGCATTTTTAAATGCTCAAATTGACGACTTTTTAAGACATAAATATTACTGAACATATTATTTTAGCACAATAGATCATGTAAAATAGGTCTGTAAAATAATTTTTACATTAAAAATTAAGAACATAATTAAGTAAATTGCATTAATTTTTAAATCTAAGTTTTCATACAAATTTGTCCAAAACTAGCGTGTAAATTATGAAACAGGTATCAAATGAAAATGAAAGCTATTTTATGTATCATCTTAATGTTGATATTGTTACAACATCTAAAATGTTACAGAAACATTGTTAAAATTTTCTTAAATGTGTTGACTTACCAAGTTCAGGAGCCCCTCTGTGTCTACCTCAAGATGTTTCAACACTCCAGGAGTTCCAGTACACTCTGGAAGTGAGAAGCAAAACTCTCCCGAGCATAGTGGCCTCCTCTGGGGATTAGAAATGTCTTGGTTTGTCACCTCTTTTTTGCTTCTGATTATCCAGCTCTCTGCAGCATATTTGTAGTATTAAGCTATGACAGTCCCTTAGGTACTCACTTTCTGCATGTCCATGTTTTCTCCTATTTTAAAGTGAATACTCTTTTGACAACACTTAGTTGTAGCTGTCCAGATAGTTTGAATCCTATGGCAGAATGTAAGATAAGATTTGCCATCAGAGTCTGGAATCTAGTGGTTTGGTCCTCTGATAATTTGCTTTGTAAACAGAGCAAGCAATGCATCCAGAATATTTTTTTTTTAATAAAACTGAAATGTGGTGAAAGAACACATTTAATGAACTCAGTGCAAGAGTCAGATTTCCCTGCCAGGTGTTGTGTTAATATTCCATATTTTCTGTTGAGAAGTCATATTTGTATTGGCACATTATTAGTGCACTCTCATCACTATGGAACCATTAACTTAGTGCTGTCATCTCTGCAGGATGGACCTCTCTGAGCTGCATGTGATGAGTCAGATAGGGTCCTGTATGAACTTCAGACATCATGATTCAGGTTTCTCCTCTTCAGAATGAGAATTTTTGCTTCTGGATGATGTTGCATGGACAAATAAATTCCAGAATGAGAGATAAGAAAGTAATGCAGCTATAATTAGAAAGGGATAAGGTGATTATAGGCTATGGCTCAGTTTTTAGCTTTTATATTTTTCAGATTCTGTACTGCTTTAGTGTGTAGTTCTGAGGTTCATTTTGGGGGATAGTGAGCTCTCTTCACAGAGCAGGTAGACAAAACAATTCCTTCTCTAGCTGGGGACCAAGGACAAATGATCCAAATTTCAGGCCCGAGAGAATAAACAGCAGTGGACTGAAGAGAGAAAAAAAGGAAGGATGAGACTTCATAACCTAAAGCTATAATTGGACAATTAACTCCAATATGCTAATGGACCGGAACTTATAAGAATGTGAGACCCTGTGACCAGTTGACCATTTTGTGACCATTTTGGGTTTATCTTGGGTGTAGCCCTGGCTGGGCTCTTGTGCTGCCCAAGGTGTGTCCATTGAGGCCTTCTAATAAATACCTGCTTTATTCTTTAACTCTGTCTGGTCTCTGTTCTAGGTCAGCCTTGACAAGGCATCATAGGAATAAATCTAGAAGATCCATTTGGCTCTAAATAAACATGAGGCAGTTTGAATACATTTTAATTTAAAGAGTACAGTAGAGTTTGACTGAAACTTTTTTAAAGCAATTCAATTTGCTTTAACTTTCCAAAAAAGAACCTGGACTGTCAGCTCACAAGGTCTATAATTTAAATATTAAATTATTCCCCTCTGACTAAGGAAATAAAAATAATTTTCTGTACAGAAAGCAGAGATATAGCTCCTTCGAGCACCTCTGCTTCTTTCATGGCTGTAACACCTAAGTGTCTCTGGACCATTGGCACATCTTCTGATTGATTTTGTTTTCTAATTTGTGCTCTTAATAGACTAAATCTAAATGTTTTAGAAAATACAGGAAGAAGGGCACTGAAAGATCTGAAATAAAAAGTGGGTTAAAGTTGATCTTGCCAGCCTTCACTAGTTAGAAAAATGTTATTGCTTTGAAACACACCCCATTGGTTTTAGAACATTTTTATGAATGACCACAGCTGTAGTTTGAGCTTTTTATGAGAACTGATGACTCATTTATAAGTCTTTTTTTTTCTAGATCTATTGAGTTTTAGAGAGCTTGTTCTGTAACAATGATTATTTTTACAGACTTGTTCTACTAGATGCTTACTTCATTGTCCTTGGTTGTTAGAAATGTTTTACTAAGAGAGCTAAATAAAAAAAAAAACCCACCCTATTGGGAACACTTAAAGTTCAGGATTTATTTTATTCACAAGTAAATGTGAGATAATCCCTTTTTTTTTTTTTTTGCAAAGAAAACTAGAGCATGGGGATGGCAAATGAAGATAGTGGCACAGTAAGATCCAGACCACAGGAGTTTCTAATTTGTACTGTGTCTATTCAGCTTGGCAGTATAAAATGAACTTTACCGCTATGCCTGTTGATCTCAGAAAATCACATGCTATTTTTCAGCTTCCTTTCAAGGATCTGAGTGTCATGCAGTGATTGCTATTGACATGGGCAGCCCCACGTCCAAGTTAACACCGCAGGATCACATTTTCTAACAGCTTCAATTAGAAGCTAGTTAAAATCATGTCTGTTTAAAATGAGAAAGGGGCTAGCAAAGCAAGCCAAAAATAAGCTGCAACTCTGTTATTACCAGTTCAATATTACCAACTCAATTATTACCTCAACTCTGTTGTTATTTGGTGGGGCTGTTCAGCTCCAGGCACTTGAGCTGATTGGATATTTGAGGAGTATAGGAAATTCACATAAGCAGTGAAGAAAGGAGGGCAGATCAGCAATACTGTGAGTCAGCCTTTACAGATACCAGTGTGCTCTGCCTAAGGCAGGTGGTCTGAATAATAGCTAGATTTGTGCTCTTTGAGCCCATCACATATGCCATGTGCCCCTTTTGGTCTTAATGTTCATACACATTTACCAATATCCTACTGCATGCTAAAAACTTGAAACTAATGCTGAGAGGCCATTTATTATTCTTCAAATACATTAGAAGAAATACTGCAGAGGTAGGGAAATTAAAAGATGTCCCACTTCCTACATTTATACATTTTTCCATACCACCTAAAGAGATTTCTGTTATCCAGTTACCTTAAAATAATACTTGCTTTAAGTCAGCTTAAGGTGACATTTAAATAAAGTCATTGTGTTCAAAATAGATAACACCTTTATAGGAGCTTGTTGAATACATAAGTGAATTGAAAAGAAAGGACAGTAAACTGTGTTCTGTGAGGCTGTACTGGTTGGTGCTTCTTCCCTGTGACTAGCTAACGTGCTTCCAGGAAGGTGGTAATCATGGCACAATTTTTTAAGCAGGAGACATAACCTGGAGCAATGTCAGTTGGAGGCCTCTGTTGGAAAATCCTGAGAACTTCTGACCAGAGGGGCCTTTCAGGAGTATGTCCTTTGAATATTGACTGTGCATTGGTGATGGAAGTCAACTTTGCACCATTGACCCCTTGAAGTCTTCTTTGAAGTCCAAATTTTGAAACCTCATCTTCAGACTTACCTTTCTAACAAAAACATTACCCTCACTATTCTCCCAGCTGAAATAAGGATACCTTCACTTTGCTGAGGGTGTCTTTTTTGTTTGATTAGTTGCTATCAATTGGTCTAGGTTAAGTAAAAAATTTCTCCTCCTTACATGTGAGAGGAATAAACCTTCTCTTTTTTTCTTCACACCAGCATATTGGCATTTTTTGGTATATTTTAATTTGAAAGTTTTGTCTTTCATTGGACTTTTTATTTGCTTAGCTGCACTAGTGAATTTCCTTTTTGAATTAGGGGACATGAAAATTTTCTCTTCACTTTCATGCATTATAATTAATCAGTAAGCATTGTCACCAAACAAGTTTTGGTATCTATCTATGCATAGATACATAGCATAATAATAGTCTATTTAAAGACTATAGAGACTAATAGAATAAGGACTAAAAAAAAATCTTTTAAGTAGCTTTTATGATTTCTTACTTTCTTGGGGAATAATACAGTGCAATTTGGTGTACTTTAGTTTCTTCCATATATTTTTCTGAATTCCTTTCTGCTGTCAAGAAGAACTCACTCTGATTTGACAAGCAATTTATGAGAAATGTTGCTGTCATTATTATATTCTAGTTCATAAAACATTATTAAGTAAAGACAGATATGATACCAACACTATGTAAACACCTTTGTTTGTTACTTTCTTCTCCTTTTTACCACAACTAACTATTTTGTTCAGGGAATGCCTGGTAATATTTGTTTTTAATTTAAGGTAAGACACTGGAATCCAAAGGTGGTCTGAACTCTTTGAAATACTGTAAAATATAAACGAATGACAAAATGCAACTGGCTAATGCATATTCCTAAATACCAAAGATCTTCAGCTGCACTTATTTACAACTATTTCATGCTTTCCAGGTGCTCAGTTTCCTAAAATTGCTCAAAGCAGTAGCCATTCATTGTAAACTTCCTTGCACAAGCAATTAATAGCAGTACCCATATCTATTATGTACTGGAAGCTTGACATGCAGCCAAAACCTGCAAAGCCAGTATTTTTCACCTCGTACCACATATTGTAGTCCTCCTTCCCAAGCCTGAGAAAAGCCTCAAGAATCTCAGCCCCAGCCTCACTAGGTAATTTAGCAAACACCATTTACTTTCAAAAAAAAAGTGTTTAGAGGTTATAGCTTATATTTGAAAGGTGCTGCCATTGCCTTCAGCCCTTAGTTGTGAAGTCCTTAGCTGTGAAGCCATACTTTCTGTCTAAAAACACAGAATACTTTCCAGATAAGCAATAATAATTTTCAAAGTCTGTGGTTAACAGTTTTGTAGTGTGACATTTTAGTCATTTGTGCATTGAAGAAGTACAATACATTTGCTTTATATTTGATAAACAG
The DNA here is from genome assembly GCF_047830755.1 of Zonotrichia albicollis. Classification (NCBI taxonomy): domain Eukaryota; kingdom Metazoa; phylum Chordata; class Aves; order Passeriformes; family Passerellidae; genus Zonotrichia; species Zonotrichia albicollis. Next base: position 128,348,621 of record NC_133819.1, read on the forward strand.
AAGAAATGTGGGAATAAGCTGAGACGTGTTGGGTTTTTGCTTTCTGTCTCTAGAAAGGGACAAGGGTGAGGGTGTCAGAGGCTATAACTGTCCATGAAGCAAGTCACACTCTGCAAAGTGGGAATTCACTACCAGCAGACTTACATGCATGTTTACCATCTAAACGTGGATATTTTCAGCTCATTACAAGACCACTTTGAAAAGGACAAACCACAGAAAATGAAAACATGCAGCCTGCCACACCGCAGGCTGTGCTCTGGGCTGCCCTTGGGATCCATACAATTTCCTGTTCATGTATTTCTATGGCAGGCTGGGGCTGCTCAGTGCAGTGTGCAGGAGATAAAACCTTATTTCCAGTCACTTGCATTTCACACTAGATATGTGCAGATAAACATCTGGCATTGGTTTGTGGCACACAGATATCCAGGGCTCAAAGGAGCATTGACAAAATGAGAAACTCTAATGACACACTACAAGTAAGAACTTCTCTGCTTTGTCCTGCTGCAGAATTTCAGCTCAGTCTTTGGACTGTGCTGTGACTGCCCCTTGCTCTCCTGCTTGCAGAGCCCTGGTCATAATCAGCACCCTCTTGTGCAGCTCTGCAAATATCTCCTAGTGTTACTGGTTACTGGGTAAATACAGCCCCTTTTCATTTGTCCCTAGTTCCCTTAGGGACAAACAAACAAAAAGAAGAGTACTTTTTCTCATGATGCATAATAAAGTTATGGAACTTTGCGACAGGATGTTGTGGAGACCAAAAATAGAAATTTTTTTTTTAAATTATATTAGATAAATGCCTGAGGATAGAGTCCAGAAGTGACTATAAAGTACAATTGTCTGCATAAGAATTTCCTTCACAAAGTTCCTAAGCTGAAGGTATCTTGGAGAATATACTGCCCTGGGCTTCGTTATTGATCGTTGTCAGAAACATGATTCTGAAGAAGATAAACCTTTGGCATAAATCTGTATAGTCATTTATGTCTTTCTGCTTTTGTCATTTTTCATGTCCTAAGAAAATACTTAGTGCTAAAGTACGTACAGTATCTCATTATGTTTCTTATTTACCTTCTCCTTTAACCCACAAATTTATTTCCCAAGGTAATGAAGCAATAGAAAATGTTACTAAAATGTCAACTTGTTTCATAAAATTGTTCTCAGATTACCACAGTAGATGTTTTTAGTCTAACAGACAATGGAAGCCATTTTGCTGAACCAGAGCAGTTTCACAGGGCGTGTAACAAGAGCACAGCTTGCAACACATTTTAACCCAAATAAATACTTCATTGCTCATTAGGAAAAATCATTGCTTTTTAAAAACTGCTAAATATTGAACTAGTTTATACTTACACCACTACATCCCATCAAGACTCTACAGGAACTGATCTGGGAGGTTTGCACAGACTGCCCAGAGGAGGATGTCCATAGTGCAATTGCCTAAAAACTTATGAATATGAACTGTTGTTAAAGGTGTAGATCCTTATGCAGCACTAATCAACTTCACTATCTCTTCACAGCTGGGTAGATGGTTGAAGATGAGATCTGAAATTTCAATGGAAACAGAGACATTGAAGTCATACATGTGAGAAACGGCTACTCACTTTTTATAATTTTAGAGAGGTTTATTAAGTCTTATCAAAAATACAACAGAAGTTAGAATAGAGAAAATGTTGCAGTGCTGGGAGCAAAGGATTTTCCCCACCATGTGCTCACCCACACAATGGAGGTTTTGCCTTTTAACCCTTTAACCCCTCCCAAAGTTCTGTCCAGTGGTGGAGATCACTTCCTCAAATCCTGATTGGAGGTCGGCTGTTGCCATAGTGACAAGCCAACAATCCCAAACATCCCAACCCAGCTGTCCCTTGATAACAATGCAAGGAGGTAAAACATAACTGTAAATCTATAAAACTTTTCTTCACCTATATACATGATAGTTTTCTGTTAATTGTGAGAGTCAATCATCGCATTGCTCATCTATCACATGTATTTAAAAAGTTTCTTCTTTGTCAGTTGCTTGCTTTCAAAGGTCATATTTTTCCCTATTAAATAAACTACTGCTCTTGATCTTGAAAAATTCTCTGTAACTTAACTGCTTGTGAAGTAAGCTGGAAGGCAGTCATACAATCCAAATGATTGAAATGAAAGCAGAATCAGGCCTGTAGCTTCATTCTCATGTTGTATTTGAATATTTTATTTCTTCCCACTCTCTCTTTAAGCACCATGCACTAGCCTTTTTCCATACAAATATAGTGTTCCCTCTAACATCAGTAAAAATTGTGCATGTGACCTATGGAAATTAACTATGTAATTTCAACTGGCAGTAATGGTATTTGCACAGTAGAGCTGTGTTCACAAATGGGAAAATAGTTCTTTTGTTAGCTAGTTAATTCAGTTAGAAAACACCTAATCCAAATCACCCCAGGAGGCACATACAGTAAATACTATCTACTCTGTGACTATGCATTTCAATAAAAGCTTCTCAACTTAAAGTCATTCTTCCATTAAATACAATCTGTCTCAATTTCACAGCATTAATGTAAACTGCTTTTGAAGGAAATAAGTTAGTATTTTGCTAAAACAGCGGCTAAGATATTTCTATGTAAAAAGATAATGATGTGCTGAAAGATTGTGCTGAATGATTTTGCTCAAACATGTAGACATAAGATACATAGTCAGATGGCCACAGAGAAAAGGAAAGCTGTAAAAAAAGTGTGAGAAGGAAAGAAAACTCTGTGATGTAAATAAGGGAATGCAAAGTATGCAGGACTAGTTTATTCAGAGAAATTGCAAAATAGAACTGGAATCGATGAGGGTGGGTGTATTTTTTGGGCAAATCTCCATAAACCTGTAAACTTTCATCATCACTTGTTAACAAAATGTCTTGGCAGCCAACAACAGAGGAGAAACAACTTATCAATGCCTACCACCTCTTTCAAATAGTTAGCTGTTGAAAATATCTTGACTGTCTTGAGCTGAACCACACTACCTCAAGCCAAAGTCAGCCAATTCATTTAAGTGTTTGAGATCTCTAAATCCTCCTGCAGCTAAAACCAGGAAGGTATATTTGCAGTCACAGCCTGAAGGGCAGGGCTGTAAATGTTCCTAAATCCCCTGAGAAGGTAACTACCAGCTAAGTACCGGCTAAAAGGCTAAGTACTATCACTGTACAGCAACCCATATCCTTTAAACTTCTGGAAAACTTGAAATTTTGGTAAGTGAAGTCAGAAATTTCGTGTATTTGGGATCATGTCTTCATAAAAGAAAGAAAAGGAATGAATAAGCTCATAAGATGAATATTATAAATTCCACAATAAAAAACAGATAATGAAGCCAATAAATAAAACTTTGATGTTAAATATGAAGACAGTAAAGACACAGGGAATGAATGACACATTTCAGTTTCTGAGTTGTTCTTGCAACAATTCAGTTTTGTCAGTTTGAGGTATCTGATACGATTGTGCCAGCACTGAATTTTCAATATTTTTTTCTGTAGACTAATAAATATTTTGCCAGTGCCTTTTGATTTTTCAAATTGTGCTTGCACTAAAGAAAGAGACCAATTAATATGTTTACTTACTGCTCTGATAGCTGGAAGAAGATGATAGTCCTGGGAGTTCCTTTTCACTTGGCATGAAAGACAGAAGAAATGTCCAGTCCTATCTAATATAATGAAGAGAAGGAGAAAGCCAGAAAATAATAAGAGGAGGGGAAGGGAAAGGGGAAAATTAAAGGGAGTGGAGAGATGAATGAAAATTTCTACAGTTGCTATAATGGCAGGTGATTACTGACATTTATAAATTACCTCATCTATGAAAACTATCTATGTTTTAGAAGAAGCTGATTATATATTTATTGGTTCTTTTGAAACATGGAGATCCCCAACTTATTAATAATTCCCCTGATCCTTGACAGCAAATTCACAGAGATTTGTGGTGCTATATAATACCTGAGGATGTGGTCCTCTATCACCAAATCCTAACAGCCATGCATTAAAGCCTAGATGAGCATATTCAGAGGTAATCAAGCTGAAGGTGAGGTCTTTAATTGCATTCTTGAAATGCAATAGTTTGATTTTCCTATATCCCTTGTTCCTTATCTGAATCATAGGAAAGAAATCTCCTGTTACACAATGAACAGGAACCATTAGAAAGAACTAAATGGATTCTCTGGGAAAAAAAATATAATGTGTTGCATGTGAAAGGTAGACTCTCATCAGTTTTGCTTCCACAGTCATAACCCATGTAGGTAGTCACAAACTGATAATAGTACTTTCAAGCGGACATAATATCAAAGATCACATTATTTGGGAATAAAGAATCCCAGAAGCTCTATTTCATTTAAGTGATGACTGATAAAAAGCAGTTCATTTGAAACCTGTTTTTATTGGCTATGTCCTGCTATTTCTTTCAATGCCACTTTCATCTGAAAAAATATTTTCTCAAACATAGCCTTTGGATGTCATGTAATATTAAACATGTCCACATCACCAAATGGAATGGTTTTGATGAGCATTTTAGGGTTGTTGTGTGTAGACATCCACATAATATGAAAACAGTTTCAAAGAAATCTTATGGGGTCCAAGTTCAGTAAGTCCTTAATTTTTGTAAGGATAACAGGTTCTGTCTCTAAAAAACATCACGGGCTGGATGTCCAGTGTGTGCGTATAGCTAACTATTCTGATTTCTTTGGAAGAGTCCTGTCAGAGTTGAATGCAGTGCAACTGTTGTGCCTGTGGGGTGTGACAACTCCTGGAATCAAAACATTTCAAGGCAAAGGTTTGTTTATGCAGAAAATGTGTAGAGCAATTATCTGAATATTTTTCTACTTTTCAAATAAGAAATCAATGGGAATTAAGTACAGAAATACAATATGGGCCTAAGCCAAAGACAAAAAAAATCTGGTGCCTATAGTGACATTTAAATGATATGGAGGCACATAAATTTAAGCATTTTACTAATTTACAATGGATTTGGCTGTGATCACCCAAATGAGAACCCTCAAGCCAGTATGTTTTCACAATGTCATCATAAACTGTGCATACCTATTGCATATCTGAAATCTTAAACTCACCGTGAAGTACAATTCCATCCTTTCTATACTTTAACAGCTTAATTATTAGAAGTTAAACTGTATATTTATTTAATGATCCCTGCAAAATTCATAAACAATATTCAGAAAAGAGACAAGTTCTTAGACCTGACAGATGTAATGATGGGCTGTCAGAGCACAGTTGCACTTGAACGCTTCTTCTTCAGCATTATGAGTCTTATGCTCTTCGTGGCATAATGGTCCTGCTTTAGCCATTATGGAGAATCAAGGAATAGAAAACATGCTTGACCCATCCTAGCCAATATTTCTGTGAACTAAAGTCTTACTTTGAAGAGGATTTGTTGGCCTGTAATCCCACAGACCAAGGAGGGAATAGAAACCCTATTTTTTAGTCTCTCATGTGATGATGTTCCAAAGAAAATTAAATCCAGGTAAATCAGTTTGCTGTAACTGAGTAAGTGTCAGCTAATTCATGAGGAAATATCCAACAGAGTGAGACACACCTGAACTGCTTACTGTGTTTTTGCCCATGAATCATGTTCCTTAATCTGTTTTTGTATGAGAAATTCAGGTATTTATCTTTGTTCCAAACGTCTTTTTATAGAGATAGTCTTTGGCATCTTTGAGATTCTTGTCTTAAAAGACTTAAAAATGTTCCTATACGTCTTCATTTGTATAGGAGATTCAATCTTGAGACATAATGAATAGGTTTTATACTGCAGAGGAGTATCTTGTAGGAATAAGACAGTGAACCTTTTGTAGCTTGACAAATAGAATCTATAGGAAGGCAAGGTGAATGTTCTGTAGCCAGTGTTATGTATACAGTTTAGTTTGGCACTGTTAGTTCTCTGTGCAACTGGCAATATTTGGCTGAAAAGTACTTTTATTTTTTTGGCTACTTTAACAGTAGTTAGGATTTCAACAATCATCTCTGAAATCATTAATCATGTAACAGCTCCTGCCATGGCCTATTGGGAAGAATTAGTGAAATGACAGTATTAATGCCATTAATGCAGAATTGTTCTACTGCCCAGGGTAAAGGAAATAGTAAACCACAGTAGTAAAGTTGTACCCACAACTTGTAAACCTAAAGGAATATGCTTGTAAAAGAGGTGAACTGAAAGGGCTAATTCTGGGAATTTATTTGAGTGACTCACACTGTTTCTTTGCTAAGAAAAGCAAACAAAGACACCAAAAAAAAAAAAATCTACCTTTTATAAATGCAGCAAAACACAGTTAAGAGTTGCTCCTTCATGTCTCCCATGGCACTAAGGTATATAATGAACCATCTATAAGGTATCTTAAAATCAGAAATTCCTTCAAGTTAGCAATATTTTTTCTGTTTTCCCAGAGTATAAAAGTAAAGAGCTGAATTATGCCAAATCATACAGAATGTCATTATTTTTAGCTCTGATTCAACAGAAGATTTACAGAGAGATTAGTGGTCACCAAAGAAGTATTTGCATCTGTTGTTTATGTTATGACATCTGAGATCAAAGTTAGGCTTTAAACTTTAACTTTCTGTTTTGAAAGTGGATAATGAAACTGGAAATAAAGCTGAAGATGTGAGGGGGGAAAGGCAATGGAGTATTAAAAACACTGCAGAGAGTTTTGAAATGAAGGGGATATGTGGGATGAAACCCAGAGGTTGGATCCACCAGCCTTCTGAACACTCTGCTCCTTATTCCCCAGATGAAGCACACATTGTGTGTGTGCTTGTGAATCATCCCAGAGATTGTGGAAACACTCCATGTTTAAACTGAGGCTGAATTGGCCTCAGGCTTTGCTGAATGTCCAGCCTTTGCAGCACCGTGTCCAGTGTGCTTAATTCTGTGTAGCCATGGTGATAAAGCATTTCTGTGGCTGAACCTAACAAAGTTAGTACTGAGTTGCAGTGGCAGAAATAAATCCAGTGAAAACCCAGCAGTGGAAACTAAGCTGCAACGAGGATTCTTTCCGAGGAGATGCTAAGATTTTATAAGTAAATATAAACCTTTGAGTAGCTGATTTTAAGTAAGTTGAGGGTCTCTGAAGAGATAATTGATGTGCATTCCTAAAATCAAAGAAAGAACTACTAACTACCTTGTAAAAGAGTAGATTTCCAACAGGCAGAAAACCAGGACAAAACCTCAATTTGAGGTTGAGGTGACCTCACTGTCATTAATGAGATCATGATCAGGCCTTTCATGCCAATAGCTAAGAATGAAAAAGAAGAGATACTCCTATGGTTTAACTGCACAACTTAGAAAATTATTAATGGTCAGGACATCCCGTCATAATTTGTTCACTTGTAAAATACCACACAGGTCAGTGCAGTCAAAGGCATTTCCATTTATCAGATTTTGGAGATTTTGATGAAATAATTAACTGACTTCAGTTCATATGGCCTGATCCTGTATTGAGATCTCTGTGAGAGCAGACCATGTGATAACAAATGCTCGCAATTTTAACCATTCACAATTTCAACCATTATACAAATGTACCATTGCAGTCATATAGACACTCCATAATATTGGTCCATACATGTTTGCAAAAGCTGGAACTGAGAAGTCCTTCCTCTTCTCCAAAGAACAGAAGCCATAAATTATATCAATTTGACTCTGTCTGAAGTTGCCTGGCTATTGTTTAAGTGTTGGGTTTATGCACAGACTGACATTGTCATCTTGACATTATTTATAGCCCTTCTTGGGTGCAGTTAAGTGAGTGGAAATTGAACAGAGACAAAATGCCATTAACTGTGAAAACCAAACTTATCAGAAATATTTTATTTCTCTCAGGACTCATTTACATATAACTGTTGGTATTACTTGGAAAGAGTGTAAATAAGGCAAAAAAGGTCTAAGGAGAAGGTTGACTTTAAGTTGGCATTGTCTTATAAAAATATTTCTAGTCACTGTGTGGACTTAGATTATTACAGAATGTTCTGTTCTCTTAACTGAACATCACATTAGATTTGTCTGGATAAAAATATTTGAGTGATTATTTATTTATGTTGGAAAAACTGTATGAATTTAAATTTAATTTAATGAGCTAACTAACTTGTCCTTTAATGGTACTGAAGTTTCATTAAATCAGAGAAGCAAATGCACTTTTAAATAAAATTAGGAGGATAGTTAAAATATTTAATTTAATCTGATTTTGGAAGTTAGCATAAAAAAAGTATGGCTGTCATGTTGTATCATCAGTTCTGAGGTTCTGTCCCAAGTTCTTCCTTTTCAAGAGCAATGGCCTATTTCTAGCAGAAAGGCTGGCCTGCAGTTTGAAATTCAATGTATTTATCTCACACAATTTTCTGAGTAGAAACTATAATGTTTTTTTTTATTTTTAAATAAAAATTTTCAGAATCATTTTAAATCATTCAAGAGACAATAAAACATCTTTTTGTATTTATCTTATTTTGCATAAAACTGTTCTGGAAAGTTATTTATAGCAATTAAAATTTACTCAAGTTTTTATTAAATTATCATAATTAAATAATAAATCCTTCCAGTACCTGAAGGTGGTCTACAAGGGAGCTAGAGAGGGGCTCTTCATCAGAAACTGTAGTGATGGAACAAGGAATGGCTTTAAATTGGAAAAGGGGATGGATTAGATAGGATATTAGGAAGACATTCTTTATTGTAAGGGTGGTGAAGCACTGGGACAGGTTTCCCAGAGAAGCTGTGGATGCCCCATCTAAGTGTTCAAGACTAAGGATGGATGGAGCTCTGAGCAACCTGGCCTATAGGGAGATGTCCCTGCCCATGGCAGTGAGAGTGAAACTAGATGGTCTTTAAAGTCCCTTCAAACCCAACAAATTCTATGTTTCTATGATTTGTTATTAAGCAATCCTTTTGCTGAGTTACCAAAGGGCAGCTATTCACAGCATCCCAGGATTTATAAATTGAATAAAACTATTGTGGTCAACTATTTCCTTCCTTGAAAGCTCAGGATTATTTCCTAAAGTATATCCCTCCAACTACTAAGTCTTCCATAACTAATTATATACTGTATGTTCCATTTTTAGCATTCAGCTCACTCTTTTCAATAAAAGCTTTGCAGTTCATGCACAAGTAGAATAGACTTTAAGCATAAAAGAAATAAAATTAAATACCAATCTGATTAACTTTTCAGGTCTCAGAAAGCCAGCTTATATTAAAAATCCTTCTTACCACACTGGCTTTGTGAGCCATGTGCTAAAAGGTGGGGATTATGAGGATCCATTACAGCAAAGGCTTCAAACATTCTTCAGCTTGTTCGGCTGATGTACAGCGCAGTCTGAGCCAAGACTCTCTGCCATTCTTAAACATGTCAGTGTAACATATCCACTACTAGAGCTGTTATTCATGTTTGTGACTGGTCATTTCAGTCTTTTACATATCACTAATAATTTGTCTGAAGCATCTTGATAATGAAAGGGCAAATGAGGCTGGCATCATGCTTTAATCAGACATGGAAGAGCTCGGTGCACATTTATGACAATATTTTTTTATTAACCGATATGAAACAGCACTGAAGTAAAAAACAACTGGTAGAAAACTTATTTTTTATCAGCAATTGTGTGACATATAACTGCAGCTTTCTGATTTGGATAATTCACATGGTACTACCTCCAGAAATGGAGTGTTAATACATAATTTTCAAAAAGAAATTAGAGCTGCCTTATCAATGAAAATTACTGGGAGAGCCCATGTTTTAGGTTATTATTTTACAGGTGTATCAGAGACTTTTTTACAGACAAGTTAACAGCCTTGTGGAAAGCTCACAGAAGCCAGGAAGCTGTAAGTTCAAACATCACTTGTTTTTAGCCACTTCTTTTATTTCAATGTTCTTTACAGTTAGGTGCTAAACAGGGAGTCACACTCTTAATTTTAGCAGTGGATGAGTTATCAGTGTGAGCCTCTTTTTACCTGATAAATTCATGGACCAATCTGTGGAACACAATCTTTTCTGGCAGGATGGAAACAGAAGCTACTTCTTAGATATTGCAGAGTTAACTGCCACATACATGATGATACTGTCACCACCAGGAAAGTGGGGAATGGATTAAAGCCTTGTTTTGAGCTGTCTCAGGAACAGTCAGCTCCAACCACCAGTAATCCTGAGTCTACATCCTTTCTGCATAACATAAATAGAAGCAGGATTATGAATGCATCATATTCACATATAACCGAGTCAGTCCCTGATCTGCACTGTGTGTCTGGGAGTTTATACAAGACTAAAAAGTTAGTCTACTTTACTCTTACGATTTTTAAATATTGAAAAATATATCTTTTGTGAATTTTGGTAGTCCAGTTAGAGAGATTTCTTTCTGTAAAAATCTGCTTCCACTCACCAAGGCAGGTTGTTCACCAGTGAAAAGCTGTGCAACCATCTTGTGTAAAGGGGGACCTTGCAGTAACAAAGACTAACACAGGCGTTAACAAGAGTGTGAAGGAAAGGAGATAGAACCACATTTTCTAAACACTCAGCTGCATGTTTGGATAAGGGATTTTCAGCTATAGCAGAGTTTTGTAGTACATTTGGCAAGTAGAAGTCCTACCTGGAAAAGTCATTCAGATCACTCAAGCTGTTGCAGTGTTCCAGCTGAACCTCTACTCACAATTGCCACAGATTTGGGGATGAAAATGAGGAAGATGCTTTTATGCCATGACCTTCTCTCATGTGCAACAGTGGACTGCAGGTCTGCTTGAATATCTCCTTTTTTGGGATGCCATGAAAGCAGAGCTCTTGCTTCTTCCCAGCTGTGAAAGATCTGCTCTTGAATGGCAAAGAGTGAAAAAGATAAGCTTCAAACAAACCCCCAACACCTGACCTTTCAGGAAGTTCAGTTCTCAACTGGAATTCTGTAGCTCATTTTACATAACCCTTTCTGAATTCTTCCTTTTAAGGAAAGCATCTTTGTGGTGGCCTTGCAGTCCACTTGCAAAGAAAGAAATGAAGTCCTGTTTTCTTCTATTTGTCTTTACGCTGACAAAAAGAGCAGTGACACTATTTCCACTGTTATCACACAGAAATCCATTAAACATTCTACATGTTGTGAAGAAATTTACACCTCCCCTTCCCTTTTCCTGCTGGGAATTTGTGGTAACATGGTAATTTATTTCAAGTGGAACAGAAGCATTTCTGTTTTAGTTTTCTTTTCATGTCTAGAAGTTAGAAGTTTAGTCCAAATGTAATAATGGTTAAATAATCCCTATGTGCACACTTGCACTAATGTCAGTAGTATACTTTTCACAAGAAAATAATCTTGAATACCATGTTAATAGGTTTACAGTAAGGAAAAGCTCCAATCTTTGGTTTTAGAGCAGATTAGAATTGTCGCCAGAAAAATGAAAAATAAAATAAAAACATTTCTATGGCTTTGGGAAGACATTTTTACCTGCTCTGGAGCTGAAAGTCAAAAAGGAAAGCCTCAGGAATGAAAACCTGGCCAGATTGTGTGTACCTTCCACAAAACCTCTTTGACTTTAATATGTCAGAATTCCATACTTCCAGTGCCATCCCCTTCCCTTCAAAAAGGCTTACTGTGCCATTCTAAAAAATCTGTGTCCTAAGCCCGCATTATTTGACCTAATGGAAATTGAAAACATGACGTTACCTGAGTGCAATTAATTGGATGCAGACAAGACAGGGATGAGTTGGGGAATCAGGCCAATTCCTGGCCTGTTGCTCCCAGGTCTCTTGTATGGCTCAGTTGGCTTTGGCACTCTTGGCCCCGCCCATCAGATCAAACCCTCAGGCATGGTAGAGAGTTAACCTGTTTCTATCAGCATCAAAACCAGGCATGGAAAACCTTTGTCCTTAAAAAGATAATACCTGTTTCAGAACATTTATTTTTCAGTGTTTTTATGGCCTATATTTAGATTTTCTGTGCTCTGGGCACAGGAGTTTGCAGGTGACATTGGGATTCAATAACCAATACAGTTTCCATGGGTCCTCCAGGAGCAGCAGATATGACTTTGCCAGAGTCATAGTTACAGCATTCCTTTAGTACCAGAGAGGATTTTTTCTCTCTTTCCAGTACTGAAGGGTTTGCTGTGCTGCAAAGCTTTGACTACAGGGCACAAACTTTATTGCCAGCTATTGGGCAGAATGTATAACTGTTAACATGATTGTAATCTACAGCTCACTGAAACAGCTGCCAAACTTTCCTTGGGATTCATGAACACTTTGTTCTCTACTAATATACTACAAAGTGTGATAGATATGAGCATTATTGATGTCAATTCTTCTTTAGATCAAACAGCTGTAGTCATGGGAAATGTTATCCTAATTCCTATATGTTCTGCACATGTGGTTAAACTAATGACTTGAAAGTCTGCTTTTATATACAGCAACTACAAAGTCAGTAGAACAGATATCTTTCCTTACCCATGAGGGAGAACAACAGTACCACATGGCTATCATTATAAAAATGAGATTGGAGTAGAATCCTGACTTGGAATACTTGAAAGTTTAAGAATATCTATATTTGATTTTGAGCCCTGGTCATCTCTGATTCTGAAGAATTACAGCATATTTGAAAGGCCTAGGATATTTTCCTTTTATTTAATAGTCCTATTATTCTGATATGTTGGTTTATTCAATGTATTTTTTATTACACTGTAAATGCTTCTGAGTTATTACTAAACCACCCTTCTGACTGTGGTTTTTACTTGGCAAGAAAGCATTATTCTTATTGTTATGCATGACCTACTTGGGATGTATTGTAAAATTAAAAGTATTGTAGAAGGAAGAACAAGAGAGCAAAACCTTGAATGCTAAGAATCCATGTAAGATCTGAAAGAAATTCAGACTTGTAATAACTGGTGTGTCTCATCTTTAACTCATGGCTCTGTGTTTTCCCTACATTAATCATGCCAGAAGAGTTGTCACTTCATATTTGTGAACTGTGAAGGTCCGTCAGGGCCAGGTCCTGTACGTGTTCCTGGATTGCAAATCGGAAATGACTGTGATCGTTATCACTTTGGGCACAGGGACACTGTGTAGAAGTTTGCAAACAAAAGTAGCAACTTAATCAGTGACAGAGTGAGCCTGACAGCTACCCTGCCACTTCGCTGGGAATGCGGGAGCAGCGCGGGTGCCAGGACTGCTGGATCACCAGAAATATATTCATATTTAGAATGTCCGAAGGACACATCAAAGACATGTGAACAGCTTCTTGCTACTGAAAAATAATTACAACCATTCCTCTTCACTATTAGTGTAATGATTTGAATTTGTATTGTACTAGCATGAGTCTTAAACACTTAATGTCTAATTGTGGCCATTAAGTATATTATTTGCAAATATATGTTTGGTGGCTTCTGTCTTCCCTTGTAAAACCAGATCTATTTTCAAATTTCTGCATCCAAACTGCCCATCTCTTTGTCTGCCAATCCATTTCTAATATATGTCACTGTTCTTCTATAACTTGTTATGTCTGTACTGCATGAGTGCTCATGGACAGACTTAGTAATTAATCTATGAATAAATTTGTCCTATCTTTGTTAAGAGCAACAATAGAAACTCTACATCAGCCATAAAAAGAGAATGACAATGAGTTAGAAGACATGTAATTGAAGGCTGAAAGCTTCCCCACTTCAGCTTATTATTTCATGACTTACAAAAGAATGCATCACAATAACATTGTCTTCCAGGAAGAGCTATGATTATGATAAACCAAAGTAGGAGGGAATATTCTTGCCAGGTCCTAGGAAAAAAAAAAGGGGCAAAACCACTTCTCCTAAAGTAAGGTTTTAGGACAGAGACTCTCTCATTCCTTTTCATTTGTCTTCTCTTTACATTGACTTATGTGCAGGAATATCTCCAAAAGATTTTTATTTTCAGATTTTCCCTAAATTTAAATATTTGAAATGGCTTTTATTCTTCAGAGTTACATTATAAAAGAGATTTTTCAATCCAGTTAATTGTTATTACTGCTGAGCTTGTGCTCAATTCTAAGCATAAAACAGCCCAATTCTGCTCCTCACTATTGCAATTCCAGTATGGTTATTCCTTTAGCACTTGATGGAAATAAAAATGCTTATTTCCACTATATGAACTCTCTAGAGAAACCCACAGTTCTACATTTTTCATGTAGAGATTGTGGCATTCAAGAAGTAAACTCAGGGCAAGGATTTGATCGCTGTAATCATACCCTGAATCTCACTCCAGCAACTGGGGATGAAGGAGATTGTATTAGCACATGTTTACAAAAAGAAAATGTGATTGCTCTCTTTCAAAATCTCAAGAGGAATATAATGAAAAGAGGGACCAGAATTGTCTTTATATGCTTTGGCTGCTCTCATATTTCCTGTAAAAAAGGTCTTATCTTTCTATATGATTATTGAAGCCATAAATGGATTTATATCTCAAACTATATAATTTCAGATTATCCAGGGCACTTTTATTTTATTAAGTTTCCTAGTCTTTTCTACAGGCTAATTCTCATACATGATATTTCATTTTATTGTTTAGTGACTTCTAGTTATTTCCAGCCCTACTTGTAGAACAGTTTTCATAATCTATTTGGTGGAATTAACTCATCCTTATTTTAAGTATACATACCTGTATGTGCATATGTAAATGTATGCACATATGTACTGAATATGTGATAGTTTCACTCTGAGATTTTTATGCATTTTTCTGATTTTAATAGTTATTGGAAGGAAGTATTTGGCAAGATTTTATTTATGTATTTTAATACACTCTTTGTCATGTATGAAGGTGATTTTTGTGGGCTGCACATATTTTGGCAGGACCATCTTCCTGGTATGCAGTTGCACATTCATTATAATGCTGAGAATTATAGGTATGTCTGGGGGCACTTAGAGATTAATGGGTGTATATATAGAATTTCAAGAATGGGAAGAAAAGGTGTTGGAGTTTGTACTAGCAGTAAACATTTTTTATAGTGCTGTGGGAAATTGAAACTCTTAGTTTACTACTACAGATATTTATAAAAATTTCATTTATTTGTATTTCTTATATGAATTTTTTAAATTATGAAGTGATTCCAGTGAAATGTATCAATTTTTTAATGTCTGTATTAAAACTAAGGTAAACATTGTCACTTATCCAGAACACCTATCATTAAAGTGCTAATGCCCAGATTATTGCAATGAAAGTTGAGAACCATAAATATAGCCAAAATTTATAGGACACAAATGAACATTGCTGCCTAAAGAGCTTAAACTCCATAATTTAAGAGATATTACATATATGCTCATGTAAATCTATGCACATAAATACTGTGTGTGAGAATATGTAAACTCTTGTCTGGATATTAATCCTTTATTGACTGAAGAAGTTCAGCAGATTTCAGGCTTCAACCTCCCTGGTCTCTGCAGGGGAATGGATTTCACAACACATAGAGGTTTTGCTCTTTGCTATATTGGGTACCAATGGACAAGAAGGTCTTTCTTCAATACTGATTAAAATCATGTTGTTGGGGCCAAATGCTGAATGCAGGACATATAGCAAAACAAAGTAAGACTTGCCATTTTTAGGCAAGGAAAGGAGAAGAAAAGGACAGGGTTCTTGATTAAAATATTACTATTCTTTGTAGTCTAGATAGGATTTTCATAAACATTTTTTGCTAAATCAGATATGTTGAGTTGAGGAATCTCATTTCCTTACAATACATTATCCACACAGCTGCTCTACCTTGTCAGAGGTTTTATTGAGTCAGAAGTCGGTAGGCAGGATCCTCTGCTGTCAAGCATGAATCCTGAACCATGAGCCATTTTGTCCCTGCAGATTTGTTCTGTTTCTATTTCTCCATGTGTTTGGAAGTAAAGTTAGCTGCATAAACACTGATTGTGGACACAGAGTGTTCCTGCACTTCATCAGTTTTTTTTTTTGAACAAAGCAAAACCCTACCATGGTTCCATCCTTACCAGGTGCCAATGAGACATCATGGGACAGGGAGTGTGCAGTAAGATTTACATTTCCTGTAACAGTCAAACTTGAGGAAGATTTCATTACTCCCTATCACCTAGGAAAAGATCTGAGATAGGTTTCAGTTCTCCTCACCAGTGGGTGATTTGTGATAGAAGCACACACACAGAGGATGTGAACATGCAGTCTGGAGATCATGAGTTCTGGTTCGTGTTATAAGATTGATGGGAAGCCTAGAGTGGATGTTTTGTCGATTTCTCTGGGATAAGTATTTGTCTGGAAGAGTGAGGAAGTTGGGTTTTGGACCAGGGGATACCCTTTAATTTCTGTAGGCCCAAGTGTACTGAAATTGCAGCATTTTCAGTGCTTTCAGTGGATGAAACTTGTGGTTTATGCCATCTAAACTTCCAATTTAATCTTTCAAAAAGGATTAAAAATGGAGACTTGGTTGGCATTTGGTGAAATGTACTGCATCTTTAGTTGACTTTGAGACTTATATCAGGTTAATGAAAGGCAGAATGGTAATCTGCAACATCCACAGGAAAGAGAGAAAAATGATAATAAAAAAGAATTTATGATCTTTTCATTAGGAAGATCCTAAGACAGAACTGAAGAGCTGAAGGTAGAGCACATGACAATGAACAAAGAGATTCAGAGATTCAGCTTCTGTGAGATATATATCTATACAGATACATAAAATACAAAAAAACCCAAAAAAGATCATTGTTGAAAGACTAGAGCAGAAAATCATTGAGTCTTAATTTCATAACCTTTCTTGGAAAAGTGTGCCCATATGTCATAGTGGTGAGTGTCAGAAACCAAGCAGAATTAAAAACAGATTAAGTAGTACAATATTAAATCATTATACTATCTCCTATAACACACATAGATTCCAAATTATATTCCAGCTTCCCAGGTTCATTGAAAGTTTAGATTTTAGCTAAATCTAAACTGGCAGAGAATACAGCAAGCAGAACTATTTATGCAGCTTAAGATTACATTTCTCAAGAACCATATTCAATGCAGTAAGGAGATATTTCAGTGGAAGTAATTTTGATTATGTCATATGTGCATAAGCTAGGAATGAGCCAAAAAGTGTTTAAATATTCTTCTACACAGAAGTTGTTCCAAAATTAGTGTTTCTGAAAATTAGACCTCACCAAAAGTATATTTTCTGAAGAAAATAATTAATTCCACATTTTAATAGAAAATGATTTTTTTAAAAAAATCCCCACAGATGTTAATGTGCTTAGAGTGATATGACAGGTGTTGCATTTTCACAACTATGTCTTCCCCTTCCCAGTGTATACTGAGCATGGTTCAGATTTTCAGTCAACTGTAAAACCAAATTAATTTAGTTTATAAAATTAAGTGGTTTAGAAAATGATCAAGAAAGAAAAATAGCATCCGCACAGTTACAAAATTTAAAAATGTTAACATTCAACAAGATTATTCTTTGAACCAGAAAAATTACTAGTCAGTAGAAAATTAAAACATATTGTTACCATTAAATCTTATCAGAAGCTTCCTTGTGGGACCCATTTAATCATGTTTGATGTGATTCTCAGTTGTGCTGCTCACTGACTTTATTAAGACTTAAGGTAAAAAAAATTAGTTGTATTAACTAATATTCATACTAAAGTAATTGAAATTTATTCCTAAATGTTTTGCATTCTTTTGTAGAAGAGGTAATCAATGGCATTTCAAGTGACAAATTTCCTTCATAATGATTTTGGGTTTTAGGCCTAGAAATGGCTAAGCTTTTAGAATGACAAAACTTTAAAAAAAAAAAGGAAATATTTCTTGCCACATAATGAAGAACTGAAATTCATATTTGAATATTACACTATTGGGTAAACCTAGCTGGGATATCCTTAAATATCTTGAAACAGAAAACTATGTGTTGCCCATATCTTGTATGTCCATTGATAATTTATTAATTAAAAAATACTTCCCTTTCCAGTTTCCTAAGATTTTAGTGGGATGCCACACAGCATATTCTTCCACCATCATTATCAATTACTATCTTACATTTTATGTACTTTACTGAATTGTACAAAGATGCCAAGACACCATTGACATAAGATTGGAAATCTGCAATTGATTTTTTAGGGATTGCAGCTTCAAAAGCAGCGTAATAAAAGCAACTTGAGTTTAGGAAATTTCTGCCACTTTATAATTGCAGAGGTAGTTAATGAAATAATTTCTCAGGTGGTTCTGCAGAGTGCCACCCTATGGATGAATATTCATACATTCAGAAACTTCCTCAACGAATGTGCTAATTTGACTGATTAAGTCAATTCAGAACAGTTCATTTTATTTATATCATTATGTGTGGCTTGCTTTTCTTGTTTGGTTTTTTGCTTGTTTTGTTGAGTTTTTTTGAATTTTTGTCATTTAAATTCATAACTCCTCTGTTTTCTTGCCTTCCTTCAAAAATCTCATTAGAAGATGGGTCTTCCAAACTTTTTCTCAGTTCAATGGAGATTTTACTGTAGAGTTTATTCCAAATATTGAGCCTGCAACCTTAGGTCTGAAGCACAGTAATAGAAAGACCTTGATTAATGAAATCAAGATAACTAGAAAGAATTATACAATTGCATAATTTATCTGATCTGTACCTGAAATATTCTCCACAGCAATGGAGTTTTCACAGTTTGCTCACAGAAGAATCCCTACCGATATTTTTTTTACCTGCACTGTTAGAAGACTTTTCATCAAATGTGTAAAAATTAGTCTTCCAATACTGAAGCTTCATGGATGTGGAAACAGGTTATTCACTTTCCCTTAACATTTTTGTGTTAGTCCAGTAAGTTATTTTCTTGTTAGCCTTCCTATCAAGCTAAGCATTTCTAAGTCTTTCAATTTTTTAATTTATGACAAGTCTTGGCCTTCTGTACACTTTTCCAAATAACATACACTTTTCTTGAACTGCAGCGTACAGAACTGAAAACAAAACTGCTGCAGACACTAAACTGATACTGAATGCATCAGAAAGATTACTTGACCTGTGTTGGAATAATCTCATACATGTTCTATCCCTGATTTCTTCTGACAAAAAGATGTCTGGTCTTTATCTGAGGAGGAAAACCTGCTTGGTTTGGAGCTTTGGTTTGCTTGTTTTTTAGCTTGCAGAAAGATTCTTCTACATTCATAGCACACTTTTATTTACTGAAATTTGATATAAACCCAAGCTCAGCCTTCACGAGGACAAGTGTCATTAGTATATTGGAAATCAACCAGACAAGAAATCTCAGTATCACTCAACTGAGGCTGAATCAAAAAGTGTTTAGGCGTTGTGTGAGGAGAATGCAGCTGTGGTTTCACTGGTCACAGTGGAATTGCATCTATTGAATTATGCCTTATAGCCAGACAGTAAACATATGACATGCCAAAGATTCAGACATTCAAGGAATCAAGGATTTAAGGAGAAGTATCATTTATATGTTTGGAACATTTGGTTTGGAAAAAAACAGTCCAATGTTTCAGTTCAGAAATGAACATACATTCCCTGCAAGTCATTGTTTGTTTCTCTGTCAGGAACAGAATTTGGGAAACCACACTACTGTGATTGAGGGTTGAGATACAAAAAATATCTGAGGAGGAAGTCAAAATGAGGAGTTGCAATATTACAGAAACTTATGAAAATTCCAAAACAAGTACAGAATAATTGTGCAAGTATCATGCTAATATTTACTTTTATTAACATGCAACTGAAAAACTAGCAGGCTTATTTTCTGGTTGCTTTAAGGCTAGAAATCTGGGTACATTGAATTTAAAAAAAAAAAGGAAATGTTTTTACAGCCAGATTTTCTTATAAGTGTTTGTTTGACTACATGTGGATTTGGTGGATTAATTTTCTGCCTCCTCTTAGAATTGAAACCCAAAAATACATTTCATAAGCAATGTATTTCATAACCAGTATATTTCATAACCAATGATTTTGTGAAAGTCCCATATACCACATATCCCAAGATGCCTTTCTATGAGTCCAATTTTTGCAGCAGTCACTTAAAGGTTTCACTTCAGCTTGCAAGGTTGTTTTCATAATTTTATTGAAGTTATCCATATGATCCTGTATCATCTTAATGTAGGTAATCAAGTAAGGTTGTTTCAAAAGTAGTACAGATTAGAGTTTTAGCATTTGTCCACTATTCATTTCCTTTATGTGCCATCCATGTTCATTTTCCTTGATTCCCAGTAATCATATAACAACAGAAATTTTGCAAGGACTGTTGTTCTCTACTCATTGGATTTGTAATACATGAAGGTTGAATTATTGTAAGTTAACCATTTTTTCAATTTTCCCTCATTTACAAATAACCTATAGAATATATTTTTAAATAAATGCAATATTGGCTTTTTCAATATATGAATAAAATAACTTTTCTCAGTGATAAAGTTTTTCCTAACCCCTTTCTACTTCTTCAAATCTCAAAGAAATTCTAAGGAATTCTATATATTTCTATTTCTTCCAGCTTGTTCGACTAAGGCTGTTTGTGTATTTATAAATCATAATTCACATGAAATGTCATTTTTCTATCTCACTCCCAGAGGCAGTTTGTCACTGTGGGGAGGTATGACATACTCTCAGATAGAAAAATAAAGAAAGAATTAAACTTCCATTGGTTGGGTCGTGGTGTAGCATTGTACTTATTCATATTTGCAAAGCAAGGCAACACTAAACCACTCTTACAAAATAACACTGGACATTGTTCTTCTGTATTTCCAAATGATGTGCACTCTATGGTAGGAGGACAGTCTATGGTTACTTTAGCTTGTAGTCTTGTTGCAAGACACCGTATGAAAATGTCTTCTGGGAATCATACCAATTATTAAAATATAGTTCTTACCTGGGACCAGCATTATTTGATCAAAGTAAAAGAAAAAGCTCTTATTTTATTTGTAAGCCATCTGCCACAAACACTTATCATTACATAGACCCTAAGTTACCATTTTAATAGTTCTATTAGTGTTTTTGTGGTTTCTATGAAGGTTATTCAAAAGATATTGTCCAGAAAAGGCTAGATACTCTTAATATATAATCCTCTGGAATGTTTATTAACCAATAACACTGAATCTTCTGACAGTTTTATTTCTGAGAATGTTACAACATTCTTATGCATCCCACCAGTAATTCAGCATTACCCATAACTCCTGTGCAATGTAATGAGTCTTACTGAAAGCAGATGCAGCCAAATTAATAACAAGGACATCAATTTACTGTGGAAACCCATATAGTTGGAGGGGTGGGATGAGGAGAAAAGAATGCAGAATATAATTCTGTTTCACTTTTGAAAATTAAAGTAGCTGAAATAAGTAGATACAGTAATTTAAGGATTTGTTTAATTCAGAGTTTCTGGAGGAATTGAATTTAACTTAATTATAGGATGAAGGAATTCTAGAAAATTACTTAGACCCCTAAATGTTCTTTAATTTGCTTCTGTGAATAGGTCTCCATGTGTCAAATTTTTGGTGAGGCCACCCTGCAAGGATCCTTTTATCACCTAGTAAATAGATGCTATTGCTCTTAACTAACCACAAAGCAAGCTCAGTTCATGCGCTTAATAAAAGGCCTCCAGAGAAGGCAAGGCTTCAGATGAAATTCCATGCTTGGTCATAATGAACCTGATAAATTGTTAGCTTCCTGCAATAAAAATAATAGGTGAAATCTTGGCCTATGGAAGCCAGTGGGAATTTTGGCATTGATTTTAGCAGGGCCAGTATTGCAACCAATAAATCTACAGAGCAAACTAAAAGAAGTAGGCAAAGGGAGGAAGGAAGGGGAATTAATGTAACAAAACCCCTATATTATTTCAGTTTTTGTTCAACCCCCCTTTGCCTGAGTGAATAGCTCTTGATACTCCAGAGATGTGCTCACAGAAACTATTGTGGTGGTATTTTGAACAACAAATATTTACAAAAACATTTAATGACTAATTTTGAAACAGGAAAGTCAGCTTTGTTGTTATAAGTCTTAGATTAAATTTGAGGCTGTTTTATGGGTGAGTAATGGAGGGCAATTGCCAAAGGCTGAATACCATGGGGACAGTGTTACACTGGAATAATTAAAAGTATGAGTTATACAATATGCCTCAATCTGTGGTTGTGTTTTTGCTACACAAATCTACTGTAACTCCACACAGATGCAATCACAATCACAATCCTCTCTGTAATGGGACTAAAGTAACAGGCAAAGAAATTTACTTAAAAATATTCATTTCTTTTTATATTTATTTCCCTATCTGTGGACATTTTATTTATATGTGAAAACATCTAATTTCTGATTTCTGATGTGTAATAAATGCTGTTACCATTTTTGCAGCAGTTTTCAGCGGCATCCATTGCACATATGCACCACATTCCTCATGTACAGCAAGGCAGTTTCAGAAAGCTCCAGGCTAGCAAATCAAGCACTGTACAGCTACAATACCAACATGATATGCTCCTAGCTGCAAAAAAAATACATTGGATGTAAGGAAATGTGTGTGTGTTGGTAACCTGTCATGAGCAGTACCATGACTGGAGATTCCCGTGTTTCATTAGGAAGCAAAATTCATCAGAGGAATTGAATTTCTTGTTCAGATGTTCCAGAATCAGTCTCCATATTCTGGACCTGACCCAGTTTATGGGGCTCATTCACAAGGACTATTTGCAATCAAGAGATAGTTTGGGGGAAAAAATCAAAAGATCCATAAGACATCCACTTTAGTTTTGACCATGATGGTTATTGTTTCTTCATACTGGGATAAACAAAACAAATAAAACATCAACAACTGTCTTATGCAGAAAATATTTTACACTGTGGCAGTGTCCTATTTCTGTAATAATGTTCATAAAACTAGTAGGTGCACATAAATGATCAAACTTGTAATAAATATATTGTGAGCTCAGCTGAAGCGAGTCATCAGAATATCTAACAGTAATGGCCCCTAGGCACAGATATACCTACAGAAAAATTGAAAGCAGCCATTCTTAGTAATGACACTCTATATCTGACTGCCACTCCTTTTTGCAGTATTTAAAGCCACTCTATCTGGTTCTTACTATTTAGTTGTGCAACTTACCTGTCACAGTGACTAACTACTAACTAAGGACTAAATCTTCACTGGGTTTAAACCAGCTGGACTCCAACTGGTTATTTCAGTTGAAGGTATTGAAAACTCTGTTCTGAGCCACCTATCTTTATGTTAAAGCTTTACGGAGGACATCAAGACAGACCAATGCTTCTAAAAGTGAGGAAAAAATCTCATCATACTGTAGACTAGCCCTGGATTTATGGCCTGCGGTGGCAGGGCAAGGACATTGTCAGCTAAAAGGGAATGATTCTGCTTACACGGACCAAAACAAACTGCAACAAAAAGCACCCCTCTCTGGGATACTTAATTTATTTAGAGGATTCTTGTGTAGATTCTGTCCAAGAATTTGTCAAGTAAAACTAAATATCAAGACCAAAAAAGCAAAGGAACAAACCAGCTTTCTATGCTTTTTGGTCAACAAGTTCTTTCTTTTATTGGCATGACAGTGTCACCAATTTACAAAAAAAAAATTTACAAATTTTTGATCTCAGTTAAATTAAGCTGTGTTTATTGCTAAGTTTCTAAAATATCATTTGGGGAATTAAACTGAATTTAAAAAAAATCATATTCCTGAATGACAGACATAAATGAGGGGATGTAGGATACAATAGGATCCCTTCCATGGAAGACTCACATGTAAGTTATGATGTACAAATAGGGTTTTATGTTTTTTCCTCTGGTGTGCTTTGCTCTTTTAGGGTTTCATTTTGAAGCTGCTATCTCCATGACAAATGTTCACTGCAACCTTGACACAGACCATGACACTTGGAAAAATCTTGAGACTCCAGCTCAAAGGGGAAAGATAGTCACATCCCTACCCCAATAGTCGTATGGTCAACTGAGACTTGAGATTCCCCCTGAAAATATTAAAATTTCTGCTTTTGACAAGAATGCCAGCTATGCACCCTTTATGACACTAGAATGCCTAAACAGGTAAAAATACTACAGCTACAACTTTTTTCTCTTTTACAGCTTGAGAACTACATTGTGGAAAACATGAAATCAGAGATGGTGCAGCTGCAGCAGAATGCTGTGCAGAACCACACTGCTACTATGCTCGAGATAGGGACCAGCCTCCTCAGCCAGACAGCAGAGCAGACCAGAAAACTCACGGATGTTGAAACCCAGGTATGTTCCCAGCAAGGTTTTCAAAAAGCTGTTAATTGCAGAGAGCATTTCCCAAACCCTTTCCTTTCTAATGCACTACCACACAAAACATTTCAACACAGGGGTCCAGGAAACACACTTTGTTTCTTGGTAAGAACAGCATTGATGACTGACCCTTGTTATGTGTCTTTCTTTTGATTTCATTTGGTTAGTATATTTAGCCCTGTGTGCGCAACAAAGGTAGGACTGCCCAGGAAACTAGATCAGCATTTGACTTTCAATTAACAGCTCCCTATTGTCAATGATAAAAGTGTCAGGCTAAATAATGAGTAACAGGATAAATCACAGCTTTTGATCTTCATTGTTGTGTATCAATCATTTCCCAATTTTTCAAGCTCTGTAGGAGAACAAAAATGGACAATTCAGATTACTCTGTGAATGTCAATGATTTCAAACAAAAATAAGGCACTGAACTGCCAACTCCACAAAAGAGAGAATGCAGGGGAAAGCTAAAGTAGGAGTTCTATTTACAAAATAGCAGATGCAACACTTTGACTTCATTCCCAGTACTCTTGCACTTTTCTGGTTTAAGCATGCTTTGTAGGAATGCATGTCTGAGGCACGTCTCTTGTTTTTTCTATTGAAATGAAGCTTGTTTGGCAGTCACCTTGCTTCTTTCTGCTGATCTGCTACTATCATACAGTTTTAGAGTGCCAGAATATCAGCTGGTACATATCAGTGCAGTTTGATTGAGTTCATCTGCGCCAGCTGAGCAGCCGAGGTTAAAAAAGGATTTAGAAACAATTTTTGACAAATCATAAAATCAGAATTAAATTATTATGTTATGCTGCTAAAACAAAATATCCAGGACAACATAAACATTAATGTTTTTAATTTATCCTTAAGGTGCTAAATCAAACATCCAGACTTGAAATTCAGCTACTGGAAAATTCCCTGTCAACATACAAGCTAGAAAAACAGCTGCTACAACAGACACATGAAATCCTGAAAATTCATGAGAAAAATAGGTAAGAGTGAGTTAAGTGGTCTCTTTCTCTGTTCATTACAAAGTGGTCTGTGTATACTTTGTTTTAAGCAACTGATGAAAGGAGCAAATATGGTAAGTGGACAGCATAGGTAATATTTACGAACTCACTAAAACAACTGGAATGTGAACTTACACTATATTATGTCCTGTGTGATAAATGTAAACTGATTTTTACCACTTTTCAAATTAACTGTAAATTTACATCTTACTCTGTTTCATGACAACTTAGTCATATCACCACAGTTCCAGCAACCTAAAAGCATAGGCATTAGGAGCATTTTAAAGTAGAAAAATATTAAATTATGAGATTTTCAACTACCTTAAAGTGCATCAGAAACAGAAAATCTTCAGTAGTTCATCTTTCTAGTTTTAATGGATTCAAAGATAAGGCATGTAAAAGGATCTCTCCTTTTGTGCTCTATAGCATACTTGTAGCCATGCTCCATTTTAAGAAGTCAATGGCAAACATTTGGGATTTATGTTTAAGCTGAAGAAAAAACTATTTACCAACACAACTTTTAAAGCAGTAAATAGAGAACTGGGAAGTAACTCCAGTGTTCTCTTTCTGTGACACAGAGATTCAGCACCTGAAGTCACTGGGTTTAGCAGTTCAGTATGCCAGAGAGCGTTGTGTGGTGAACTGACCTGGTCTGGGATGCCAGATGCCCACCCAGACACTCTCTCATTCCCCCTCATCATCAGAACAGGGAGAAAATATGATGAAAAACTCATGGTTGAGATAAAGACAGGGAGATCACTTATCAGTTACTGTCATGGGCAAAACAGCCTTATTTACCAATTAATAACAGTGTAGTATGGTGAGAAACAGAAACAAACCCCAAAAGACCTTTCACCTCTTCCCCCCCTTCTTCCCAGGGTCAGCTTCACTCCTGATTCTTCTATATGCCCCCTGAGCAGCACAAGGGGATGAGGAATTGAGATTGTAGACAGTTGACAAAGCACAACACTTTGCCTTGCCTTCTTCCTCAAGTTTTTTTCCTTTCTCCAGCATGGTTCTTTCCCACAGGCTTGTGTACTTCAGGGTAAAAATGCTCCACATGGACTCTGCACAGGTGTCAGCTTCCTTCTGGACATATCTGCTCCACTATAGGGTCCTCCACGGGAAACATCTGCTCCACCATGGCCTCTCCCACAGGCTGCAGGGCTGTGTCTGCTCCAGTGCCTCCTTCCTTCCCCTTCTCTGACCTTGTGTCTGCAGCATTTCTTCTCTCCCTTGTTCCCTCACTCCTCGCCCTGTGCAGCTGACTGGAACCAGCTGTGCCCAGCTGTGCCCAGCACAGGGCAGCTCTGGCCCTTCCTCACAACAGCTGCACCTGGGCACTAGCACCCAGGACAGTGGGAAAAGCTGCTCCCCTTCCTGACTGCTCCTTGAAACGCCCAATACTGCTGCCTCTGTGGTGGGCAGGTGTGAGCAGGGAGGACAGGGAGCGCTCTGACTCCTCAGCTTCACTCTTCTGGAACGAACAACTGTGAAGTCTGACTAGGACTAAGGTGTTATTTCCTCTCTCTACATTTGATATTAAAATGAGGCAAACAGCTTTTAAGATGAGGCAGAGACTGAAGTATGTGATACAAGCTGTTGAGGACTGTTTTAATTGAGATCAGTCAGTCTTCCAAAGAGAGAAGTGTGACCCCATGCTGCTGAGGAATTGGCAACTGAGGCAGAAAACCTTGCCCAGGGTTATGCATAAGGCAGACTAGCACCATAGTGGGCAAGAGGCTACTGGGTAAAGAAGGCAAAATACAGGTAGTGATGAAAAATAGAAAATATTGTTATGAAGAAATGTGCTTGTAAAATGTGTCTAGTTGCAAAGGTGGTTGAATAATGCATCATTACTGCTACTGATTATGAAAACCAATTTAATGCATTTAACCTAAAAACTGTTTGCAACCAGTAATTCCAGCAAATGTTATTCTGAAGAAATTGAATTACACTAAAAACTCTTAAACTCCAGAGATGTCTCTTAACCAAATAGAAATGTGAATAAATTAGTGTGGGATTAACTTTGTCTTCAGCAATTTCAAAAATAGGTAATTCACCCAAACTGCTTGTGTGTGCTCTACCTGTAATCCACAGACAGATTGGCAGAGGGCAGTTCATTCTACATATCTTACAAATTTATTTCAAAATGGACTTAATTCAAGCATTAGTTAAGTATATAAGTACTTGCACTTTTATCTGCTGCAATATGGTTAGCAACAAAATTTTGTTGGCTGCTTAAGAGACTGTGTGTTGTATATTTGGGATGTATTTATTTACCTTAGGAATGAATCAGAGTAAAAAGCCTTCATGGCAGTAAACAAATAAGCCCTACTTGAACTGAGCTTTGACTTGGCTGACATTATGATAAAATGGATTTTGAAAAGTCAGAAAAAAAGGAGGGCTATTTTTAAAAGCACATTTTTTGTTGTTTTCCTCAGAGGTGTCGGTATTTATGGATAGATGAAAAAGCACATAGAATTTTATCTTGTAGCAAAGCAAGGACCTGGCATGCATTGTGTGAGTCCTTTCAAAGTCTCCTTGGGACTGATAAAATTAGGGAGAAGGCAGTGTTATAATTATGCTAAAATATGGATCATCCACTCTTGTATCATCATCATCTCTTCGCAGAGAACTGTGTAGTCTTGGCCTTGCAGGTTCTAAATTTGAAATCAATTGTGTGTGTGTCAAGTTGACTGGGACAAATCTGGGTGACCTCAGAAGACACAAGGCTTCTGGACATGCCAACAATTTTAGCTTGCTTAAATTTAAACAATATTTGCAGATTACTCATCAGGCTGTGTTTAGTAGCTATTTACAGTTTAGGTACTCATAATCCCTCTGCATATCACTTATACGCCAATAAATGGAGACAAATCCCTTCTTCCACATTATGTAGGTGGACTGTAAGCTATTTTGGAAAGGATCTTGCTTTTGCAATAGGTTTACAGCACAGTGGGAACTAGTGTAGGAGCTATTGTCTTTGCAGTAACAATCAAAAGAGATAGTGTACTTTGAGCTAATAAATTGTCTCTCTGTGCTTAAATTTCCTCTGTATAAAATAAAAATTAAGATATTAATTACATTCAGACAACTGAATTTTGGATTAAAGGAATGCAAAATCTCATAGTAACAGTAACTGACCGTTGATGTACTATAGTAACTTGGATATTATCCTTCAATAAAATTAACACTGTGTGTTATCAAGGGAGCAGTGCATGCTCTTTAGACTAGAACTACGTCTATTCTTGGCCTTTCTCTTTGCTGCCTGTCTCTGCTCAGAAGAAGGGCCAAATTTTTTTTTATTCCACTGAAATGGAAGATATTCTATGGTATAAGTGGAGTCACATTTGCCTTAGAATCATGTGTCTATTGAGTGTTCTCATGCCATAAATAATTTGGTTTTGTGGGTTCCCACCCACTATCATGTAAACGGTGGTTTCTTCCATTGCCATTTTTTTCCCACAAGAGCTTTCTAAATGCTATTTTGATTTATTCTTGAAAGATTTCCCTTCTGAAGTGCCTTATGAACCCCTTTTTTTTTTTCTCCCCAGAGTGTACCAGCTGCATTTAATTTATAGTGTACCATTTGTTACAATAAGCAAGTGTAAGAAAACTTTCTATTTGCTAAAATGAGACAAATGAGGAAAAATATAATGGAATTCTGGATCTTCCATCAACAAATCGTGGAAGTGAAATTTAAACATAAAATCTTGCTTGAATTTGCGGACAATAGTACTGGATTAACACATTCATTACAAGAATGCTATGCTATAAAAAACAAGGATTCAAGAATGATTCTTGAATGTGCTTGACTGTGTGAAAGATGAGGAAACACAATATGTCTGTCAAGTTTTATTTGAAGGTTGTGCATATACTTCAAAGATAAATCCCAATTTTACACTTCACTTGTGTGAATTATCTTGTCATTGATATAAAAGGTAGGCTTACTGGTGCTAAGTGACTTGTTACTTTACTGGCCCTGAGAAGTAGGAGGACACATATTTTCATAATTCCTTAAACTGATCAGACAGTATCAGACTCCCAAGGTAGTATGAGTGGTCAGCACCTAAAAACATAGGGAAAATTTCACTCACCTAAAAGGAAGTACAAAGAAGCTGTTTCAGGCTTTCTTTGGTAAAATAATGTTCTTGCACTCAAAAGTAAGCACTGAAATCCTCTACCCACTTGTCTTCCC
Source organism: Zonotrichia albicollis (assembly GCF_047830755.1). Taxonomy (NCBI): domain Eukaryota; kingdom Metazoa; phylum Chordata; class Aves; order Passeriformes; family Passerellidae; genus Zonotrichia; species Zonotrichia albicollis. The sequence goes on from NC_133819.1 coordinate 128,377,963, forward strand.
ATACATATATAATAAAATAAACCTACTTATGTATGGCCAAAACCAATTTTTTCTAGTGTGACATTACTTGTTTTTAATTATTGAATACCTCAGCAAAGTGTATGTTTTATCTGTATATTTAATAAATAATAAATTTTAAAAGATTATTTTAATGCAAAGGATGTCCATCTCCAAGGTCTAGTCTATATCCTGTTCTCACAAATCTAAACTGAGGATTCTGAAAACAAAGATTTAAAAAAATCTCTTAAACTTCTGTGGTCTGGAATGGATTAGTGATTAAACTACCTTATAAGGCAGATTGTCTAAACTATATTTTCCTTCTCCCTTGGACAGCTACCAGAGTGTTTCCTACATGTTCTACTTCATCACCTTTCAAAATGACAACAGCTTTCACTGGAAGTCATTCTTCGCCTTCTGTATGGGTATTCTACCCTCTCCAGCATTAGTAGAGGTTCTTTTTCTGAATCAGCTGGACATAGCTCTGTTGCACTGAGGCATTGCACCGAGTCATTCCACAGGCTGACGAAGTCATGATATCATGATGCCATTGAAAATAGATTCCTAGCCCCACCAAAACCACTACATTAGACATCGAGACATAGCAAACCCTCAGAAATATTAAATTTGTCTGGATTTGGGATCTGCATGTGTGTTTGTGTGTGTGTTAAATTAATATTCTCCTAAATAATGCTTCTTTAAAAATTTGAAAAAATATCATTACCAAGCACTCAGCAAAATTATTTGTTTATGGTGTTTGTCTGTCAGAGTTTGATGTTACAAAAAAAAAGGCAACAGAGTGGTCTTGCCGCAGTTATAGAAAACCTAAATACCTTTTAAATTGCTTTCAATCAGTTTCAAGATTTTTCTGAACTTCCAAGGACTTTTTTTAAAATTTAAATTATCTATAATAAATATAAATATAACAATACAAATGAACAATTCTGGACATATTGTTGTCAAAAGCCATAAGAACAGCTTTTCTCACACTATTGAAGGATTTCTTCCTTTTGGAACAGTCCAGTTCAGAAATCCCCAATCTGTGTGAAGACTTTGCTTTTGTTCATTTGGAGATTTAACCAAAGTTTTCTCATTGTTTCATAGTAAAACAAAAATGAATGTCTTGGACTTCTCCCAGAAATACAGGGAGTTGTCCTATCCTCTGGACTTACTTTTATCTGATATAGATTTATGGATATAGAAAGCCAATTGCATAAATATATAAGCATTCCTGAAGTTAGCATAGTTTTGCAATTTATAATTACAGGACTTTTAATCGACATGAAAACCAAGGAAGCAAGTGCTATGACACTTCCATCTTTCCACCACATGTTGACACACCACTCAGAAATATTAGTTTGTATTATTATTAAAGCCATAAAACATCTGTTTCCTGTCTGGGTCCGTAGATGCCAAACTGTGGAGCTCTAAACATTGTCAGCTTCTCTTTTCTTGCTTGACATGGCCAGTGCTGCCACAAATAATATTGTCATCCCCCTGGATTCATTTACTATGGTTTTAGGAAGGCCACAGTGGGAAACAAATAATGCAATGCATAAACTTTGGCTGTCAAAGGCTCTTTCTTTGACATGAAATGATTCAGATATGGAAATTATTTAGTTGTGGACATGCAGATAGAATACTGTGGAATTAAGGAAATACATTGTAGTGTACTACATGGATAAGGATAAAGGGAACTTTTTTGTCTTTACTTACTATTTTATCAAAAAGCTGTATTCTATCTTCCTGAATGACATCGTCTTGCATTGAAAATACACAACATTTTGGGGGACTGTAAGATGTCAGACAGGGATGTGGCCCCACCTAGCACCCATTCTATTACAGACTGGCACCAGCCCACCTTTCTCCTATCCCAAGTGCATTGATGTAATTAGTCTATCAAAAAAGGTAAAATCTAGAGTCACAAACAGGACTTCAATAATTTCTGTGAAAAATTATCAGTGAATATAATTATTCTGTGGATAGAACTGATAAATTTCAAAAGGTGGTGTTTCTTCTTGACAATATTTTATGACCAGAACCAAATCTATCTGAAGATTTTCAAGCACTTCTGCCAAAATAAACTACATCTCACTTTCTGCATAAGAAAGTTCAAAGGCTACCACATACACATTCTCAAAAAATCCATGAGAATATAGACCATGGTGTGAATCTAAACATGATGTTTAATGTTAGTGTTCAAGTGGTGAAAAATCAGCCACAACTCTGATAAGGTGCTAAAATAATTTATAGTCTTTGGCTTCAAAATCCATATTTTTTTCAGGGTGTAACCTTCTACCATCTTATTTCAGTCCACTAAATCTTGTTATTTTGTTTCTAATTAATCAGCCTTTTAAAATGAGATATATTCGCCTTTGTGTTTGTGACCCTACAAAAATGTATTTTCCCTCACATCTTTACTTTTTTGCTCCCTTTACTCAGATGCTTCTGATTTTCACAGAACTAGACATATTGATATTTCAAAGTATGTTTTCTTCAGGATCTTTGTAAATTCCACATTTATAACATTTCAGGAAAAAAATCTGCTTAAGGAAAAAATATATCTCATTCTAGCTTACTCAGCAAATTTTGGTGCCTGAATTTAATCTTTGCATTGTTATCATCTCCAACAGCTCATATTAAGGCTCCATGATATAAAGTAGAAGCAACTCCATATGGATTTTATTACATTCCTCTGTTAGGTTAAATGACCAAAAATTATGCAGGCATTTTGCCACTGATCTATTATCCAGAAGTAAAAACAAAGGTAGAGGGAGAGTGCAAATAAATAAAACCTAAGGCTGACTTGAGCAGGAAGCAGTTTGTTGGCAAGTTTTTAACCACCACTTACTTTTTGGGCATGAGAAACACAACCTTTGGTGGATACAACAGAAACCCCAAAGAGAAAGTAGCAGAGAGATTGAATTAATTTCTTTATCTAACACTAATACATTCTTTCTGTTAAATTCCCAACACAGCATCAAAGCACTGTCCTGGAAATGCTTCTTGTTTGTGGTTGACAGATGTTAGCTGTCCTTTAAGTCTATAACAGCACTATTTTTCTGGATGTAATCTGATATGCCTTTGATCTTGGTAAATTGAACACTTCCAGCACAGGACAGAAAGGGCACCATAAAAAGAATATTAATCCAGAAAAAAGTGGGGTTTCTCTACATGTTCAAAATTCTTTATAAAAATTGATGTAAGCAAATCACATAGCATGATGCCCAGCAGTTTTCTGCCTGAAGAGACTTTTGTGGAACAACCAAACATGGCTGGGGAGTGTTAGTGGCATATGAGTGCAGACTCAAGGAAAAAGGGAATCCTACATTAAAATGCAAGTTGCTGATTTACCTTTTGGGAAATCAGTACTATTCTTAATGTGAAAGCAGATACTGCTCATCTGATGGGAAATTCTTATCCCAGCTTTACAGACCATGTTAAAAAGTACATTTGTTATGGGTTCCACACACCTTTATGGTCCTCCATAACTTATAATGCTTCTTTTCCTCCCAGTGACAAGACCCTTCATAAATTCTTCTGCATTTTGCCCTGACTTTTGTCTCATCATCCATTTGTGTTACCAACCATGTCCTCTTCAACACCCTGCTCTTCTCTCTCCTCTGCCTACCTCAGGCTCTTCTGCTTTAGCTTTTACATTCAGATGTTGTACTGGCCCTATGCCTGTGCATATTTGTAAATCAGAGTAATACCTTAATACCTACATATGCAGTTCCATGCCCTTTACACACTACAACATGCAAACATCTCAGTCTTAGAGATCACTTATGGTTGACTCAGTGGGCTGAATTACTAGATGTGACATATTTTAGAATTATTGATTTAGGTAGTGAATTATACACTGAAAAAAAATGTTCCAGTTTCTGTATTATTAACTCTGATGGCATGAAATAATGTTTACTAATTGTTTTTTTTTCACTTTAGTTTACTTGAGCACAGAATTTTAGAAATGGAAGAAAGGCACAAAGAAGAGCTGGCCACTTTGAAGGAGGAGAAAGAGAACCTGCAAAGCTTAGTCACACGACAAAGCTCCATAATCCAGGAACTAGAGAAGCAGTTAAACAAGGCAACAAGCAATAACAGTGTCCTGCAGAAACAGCAGCTTGAATTGATGGATACAGTTCACACCCTGATCACCCTCTGCTCCAAGGAAGGAGGTAAGAAAGTGGCATTATAAAGTACATTATAAAGTATATTAGAAGTACTAGGAAATATCTTGTGAATTGAGACCTCAATTTTTGGAAAATCAAAACTTAATCGTCTTATTACAAAAAAGAAAAAGACATTATAATTGAGGAGAAAAGAGCTGATGAGAACTCACAAATCAGATAAAGTTCAGACAATGCTGAGGCTGATCCTTGTTCCAACAGCCATATTTGATTTTTTGAATTTATTATTATTGAGTTTTTATATCTTGACCATAGCAGATATAGGCCATAATTACATTGCCTTTGTACTAACAATAATGATATGTTTCTCTGAATATCTGTCTCCTTCTGCTGGAAGTAAGCCAACCAGCTATGGATCTTAGCTTGACAATACTTCATCTACTCTTGACTACCTTTTCAGTCAATGGAGAGAACAGGCTACAAACTAAAGGAAAGTAATTCAGAATTTTTTGCATGTGTATGGTTTATAATATAAATTATTTTGGTTATAGGCTCTTATGGTGCTATAGGTAGACATCCAATAGATTAATCTCTTCTATTGAATTAGATTTTATCTATAATAAGGGAACATTTTTCTTTCTTCTGTCTTGCTGTGTTTTGTTTGTTTCTGGGTGCTCCAAACGAAACAGGTAGAAATAACATTGAAAGAAGGGCTTGGCAAGGACTCTGTAGGACAATTTTCCTTAAGTATGTATTCCTTAGTAAACAGTTTTTTTACAGAAACAGAGACAGAAAGTCAGATAGAATTTCAATTTTCAAATGCCAAGGACACTGCAGAACGTCTTAAGAAAGAAATTCCTTTCACCTGAAGTGGTCGAGGGAGGGGTGGAAGCCACTGTGCAAAATGGAAATGGTACACTTGGAAGAATATATTATTATCTATGGAAAAAAGCAAAGTCATACAGAAATGACAACATAAAAATCCTTTTGAGAAAGGCACAAGATAAACATTGAGAAACTGTAGACATGTGTAGTCTTTTAGCAATTGTGGAAGTATGGATCAAGGAAATCTCTGAGAGGTATCAGAATCTGAAAAGACCAGCGTCACAGATTGTTGCAATTCTAGAGCTCTAAGTGCCACAAATGAACAAAAAAAAAGGCAAAATACTAAAATTAAACCAGTAACAACTACCCTAAACAACTTGTCACCTGCATCATTATTGAGTGCTCTCTCTAAGAAACAGAAGACATACTAGATCAATCAAACTATTCAGCTCAAGGCAATGTGGGTTTTCTCTCTGCTGTATATTCCCATGCAACTTGTGTGGCTTAAACATAAGCTGCTCCAGTCATGAGGATTACATCTCTTACTTTGGAAGTGTTGCATGCTTGGGCCAGTGTAGATAGACTACTTTAAAAAAAAAAATAATGTTTTCCTCCTCTCATGTTCATTCTAAATGTTCCCTTCTGCTCATTCTGTTATATAGTTCCCTAGCATTTGGAATTAAATAACATGTTTCATAGAAGGCTGTTCTCATATCAGTAGAGAAACATTGTGATGCAATGCAAATCCTTTATTATGTTTTATGGCCTTTTGGCAAAGAAACCTGGCAAGGCTGTGTCCAGAGTGTTCTAATAAAGCTCAGGAGTATTTTAAAATCAATATCAAAATGAAAGATATATTATTCTCATACAGAGATATATAGCAAGTTCTTTAAAGCTTAAAAAGATTTTCTAACAGTCTTGAATATGATTCAAAGAAAAAAAAGAAAAAAAAAACAACAAACAAACCAACATTTTTCCTAAACTTAGTTTCCTCAGCTGCTTCTTATAAAAACTTTGAATGAGGAATACAGAAGTAGATGTTTCAAACTGGGCTCCTGGGTACAAATTCAGGTGCCTGAAAGCCTGAGTTTTCAACAGTCTTTTTAACTTCTGAGGAACTGTGGAAGTAAATGATGCTTAGCACAGTTAAATGCCTAAATATAACTTCAATAGCCTAACTAAGCCCTTAATTTTGAACTCCATTGCCTTTTGTGTATTATCATGTTCAGAATTTTCTTTGGATGCCTTTGTTCTTTGAGGAGAATAACTTAACAAGAAATGCTCAAGTGAAGAAATGTTTCTTTCTTATTGTCTGATTAAGTCTACCTGACCAGTGTTGTTGGTAGGTACATTCACAGCTGAAGAAGTAGCCAGATAGATTAAGTTAAAATAATATTTTCTGGGAGCACAAGACCACTCTATGAAGACTAAGTACTGAAGGTTGTGCCAAAAATTAATGCCAACTTCAGTCTATGAAAACATATGTTTAAGATGGAAATGTATGCATATTGGCAAATGCAAATTTAGAATAGCACTGGAGCTACTCTAAATTTACACCCAAATATGAAGTTTGGGTAGTCTTACACAAATCATGATATGTGCACTAAAGATCAAAACAAAAAGTGCTCTGTGAGAACTGGTGTTTCTTGGGAAATGGAGAATAACAGAGAGTGATACATAAATCAGTGACACCTCTTCTGTCTTATACTTCGGTAAATCTCAGTCATCTAATTTCATAAGGGATGTAGCAAAAATGGAAATGGTCCAGAAAAGAATAGGACAATGAAAAAATTAGAGTCCTGGAACAATTTTAATATGAGGAGAGAGAGCTGTAACGTACAGATCTATTAGGTGGGAAAGAAGATATGTGGAATGCTGTTCTCAAAATAATTAATGATAGGGAGAAAAGGAACAGCCAGTAATGACAGGGAGGAAAGGAACGGCCAGTAACACTGGGAAGTATTTTCCATTTATAAAAGAGAGGACTTAAGTAATTTAGGTAAAGGTTATTAGATATCATAGATATTGATAATATTTTTTTATTATTATTAGAAAGCTGCAGAGGTAGAAAAGGATGGGTCCCATTAAGGACTTTGTGTCTTTAATAGGGGCACTCATCTTTGACAGAAAGCACAACCTAAGTGAGGCATCAAGTCTGGAAAGCCAGACAGTCAAAGGTGAGGAACTTTATGAACAAAGGAGTCGAGAGGAATTGCAATGTCTAAATCCTGTGGTATTTTGAGAATGGATTTAAGTATCTCTGTCAGATTTTCTTAAATTAATAAAGTAAGTCTTTATATTTTATCTTACATTTATGCCATGATATTTTAAAAATTGTCTATCTATCTATGTATCTATGTATCTATCTATCTAATCCATCCATCCCTCCATCCCTCCATCCATCCATGTGTAAATTCTCTCCCAAAATAAGTCGCAGATAGAAAAATTATTTTCTTTTTCTTGTAAGTCATGGTATTGAGGATATTTCCATTTGTGAAAGTGAAAAATTGAATATAGCTAAATTTATAAATATAACTAAACCAATAAATTTGAAACTAATCTGGTGATAATCACTGTTTTTTTATTACAGAACATGAGATACATTTACTCTGGATGTGACCTAATCATATCAGAAAAATTATTTTTAGATTAATTTAAATAAATTGGGTCACTATCTAAAATTTTCCTGTTAGGAGCCTATGAATAATATAGCTGGGTAGTCTAGAGATACAGGGCTGAACAGAAACTGTTTTTGTTCAGTAAAACAGTCTAAGGAGCTAACAAAGTCCCTAGAACTGGATGACAACCCTAAGAAATCTGCTTTGGCGCTTCCACTGTGCCTAGGCATACATTAGGAGAGTTTCTGAAGCATATAAAGGAAAATGAGAAAGAGAAAAAAATAAACAAAACCAAACAGACCAAATCAACCAAAAAAAAAAAAACTTCAAAAAACCAAGTGAAAAGGTAAAAGCAACACAAATGAATTTTTCTTTTAAATATAGGAGGACATAAATAGAAAATCCAGTTCCCATTTTCAGTGTCAGTTTTGGTACAGACCAGTTTTGGGATGAGGGCCACCTGCAAAATGTGGAATTGTTGCGAGTTCAGTTTCCAAAATGCCACCCACCTCTCTCCCAGTGTGAGTGATTCTAGAGTTTCAGTTGCATGTAATCCTTCAAACAGACACTCTAACAGGTCACAGAGCCTGCAGAGAGTCAAACAAATGCAGGGTACCATGGGGACTCTCAAAAATACTACTCAAAAAACTCCTCAACCCCAAAACAAGGTATATGCTACAAATTATGTTAAGCAATAACTAATATAATCAACGATGTGTATGCAAGTTCAATTACTTTAGAAAGGATATTGGTCCACTTGGAAATTATGGTTCAAGCCAATGTCACAAAAGGTGCCCAATCAAAAATACGTTGTCTTTGATTCCAGTATAAGAAAATTTCTTGAATTTCTATTGTATTAAAAATAATTTGCATAACATTTGGTAACTGCCTAGGTAGTCCTACCCACAGGATAAAGGAATGTAAAATTCAGTGGGAAAGCATATTTAACCATAAATTTATATTTGTTGTCCTATTAGTTTTTTTCTTTGGCTGTTTTCCAGACTCTATGATAATATACCTTGTTAAAATGTTTGGCCTAAACTTACTTATCCCAGAAAACTAATGGAACAGAAGAGGAGGTTTTATCATGAATATCTGATTTTGTGGCCTCTTAGTAAAAGAGAAATGAAGAATTATCTTCCTCTTGAATGCTGACAAGATGCTAAGCTTAATTCTCAAAATCATGCATGTTTAAGCTAAGAATTTACCTCCCTGGAAGTACCTATTGACTTCATAAAGGAACTAACATGGTTAGTGGGTCTGGCACTTCAGAAAAGGTACAAGTCTCCTGGTTTATGGATAGGAAAAAAAAATACGTCCAAAAATTCTTTTGAAGGGAATTCATGCTTTTTAAAAGCATAGCAATTAATTTATTTTAAAAAATTAAACAATAGTCAATCTATTCCACTTCTTATTCCAAAGTTGATGTGATGTAAAAATTTACTTCGAAGTGAAAAGAGTGAGAATAGACTGAGAACTTCAAAGAAATGACCTGAAGGTTACAGGCTCAGGGAAAACTCCATTGACAGAGGCAGAATTGCCTCAGCAGTGATGCTGGCCTTCTTCATTAGGCAGACTTCAAAGACACCTTTTATAACAGAGGGTAGTATTAAAAAAAAAAAAGCAACCCAAAATTAAAAAAAAAAAAAACCTCAAACCAAAACCAAAAACCAAAAACCAACCAGAACCAAAAATTCCAAACCCAAACCAAATAAAAAATCCTGGCAGGAACGCAGGACAGAAAAAAAGAACAGTAGTTTTAAATATTAGTATTTTGACCACTTTCGATAGCACAAATTTTCTATTTTATATTGATTCAGCCATAAATTGGAATACAATAATGAGGGTATTTAAATCCACTAGATTTTTGCAGTATAGAAGAGCAAGGTTTTATGATATAGGTCTTTGTCTTGATCATTTTACTTCTGTTCATGGAAAGAATAATATCGCTACTCATCTGATACATATTTTGAGGTGACAGCTTGTTTTTTCTATAAACATTTCATTCCTTAAGCCCATGCCTCCTCTTGGTACTTCATCCTTGACATTATTAAGGCGTTTTCCAACATGATGAGACATAACTGGTGAGGCAGAAACTTAGAGTGTGTCACATAAATTACTCCATTTTTTTTCTTTCAACACATAGAAGAATCTTTTGTTTCAGGTGCACAGAAGGTTCTTATTTGTCTGAAAGCTGTAGGTTTGAGGTGGATCAAGGCAGTGCTTGAAACATCATTTAAGAAATGTATTCATGTATAAAGTAACAGATTTTTTTTTATACCAGAAATTGAATTTTAGTTAACAATGTGTTCTAATATACTGTGGTGTAAGAACAAAGCATTATACTTTTGATATACTAATTAATTTTAAAATATTTATTTTTAATAATTAATTAAAAACCTTAGACTTGTAAAAGTTAGAATGCCTGCACCAAAGCTTTAAACAAAATGCAGTTTAATGCACTGAAATCATCTGTTGTTCCACACACTTTTTAACTTTCCCAAAGATGTCAATGCAGATAACTTCAGCTAAGGTTCAAGATTATGGAAAAAATCAATTTTCTCAGTTTCTCTCTACTTCCTCCATCTTTAGAGATTTTTTGAGCATGAGGTTTTCATTTTTATTAAGATATTCTAAAGCAAAACAGAAATACTTTTCATTTAAAAAGAGATCAGAAGATCACTATCAGAAAATGTTTGCCGGCGTTTCACAAAGCTCACTATTACAAAGATGCATTCCAATGTGTGATCTGCTCCTATTTATATTTTCAAAGCTGGAGAAAAACTGAATCTTTTGCACTCAGTGTCAAGGAAGAGGGGTCCCCTTACTCTTACTGTGGCTGGATCCTCTTGAGCAAATGATCCGGAAAGTGCTGCAGGGCTGCAGTCAGAGGCTGCTCTGACTTTGTGCTGTCCTGGAGATGTTCAGCTGAACACACACATCAGCACCAGCTTTTGTGGTTTCTGTTTCTTCTGTTCAGGTGCTATACAATTCCTGCTTTTGTTGAAGATTCGCTTTGTTGATATGCAATTTTCAGAGATGCTCAGAAAGTTCTATTGGACAGTTTTTGGGGTCATTCTTATCTGACTCACTTAACATTTTCGGAGTTTGGGTCTGGAGTTCTTTTAGATCAATGAAGTAATTTCTGTCCAAGTGAGTTTTTCTATGATGAGGTGACTTAGAACTACAAGTACCCTTTTTCACCATATTATCTGTTAAAAGGTAGTAGTAATGTTAGAGTTTATATTTAGTGTTGATGTTAGTATTGTTTATTTATTTATACGATCACTACATGTGTTGGTTTTTTCTAAAACTAAAAAAAATCAGCAACAACAAAAAAACCCAAATAATCATGTTTCAAAAATAAAAATAAAATATTTTCATACCTTGCTTGGGCAAAAATACCTTAATTTCAAAGTTATGCTTTATAATAAAGTACAAAATATTACAATAGGTAGTAGCAACTTTGGCTGTAATTTAATAGAGATTCAGTTCTGAAATAAGTAAACATTACTTATTTCAGAACTGCATTTGAAATTAATGTCCGTGGAAAAATATTTAAATTCTTCAAAACAGAATTGTGGATTCTCCTCTTTTATCCCTATTAACTTGCTGATGATCACGGCAGATCAATATTTATTTGTACTGAAAACTTTAAACTGGAAGCCTATATAAATTCTTGATTGCTGATATTAAAATCAATTACCCACCCTCATTCCTACAGTACAGGTCAGTGCCGCTTCACTCAGTTTTGTGAAACTGGCATTATTCACTCACACCAAAGATCGTACAGAGAATATCAGAATATATAAACCAACTAACAGCATTGCCAGTGTCACCCAAATGGCTTGTTAGTAAAAAATTTCTTTGTATGCATACCATTGCTCAGATGGAAGCATCAAATGCACATTAGGGTATCTGTGTGGAAAAATATAAATCAATTAAAGAAATATGGGCACTAGAAGTATTAAACAATGCCAGCAACTTAATCTCCTTGTACAGTTAGTGAAAGACTTATTTAGTTCTCCTCTCCGTGAATAGCTAGTTACTCACAAAATTGCTGTCTCAAGCAGAAACTCTTAAGGAACTATATTGCAGCTGGATAATTAAGTGTCTTTATCTCTTTGTAAGTGGGCCATAAGGCATTCTATTGCAGCTCACTAATGAGGACCATTTTATGGTATTCTTAAGTGATTTCTTTCAAATGCACAGTGATTTGAAGTATTATTGTTCTTGCCAGTCACTAAGGCTGGATTTATTGGGAAACAAACTTGATAACTGTAGATAATTTATTAGGTATTAAATAATTATGCCCTGGAGAGGGTGAAAGCTCTCTACGTTAATGTCGTTTTCCATGACCAAGTTAATTCCTGCAGCCCTACAGGAGGGAAATTCTGCTTTAAATGATTTATTTAATAAGTAGTTGGATAGCTTGAGTGCTCTTGCTATGCAGTTGTTTGCCTTTCTTACTGCAGACTTTTAGAGGCTTTGTGGGAGGGCAAAGTAATGTTCTATTAGCTGCTAAAACATTTCTATAAATGTTAACCTGAGACATCTAATTGAGTACACCTTTTCCCTTTCCTCCCCATATTAAAAGTATTGATCTCAAAATCTTCTATGTAATAAACCTTAGAGCTCCTAACAAATCTGATACTGGACTAATGCCTAGGCTGTTAGAATCATTGTAGCCCTGATAATTGCATTTCAGCATGGCCTGGTAGTTACTCTGGATTGTACTTAAGAAAGGTTCACACACTACTTTGGGCCTCCCACATGCAGTGAGGACGATGCATGTGGCCATTAAGGTCTAGAGTTTGAGAGCAAAGGCACTATTTTGGCTTTTGTCATTTTTCCTTGGAAACAAAGTCCTTCCACTTCTCCATCAAGTCCAGTGACTGTAAGGTCATGGGGTGAATCAAGATCATTGAGCTGCTACAGCAGAATAAACAACTAGTATAACCAACAAACAAAACAACCAAACAACCGAGCAACCAAACAAAATCCCTAAACTTGCCTCCCCCTTTTGCCCCTACAACAAATCCAAATGCTTTCTGCAACATGTCCCATTTGTTCTGTGGCTATGGAATCAGTCCACAGCCAACAGACATAGCCAGGCCAGCACTGCTCCTGTAAGTGACGTTCTGTGACAGCACCACGTTTGGGATTAGGACTAAGTGCTCCCTTAGACATCCAAAATGTCATGGGTGTTATACACATGCTCATATTGTCACGGAGTCTGAACATTTTAATGAAGGCCAGCATTTTCTATTGTCACCATTCAGCAAATGAATGTACCTAAGAAAAAATTCTAGAGTTTTATTTTCTTTTACCTTCTAAAACACCCATATGAATTGAAGATAAGCTCCCAATTGAAGGTAAGCTCCCAACTGAAGCTGACAAAAACCTCCTGCATCTTAAATGAAAGATGCAGGAGGTATTTGTTACTCATCAGTTAATGGCCTCAATGAAAATATTATTTTTTAAATTGCTACAGAGGAACAGACATGAAATCAGGAAAAATAATTGCACCACATAATCCATGATATGTTCAAATACTGAATAAAATATTGGAACCCGCATTGCACACAAAAAATTCTACAAAGACAGGTGTCTGAGTATGTGAAATACCATTAACTAAACCTATGAGAGATACTTCAGGAGGTGCAAAAGATAGTAGAAGGAGATTGCAGTAGAAATTGTAGGTGGCTTCTAGAGCATTGGTGCAGACTTACACTGACACTTTCAGCTAAGAATGCTGTGTCGCCAGCAGGAGCACTCTTGTTAAAAGCTAACAAAGGGAATTTGTCCTTCCCGCGGTATGTGTATGGAGTTCCTTGGGATGCTGAATGATGAAAATTAACATGGCTTCAAAAATGTTAACTGGAGAAATTAATGGAACAGATCTCTTTCAAAACCTATTAAAGATGCAGATATTTCATCTGGTGGAGGAAGAACTTATACTGTAAATTCCTGGATATGCTTTCCTGCGCTTATGCTGCTGTCCAGTCCTCTGCTTTGAACATCTGTTCACATTGAAAACTTTTTTCAGACCAGGTGTTAGCCAAGCTCTTGCAAAACCCTAGGGCCCTCCTGAGGAGAAAAGTCCTAAAGGAAAAGAAAATTAAAAGAAAAGAAGTAATTATGAGCGTATAAGAAGAAAAAAACCTGAGGATGATGGCTGAAAGTAGTGAGGAAGCCCCATGACTTCCAGGGCTCTGATGCTGGAGATGGGACACTGGAGAGGCTGGAGCAGCAAAGTAACCTGGGATATCTAGCCTTACAACTTCATTTGGGAATAGTGGGGGCCTTGATAAAACATTTTTATACACTAGAATCTGCAAATTTATAATCTATAAACATGATTATGGAGCAATAGTTCCCAGAACAAAAATATTTTATTTCAGTATGTCAAAATGAACTTCCCAAGTTGCCAATGGCCTGCTCTTCTTGTCATATTCACAGCAATGTTGCAAAGAAATATTAGTTTTCAAAGCATTTTGTTGAATACATGTTTTGTTGAAAGGAAAGTGCCTGTCCAAACTCCAGTCCTAAGCTTCCTTTCACCTCCCTAGTAAACAAACATGAGTACACAATCATACACAATGACGTATCTGAGAAGACTGCTGGACTCCAAGACATACAGAAACAGCTTTCATGCTAATATCCCCCCATTTTATTTTGTTTTCTTAAGATTTTCATACTTTATGGAGATGAAAATAAAACATAGAATTAATAAATTAGGAAATAAAGTTGACATTGGAGAAAGTTTTGAATCAGGTGGTGATAGTTTGTCTTTATAACAATTAGAACTGTGTGGTAACTAAGTATAAATTCACATTTAAAACTTTTAGTTGACTAGCTAGATGCATAAAAAGCTCCTGATATTTTATCAAGAATAAATACTGCAGTGCTTTTTTATTACGTACATCTCAATTTTTTATTTTAATTTTAATTTTTAATTTTCTAATTATTTTTTCAATGGTTATATTGAGTGACAGTGGTAGCTTTAATAATCCAGAAACATGTTTTGTGGAAGAAAAATGGATCGTGTGTAATATGTATTGCATGAAAATATGTTTTTAAGTCCGTTTCAAGAGGGACCCAAGTGTGCTCTTGCATAGCTATCATTTCTGTTCCTTGTAGTTATCAGCAGAGCATACCTGAGCTGAAATCAGCCTTCAGGTTTGTGCTTTTTCTTCTGGTTTGTGTAGCATTTGCAACAGAATGGTGTTGTCACGGGGTTGCCTTATTGCAGGCAACATTGGGTGTCACAGCCAGCTATTAGGTTGCAGTTTAATACTTGTTCTCAAGTGGAGGTTGGTATATGTGAGACAAGGACACTGAAACAGCACTGTCCTCTGGCTGTAAGTCGGCAGAAACTGTAAGTCTTTGAATATTTTTCCTCCTCAAAACAAAAAAAAAAAATCTTCACCTTATTCTGTCAGATTTGTTTGTGGTTGCTGTTGCTGGGACAGGGAACATATATCCATGTATGGGCAGTGTTCCAGGCCTCCTCACTGGGTAACAGTTTGAGTAACATCCTTTGCATAACATTAACAAACTGTTCTGGATTTGATTCTTTACAAGCCAGGCATTATTTGCCATTGTAACTGGAATTTTGTTGGTCCACAGCAGCTGCACCCAAATGGCTGGGAAAGAGGTCAGAGACAGAGGGTCACCTACAGAAATGCAGGATTCCCCACAATATGTCTGGAACAATGACAAGATCAAGGCAAAATTTATTTGCAGTCAGGATCTAGACAGAAACCATCATTTGGCAGTCCTTGTATGACCCTGTCCTGGAATGTAGCAGCTTTAGGTAAAAACCACCAATTTACAACCTTCTTTTTGATTTTTTAGGAGCTGCTCAACATGGGCCATAATTTTTACCTCAGATGGTTTTGATAATGCAGCTAAAATTTAGGTCACTTATATATGACAATAAGATATGGAAGAAGACTTTTCCTATCTGAATTCAAAAGCTTGAATGGTTTTTTAAGTGCCTTTTTGTTACTTCTAGTCTATAAGAAAGTTATATTTCTGTAAACAAAACATTGAAAAAATGAAAATATAATAATTCATTCATACACTAAAGAAATCTCTGCATATCTGTCCAAATAAGTCACCATCATGCAGAAAAACAAACAGCTTCTTTTCATTTGTTGTCAGTGTCACTAAAGGACATAAGAGTCTAGTGATTAACTCAGTCTCAACTGATTTCACAATAGCAGCTCAGATATCAAAAAATTTAGGAATTATGATTGCAATTTATTGATTCAATCGACATAATGAACTGCATTTTAACATTCTTTATTGCTTATAGACAGGGTGTGCAATTCACCAGGTATCTGATGGAGACCTGAAAAGTAATGAGACAACTTAACTTTTTCAAAACCAACCAGAAATATCAGTTAAAAAAATCAAGTAGATTATTTTATTTTTTCCTAGTTGAGATGAAATTAGATAATTTACAAGTAGCTAGAAATAACAGATATTTTATGCTTTCAGTTTCATATTCCTAGAGGAGAATACTAGATTAGTAAATATTTCAGAAGCTATTTTTTCTTAACAGTCAGTTGATATTTCCTTACACCTGGGAAAAAAAGAAAACATTCTCTATTTGTGATAGCGATTAGAAAATAAACTAATTAACTATTAATTTAATTTTACAACTGATAGCAGAAAAATAGTCTCACTCTACACTGGGCACACATAGCTGAATCAGTTAAATTTCCATGACTATTGATTTGGGGAAAAGCCCAATATATCTGAGCTCTCTCACTTGCAAGCACAGGTAAGCCATTCTAACAAAAGTGGAGGGGCTGCAGCCTCAGGTGCTGACCCCAGCTTTCTGCTGATGGTTAATATCCTGGGAGCAGGTGCAGCAGAACACTGCTCAGCCCTGGTGCTGTGTCGGGTTCTGAGTTGTTGTTGCCATAATGGCTCCCGAGGTATTAAAAAATCCTTTTTCCCAGCCCCACGCTTGAGGAAGAAGTCAAGATTCCTCAGCTCTGGTTTTCAAGGTTGTTTATTTTCTCTTATCTAATACATTCCTTTTTGGATCAGTGGAGGTCTGTCCAGCAGGTCAGGTTAGGGCACACTGACCGCCCTCAGGGTGCTGTTATCTTTCTATACTAAAAACTACATGTACTTTATTTACAATAATTTTCCAATACCTTTTACTTATGTTAGACAGTCAGTCTCTACCCTTAACCAATCCAAAAGTGCCACCATCACAACAGAAGATGGAGGACAAGAAGAAGAAGGAGAAAGACAGGGCACGCCCAGATTCCTCCATCTTGCCTCCTGAACCCCCATTTTAAAACCCCAAAATTCTACTTTTTCACCCTGTGACAAATTCACTATCATTCTATTCAAACACTTGTGGCTTGTAACTCTTCGCACAAAGTTGATAATTGTTTCCATGGGTTAAAATTGAAGGTACAGGTGTCTTTGACTCCATGTCAAGGTCTCCGTGCCCCCTGCCGGAGTCTGAAGTCCTCCAGGGCAGTCAGAGGAATTTCCTGGGTTCTGACAGGGCTGCACAGCCCATGGGTTAGCAGAGACATCATTGGTCTGGGTTCCTGTTCATCATCCACAGGGCCTGGGCAGTTATGGATGGCCCTTCCTCTACTGTCTGGACTCCGCTCATCACCCAGGGCACTGAGGAAAAGGAACAGCTGAAGGACTGATAATGGAAAGAAATAATTGCTATCAAGTATGAGAAAACAGATAGCATAGCCCAAGGAGAAAGTTATTGGGCTAAAAATTACCCAGAAGACTTTTGGACGTGCAGTGAAAACGTTATTGTTGGTTCTCCTTCTGCTCAGGGAAACAGGGCTTTCCACACATTGATTTAAAGGAGCATGACCAGTTTATTCATCCAGAGAAGGCAATCAGAAAACCCTCCCAGGTTCCAAATCTTGGCTAAGCATTCAGGTTTAAAAAATTATAGTATTATTTTTCTTGACATAGACTTATCTTTTTCTTCAGGTACATAAAACTCTGTCATAAGAATTGTATATGAAAACAGCTAAACAAACATTAGAAGTTTGTGCAAAGTCAATATCTTGAAGCTGACTAAGGAATTTAATGGTTACATATTTTGTTTTAGAACTAACTTACTTGAACTTTCTTACTTTAAAAAAATGTACTTACACATCTACCATATGTGAGCCAATACATCATTCGGGGACTTAATGTATAAAGGATTCAAGGCCTATGTAATGTTGTAGAAAAAAATAGTCTGGAGTTATAGTACGCAGAAGTAGTTTGGAAACTCTATGGAATATTAAGTTAGAAAAACAACAGCAAACCTTAGAGAAAACATATTTTATGCTAAAAGCACATTAGCAGTGACATTCCTGAGTATTAATTTTCTGTCAAGCTTGGGCTGTTTTTGCAAATTACAGTGTAATGTATTAAGAAAACCTAAACTTTGGCTAGTCATGCTTAATATACTGTGCTGCAGTCTGTAATAGTATAGGTCCTTGTGAAGGAGCTGGGCTTTTCTTCCAGTGGGAGCACCAGCTCCTGAGGAAGGAGTGAGAGGCACTCAAGGAAAGCCATGTTCTCCTGGCTACAGTGGAATAAAACCCCAAATGGGTATTGGACTGCTTAGTTTTTAGGAAATTATACGTTTGCTCTCCGTGTGACCTCAGCTACTTCAGCTGTCTAAGAGGAAAGATGGCCATATCTGTGACATTTATCTGTCTTTTCCAACTTCATCTCTCACACAAACATCCTTTTTACTGTGTTTCTTTTAGTTTTAAGCATGATAATTTATTTCTAAAGACAATTCCTAGAGTTCCATCTCTTTGGAAAGTTACCAAAGCTATTCCCTCTGATATTAAAATCTTACCTTGTTTAAAATTTTAATGATATAAACTTTAAGACATACTCATGATTTCTTTTGTCTAAGTTTCAGCTAGAAAGGACCCAAATTCAAATTTCCTTTATTGAATCTTAATGTTATTTCCAAGTGGTTTTCAATGTGTGTATAACACTCATATAACAGGTAAGATAATCTTGCTGCATACAGCTAATAAAAGTGTTTTAAGACTGAAGAAAATGAGCAGTGCCTCTGCACCACTAAGTATAATTTTGAGACAGGAGAGACTGATGTCTCCAGTTGAAACAACAGCATTAGAGAAGTTCAGGCCAGAAAGAATGGGTCTATTCTAAGGCCCTCTGAAATCAATGAGAGGCTTTGCTGTAACTCCTCTAGGTTTTGGCTCCAGCCCCAAGTAATTATTCAGGTTGGACTTTGGCCACAGATACAGACACCATCTGCTTACAAAAAGTACCATGAGGTCTTTAATTAACACAAATCACGAGGGCCTCAGTTCTATGTCTTATCTCAAAAAATGTCACTTTTGAGAGACTACACAATTGATGTGCACCTTGCTAAGGACCTCACTCCCTGCCATCTCACAGGGAAGTGTGCAATCTACAGCATTGCCAACACTATCTTTTCCAAATATGTCTAAGTTTCAAAGCCACTGATTTCCTAATCAAATTTCATATGCAAATATATAAATTAGGTTTGATTTTTGTTGAGAGTGCTGAATAAAAATAACAAACATGAAGCAAATACATGGGAAGGGGAGAAGTAAGGGATTTTGTTTCTTAAAATAAAATTTAAGAATAATAATATGAAAACACATAAAAGGGAAAAAATAATATAATTTATGTGCAAAATGCCTACTTAGAGAGCAGTGTAGTCTTACACTCAGGATTGGATTTTTCGCTATTTTTCTATTTTCACCTTTTCACGGAATGACTGAGTAAAATGTTTAACCTTTTTTACCTCAATTTCCCCATCTGTGAAATGGTATTAATACCAAGCGCTCTGGCAGGAATTTGCCATCCTAAAATACTGCTTTGAGGTTTTCAAAGGGAAGATAGTACTTCCAACTGCACGCCCTTGGCATTATTCTCACCACCTCTGGCCCATGTAGTCCCACACACTGTGTCAGGCCATTGCCCAGTTACACATCAGTATCAGCTTTGCCCAGAGGCCATTTCACTCAGAGTAAATGAGATGTACTCCCTTTTGTATCTATAACTCACACTTTCAAGCCAAAAATGAAAAAGAAGTATCTTTCACCAGAGGATGAGTGTGTCTGGAAGACTTAAATATTGTATCCTTATTGTAGGGATTAATGAAGTGCTGGCCCAAACCCTGCACATCACTTAAGGACATGTTTAACTTTAAAAATCTGAGTAGGCAGATGGATTTCCGTGGGAATACTGATGTGCTTAAAATATGTTCTGTTGGAATAGAATCATATCCTTCACTATTGTGAGGGGTCATGCTACTTTTGTTTGTGAGAGTGAAGAACACTCTCAGATGTTACTCCTTCTACAGGGAATTTCCTGGTTGTTCAAGACTGGGATTCTCAACATTTTGCACTCCTGATTTCTCAGCCCAGACTCATATATACATGGTCTGTCTGTAATATACAGGATCAAGATCTGCACTGGTGTTATAACATTAACTGTTCCCCTGTGCTGAGCCAAAATGGGTTCTATAAATCTTGCCTCTAGACACCTGACCTCAGTAGCACTGTTTTTTCTTTTATTCTGTTTAGCAAATTTTATGAATGTAGGTAGGAAAATAATTAAATTATTCTCTACAAAATAAATAAATTTAAGCAAGCAGCTGCCTTGCCCCAAGCTCCTGTGCTGCTCAAAGGTTATTACCTCATGAACAGCACAAACTCTCTCCTTCCAGCATTGCTGTCTTAAGTGAGCATCTGTGTCAGATCACAACACTGAACATGTTTTTCCACCTTTATTTGCCATCTCTGGGGCATTCTTTGGCAACCTTGAGGGTACATCTTTTGTCAGAGGCAACACCTGCAGGGGCACAGAGCTTTGCACTCAGAAAGAATATGCTGTGTTACCTCTCAGCAGACAGGATGCTCTGTTTAGCTATTTGTATCATGACTTCTTCTGGTGCCTACTTCTGCCATCTGTCCAAAAGCTTCATACTAGCTCTTTACTAGAATTTGCCAAATGCATGAACTGTGTAAGAAACACAGTGCAATTTTTACTGTCCATTTTTGAAAGGGATGTAGTGTGCAAAAGTGTACTTCCTAGATATAGAAATGCTTAAGACTGTTGTTGTAATGTATATTATCATGTCTTTTGTTTTGCAGTTTTACTAAAGAATGCAAAAAAGGAAGAAGAAAAGCCATTCAGAGACTGTGCAGATGTATACCAATCTGGTGTTAACAAAAGTGGGGTCTACACTATTTATATTAACAATGTGTCAGATCCTAAAAAGGTAAAGACTGGGTTTATTTTCTTGTTTGTTAATACGACATTGCGCTGAACAGAAAGGAGTGTTTTGAGCCTTTCTTGAAGTTATCATTCCACAAAATATTGTACTGGTATAAAAAGCATGTCTTCTCTTTAGTCTTTAATAAGTATAATAGACTGAGAAAATGATTAACTGTATTATTCCAGACATTCTTCTTTCCCGCTGACAGAAAATCCTTCCTAAGTTCCAATGTACACTCAATAGTTGACTCACTTCCTCCCACTTGGCAAGCCCAGTTGAATCAGACTATGGCTGCAAATAAATCTGCAATAAAATTTAGAAGTGAATTTGTAAAGTGTGATAATGAGGAAGCTGATCTTGGGGATTATCTGGTAGCACAAGAAAAGAAGAAGCAGAATGAGTAGTTTTTAAAGATAAGGATTTAAAAAAATTCTGCTTCTTGTGTAGGGGACAGGGAAAAGCAGGTTTGGCTGTAAAGAACACAACATGCTGAGTGCCAGCACTGCTTGAAAT
Source organism: Zonotrichia albicollis (assembly GCF_047830755.1). NCBI lineage: Eukaryota > Metazoa > Chordata > Aves > Passeriformes > Passerellidae > Zonotrichia > Zonotrichia albicollis. The sequence continues at coordinate 128,399,334 of NC_133819.1, forward strand.
TATGAGCGTGTATAATCCCATCCTTCTCAAAAAAGGGACTTGGGAGGGGGTTTCTTTTATGCAAATGAAACATTGGTCTGTATAAGAGATTATTTTTTTGCAAGACTTTTGTTGCTAAGGTACCTGAGTCAGGAACTGAGGTTAGGAACATGAGAGGATGACCTAAACCCAGCTTGTCTGTGGGGGAATGTTGGCTGTCCCTCTGACAGGGCACTGTTGGAGCAGCCACCAAGGGTAAAGGCTGATTACCTGGGAAATACAGTGGTGGCCATAAAGTGGGCCAGACAGGAGGGAGGGAACCACTTCTGTCTGGTGAATTTATTCTTACTGCACTAAAATGGTGACCCTGCAAACATAAAAATACTGTAAAAAATATTACCAATATTATTGTTTATAGTAATATTATAATCATATTAAGATATGCTAAAGTTGCTCCTAAGTGGAGTTTGGTATTACAAAAGGCCTTTGGAAGCCTGTAAACATCAAGATGTCCTAGTTTAGTGAGGAAATAGAGTTCATTAGGCCATGAGTAGAATTGGGGTGGGAGAGCTTTATGGGCCAAGACCAACATAATTCTGGAAAATGTGAATAGGAAAATAATTGACATGACATAAAAGGCAGATATCCCTGAAAGCATTACTGAACAGGACAAGAATAATAAAAGAAATTCTGTAGACGCTGCTCTGCTCAAAAAGAGATGTAACATATGTGTCCGAATCAGATATACCAATTAGCAGTAGTTTTCTCAGCCTTACTGAAGCTCAAGAACCATAACCAGAAGCTGGAATGCAATTAAAAACAAGGGTTACCTGGAAACATTGTGACACTCATGCTTCTGGTATATTTACCTCAAACTCACTTCACTGGCAGTATAATGACAGTGACACAATGGAAGCCCTCCTGTGTTTCCACTATATCCCTGGTTACAGACACTGCTATCAATCAACACAGGTACCACAACTCAGCTGGTGCCATCGCATTAAGTTTTACTGGAGGGTTCCTGTTTTAGCAAGAAAAGGCAGGAGTGTGTGTTTCTGTGTGTTGAGGGCATTTCTGATACACCTGTTTCTGTCTTGCCCTAGCAGTAACACAGCAAGAGGTGAGCCCAGACAATTTCATGTTAGTCAAGTGAGGAGTGTGATTGCTTTAACAGGTGTTTCTTCAGACATTAAGGTCATTTAAACAAGCTGCAAGGTAGTGCTGTGCAGATAGCTGAACTAACTCCAGCTGAGATAGCTTCAAAATCACTTCAATGCAACACTGTGCCAGCACTAATCAGCCCAGAGGTAGCACCATGCAGACACAATCAGATTGCTCTGATATCCTGATAGGTACTCCATGGAGACAGACTTGCTTGTTTAAAGCCAGCTTAGTTATCTGGATTACCACAATGCACAGTTCTGGCATGTCTTAGGAGCCCTAATATATTATTATCTTCTGTATTACACACAGTCACAGCCAACTATCTCATTCATAACAACTTTATACATCAGGCTACAAAATATGCCTTCATTTAATTTTATATTTTCTAAGGGATACTTACTAGAACCCTGATATTCAGTGGAAAATACCTGGTCTTGAACTTGTTGCTCCATGCCAGTGAGGTAGATTTGTGGGGTCTTGGTGTGCATGAACCTAAAATGAAATCTGCAGAAATTTCACATCTTCAAATTAATTTAAAATTCAGCTTATCTCTGAATGATAATTATAAAAGTTTTAATAATTCAGTCCATAAAGGTAAAATAAGTAGAAATAATCCCATATTTGCCTTTAAGGAGCTTGAGAATTTTTACCCAGGCATTTAAGGAAGAGCAAGAGTGCAATATTTTGGATGGTCTTTTATTCTAAGGTTATTTTATTAATTATAAAATCAGAAACCATAATGCATACAAATTCAGTCACCTTTTTTCATCCTTTTCTTTTCTAATAGAGGGTTAAGTATCAGAACACATTAAGTGGCTGAGTGCCTTGATCTTTTCTGGGACAGACAAGGCTAAAGCTATGCACAGTAACATCTACAATCACCATGGAACTCCTGTTGATATGGGCAGGTGTCCGTGTCTACCACTGTGGAAAGTGCCAGACCATACAATGATGGCAAGTGAAAAATGTGCTGCTGGCAAATCTTTTTTCACTGTGCCGTTTTCTCTTTCAATTTGATATATTATTCAGAACACTTTAGTGTTTTATAGGTATTTCATTATATTGTACTATGAAAATCCCAACATTTGCATGCATCTTTAGAATGAGTAGTCTTAGTACAGTTGAGGATTTACTGCTTTAAAAATTGGCAGTGGATTCATGGGAGCTTGAAATGACTTACAAGGAAAGTAAATGCATCTTTTAGAAGTTCTCACCGTAAATCAGACTAAAGACATTAAATCCTGTAGATAAATGTTTTGCCTCACAGTGGCTTCCCTAAAGAAGGAATAGGGCCAAAATATTTGTCTAGAAAATTGTGGGTTTTCTTGTGGTTACCCTGAATCAAGTTCATGTTTGTCCTGGTATTCTATTTCCTTCCTGCGCTTTCACAGGGACTTCACTTGGCAACGCTGGTGCAAATTAAAACAAAAATACTTGCATATTGTTACTATGACAGCTCCTATGAGTTGGAGAAATTTATAATGGCTTTTCTTGAGGGTACAATGTGGTCCTCTAGTCAACTGCAGGATAAATTTTTATTTAACTGTGTTGGATAGTAACCTCCAATTTGTCGAAGCAATATAAAGCTTTAAATTGCCAACCAGTGATTAATGGGTTGACTCTTGCTGACGTGAGTGCTAAAAGCTAAACCTCTTCAGCACTCTTGCATATTGAATTTTTACTTAATGGCCAGAATGCAGCTTTTAAAAGCACAGACAAATGAAATTTAGGATAGGTGCATCAATATGGCATGGATGAGTCCAGGGCAATGAAATCAGAAAAATTTGCTTGAATGAGTAGCCCTAAGAAAGTTAGATCTTAAAATCAAGTGTCCTAGAAGAACAGGAACAAAAATTACTACTGCTTGTCATATACTAATGAAAACAAATACACAAGCAGTATTTAATTTTTTTCATAGTTTATCTTCTGTATTTTTTGAAGGATAATAAGAGTGAAGCGAATAAAAGTTAGTATTATTTTTTATCATTCTATGGATTATTTAAGGTTGATAACAGATTTCAGTCTACACAATATTCTAATATCAAGGGTCAACAAAATTTTCCAAATTGTTTCATTATCCTTTGTACACAGAATCTTTAGTATCTAGGTTATAATTTTTTAGAGCAGTGGTGACAGGGTATGGTCTTACATATTGAGTATGTATCTTAACTTCTGACCTTGTCTCAAAGACCTCATATCTTGAGCCTATTTCTACCTACGTTCTGTCTTATAAGGCAGCTTGCTCTGAGGTCACCTGTCCCATTTTGGGACACTGCCTGGAACACTGTTGATAATATTACAGTTCAAAGGAAAACAGAATAACTTCATTTGTGATACATTTCAGACTCCTAGGATGAATGTTTTCTGCAAGAATTTTCAAGATTCTCTCTGAGACCAAATGACACTCTGCTAAAAGAAGCATTATTATCACTGAGAGAATTACTCTTGTTCATTAAGAGGAAGGGAGTGGTTTCAGGGGCACTACAGAGAAAATAGAAAAAAAAGCATGGAGGGAATGTGAAGGGGAAAGCTGAAGAAGTAGAAGGGGATGACTGGGAGATATTCTTGGTGATGTACTGAAAGGAGACATTGCTGGGAGAATTACACTAAACATAATGAGAGAACTGCTTGTTACCAAATGACTGATGATGTCATTGAGGGAATAGGGCATGAGTGCACAGGAAAACACACTCACTTAATACTGTTATTCACAAATTCTTCCCCCCCCCCAAATGACAGAATTTCAACTCAAACTTATTTTATTTTTTGCTTGGATTTTTAAATTTTTCTTTTTTATTTAATGTTGTAGGTCTTTTGTAATATGGAAATTGCTGGAGGAGGATGGACAGTTATACAACACCGAGAAGATGGAAGTCTGGATTTTCAGAAAAGCTGGAAAGAATACAAAATGGTAAGGTGAAAAACATGCAATAGCTGTACAATTCATACAAGTATCAGATTTCAAATACTACTTCTTATTAACCTAAACAGATAATTCCTCCTATAGTGATGTGGTATGGTCCTGCAGTCTTTTATGAACTACCTTTCGTCATGTCTGTTACTTTCAAAAATAAGTTTTACTCAGTTAGTTGAGTACTCTTGCCCCTGATTTAGAATTTCTCTCAGATCAGTTGCTGAGATTAAAATGAGATAAGGCCAGAACACTGCTGTCTGTCACTGAAATTTTGACTTGATGTGATGTTCAGAGGTAAAAGGCAAGTGAGGATGTTTCTAAGGCATGGATCTTTTCAGCTGAGAGTAACTCATTCAGAATTTGGAGCAGACAGGAATAAAACTTTTTACTGGGGTTTTTCCCAAGTCATACAGCACCTCTGCCAATCAAGTTAATGTACTGGAAATGTTGATACTTAAAATAGCATTACAAGAAAATAAGTAACTTAACAAATTAAAGATGACATGACTTCAGGCAGGCTATTTTGCCTTTGCCAACTCAAAAATATTTGACTCCAATCTAAATAACTTCTTACTTTTTTTCATTCTCTGCCTGATCAAACCTTCTGATGGAGCTCCATTCTCTGAGTCTCTGAGGGATGGCTTGGATTTCAATGACAGTCCTAGTGAAGTTTTCAGCACTGTGTTATCAGCCTGGCAGAGAAATGGGGGTTTTTTACAGTTTTCAAAAAACACTAATGAAAAGACAATTTTCAATGTTTAAAAATAAAAGCATTTAAAAATCTGTAAAAATTTCTATGGAAAAAATTCTGTAGTACAACTTAAAATTTCAGAAATAAACAAAATATCATATTATTGAACCTATTGAACCAAAATCTAATTTTGGATTCTACTGGTGCTTTATTTTCAATATTGCTTGAAAATATAAATAATTACCTGGGTCAGACTACTGCTGTTATGGATTTCTAATTTCTAATTATTTAACTCTATTTAAAATATTATTTTCATTTTAACATCACTTTAATGAATGTATATTATGAAATAGATTACTTGCTCTAGTTAGAGAATAAATAGAGTTAAATATTTAGAAATTTATATTCAAATTGGTGTTGTTTTAATTTAGTAGAAAACTTGAAAACTGTTTTACTCAATTTTGGTTCAGAATCAAATAAAATATAAACTATCAAATTTCTTTGGGAAAACAAAATTTGAAGATTCCTCAAGTTTTACTAGTGAGGAAATCAGAATTTGTATGTGCAATTTACATATGGACTTTTTAAAATGTATACATATCACATTAATGATTTTCACAGCTTTTATCTCCTGAGATTATCTTAGGCAGTGTAATAAATACAGCCCTTTGTAAAGTTTTCCTATGTGGCCTGTTTTTATACATATCCCTTCACATAGTCATTTTCCTCCACTTTTCCTTCACAATAGTGCAGATCTGTAGAGGATTACATTCTGTTGGTTTTGTCTAGTTCAAGCAGCCTGAATTAATTTTGCTTCTCTTTAGGAATGATTTAGTGTTCTAAGGGATCACTTCTTCTACCAAATAAAAAGGATGTCTTTTGGACTTTTATTGACAGTTTATCCTATATGTCATGAAGCAAGACAGGATTCATGCTTGCTCTGCTCCTATGAACAGTTTCACCAAAGTAACAATCTTAGGCTCCCCTCTGTGGTTATCATATATTGATAAGTGTTGAATGCAGAATGGTAGTGGCTGGTGGACTCTCTGTATTACTGGGACACCTGAAAGCATCTGAACTTCAAGCCAGCAACACCACTAACTTAATTATTTGGTTGTTCAGAGAGGGTGTGTGGTGTCTGTTGGACCACAACCCCTCTCCTTCCTGACACATCAGCCTGGTCTTTCTTCCAGTGGAATTGGGCAGTCTGGTGTGGGAAACATCACGATGGCACTTAGGCTTCCTTGGAGGAGTTGAACTTAATGGATGTTTTTTCAGCCCATCATTCAGATAGAGATTTCCAATTTTGTTAAGATATTCTTCTTGAGCTTATAACTCACTGGGATCCTAAAGCTAACAGAAAAAATATCATCATATAATAACAGCAACCATAGGTCTCTTGGGCTTCATTTATTTTCAGTGTATTTAGTTCTTATTGGAAAGAAATCTGGAACACTGTTGAAGTTTTTAAGCTATAAGCAAGTACTTGCCAGCTTCTGAGCTGGACAGGAATTCAGGCCACCAGCCTGCACTGCTGCTAAAAGCCCCACAAGTTATTTTGGCTGTTACAGTGTCAGAAGGCCACTGCACATATGCTCTGGCTCTGGACAGATCCTTACAGCAGCTTCCTTGGGAAGGGAGCACTCTCTGCGAGGGTGACAGCACTGTGGGTTACAGAGTCACTGACAGCAGGGAGGCACTCCTTGTCTTTAATGCAGTTTCATGCTGGTGTTTTCAGCTTACATGGAAGCATTTCAGTTCTGTTCTGGACACCAGTATAGTAAACAGGTTAAGTGAGAGGTAGGGTAGCCATAAATCTTTTGAGTAGGAAGTATATAACTCCATTTATACATAAATCGCCACACAGTTGGTGATAGTGCAATAGTGGTACTAATTTTTCCTCCTGTGTGTTTTTTTCTCTGTTTCCACTTGCATTCAGTCTCCAATCTGGAAAATAAAGTAACACTTTCTTTTGTATCTAAAACAACAGCTAATGAGTGCATAACCTTTTCTGCAGATTTACTGTTGTGCAAGGCTGGTTATGTATCTTCTTGCTTAGGGGCATATGTTCCCAATATCCTCCAATTTTCTTGTTAGTCTTAGGGCGTGCAGTGTAATTTTTACCTTTGTTTCTAAGAATTCAGTTCTGACCGAGAACTCTCTCAGGCCATTTGAGTTTTGTGCGTTCAATACTAATTGGAATAAATTTAGAGAAAACCCCATAAGTTCATTCTTCCATCCTTTACTTATAAGTATCTACTACATCTGTTCTTTTGCATTTTGCAATGCATTTTCTGTTATACTGTTTGCTGCTTAACAGAAAAAATTGAAGTGGAATAACAAATAATTTCTTTATGGCAGGTGAGATCACCCTGAAGCAAATTTCAAGCATTTTTCCTATTTTCTTGCCTGAGTAAATGTAAATGTAAAACACTATTAAGAGTTTTTATATCTAGAGGGGAATATCGCTTAAAAATTATTGCTTGCCATCTGCAAACCCAAGACCCTTAAGAAGGGTGTTTTCTACAAGCTTTCTGTCCAAGATGCAGTTTTTGGCATTTATTATGCAGTTATTAGCAATAATCAAATCTTAGTAAATGGTTAGCTCATGTGCTAACTTGGCTGTCAAGACTTCTTGATCATTTTCCAGTTTTCAGTTCTTGGATGAATGCACCTTTCCCAGTGACTGTCTCCATTTTTGCCAAATTAGGTGATGGAGTATTGAATTCCCTATTCTCTAGCCTTCTAGCATGTCTAGTTTAATAATTCCCATGAAATTCTCTAAATTTATTCCACACTTGATAGCCCAACATTCACTATGAGTTTCCTAGGGGGCCTTCTTTGGAGTTGAGTCTGTTGGGAGTTTCCTCATGTAAATTTTCCTGCTTTCTCTCATTTGAGAAAAACTCTCAATAGGTATTTGAAATTATGTGCCTTAGCCAGCTCACAGCAACCTTTTTCCTAGCCAGTTTTTTTCTTGCCTGTCAGTATTTAATTGTACTCTATGCCTTAATTATTACTTTCCACTCCCTGATGAAAAAAAACCCTATCACTTCTTTTAATCATTCGTGTCATGAGCTAGATTAGGATCCCTTGTACATAGTACGCACAAAAATTAATTTCTAAGTTATATGGCAACCACTTCCTACCTTCCTGACCAGCAGCTGCTTTTTCTTTTGGTTTCTTTGAGGCAAGAATGACGTTCATCGCTAAATTTCACATTCCTTTAATTTCATGTTCCTGATTAATATCTGAGTCCAACAACAGTTCAGTGCTTAAAACAAGTCTGCTGCCAATTGTTTCAGAAGTCATCAGTAGCATTTGTGTGTGCCTGAAGAACAAATCTACAAAACCACTTCCATTCCTGTTGCAGTTTCTTTTTTTCTTTTTTCCATAAAGCTGTTGGGTCAAATTGATGGCTATCTCCATAGTGCATACAAGGCATGAAACCAGAGCAGGATAATTTCTGTTCTTCTGTGGACTAAATTCTTCACACACTGAGAGCCAGACCACGGAGGCAGTCACCAGAACTTTCTCAGGAAGTGCTTTTGGATGCAATTCTATTGGGAATTTACATTGTGTGATCTGGAATAGCCTAATTTTCCCCTGAGCCTCAGTAAATTTAAGCTACTATAACAAGTCTGGTGGTCTGTGTCTTCTGCTTACTTAAAGGACAGCTGAAAACATCTTTGGACTCTATGTCTCTGATTTCATTCTAGACACAATGGTTTTTACACCTTTTTTTATATTTCCCACAGTCCACCTCTGTGAGTAAGCTTTAGTTTGGACAGAGGGTCTACCTATTTCCTGGAAGACTTGTTTGTGACAGTAAGGTTGCTGGTCACCTCCTGTTTTCATCTCGCTAGTCTTTGTAAGTCTTACAAGCCTGAATTATACAGAAGAGCTACCATTCCAATAAAGACTTTATTTTTCAGTGTCTTTGTTCAGTTCATTCTAAAAACTTCCAGATGTTACTTACATTCAATTTGTATTTGCAAACTGTTCAGCTCCTGTCTTAGAATATGGCCTCCTAATTCATTTTGTGGTCTCCACCTGTTGTAAGACTTTAAGGCTTAAAATTTTAATTTCTCTTGTGAAAGTTTTAGTTCAAGTTTCAAGTTCTAATTCTCCCTGCCCACCTTTCTTGCTTTTAAACTCTGCCTTTTTTTTTCCATATTGCTTCAGTAACAACGTTAACTTGCACATTTTTCTCATTGAAAATAGGTATTCACCTCCATTTATATTGTATTTGTCTTGAATGAAAAAACAAAAACTCAAGCTGATGTAGTTTCCTCTTGGATCATTAACTGATGATGGATAATTCTCTGTTGTAGTTGTATGCATTTACAAATAGTGTTCAGGTTATATTGTATACCCAAAAACTTAATGAATCAAATAATTACAGACAGAGCTCCAACCCCTTGCAATAATTAAAACATTATATTCACCACTTTCTTTTTCAAGTGAGACAATGACTACATAAAAATGCATAAAGCACCTTTCAGAATTGTGTGTGTAAGCTTATTGATTCTGGTTCCACTATCTTAGTGCAAAATAACTTCAGATGTGGGTGGGATTTTGAGCAGAAATTACAAAAACCATATGGCTTGGCTGAGGAGAATGTTCTTGACAGAAAAAAAAAATTACTCATAATTTGAAAGCCCATACTGTGGGAACAATGTCTTTCATAATTCTCACTTTTTTTTTTTTTTTAAAGCTAGATATTCGGAATAAATTTTAATCTTTTTCCAGGACTGTAACTATTTAGGGTATGTTCTGCATTGTTACAATCATGAAATCTTCACACTTGCATTGATAGATGTACCCCTGTGTTCTTTAAAAGAGGACTCAAAAATGTCTTGTGACAAAAAACCACAGCAGAATTTTAGAGTCTGACTCAAATAACATGCACAGAAAATACCCAAGCAGTGCCAGGTAATAGGCTGTTCTCAAATAACAGCTGGCATAGGGCTACTTTGGTGTTAGCGCTGAGACAGTTTCACTGTTTGCACAGGAAATTTTCAGAGCACTTTTCACAGATTCCTCTTCCCCCTGTGTCTTAGTGAAACACTTTTGAGGGACAGAATTACTTGTTTAAAGAACATAGGCAAGCATTTTGTAGAAAATCTTGGAGTAGGAAAGGAATACAAACAAATTTCAGAAAGGAAAAGAGCCTTTATAAAGCTATCTGTACTACATCTATCCATCTAGCTACTAGCTGGAGATAATTCCCATAATTTCTTCAGCAGAGATGGCTTTGTGTTTTTTTCTTGTCAGTAGCATGATGCAGTTAATGAAGTGCCTTGTAATAGCAGCATGGTCCCCTCTGCAAAATGAAGGATTTGAGAACAGGATGGACCTGTGAGACCTGTGAGAAAACCAAAAACTAGGGAATGTGTGACCTTGGAAAAGACAAAAGCTATAATTCTGTAGTGTAAACAAACCAGACAGATTGGGAGTAGTGGCAGTCTTGAATAAATGTGTTAAATGAATGGCTTATAAGACTGAGTTATGATTACAAGGTACACTCAAGACGTGAATAAATTTCTAACATATAGCAATAAATTCATTACTTATGATAGTGTGCTTCAAAGTCATATGTTTCTTACATCTGAAAAGAGAAAATTTTCTTCAAGGGACTGGGGTAGATAACATGGAAGTAATTTGTTTTTTTCACACATTTTCCAAGTGAGTAGGATATAAGGAAATGATTTTTGGTGAGTGGAATGTGTATTAAGATATTATGTGAGTAACGCCTTTCACAGAGACCCACTCTTCTGTGATAAAGAATGGCATGTCATGCTGGTGTAATAAGAAGTCTGTTCAGACTGCAGCAGTTACTCAGATGATTGTTACTTTCACCAGTGCTATGAAAAGACACAGCAATTTCTCTGCTCTCCTGCTATCTAAATCCAGTATGTCCAGTAGAAATAGACATGATATTGAAGTGGTGAGAGACCATATTTTGTTTTATGAAAACATGCTCATTAAACTCTTCTGGTCCTGACCAAGGCTTAATCTACAATGTAAGCTTCAACAGAATTATGTAAGGGAACAAGAATGAAACAATATTTATCTCAGAGAGAGTTGGAACACCATATTGGGCACCAGAGATGTTACTACAAAAGGAAGCATCCTCTTTATTTTGGAGAAAATTTTTGGATGTGAAATTAAACACAATTTTGTGTTGGAGCACAGTTGTGTTTTTTAAATGTGTTATACTCAGCACAGTCTTTCCTATGCAAACATTACTGGATAACATCAGTTTCAAGAGCTCTGTTGACACATGGATGTATGCTTGTGCTGCTTTGACACTAGTGCTTCAATTTAACAGCATTAATTTGTACTAATAAGACTCATGTGGTATTCCAAAGACATTTAATTAATAAATTTTATATAATGATAACAAGATCGAGCTTAGTTATGCTAACAGCCTCTTGTAGAGTACCATGAGAAAGACTGAAGTCATTAAAGAAGTGTTCTAACCACAAGATGAAAATGCTGTGTTAGAAGAGTCAGGTGAGTTTCAGTGAGGTTGGTTTTAAAATCTCTGACTTGAAAATATAGTAGAATTGTAGCAGAGGTCTTCCCAAATAGCAGGTGTGCGCTCTCATTGTGGAACAGCATTTCTCTTCTCCTGTATGATCTGCTCCATTTGGAATTTAGTGGAGCAGCTCTTAGCTTTGGGACTCGTGTCAAATTAGAAGTATGACTTTTTGACTCTGATGTCAGTCAGCTTCTATTCTTGTACAGCTGTTTAGACTACCAGCGGAGCCCAAGCATGAGATTCAAAAACAATCCATAAATTTGATGCTCTATTTAGACAGATAATGTGGTTGAAACTCAAGTCCTTTCTCAAACTCACAAACTTTTGGTCTTTGCTGTAGCATCTGTTCTCCTAGCCATGTTCATTTTGCTACTTAATCAGTGTATTTGGAGAAAAGAATTAAGTCCTACCCCCCAAAAGTTTTTCCTTTTGTCTGAAATGAATAAAAAATACCTTTCCTAGATATTTTTCTTACATTTTGTATATTTAACCCTAAAACTTACCATTTATTTCTTTGCAAATAATGAGTCAGATATCAGAAAGCTCAAAATTCATTTTTCTTAGACCACAAAAAATTTTTTCTTTTCTTTTATGCATACCTATGTCCCTGGGATGCTCTTACTAGAAGCTACACTAAATGTCTGTGTATTCCTAGGATCCACTTGTCCTACAGTGAAAAAGGTGGTTTGGGATAAAGGCTCTCAATATAATTTAGCTCAATAAGAAATGTTCTCCTGTTTTCAGTTACATAGTAAGGAAGTTAAATTGAAATCCAGGCCTGGAAGATGTTCCTGATTAATACCTAAGAGTCCAACTCAGATATTAGAGGAAGATGTCCTGGATATTTGAGGAAATATTTGTAGACAACTGAGTTGTTTTGGGCCCCTTGCCCAGCCATAGGTAATCTTTGTGTAAGGTTTGCACTTCATTCTGTCACTGTGATTTTTATTCTTTGGGAACTTTGCTGCTACTGATACCACGTGTGTTTGAGAAGGAAAAAGTAAAAAGTGAACCTAATTTCTGAATTTCCACTAATATACTGAGTCTAGAATGAAGTGCAACAGACTGAATTGCTGCAGATTACAAACAAGTCTTTCAGGCAGATTATACAGATATTTAGTTCTTTATTTAAACTGACAATAACTTCATTTTTTTTTAATCTTTTGAGAAGGTATCTGGCTTCAATCTAAATATATTTTTAAAACTTGCCACCAAATATGTGTTGGTACTCCCTAGGAGAAAAAATCTGAATATTTAGAAAACACATATTGTTTGAGGAAATGGAAGTAATTTCTATAAACCAAATCTTTATTTAAAATAAAAGAATGAATAATACAATGTGAAAGGAATGAAAATCTAGAAAAATGTATAAAAAAGTTTGTTGGAAATTATCGTAAACAATATCCATTCCATTATCTCAGCTAAGGCAAAAGGAGCTGAATATTCTTTGTGGCTTCTGGGATGTCACTGCTGCTGTAAAACACTGAATTATTATCTGCTTTATTCACTGAATTGTCTGACAGAAGATGAACCCATCGGATATATTGGCTGTGTCTGGTTTCAATTTGTTTTGTCTATAAAAAGTCAAAGCTTCCTGTGAGTATTATCAGACAAAATAAATAAAGTAAGAGAGATAATTGTTTAATGAACTTGGAGCAACATGATTCAGGCAGAATACCCTCACAGATTTTGCCAAAGCTAATAAAATTCTTTTGCACCCAACTTATTGTTTTTGAATAAGTATCAACTTTTTAAATTCTTAAAGGCATTTTTGAAACCAGTACTTAATTCTGTTTTTTTGTACTTATGACTGCTTTTGTAGTTTAGACTCTGTTAATAACCAAATTGAAGTTGAAAATGAGATGATGTAGAAGTCAGATGTCATCTAGAATAAATATTATACAATCATGTGCTTTTGTTTTTAATTCCTAGTTCTAAGTACTTTAATCCATATAAAAAACAAAAAAAAACTTTATTTTTGGATAGCAGTTGAGTATTATGTCAGAATTTACAGAATTTATTATATAGTTATATAGAAACAGAAAACCCCTTGGCTTCATCCAACTACAAAAATGGATTTACATTTGTCAGTATAGTTCCATATTGTTTTATTTTTTTCTCTGAAAACAAATTCCATCACATTAACAATTTATTATTTCTCAATGACAAAACCTGGATAAAAGAATTTTCTTATTGTTTGTGATTTTCATGTCTTATTTCAGATCAGCCTTTGCCAAAATATGGTCTTAGTGCAATTTTCAGCAGCAAAAGGTTTTTTTTTTTTCTGTTTGTGAAGAATAAAATGAAGAATTATAATAATCTGTGCTGGATCAGTGCAAACATTTGTGTATCCTTTTTGTGACTAATAGTGGAGAGATAAGAAAGCATATTGTGAAAATGTAAGCATATTTCCCTGCTATATTATCCCAGCTTCCATAGAGTGCTAGTGAGAAAATGAAGGAGAACGATGAGAACTTTTGGAAATTACTGATCTTTTCCTATTACATTAAGCAGTCTTTTGGGAACTTAAAGCCACTGATTTGCCAGCCATCCCAAATTATTATGCAAATTTCTAGGGGAAAAAAAATTGAGTATTTTTGGAATAAAATGTAGAGTTTAAAGAATTAATCTCTTTATTTGGAAACATATCATGAAAAAATATAGAAAGATAATGACAAAATAGTCTCTTGATCATTTAAAATGCAATTTTGGAACAGTGTTTAAGACCCACTGGGTTTCAGAGAGTCTCAAAATGTAGTTAACTGCAAACACATTCATGAAATACAGATGTTCCTTTTCCTAGTGGATTGATAGCTGAGGATGACTTGGATCACCTCATGTGATTCCTTGAGCTTAGGCACTAAACTTTAACACAAATAATTCTGGAAACATTTGCTATAACTATTTGAATGCAAAACCCAAAATGTTTGTTGAAAATGTCTGTATGTACTGGGAAACAAATATTTTTAATAAGAACTATGGGCCTGAAATAGATCACTCCTAATGTTAACTTCTAACACTGCCCTGAGGCATTCTCAAAACCAAATTTCTTGTCCTAAATCTTAGGCATCAGTCCATAAATGACAAGCAAGGTCTTAGGCAAGGCTTTAGGCACCTTATCACTTGGGGCCCCACAGATCTGAGCAGCAGCATAAACCCTAATGGTCTGCTAGCTAAAATGCTTATTTTTCATACTGAATTTTAATTTTCATTACTGAATTTTAATTACCAAACAATTACTGGATTCTCCCATGAACATCAAAATTAATGAGGTCTGCTTTTCTGCAGATTTTGTCCTGTGTCCCACATAGAAGTCCCATTCTTATTATTAATAATCTTCTGAAACCCTATTATTTTCTAGGATTCACAGTGGTAAAAGCTCAAGTTCCCCTTTTATGTCCCTCAGTCTCTCCCAGATGTGTAAGAGCCTCTGAGGCAATATTTGCTCAGCATCTGCACTTGGCTGGCTGCTCTGTGTCCGCTTGTAGCAATTGGAATAGGCAACTGCTGAGCTTCTCCTTCAGCATTTCTGCCAGCAGCAACTCATCACAGACACCAGTTCTCTGAAACCTTGCTGAACTTCAAGTCTGTGTGATTTTTAACCAAACCTCAAAAGTGTTCAAAAAGTATTTCACAAATATGTAGGACAGGTGGGCATACCAATTACACAAGTTTGTTTTCCTAAGTTTTCTAACTGAGACAAGAAAAGAATAATTTGTATTTGAGGACAAAATTCTGAAATGTTCTTTGAAAGCTAAGGATTCTGAAGGTAAATCAAAAGAACCAGGCCCAACCATTTTCTTTGCCAGCCTCAGGGTTGGGAATGGAAACACAAAATTAAATCATGTTTTTCAGGTTTTTTTTTGGCTAATATTATGCCATTTTCTTCTGCACACAAAAGTTTACATATGCATCAAAGTAGTAGTGTTCTTGTGGTAGAGACAGTCTAAGTAAGATATAAACAAGGAGAGCTGTGTAGTTATTAAGTCAAACAAAGCATCTGGGAAAAACAGGATGCATGCAAGTCTTTGTTCAGCTCTGAAGTAGAGGCAGTAAACTGCAGACTAAATACAGGTTGGAAACAGTTGAGTTTGGCATAATAAAATTATACTTGAAGAAATTGCTGCCAGCTCTGTGCTTAGCAGAAGTATACTGCTCCTCTCTGGTTTACATCTATGAAAGCTTTGAGTGCCTATTTGTTTGTTTATATCTTTCTAGCCATATTAGGTGTTTAATAAAGCACATTGCTTCTCCTTTGGAACATTTCTTCCTTCAGAGAAATGCTTTATATCCCACTTACTTCCTTGGTTTTCTTTTCATAAAAGCAAGTATTTTGTTTAAAAAGAAGTTACTTTTGTCAAGGAAAAAAAAAATCTTGTTCTAGGAATTTCTAATCTGAGTTTCAGGTTTCAGTATTGTAGCCCTTGATAGTAGGATTCCCTTTTTCATAACTAGTGTGGTGGATTTCCTCATAATTTTTACTATTTCTTTTTATATTTCTTTTGTTCCGTGTTGCTGCATCTTCCTTTTTTCTGGTCAAAAGAGCAAATCACTTAGTGATAGATTTTCATCTCAGTGCAATAATACATATAAAAAGGGAGAAGGAGGTGAAAATTTGAAGGATAAAAATCATTATTTCAGAAAAATTATATACGGTGTCTGGAGTTTCTATAAAACACATAAGGGATCATGTAATGTTAAAACACTACATATATTACATCCTGAATAGGCTGTAATCTAAATGAGATAAGATATTTATAATTAAATAGATTACAGTTCAAAGAGGAGTCCCCTCATTTTTCCTGCACTGAGAAAAAGGGAGAAAGAATTTTCTGGTATCTTCACTTAAAGATATACTACTACTACTACTATTACTACTACTACTACTACTACTACTACTACTACTACTACTACTAATAATAATAATAATAATAATAAATAATTTTGTGAATAAGAAACCATGTAAACTCCAAGAAAACCTAATGTGACTGATATCTAAACAACTATGCTCCACTTCTTTCTGGATTTTAGGGAGACAAACCTCCTGGTAGGTAGTCTATGCAGAGCATATCTTACCTTACTGTGAGATGAGTGACAGTGACCAGTGGTGACATATGTCAGAGACAAACCACAAACTGCTCTGGTATGACACTGCCAAGGCGACTAGAACAGGAGACACCAGGTGGGACAGTCAAGGGTAGAAAGACAAGGCAAGAAGATGGAAAGAATCAAAGCCAGAAAACAGTGATAACTACAGAAAAGTGTGCCAGCTGTAAATAGGGTTTATACAGGTGAGGAACAAGTCTTTTTGTGTTTTAGGAACACTGTATGAAGTCAAATATGAATGTGAATGCCATCAAAGCAGCAAGTGAGAAATAAGAGAAAGCATCATAATTGGAAAACTTGAGGAGCAGCAGCTCACACTGGAAGACAGATGGGTTCAAAGCAGGATATCACCACTATTACCTACAACCAGTATTTACAGGGATTTCTATAGGAAATAGTCTATTGAAGAAAGAGGATATAAAGAAATAACATGCAGGAAAGGAAAAGCCAACTAATAGTATGCTCCCACATTTCAGTCTGAGACTTTGGGACTTGCCACAGACTACTGAATTTCAGGTCTTGCAGATGAAACACTTTGTCCATGGGTATCTCTTGATGGTCTCTGAGTTAAAAGGCAGAGATGCTTATTCAAAATATAAGTTAGTCAGTTCAGCATACCCAAACTTGGTGTGTCTTCTCAGCCTCTACTATCAGTGAGTCACCAAATATAGGCTTAGGTGAGGTTGTGTAAACAAAATATGTCCTTAGTAAAGTACTTTCTATGGTAATTCTCTCTCTCTAGGAACAGAAGTTTCCTCCATTTTTATTTTTTGGACCAGTCAAACTTTTAAGATTCTAATTTTTTTTCAGTAATTTACTTTGGAAGTTTGCAGCTGATATACCTATCCATTGCCTGAGTATTACCTGTGCTACCACATGGCCACTGGGAAGGCAGGATTTCATCCTCCAGAGACACAACTAATCAGGGCTGGAGCCACAGCAATACAATAAAGAAAAAAGAGAGAGAGCTCCTCTTTCAATGTTTTCATCTCATGTAAGGAGTGACTGAAACATTATATACAGAGAAGATCGATGTCTTGCCCATGTGTCTCACAGACACATTTCTCATTATCTAACCTTTAGTCCCACGGAAGTCTCTTGATTTTAACCTCTTTAAAAAAATATGTGCTTTCTGGAAATAATCCAATCTTTCATTTAATTTGACTAGGAAATTTTCACAGGATCTTCTAAAACACTCCCAGTATGCCACTGTAAGCAAATCAGGAGATTTCTGGTTCCTATTTTTCCCATCTTAAGAAGTATGAATAGGCACAGTCATGTTGGAATAGTTCTTCACAAGTAAATACTATAGCTGAAAATAATTTTTACTCTTTAAAGAGAAAAATAAAGAAAAATTTAAAATGGACTGAAGAGATCTCAGGTACGAACCAACAGTTTAAAAAGAACAATTGTTCTAATACATAATAAATAAGTTAATGACATTTAATAAACCCTTACATTTAATGTAGTAAAATATTCACTACAATTGAAACAACTTTAAAACCTGGAAGATGTATAAAAGCATACGTCTGGGAAAACATATGTCTGGTTTTGAAAAGTAATTATACTTTTTCTTTCATTATTATTTTTTCATGTTTGTAAATGATGTCCTTTGTTTAACCAGAAATAAGATCACCTGAACATATGAAATGTGAGGAGAGCAAGGTGGAGAAGAGCTAGATAACAAGGTTTAACACTATATTGAATGCATTATAGAATATTGTTATGTCAAGTATTCCCACTGAAGCATGTGCAAATACAGCATCATGCTATTGATATCATGGACGTGTAACATGATTTCCAGCTGATAACCTCAGCTGCCCTTGCAAACACTAGTTGAACTGCATGACATTCCTACATCAAATATATTTGTAGAATCATTTTAGAGACCACCAAAGTAGAGCAAAGACAGCTCTGACCAGTAATTAGAATGCACAGGTAAAATATAATGATGGGTTTATTATTGTATATAGGCTTTATCAATTCCAGTAATTACATCTAGTTATTTTGACAATTTTTTCTAGGGTTTTGGTAGCCCATCAGGTGAACATTGGCTGGGAAATGAATTTATCTTTGCAATAACAAGTCAGAGGCAATATTCTCTAAGAATTGAATTAACGGACTGGGAAGGAAACCGAGCATATTCACAATATGACAGATTTCACATAGGAAATGAAAAACAGAATTACAGGTAAGAATCTATTGAAATTCTTTTAACTCTGCTGAGTGATAAATATTGTTCATTGCTAACTTGAAAAATATAAGAAAAGGCAAAAATATTATGCTGTTTTTTATCAAAAGTGGATAAATATTGTAAAATCAAAACAGAAATCAGATTTCTCAGTGATGGAAGGATAGAGTAAACCTAACTTATCTGAGAAAAAGGGACCTATTAATTGTATTGTTTGATAGAACTGCTAAAAACTGTATAACTTTATATTCAGAACTCAGAATTGATTGAATAGAAAAAAGATTGGGAGTCTTCATTAAAAATGGAAAGATATCTACCTCAGAAGCAGGAGGCTGAAACAATGGACATGGGAATAAAAGACCAAAAATGCTCTTAAACCATCTGATACTTTCAAACTAAAAAATTAGTGTAAATTAGGAGGAAAAAGAGAATAGTGGATCTTATTTTGAGGAAATTAAACACAAAGCCTTTTCTTAATAATATTTTTCACCCGTACCTTGATTTAAGATAAAAGTTTATTAAAACAGAAAAAAGAAGCAACTTGAAGACACAAGAAATGTGGATAATCTAAGTCATTATTTATACAAGTTTTAAATCATTGCTTCATCTGAGGAGACAGTAAAATGCTAGAAAAAAAATGAAACCCATAAAAATATCCAATTATTTATTACAGCACATCTAATTAGCGAAAGACAGGAGAGAAACGGATACATTGTAAACTCAGACATTCAAAGCATGTGAAACTAGGTTGGTATTCAGATCTTCAAATTCAAGTAATATGATTCTCAAAAATGCTGACTGCCTCCCTCCCGCCGGGTCCCTAGCGAAATGGAGGTGAGAGCAATTTGCTCTTTCTGCTGACAGGGCTGTGCCCAGGTGGGACGCAGAGCAGTGCCCCTGCCCTCTGGGGCACAGCAGTGAGCGGGATACCTGAGCAGAGGACACCTTTAGAAGCAATCAGTAGGAGTTTAGCTCCTGCAGAAAGCAAGGGCTGTCCCTCTGCACACAATGGACAGCTCTATCCCCAACGTTCTGTGCCCGGCACTGCCTGTGGAAAGCCATTGCCCCAAACCAGGAAAGGTGGAGCACCTATTCTGAGGCAGTTTTGGTCAAAGAACAGATATAAGTAAAGGAAATTGCTCAAAAGAGAGGTTAGAAAGATTTATACAAAGCATAAAAAGAGCAGCTTAAAAGTGGGGTCTTAAACATTAGTAAAAGTTGTTCAAAAGGAAAAGATGAGACAATTCTTTGTCAAATGAAGAAAAATGTTGAAGGGCAGTTATACATAGCTCAAAAATTTGAGGATGAATCCGAGGAAAGTACTGTTCATGGTATGAATTTAGAATCACTGGATTTGCTAAAAAACCAGTGTCTTTTTAGCTCATATTCATTCGGAACTAAGGACAACGTATTGTTGTTGGAAGGCTGTTGAAAATTTTCCATATTAAAGCTCGTGTTTAGTGAAGATTTATTTTTCAGGAATCCTCAGTGTTCATTCATGGCAAAATAGCAAGAGAATTGTGTTGTTATATTTCAAAATGAAGGGAAGGGAAGGGAAGGGAAGGGAAGGGAAGGGAAGGGAAGGGAAGGGAAGGGAAGGGAAGGGAAGGGAAGGGAAGGGAAGGGAAGGGAAGGGAAGGGAAGGGAAGGGAAGGGAAGGGAAGGGAAGGGAAGGGAAGGGAAGGGAAGGGAACCCACTTTCATGATAAAAAGGGAGATCTTTCGCAATATAAATAATATTTTCTGAACGTGGAAAAAAATGTAAAAAAGGATCCATGTAAATTAGTCTTGCTGATCAAGAAAACCAAAAGAGATATGATTCAAGCCTGTAGAAATTAAATCAGAGGGGGCATACAGGCCTCAAAGATTTAATGTTGAGTAACAGGCATAATTCTGCTGCCCATGTCCAAGCCACTTTTTCACAAAAATCAAAGGGAATTTGACTGGAGGCTGTTGCCTTCACTTTTGGCTCCTGTCCTATTCTATAGTGTAAATGAAGGCCAGAATGAGATTTGCTCACACTTCTTATGATGCAACTGAAGCTCTTCTGTTGAGAAAGTGGGAAATCAGTTTCATTCATATTTTTCTGAAATAAGTAGAGATGAAAACATAAAGTAAAAAAGTCCATCTCTGTTGGCCCTTTGGGTTTCAGATTAGTTCCTCTTTGATTTTTATTCAGGTATATCGGAATATTTAAAGAAAATAGCTGAGTAACATGGTGATAGTTCTGGAAATAATGATGTGTAAGCCACATGCAAGTCTAAACTGTTTTTCATGCTTGACAAATGCACTAGTGCTTAGTCTAGACAACTATATGCCCAACAGATATTTTTCAAACCAAAATTATGTCGGGCTATTCTATAATTTTTTACAGGAATGCATTCTACAACATAAAACTCTTTATTTTGCTTGCCAGCATCACTATCTGTGATAGCAGTAATTCCAGAAGGCTGGCTGAATAAAAACCTAATTATTAAGTACTAAACAGCTGGCCACCTTTCAGAGAATGCTGTTTTCCCTTTATCTGAGAAGCTGCCATTAAGGATTTAAATTATTCCTCTGAAGCTGAAAACCACAATTCCCAAACTCCTGCTCCCAGCGCCTTTCCTTCCCAGCTTTCAGGCATTTGCCGTGTTTGCTTTCAATACCTCAAATACAGAACAGCACACCTTTTCAAAACTTTAGTTACTGTTATTTGAAGTAGTTTTGCCAAACAAAACAGATGCTGACTTATTTTGGGAGCTTGTTTCTTGTAACAACCCACATTAAATGTTGTTTCTGTTAGCAAAAATATGTAATTGTACCCTGGTTAGATTCACATTAGTTTCAAATAACCAAAGTCCACTAAGTAATAGTAACCAGTAAAGAGACAAGTTTCTAAGCTGGTCTGGTAAGTGGATCAAGAAAATCTGAAATTGAAAAAGGGTACTGAAATGAAAATCTCAAGAAGTGGAACATCTTTAATTTTGCTATGGCAGTACCTTTTATATTTGGAAGATGTGAAAATAAAAAAAAAGGTTCCAGGTCTTATGCTCAAATACATTTAGAAAAAGAAAAAGAAAAAGAAAAAGAAAAAGAAAAAGAAAAAGAAAAAGAAAAAGAAAAAGAAAAAGAAAAAGACCATGAAGTGATAAAATCTGCTTGAGAAAATATCAAAAATCATTTTCATGTTTTTCCTCCAAAATCCAGCCTCAACATTGCGCAAAGTTCAATTCAGTCTGGATAACTCCCAGGTGGTGATTTTAGAAGTGTTCTGTTTTTTCTCTGGGCTTTTTGTATTCTCTTTACTACTTTTTATTAGTCTGAAGAATCTATTATTAAAGAGAGTAATGCTGAACACATGTAAGTTCAAATATACTTGTTTCTCTTTCAAAATGAGACAGCTACAATAGGTTTTCTGGGAAATCAGAATAAAATCTATTTATCCCAGATGATGAGTGGGAAGAAGGTTGAGATGAGAAGATGGTTACTGAATTAGTAAATGTATAATGATAAATGATAACTGAAAGAGAAAATCAAATGTTGCACCATATGTGAAATCTTTAATAAAAGTATCTAAATTATTTACGTTTTTTAGAACATTCTTAGGTTTCTTATCTACACCAGATGATTACACAGAGACTATCTGTAAATATGATGACAATATCTCTGTCAGACTCTTTGCAGCTTAGACTGTGGCAAGTAAAATTTCCATGCAGTAAGAAGAGCCAGATCTCGCAGATCTCCCATT
Organism: Zonotrichia albicollis; assembly: GCF_047830755.1. Classification (NCBI taxonomy): domain Eukaryota; kingdom Metazoa; phylum Chordata; class Aves; order Passeriformes; family Passerellidae; genus Zonotrichia; species Zonotrichia albicollis. The sequence goes on from NC_133819.1 coordinate 128,421,656, forward strand.
TAGTGCAGTGTTTTTTAATATAATTAGGAATTATTTATAGAACTATAAAAATATGAGTTGAAAGAGAATCCTGAAAGACACATGACCTCTCCTCTTTTCCTGTGTAGAGTCTGCCTAGTCCTCTTGACACTGTTTGATGTTCTTTGGAGATGTACAGCTATGATACACTGCTGCTCTGACCCATGCCCTCAGATCCTCCAAAACTGAATGGGAAAAGTAACCATGTGTTAGGATTTCAGGCACCACAATTCATAATCCTGCATATTAGTTTATGAAAACAGATATATTGATACTGAATTTTGAACAGTAATAATTTCAGCCTGTAGATACATCTGGGTTTTTTTCAACTCATGATATAGGAGAAGCACTTCCAAGTAAAGCAAGGGGTGAAGAAATGGGGAACTGCACTTTTTAATTGTCTGAGCTATTTTTACTTCAGAACCATTAGAGAAGTTTAATAGACAGTCATCTCCCTAAGAGAATATACTCTGGTAGTTGATCATTCTTTTAGTTAGAAAAGTTTGCTATTGCTGCAATGATTCACAAACTTTGGTCCTGTCCATGGAGAAATATTATTAAATGATCAGATAGCTCTGCTCAGATGAGCAAGACTTTGGGATTGATGTAGGTGAAAACTGATGGTGGACAGAGAACTTCCGAACTTCCCTGAGTCAGTTTGGACTTAAGGTGGTGTCTGACCTTAAGTGGTAGTTAAAATGAAGAAGAGATTTTATATTGGAATGAGCATAAGAAAGTGATTACAAAACCTCATGAGAAAATGGAGAGAGCATGGATCCATCAGGAGCACAAGAGATTTGTTGACAGGGCAATGATAGTCACGTAGGGAAGAGTCAGGTGTGTGGGTCCTCAAAGGAACAAGTTGATGAAATTTGTTGAAAAGAGGAGAGGTAGTTATTAAAATTATTAAAATCACTTCAAACTGCTGACATGATCTTCCAAGCCCTGTAAATCTAGTTGACAGTTTCCAAGCTTTCCAATATCCTCTGTCTCTCCAGGCTTTGCTTTAGGAAACAAGATCAGCTGTTGAAAGTAAACTAAGAATCGGTAAAGTTTATGGGACCTGGTAGATGAGAGTTTTCAATTCACTGAGTAGAATATTGGACTTTAGCTTTTGTTTGATTAAAAGTTTGTACTTTTAGTTACAGCAATGGTATTATTTCTCTCTGTTTTAATAGACAAATCAGATAGTCTGCTGCCAGAAGCCTTGATATAATGTTCATCTTGGAATTTTCCTTTTTTTAAAGTTGAGGCTATTTATATCATTGTTGAACTAATGATGGAATTTCTTGCAAAAGTCCTCACATATCTTTCTGTAAAATAGAGAAAAATATATTTATCTGTACAGTCTTTGAATTTTAGTGCTGAAAATTCTGTAACAGATAGTAAAATAAGTATTAAAATTTTATGGGGACAGATGGTTTTATGTACCTTTAATTTAAAAAAATATTCCACGTAGTTTTGCTGTTTCAGAAAACAGGACAAAAATAGGCCACTGTCACTTCCTTGGTGTACAAAATCCCATTTTTAAATGTTGGTGTGGTTCTTGTTATTACCCAGGCTTTTTAGTGATGTAACTGTATAAGTAATACTTTCTTCTTGTGGCCCTTGAGTTTTTTAGGTAAAATAGGGGATCAATCTGACTTGTAAATTTTTGAGCTGTCTAATTAACTTCTGTGTGATTTGTATTACAGTAAAATTTTTAAAGATTTATTCAGTCTTTTCTCAAATGGGGAAGGGAAAGTACAGAGGAAGATATATAGGAAATCTGTAGCAAAGTGAAAAAATAAACACAAAACCTCTTGGGACCTTCTGTGCCCACAACCCAGTACTTTTCTTGCCAAATTTGAAAATTACAGAATAATTTTAAAAATACTCATGTTGCAAAAATGCAAAAAGCCTGTACATATTCACTTTTCTTTGGAAGATGAAATTCAATTTGCAAATCTACTTCAGAGGGAATATCCATGTAAAATCCTATTAACAGACAGAGTGGTATCTGTGGTATGCATAATTTCTATGACATAAAAATATTTTTACCAATCAGTGGTTTAAAAATCAATAATATGGATAAAATATTTAACATTTTTATGTGTATATATATAAATATCTGGCTTAAATTGTTTTTTTTTTTTTTTAAACAATACTGTAAATCCAATAATAATCTATGAAGCCTGAAGTGCAAGGATTCAATCCAATGCCCATTAACCAGAGGTCTTTCTGGAAACATGCCAGTGTTCCTATATCATATCAGTGACTAAAATTCACTGGCAGTTCATGCAGTATCTCCAAATGTAAGCAGAAATTAAATATAACAATTTCTCTGACTGAGAGCAGATGTAAATATGCTCATGGAATTTATTAATTAAAAAAAAATTATCTTAATCCATGTAAATCCCAATATACACTATCCATCCACAGCTAATAATTTCCCACTTCTAACTTCATTAAAGTAATTTATAGTTGAATATACAATAGCTGTGGCTACTGTGGAGCAGGAACAGAGGTTGCCCTCTTTTTTGTTATGGAATCTAATGAGAATGCATTGAGACATGCTGGCTACTCTGCGGAGCAGTGCATCTTCTGAAGTTGAGCCAGGAGCTCCTGAGGTAACAGAAGCCAAGAGAGAAGCTCCACTGAAATGTCTCAAAAGGATTAAGGGCTATTCCTCTAAGAGGGTGGCGCAGCTGACAGCCCTGTGCACACAGCATGGGCAACAGAGAGGAGCTGGAAGCCACTGTGCCACTTGGAAACCAAGACCTACTTGCCACTACTGAAACTTGGTGGGATGAATCCCCTGACTGGAGAGTGGCTATCAGGGACCACAGGCTGCTCAGAGGGACAGGCAAGGAAGGAGGAAGGGTAGAGGCATTGCCCTCTACATCAGTAAATGGATACCCTGCAAAGAGTTTTTTCTGGGGGGACAGACACAAACAGGTTGAAGGCTTACAGTTAAGAATTGGAGACTGAGGCAACAAAGGGAGGCTGGTTGTTGGTGTCTGCTCCAGGCCACTTGATCAAAGAAACCCAATGACAAAGTCTTCTTGCTCTAGCCATGGGAAGCATTGCACTTACAGGCTCTTGTCCTGCCAGGAGACTTCAGTCACTCCAACGCCTCCTGAAAAATTATCATAGTGAGCTGTAGATGATCCAGGACACTTCTCAAGTGCATGGAGGATAACTTCTTAGGCCAGGTAATAAGCAGCCCTACCAGAGAGGATGGATGATGGTCACCATCAAAAGCGAGCCAGCTAATCACTGACATCAAGATTGGAAGCAGCCTGCATCTCAGTGGTCAAAGAATCACAAAATCATAGAATGGTTTGCATTGAAAGAAACCTTAAAGATCATCTAGTTCTAACCCACTGTCAAAGACAGGGAGACTTCCCTCTAGACCAGGTTGCTCATGCATTGGTGGAGTTTGTATCCTGAGAGGTATGGGTCAGGCAAAGAGTAAAGTCAGGCCCTGAATTTTAGGAAAGAAACCTCTAGTCAAATAGTTAATTAATAGGAGCCCCTGGGAATGTGTCCTTAGGGACAAGGGAGCAGAACAGACTGATAGATCTTTCAGGACACTTCGCATAAAATTCAAGATCTAGTAATCCACAGATGCAAGAAATCCACAGGTGAAGAAATGCAAGACAGCCCCATGGTTAAGTTGAGACTTACTTGTCAAACTAAGGGGTAAGAAGGAAATGCACAAGCAGTGGAAGCACAGCCAGATATCCTGGAAAAAGTATAGGTATGCTACCTGGTTATATAGGGATGAAATTGCAAGGGATGCAATGAATCATGAGAAGGGCTTCTACAGGTGTCAGCAAGAGAAAGAAAGTCAAATAAAGTATACTCTTCCCCATGTGTAAGACTGACAAAACTGGTAACAAGAGATTAAAAGAAGGCTGAGGTACTCAGTAAATTTTGGCCTCAGTCTTCATTGGCAATGTCTGTTCCCACAGCTATTGGGCAGATGTACCACCAAAAGGGGACTGAGGAAAAAACGTCCTTCCTACTGTAAGAGAAGATCAGTTTTGTGGCCATCTGAAGAACCTGAACATACATAAGGCTATGAAACCTGACAAGATGCATCCCAGAGTCCTGAGGGAATGGGCTGATAGAGTGGCTGCCAAGCCACTCTGTAATATTTGAAAAGTCATGGCAGTCAGGTGAAGATCTCGATCTGGAAGGAAGGTTCTGGACCTGGATCAGGGCAGGATCCAATATCAACACAGGCTGGGGGATGAACAGATCAGGAGCAGCCACAAGACAAGGCCCTGGGGGTTCTGCGGGGTGAGAAGCTGGACATAGCCCAGCAATGTGTGCTTGCAGACCAGAAAGCAAAATGTGTCCTGGGCTGCATCAAATGCAGTGTGGCCAGGGAGGTGAGGCAGGGCAAGGGAGGGGATTCTGCTCCTCTGCTCTGGTCATACCTCATCTGGTATACTCCATTAATCTCTGGATCCCTCAGAGTGCAAGATATTGACTTGTTGGAGCAAGTCCAGAGGAGGGCCATGAAAAATATCACAGGGCTTAAACACCTCTCCTGTGAAGAAAGTCTGAGAGACTTGGGGTCGTTTAGCCTGGAGAAGGCTCCAGGGAACCTTAGAGAAGTTTTTCAGTAATTAGAAGGGGCTCATAAGAAAGGCTGGGACAGTTGTTACAGGGCCTGTTGCCATAAGACAAGGGATAATGGTTTTAAATTGAAAGAGGATAAATTCAGACTAGGCTTAAGGAAGAAATATTTTGCAATGAGATAGTGAAATACTGGAACAGGTTTCTCAAATTAGTGATAGATGCCCTTTGGAAAAATTCCAGGTGAGATGGGACAGAGCTCTGAGCAACCTGATTTAATTGAAGATGTTCCTGCTGACTGGAGTGGAAGCTTTGACTAGATGACTTTCAAAGTTCCTTCCAACCCACAGTGTTCTGTGATTCTATTATTTTATTATATTATTTACTAAATACTTGAAAGGATTCATATATGCAAAGGAACCTCCAAAATTATACAATTTATCAGACATTATCACTAGAACTTCTAAACAATCCAGTATCCTGGACATAGGGGAAAATCAACATTGATGTTCCATAAACACAAGAAAATTATTTCCTTAAGATTTTAGAAAGGCACCAATGTACAAGCTTTGCTAGATATACACTGTTGGTGGTACAGCAGCCTTGTTTCCAAGGAGGGAGGCAATGCCTCCAGTGTAAGTCACATTCAGAATTTGATGCGACAATGGCCTAACCATTTTGGTGTATCCATTTATTCATCAATAATAGGTAGATATCTGTTATCTATTTTCATTATTAGGTCTTACAAGCTGTCTCTAAATTAATGATGTCTTCAGTCTTGATTTTCTCTATCCTTTTCCCTTAACAGGTTAATTTTCAATTACCTTCTCTCCAAATTGATATATTTCCTTCATCAATACTGGATAATTCTCCTTATATTCAGTTTCACATGCCTGCAGAACTCACCTTCCAATAGTTTTTATAGGACATTAGTATAAGACTTTTAGTAATTAAGTTTGATTTTGCTCTTGTGATTCAAGAATCTTTTCCTTTCTTTGGCATTTTAGGGCTTTTCAGCCACTTAACTGAAAGAGGAACTTGTTTTCCAATATGTTCCACCACAGCTATCACTATGGAACACAGTGGGCAGGACATTATCTCCTCCTCCAGACTTCTAAACTTTTTTAAGAAATGGAAAATATATGAGCAAGAACAAAAGTATCTTATTTTCCCATAAAGCTTATCTACAATAAAAGAAAAACATCAATTCAAACTTTAGGCAAAAAAAAAAAAATTGTAACAATTTTTTAGTCTTAGGCATCATCCTAGATTTAATGAATGTAAGTGATTATTCACATGTTTTCCTACAGGTAGGTGAGATAAAGATTTTCAGTGCTAATATTAAAGCTGTTGAGCCCTAGGAGCAGACTGCAGGACCCTATCTGAGACACTCGATTCTCTGTGCATGCCTGGGGAGAGATAAGCTGCTTAGACAGAAGCCAAATCAGGCAACATGCAAAGCACAGAGCTGCCTAGAGTTAACCATTAGGAAATTCTGAAAATAGCAAGGCCTCCATTTATATCCCCTGACAGTTCACAGCCCACAGCCTGAAGGTAGAGACAATGTCTTGTCTTACTCAGGAAAGAAATGAAAGGCCGTGGGTTAATGCATTCATTTGCCAGAGGGTATCCAGACTTTTGCTATTGCTTCCCAAGAGAAAGCAGCAATCCCTGCTGCCAGGGAACAGGCTCCTCATGAATCCCTGACACTGTGCAGGGATGAATTCACTGCTCAGTGAATGAATAGATACCAGGTCTCTTGTCAATGAAGTGCAAGAGGGATTTCTAAGATTATGCTCCCTGCTCCATGTCTTATTTTGAATTAAATAGGTTTTTATTAAATTATGTAATTATGTTATGAACCAGTGGATACTATTCTGCTACACACATTTGTACTCTCTTTGAGGCTCAGTGAATCTTGAGTAATTTATTTGCAGCAGGACACATGTTGCTGGTTATGGCAGGCTGAGGGAAGTTTTGTGGTTTTAAACCTTTCTCTTGCTGAGTCCATAAAGCCTAACTCCTATGTGGTGGGTAGTAGTCACTCAGGTCAGTAAATTTTTACATGAAAAGTTGAGAGTAACAGCAACTAGTAGCTCAACCACTTACTACTCAGTGAAGAAACTTAAAAAAAAAAAAAAAGTAGATTTACGTGAGAACAATGTAATTCTAGACAGAACAGTGTTATCAAATCCTTGCTGAGGGCCAGGTACATGAGGGCTAGGTACTTGCTGCACAGGTACATGAGTCTGAGGTCTGAGAGAACTCTTTAATGAATGCAAGTATTGGCAGAAAATTTATCAGAGGAAGCTCAGTAGTGATCTCCTTTTTACATATTGTAGTTCAGTGCAGATTCCACAAGGTCTGTCCCAGCTAACAGGGGAAGACAGAGTGTTTTGTGGCACCTAACAGAAAGCTGCACAGGCTTTAACATAATATTGACCTGTTCTTTTGCTTCTCCAATTTAAAATGACTATTTTCCTTTTGTTTTCATTATCGTCACTATCTACAATGTCAGTCTTCTTGCAAAAGTGTTACTCTCTTTTAAGCCTTTATTGCTTTATGCCACCTCTACATTTACATTATGAAAGAATTTTAAAACAAGTATTTTAGCAAAATTTATCAAATCCTGTGCTGAATGGACTTGATTGTCCCCAGTTTAAGTGTTCCCACTTCTATCAGTAATAACACCAAAAATAACTGCATTTCTTTAAACTACTTGCATTAAAGCATCTACCAAGAGCTAAAAAGTACTATTTTTGTTGTTGGTGTACATTTTGATATAGAAGTCAGCAACATTGTTTCTTCATCTCCACTGGGTTTTGACATGAAACAGCTCCTGAATAAAAGGATCTTGTGTAGCTGAGGCTCTTCTGGATATTTGCCACCCATGAAGAATTTTTTAATGTCAAAACTGTTCTTTGTAGAATATTCAAACATCTGCAAGATCATGTGGTTTTTAAATTCAGACTATCCATCGCATGATGTGCTTAAGTGATGTGCTATTTACCTAAATTTCTATAAAAAATTTATAATATAATAATTTTTTTGGTATAATAATTTTAATTGGAGGTTGTGTGCTCTTGTAACTTTTTCATTGCTTTAATTAAATAAATTCTTGTATAATGTAATTCTTGTATATGTTAATACCCTCTGCAACTTATAATAGTATTCAGAATGTAAATTAGCAAAAATTTGTGTACAAAGTCTAATGGATATATGTAAGGACATGTCAAACGTTGCGGATAGATACAGCACCACCACAGTGTGAAAATTTAGAGTTTCATTAATGTTTGTTAATCACTGATATGCAGAAAATTTAGAATTGCAGCATAATGCATCTATCTTAAGTGTGCAAGCAGAAAAACAAATTAAAAATTAAAATGCAGATTGAGGAAAAACTCTCACAGCAAAATTCATAATTAGAAAATATTTCACAATTAAAAAATGTTGTATTAAAAATTTTCTTTAATGAAGATTCCCTGGTTGCATAATTCTGTTCACTATTATCTGTGCAAGTGTAAAGTGCGGCACATTTTCAGGATCAAATTCAGGTCCAGCTCAAAATATTTACCCTGGACATTATTCTTCCCATAACTTTGATCAAAACTGAAAAAAATTACTCTTCCAAATGCTAGTCTTGAAAGGTAGAAAATCTGAGTACAAAAAATGAGATGTGTCTCTGACTTCAATGAGAAAAATTATATTTTTCCTGTGGACGATCAAGATCTCCATCAAAGTGAAGTTGACCACTAAATGCTTACAAGATTATGACAAATTTATTTAGTATTAGTGACAATATATCCAGATTAAAAAAAAAAAACAAAAAAAAAAAACAAAACAAAACAAAACCTGCTGCTTGCCAAGTTTTCTGAAATTTCCACAATTGTCACCATGAGCTAAGCATTCAAACTTAGATTCCACAATGCAGAAGCCAAGAATGGGACCTGAGGCCCCCTCAGAGAGTGTGGGCTCTGTGTGCCCCCATAGCTGCTGACTCTCTGCCCACTCTCTGAGCTAAGCAGAAGCCTGGTGGACCTGCCCATGTGGCTTTGAGCCCAAGCTAAAATACCCTGCCTGTGAGTAGGCTCAGTGTCGCGCTTATTGTGACAGTTCAGCTTCCAGCCAGGATAGAGTGTGGGCAGGATGAGCTCATGTCTGCTCAGAGAGAACTGACAGAGCAAGCTTTCATCTGCTGGAAAAACACAATCACAAAGTCTTAGAGTGAACCCTATTTAATCTAGAATGTACATGGTTAAAGTCTCTGAAATCTGTTACCAGCTTCCCAGCCAACCAATGCCAGTGGGTTTTCCCCATCCTTTTATCATTAACAGCTCTACTGGCAAGGTTTCTAGAGCTTGATCCTGAAAACACTTGCTGCACTGATTCACTATATTTTCAGCAAATACCAGCAAAGTGGTGGGGTATTTTTTGTGAGTTTCCTTCTTTCATGAGTCAAAGACTAAAGCGTACCTGTGGGGCCTGAAGAGAATCTGGCAAAGAGATCATCCCAGATTTTTCAGTAGTCATTTATTGCACCAATCTTTAGGTTCCTTGTTCTCTTGGATTTGAGATTTTGGATTTTTGTCCTATCAAATGAGTACTTGATTTAGCTGTCTCTATCTCTAAGGTAATGGTAATAAAAAGAGATATTATTCATTATTTGATCCACTGCAGAAATGCAGCAGATGAGTTAGACCACAAAGCAGAGGTATACACCATGTCTGAAGAGCTGCTAATTTATATGAACCTTCCAACAGATAAAAACTTTGAATGTCAGAACACAAACTTATTGTGATATCCAATACAGCAAAGTTTTCATTGGTTGGTTGATCTGCAAAGATCTGCAAGAGGGAGGTACTCAAAACCAATGAAAGCCTAATTAGAAAAAGAAAGAAAAGTGCCTGCTACCATACCGAGTTTGGTCTCCAGTCTTCTGTTTCATCAGATCCTAGAGGCTGAAGTGTTTTCAATTTAAAATCAGTGCTGGAACAGCTAAAAACTCTTGATCCAAGTGCATGTGCACTGTTCACGTTTGGTTTTCTTTTATTTAGAATTATAATTCAGCTGCACTGAAGTAAAAATTCTTTGCACCTACCTCAATGCCATTTGAACCAAAGGAGTCATTACTGTGAATCACAGCTCTTATTAGGTCATGACCTGGGGTTTTAGGGTGAAAAAGGCATGTAAAACATGCTGAGCACTGTTAGCCTGGTCAGTGTGGCACCAGGAAAGGACTTGGATCATAAATGGGTGACAGTCGGTTAACCTTTCACTCACAGATGACTGTTTGTTGGCCACAAATGACGCCAAGGGAGTTGAAATATGTTTTAATAGTCTGTTTATATTTTTCTACCAAGGTCTTAGTGCCACATAACTCATTTTGGCATTTTTTAAGCTTAATTTTGCATTAAGAAAACCAAGGAAACAGTGAAGCCAATATTTATTTTTCAAATAGCTATAAACATTTCACAGAAACTCTCTATGCATCAGTCACTTATAAAATTTGTTGCCTTTTCCTAAATACTTGCCCTTATACTGAAAGCCTAATCTTAGTGTGATAATGGAGATAAAAGCCAGAAGATAAGTGTTGCATATTGTACAATACAGACACTAATGAGTGAAGGGATCAAGGCAAGGCTGTTGCACACTATTCAGACTGAAGGTGGGATGCACTTGTGTATATAAGTGCTTTTATTCTACAACTAGTTTCTAATTTAATAAATCTTTAATCAAAAAATGAATATTGCTGGTGTGAAGGATACTATACGAATAAGAGAAGCCTTGGCTTTCTCATCCCCATCTTTTTTCTTCTTCTCCTTCCCATCCTCCATTTTAATTTTTTTGCACAGACTTTTTTTTTACTCATTCTGCAATGTACCCAAGTAATGTTTTTTCCTTTAAGTACATTGTCAGTACTTCGTTGAGGCAGGACCACCAGAGCCCTCACTGAGGGTCGAGTCACTCTTGTTTCATTATGATTGCACACTCTTTAAGATGACATAAAGCCATAAAAAATTTAAAATATAAGGGTCAGAAAGAGATCATGACAATTATGTTGTCATTTATACTATTTTCTATAGTTTCCATATTTGGAAATTATTGCTTCTCCTGTCATCTCCACAAAGTGGAGGATTTTTCAATTTCTCTTGCTGTTTACTGATGTCATGAGTCTGAGTACACAGCCACCAGATAAAGCCCTTTATTCTGATTGGAGGAAATTCATAAACAGTGAAATGGCTTATCCATCAGGACTGATCAAGTTCAAACACAGGTAAGAGAAAGAAAATTCTGATTAACTTTTTGCTTTGAAAATAATATTCCCCAAAACATCCTTGCATTTTCCTCTGGGATTCACGTGGTGGGAAGCACACATTTCTTGACACGAATCCCAGCATAAATCTTGAAAATCTCATGCAGAACCCAAAATATTTATTTTAATGTGTTATTCATTAAGTTATTTCTTTACATTGTAGTCTGTTGGCAGCTGCAAACTCATTCCATTCCATCCACATTAAACCAATGCTGTAGTAAGGTTTGATAGGGTTACTAGGTCATTAACAACTGGAAAAATTTATAAAACAGAAACTGCAAATGCTGCAAGGGGCACGATTGTAAAAGAAGATTGCACTGCTAGTCCAGAATAAAGAATAAATATTCAAAATAAATTGATGAAAAAATTAATTGCAGACTATTTCCACCTTTATCAATAATGATTAATTTCCTTATATTCAAGCTCTTCACACAGGAAAAAAACCTCAACAAACCGCCTAGAGATTTCTGAAGCATGTCCTGGTGAAGGCACAGGAGCTGGGGAAGTGTCTGGAGCACAAGTCTTCTGGGGAGTAGCTGAGGGAGCTGGGGGTGTTCAGTTTGGAGAAAAGGAGGCTTGGGGGGACTTTATCCCTCTGTACAACTGCCTGAGAAGAGGCTGTAGCGGGGGGGGGGGGGTCAGCCTCTTCTCCCAGGTAACAAGTGACAAGAAGAAACAGCCTCAAGCTGCATGAGGGGTCTTTACATTGGATATTTGGAGAAAAAAAAAATCCCAGAAATAATCGTCAAGCATTAGAGCAGGCTGCCCAGGGAGGTGGTTGAGCCAGCATCCCTGGAGGTATTACAGCCTGTGGAGATGTGGTGCTTAGCAGCATGTGGTTTAGTGTGGGCTTGGCAGTCCTGGATTAACAATTGAACTTGATGACCCTAAAGATCTTTTCCAACATAAATTTTTCTGTCATTCTATGATATTTGAAAAATACCTTTCACAGTTTCAGTTTACTGTTGTGCCAGTGGAAATATGAGGGAAAAATGTTATTTAACCTAGATGTTTTGTCCAATTAAGTATTTAAATAATTTCTTAATGGTGATTACATGTTGCGCCTTATTCAACATCCAATTTGATTAGAAAAAGTAAGTTCAGTAGTCATACTTCAGTCAGGAATTCTGTTGGCAACCAAAAACCCCACAAGAAACCCAAATCAAAACACTAGCACCCATCCCCCCAACCTACATGGACTTTAGACACATTAATTTCTAAACACCAACTTATCTCATTAAGATTAATATAAATTTTTAACATAAGTCTATCTATGATATTAGTAACTTTTGTAGTTACTTATGATTAATGACTTTCAATTAAGTGAACTGTGTGATAAATATTCTACTGCAGCCTGTAAATGACATTTCTCAATGACACTGCTTGGTAAGAAAAACCCAGTATCTCTACAGTAGCCATCAGGGTAAAAGCAAGCATGAACAGCATGCTGATACATGAAGCTTTCTATTTCCATTTTATCTAAAACAGTTAATTAGGATAATGTATAACCTATGTGGATGACAGTGTATAATTAATGTCACCCTCAGTACAACTAAAGCATAGATTTATGAAATCCACTATTACAATATATCTGCATGGATTTCAGCAAACTATATTTATGAGACTTTTGGAACTTCCAAGCATATTTTGGAAGAAGTACTAAGTTTAAACTTTACTGTAGTTGTGTGGGTCTCCTTTACTGGATTTTCAAACATGATTAATCAATTTAAAGATAAATCAAATTTCCAACAAATGTTCACTGAACTTTTCCACTAACTTCAATGTCTGTAAAACAGATCCTTGAATAAAGGTATACAAACACCACAAGCTTCAGCAATTCAGTAAAGATAAGCATCAGCGGGTCTGATTACTTCCATAAACCTTAAAAACTTGTAAAATATTACTTTCTCTGTAGAGTCCCTGTATTTCAGTGCTGAAAAAAAATCCCTTAAGAATCAGTTTTGGCATTTCTGCTGTTGGCTTCAGCCAAACCTGGGAAGTCTGTTTGAGTAGGGAGAAAAAAATTTTTTATTTTAGGTTACACTTTGAATTAAGCAAATTTCTCTAACCTTGGCTTTGTCCATATGTTGGGAAAAAGTTCAGATAACTTCTAATTTTGTATTTTACTTTTTAAGATGTTCATCAATCTTCAAAGATATAAAAATAATTTGCATTATCGTTTAGCATAGTTCAGTGTTTATATGTCCATTTAAAACATTGATCATCTCTAGTTATTTCAAGCTTGAAATTAATTCAGCCTCAACATTTTATAAATTAATATCATGTTTTATAGAGCCATGAATCAGGACAAAAGTGGTAGTTTCTGCAGCAAAAGGAAATCTTAGCATTTATGTAGCTGGTGAGAGAGTGAATTTTTTTTCTGTAGCAAGAATTTAGCTTTCATTTAATAAAAAAGTGTAATAAATCTAATAACTGAAAAGTTTCATTTCAGATTTGCATGAGAAAAAAAGAATTGGTGGGTGATTTTGTTTTAATAAGTATTGTGTTGAAAAATAGTTTTAACAGAAAATGGTAGTAGCAGATTAATGTATCTCTTCTGTGCTGTATTTGGTGAGAGATTAGAGTAGAGGGAATTATTTCTGTTCAACACATCATTGTGATAGTAGCCTAAAGTATGTTTCTGTTTCTGTTAGCAGTAAAACCCAGTGTTACCGTATGTTTCCTCTCCATCACCACCATGCTACTGACATCAGCTGCAAACCTAGCAGCTCACACTGCCAGGGACTTTATGTGGCTTCTGTAGCATGTATTTCAAGCAATAGAAGCATATGTTTGCCTGTTCACGGTCCAGAATAAACATATTTTTAAACACTTGTTGCAAACCATGACAAAGCACCATTTGCCTGCAGACAGCAGTATGACAGGCCGTGTGTTGTGCATTAGGAAAAATGATCCTGATGTCTTTTAGTTATCCTTACCCAGTACTCAGTAAGTACAGTGCTTTACTCAATTATTAATCTATTAATAAAATTTAATATAGAAAAGCAAATTTGTTAATTTTATACAAAAAGTCGCAATCAGTACAACATCCAGGCTTACTAGACTATTTTATATTTTTCTGTAATATGTAGATGTGTTTCTTACTCACGGCTGGGTTGTTTGCTAATTCACTGTCCAGAATAAACATATTTTTCTCCTTTGACCTGTCAGGTCTGAAGTTCAAACTCAAGCTAAACTTGCTGTGGGCTCTTAGAGATAGAAAACAAGCTTTTCAGTTTTTCAGTTAACAGTGTGCAATTCCTGGGAAGGATCCCTCTACTATAAATCACTTGTTGTCCTTTAGACAGGTTGTACTGAAACAATTCCAAAGACAAACTGATCATATGCATTTATAGCTGTATTTTATATTCTCATTTTATCTTTAAAATTGGCAGATATATGTCCTTACTGTGGATATACTGAATTAATATTTTGTTAGCTGGCACATTTCACTTGTCTCTACAAGAGAATGGGTAAGGAGCTGCAGTGATGTCAAACAATAATTACATCAGTGAGTCATTGCTAAAGAGCAACCTAGGAGAAATACAGAGGTTATTTTGTCTTACACTTTTCTAAAGGAAATGTAGAAGAAAATTATTTTCATGTGCAGGCAGCAAGAATATTAAGAGTCAAATTGAAAATCTGTTCAAGTTGTCAGTGTTTCTTACTGCGTTATTCAGGTTTTCAACATTTTACAGAGCCATCATGCCTACTGTTCGCAATTAAAAACTCCCTTAGGAATATAAGTTAAATTAAAAGTCCATATTGGTGAATTTACCAAGTGCACTATTTTTCAAGTTTGTGCTAAAGATGGGAGTGGGAAAAATGCAGTATTCTTAGGTTTTATGGTTGATATTTTTGATTTTCTCCAGTCAGACGCCAAATGTGATATTCCCTTTCTGCTTCTCTTTTGATACTTTTGCATCAGTTATTTATTCAAAGACAGGCAGCCATTAAGGTGGTGAATATTTCTTGCAACTCTATTAAATGAGTTAGCACTAGCTCAAAATTTTTGAGTAGTGGTGTTTTTGTCATCTTCCTTCCTATCTTGTTTCTTCAAAGTATTTTCCATTTTTTTGGGGTAGCTTTTAGTTTACTTCTAATAATTATTTACCTCATCTTGTGTTGCATTCTTGCTAGCTAGTTAATCTTGATTCATGGTTAAAAAAATTGTGTGTTGATTTAATTTAGTTTGTTTTCATAGGGAGAGTATGCACTGTCCTAATGAAATAAAAATATTTTCTCCTCTCCTCTCCCTTTAAAAGAATAAATAAAGGTCATGTTTAAGAAGTTTTATTTCGAAAAGAAGAAAAAGGATCCAAATGGGTGCCCAGGCAATCTATCTGTAATCTGGACAAGGGCACTGACTAAGATGCCTCTTACTCTACATTCTGACAGAGTTGAAACTCACTGGGATCTATCTCCCTGGTCACCACAGATGGCTCGTGCTCTGTCTCCAGTCAGGAGATGATCTTTCCACTGATTTTAAAAACTAGCAGACACAAAGGATGTTTCCCTTTATTCTTTAGAGCGAGTACTAAATGATGAAAAAGTTAGGGTGTATCAGTAAAATACCAGGGTTATGATTCCCAGATAGTTCCCACATTATATTTAGTTCCATGCTTAGCCAGCTTTTGGCAGACATTTTAGTTTCAACCTCAGTGACAGCAGTATTTCTCTAGAGTGATTATTTAGATTGTTTTTTCTCCTGTTCACATGTTATCTATCATTGAATATTTGTAAGGTATCTTTATTACAGAGGTGATTTTGCTATTCATGGACAACCGTTACCATTGGGAGGCTTGGTGGGATTTTACAATATGTTCAGAAAAAGGTGCATTGGCCAGAATTCTAACAAACAATATTTAATGTAGACATGATGTCATATTAATTGGTAAAAAAGGGGGTTTGATAATTAATCAAAGCATTTTTGATGGAAAACAACCCCCAAACCTGTACTTAAAATAAAGCGGCTGTCTGGTTTTGTTTTCTTTTATTTCTTAGAATTATTACAATTAAAGTCTAGACTTAAGAGTATCCTAAATATAATCTCATACTGGGTCCACCTAAGTGGTTGCAGTCCAGTGAGCTTTGGTTCACAAAGGGACTTAATCACCTAAATCCCATTATGAATGGAATTGTTTAACTAACACAGCATTTCATGAAACTCTACCAACTTCAGCATCTTTTAAGTGGGTTTAGTTTCAGAAACTTAAGCTATCTAAAATTTAGATGCAGCTGTGAACCAGATCTAAGATGCAAGTTAAATCCCTCCTCAACCTCAAACATTTCTAAACTAGAGGGCAAAGTAATGTCAGTCACATGGGTTCTAAAAACAAAGATGTCTTTCACATGCCTAACATGCAGAACATACCTAAGTGGTAACCAGTAGGTCAGAAGGATTGAGATGTAGGTGCCCTCTGCTCTTGTCCAAGTCAGGAAAAAATAAAACCCAGTGAAGAGAGAGCTCAGAAAAGGAAACTCTGGCTACAGGATTCTGATCCCCACACAATTTTTTTTCCCCATGACCATTTCCATCAAAATTAACAACTCCTCCTTTGAGAAGGGATCAGAATCTGGGATTCACTCCTGCCATGTGGAATGAGCAGGCTGGAGATAGGACTTTTTATGCTGCAGAAACAAAACTGAAGTGGGAATTTGAAGACATCCCTTTAAAGTATTTCCCAAAGGCAAGCTTTGATGTGCTTCTCTCCACTTATCATGCTGAATCTTTTAAATCCTACTTCAAGACTCTTGGTTCTCTCTATTTAGTTGTTAAGGATATTAGGCCATTACTTATGTTTATGAATTCCAGTCAAGGAGATCTCTGCTCATATTTTTAGCACTTTGGCAATGGTGAAATTTGCTCTTAACTCATCATAGTCAAGAGTTGCACATTGAGGTAGTTGAGATGGTTCTCTACATCTCCTAATGATGGTTGTCATGTTTGCAATAAACTATTATCTTGTTTGTTTGTTTACAGACAAGTATTTCTCACCAACAAAGCTAGATGTGACTTAGCTGTTTCATTGAGAGGCTGATAGAAGTAAAGGATTGAGTGATCTCTAGCAGCTCTAATGGAAAAAAAATAGAGAAAACTAGCTACTATTAAATTCTGGGAGTTCTACTGAACTCTCACTCATTCTAGCAAAAATAAATAAAAAAACCCTAAGTTTAAGGTTCAATGTTTGATATGTAAAGCACTGCATCAGAAACTATTTCTTATACTTTTAGCACACAACTTTTTTACATGGATTTATGATTGCATTATATTTTTCAGAATTTTTTATATCTCATTCAGTATGTTGCAATTTTCACAGCCGTATGTTGCAGAACTATACCATTTTAATATTTTTTGTTATTTATTTGGAATCATCCCAAGTTTATCTGTGAAAGTCTTTAAACACGGTATGAAGATAGCTAAGCTGTATATATTTGAAAGAATGTGAGGTCATCTAATCACAGCAAAAGCAAAAATTTCTGATGTAAATTTAAAATGTCTTTTCAGGCTGTCCTGCAGTTGTTTATGTAATATTTTTAGATCTACTCTTTGCATACAATATACCTTACTTTTGTTTCAATGGACTGCAGATAGTCAAGTTGTGTCACACAGTAAGAATGATGAAAAGCAAAACATCCTTAAGAATTCTCCTTCACCATCTGAGAAGCGAGATCCCAGGCTGCCATTGCTATATCACAAGATAAAATGCAGAATGATCCTAACATTCATGCTAAATAAGATGATACATTTGCAATATTTAAAAAAAATTTTTGTTTCTTCTTAAGTACATCAGCTATGAAAGTTGCTACTTTCTAAATGAGGGCTGCTCTTTTCCTCCTAATGAATTTAAAATTTCATTTAAAAATCATCAGAAGTCCTTAAAATTTCATATAAAAATGCAATATTTCTCTCATTCCTATTTACACATTACACAAAGCTGCTATTGCTTATTTCTTGCTTTTTCAGTTTCATTGTATGCAGATAAAGTAGATTTATTTTTGCTTATACGAGCATGAATTTGCTCCTCCCGCCTATTGTGTAAATCAGAGCAGCGTTTCACCTTCTTTCCTTGATCAGAATTTTCTGGCTGTGAGCAAATGGGAAGACTGGAAATGTACCCTTTAAAATATTCTTTGACTTCTAATCAGTAATGAGTGGCTTTTTAGTCTTAACTTCCTTTCCTTCATCTCCAAGAACAGCCGAGAGGAACTATACCCTGAATCGCCATTTTTACTAAGGGAGGGAATATCCTAGTAGTTATTTGTAGTTTTTTTAAAGGTTCAGTCCTACCAATCTGAATCTGAGAATACTGAATAACTAAGTAAGTCCAAGTAGTAAGATGTGTATTGCTCCTGGGAGCTAAGGAGCTCATCAGTTGCCCTGCTGCTGGGCTGACTCGCTGTCTCAAGCTGGAATAGCTTGGACTTGTCGGCCTTGAGCTGAAGCTGCTGATTGCTTCAGGACCAGCTCTGGGTTTTGACTGAGATCTGATTTTGGTGTAAAGCAGTGCCAACTTTGCAGTGTCATTTTTTTCCTAACTGCTGGGCAATGCCAATCCAGGGAGAAAAGCCCAAAGAAACAGAATTACTGTTTCAGCTGTGGTTCATCTGCACATGGCTGCAGTATGATAAGCACTCTAGAGCTCAGAGCCAAGTTAAGCTTTATTCTTTCAAAGTCACTTGAGACCTACTAGACAAATTGTGTTGAGGAATTGTCAAACATAACTGACAAGATCTAAATCTGTGATGAGTGGAATGTTTGTAAAATATTAGGGAAAGTAAAGAGCTTGTAAACAATCCCAATACCCTCACCCTTTGGGGAAAACATTGAATACCAAGTAATATTTTCTTCTTTATGTTTTACGTTTTCTTAGATTGTAATTTTTTATTGGACTAAGTGGGTTTTATAGAGTTGATTGCTAATAAAAGATCTGGCTAACCTTGTCTTTCTTATTTGAGTAAACAGCATTTGCTTTTTATACTAACTTTATGAGGCTTCTGTGAGCCTTGGTGTGGCTGATATAATGAGGATGTACGGCCATTTAATCTCAGATCATAGATATCATGTGACAAAATAATTTCTCTATCAACACAACCTCAGGGAAGTTTATTGTGTTCTGCAAAATATTAGGCACAGACCAAAAACAAGGCAAAAGTCCAATGAATGAAGATGGGATCAATTCCAGCCTTTCATTTGTATTAAACAAAGACAGATCTTAGATTAATCTTGTCTAAAACAAACATCCTTTGATAGATTAACATGGTCATTACAGGCTAATTTCCACCATGACTGGGCAATAGCATAATGCAATGACCTTCCTGTGTTCCTGTTCCTGGGTTGTTTCTTGTTAAATTACAAAGGATTTTCACACTCTTTTATTGAGGCTTACACTTGGCTTTATCTATTTTTGTGCTATCAGAAGGTACTTGACTATGCATGATATTTGTATTTAAACCAAAAACTTTTGTATGTTTATGTGTGTGTAGTTTTCTATCTATATATACAAAATTTGCTCTAAGGATTGAATCCAAAGTATTTAATCATCAGCCTCAGCCATGTAACAATGAAAATGAAAATCAAATTAAGGCAGGCAGTGTAACTACTTTAAAAGAATAAACCTGATAATTCCTTTTTAATTCATTTTTTATTTTTAAATATTCATGCTCAGCATCTACTGTCTCAACTTTTAGAGTTGAACAAAGGACAAATAGGAAGAAATTCACTGAAAATTAGGTGAAGTTCACATCAGTTTACAATAGGGTATTCTCAGATTCAGTCTACAAGTGTGAAACTCTGTAGATTGCTAAGATCTAGTTCTATGCCTTCACATTTTAAGTAATCTCATCAGATATCCTGACAAGGCTTTTCTGTAATGAATTTCTGTGACAAGTTTAATTCAATTGGCTTTATTTGTACCTAATATCCACCCACAGATGCATGCAAAGCAAAACAAAACAAAACAAAACAAAACAACAAAAAAAAACCCCAAAAAAACAAACAAAAAAAAAACACTAAACAAACAAAAACCAGCAGCCATGCGCTTGGTTAAGGAAAGCTGTCATATGGTGCCCTTGCTCTCATAAGCAGAATTCAGCTCCAATGTTCTGTGGGAGAAGTGGGTTTTATTTAAATTTCAGTCTTGGGACAGACTCTCCTCACCTCAGAAAAATGCCAGTGGTTTAACTACTGCTACTATTATAGGCTAGAAAGGTCAGGGATGTTCTCCACTCTTGATGTTAATACTGTGAGCACTGATGCTCAAAGTATGCCTTCCATGTAAACAAATGGGTGAATGTCACTCTGGTATAGGTATTTACTCTTCTATTCATGCAAAGTAACTAGATAAAAAACAACAACAGAGATGCAGCCACAGTCAGTGACTGCCATCTGCTCTCCTTGCTGTCTCTATCTGGGGGAGAAGTTGGGAAAACTTTTTCTAGTACAGCACTCTGAGGTAAATCACAGAGAAAAGCAGACATCTCTCCTGCTTATGTCCTGCCTCTGTTCTTGTAACTCCTTATGCATTTTATATTTGATATTTAAAAGACATATTTGCCCCTCTGCAATAACCCTGGAGGAAAGAGAACAGATGTCTCTCACTTCAGTGGAGAAGACTATCCCACTACTTAGCAAATCATCTTCTTGGTTAGCCTTGTGGCTGATTTATTCCTAGCCTGTAGATTCAAGGAGAGGGGAGGGATGTGTCTTCCTCTCTTATTTGCTCCAGTGGCTAGGGCTTACTCCTGAGTGTAAGGATTGTGGCTTCGAACTTCTCCAGTGACACTCAGATCCTGTCTCTTCCTTCTTGCATATGAAGCTATTATGATAAACAATACCTTCCTCTCCTCTCCTCTCCTCTCCTCTCCTCTCCTCTCCTCTCCTCTCCTCTCCTCTCCTCTCCTCTCCTCTCCTCTCCTCTCCTCTCCTCTCCTCTCCTCTCCTCTCCTCTCCTCTCCTCTCCTCTCCTCTCCTCTCCTCTCCTCTCCTCTCCTCTCCTCTCCTCTCCTCTCCTCTCCTCTCCTCTCCTCTCCTCTCCTCTCCTCTCCTCTCCTCTCCTCTCCTCTCCTCTAATCTCCTCATTGCAACCTTTGTTGCAGCTGAGCTCCAGCTCGTAGCTCATGTTTGTGGTTTCAGCTAGTTGAAAGACTCCTTAAAAAAAGAGATGGTTTGCATTGCAAATTATGAAGACTTTTGTGGCTTGAACTCTAAGTTATTCTCTATTTGTCACTCAGAGACAGCTTTGGCAGAACTGAGTTTTTGGCTTGTGGAATTAAAAGTTCTAAGGCTGCTAAAATCCTCTTTCAATCCCAGGCATTAATAACACAACTCCTGTAAAGTGGGGTTGCTGTTTCTGTGCCACAGGAAAGAAACAGTAAAGAAACCTGCTACTCAAGTAGTCAGTCATTCTGTCAATGTATTCCAGATATCGGGGCACCTCTTCTCACTCCTCCTCTCTCACTGCCTCTGCTTTTTTGTCTTTCCAGTTCTGATCCCTTGAGCTTGATTCTGCTCTGGAGGAAGGACTATGTGCTACTACAGATACACTGAAAAACCCTAAATGTCCCCTAAATGTCACACCTGAAACAAGAGAGCAATTTAGACAAAACCTAAGAGATTCATGAGTTTTCTGGGCGCACTTCATACAATGCCAACCTGATATGGAAAAAATCTGAATCTCTTATCTTTCTTTTCTGTTTTGGTGACCCTGATTGCTTTCCCTTGTTGTTTCAGGCTTTATTTAAAAGGTCACAGTGGAACTGCTGGAAAACAGAGTAGTCTGATCTTGCATGGTGCTGAATTCAGTACAAAAGATGCTGACAATGACAACTGCATGTGTAAATGTGCTCTCATGTTGACTGGAGGTGAGTACAACTGACTCTGAAAATATGATACATTAATAGGAATCTACTATGTGTTCCTAAAGTAACCACGGATGAAGTTGTGTCATGGATGTATAAGTCCTGAGTGAAAATTTCTTTTATTATTATTACTGCTATTTTTTCTGTACATATATTGTCAAAATGCCAATACCTCTAGATTCCTGTCAGCAGAGAAAGGATTATCCAGAGATGCAGTCAGTATACTCCTGCACTGAAGCTGTTGCAAGAACATCTAAGAGGAAAGTATAAGTTAGTGTAATTGTTTAGGCAAGAAATGCAAAATTAAAAAAGATAAAAGCTTAAAAAGGTGAAAAGAAGTTTTTCAGAAGTTGGACAATCAACCAGCAAATAAAGAGAAGAAATGGCCAGGTATTAGATATTAGATGGCAAAGTTTATAAACAATCCTAGTCTAGACTTGTAATACATTATCTATTCCATTTAGGGATGTGATTCTGTTATTAAGGTATTTATAATGGTTAAACTTTCTCTGTTAGGTGAACATAATGCATAAAGACACTAAATGACTAATTCACTCCCCTGTGAAAGACTAGACCCACAACCACCTGTTTAAATCTGGAAGGTTTAAGCTGATTTCCTTTGTGAGCAGAGTCAAACTACAGAAGGAAAGAAAGAAGAGTTGATGTGGGGAAGAGCACAGGCAAGTTACAGGGACAGTTTAAAGTCCCAAGTTGATCTGACTTCCAGCAAGTATAGTGTATATGATTGGTATTTTTTCTAAATATAGAGTGGATGATTGGTACTTTTTCCCTGCAGCAGAGAGAATGAATATTTGAGATTATCTCTCCATTCAGACTCCTAATGCTCCTAAGAGTGAGAATTTTCTCTGGCAAATGATAATCAGTCCTGGTCCCTGTGTGGTCAAGCTCATTTTTATCTCTAGAACACCACATTATAGCAGAAAGCTTAAATTGAGGTTTAAACCAAAACCAAAGATTATTTGGTTTACTGACTGTATGACCAAGAAAGTCCCTTTCTTATCTTCACATCTGATCTTGTTCAGAGACTCTCCTCAGTGATTTCTAACTTTTCTGGAAAAAAAATCCTGTAGCATGTACAGTTTTAATTCTTTTGGATCAGACTGTTAAACCTGTATTATTTGTGGTTACTGGCACTCTGAGTTCAGCTCAGGCCACATCCAGGCACATATGAGCCTCTAAAGCAATCATCTCTAACAGAAGATGGTTTCCCATCACTGAGAATTTATACCACATGCTCAGTCCTGCTCTGCATTCTCTTTTGCCAGTTGGAAGTGACCCAGTTGGGAAAGTCTTTAAGGAGCCAATTTTTCAAGCTCTTCTAACTTCTTCTAGGTATATCATAATAAAAGTTATCATGGGAAGCTTCTTCCTGTAGATGGATAATAAGACACTACCTCCCCATTTCTGTAAAAAATAGAAGCTAACCAGACAGATCTGGAGACAGATAGTGGAAAAAAAGTCAGTAGATTATTTTAATTAACTCTGTTGCCCTTTCCCTTTGGAGAACATGCTAAATGAAAGTGTGTTACTTCCAGGGCAGGCCAGAGTCAGGAGGAGCTCCTGAGCATGAATTGTGTCTGTGCTGAAGTGCAGACTCATTCAAGTATCTGAGCTGCCTGGAAATACCCTGCAGCTCCTTCTGGGAGCTGAGGCTTTGTTTATTTTCCTGCTCTGAGCTCTGTGACAGGTCAACACCCTGCTAAGGTCAGTCTGCTGTTGAACAACCATCCCACAAGGTTCACATATATTGCTGCAGCATTCCTGTAAATCAACAGCTTAGCCACACATTGGAATTTACTGGTACCAAATGAAATGAATAGGGAAGAAGGGGTGAATTACCAAAGGCTGAGAAAACCACAAGTTTAGCAAATCACCACACAATAAAAGGAGGTGCAATTAGCCTTTGGAGATAGATTAATCTACTGTTTTGGACTAGACTCTGAGTACTGTTCCTTTGGAGACAGGTTGTACAGCACTGTAATTTGTAGTTCCTCAAGAAAGGCTTTAATCATGCAAGAGTTCTCCTCAAACACTCTGCTATGCTTTTCTCCTTGAAATCACTTTCTCATTCCTTGAGAAATATCCAAATTTAATTAAATACTAAGACATCTTTTTAGGGAGTGTATTTCAGTTTTCTACCAGACAAAGACTAATTTAGAAAAGTAGCAATGATAACAAGTTTTGGAAAACCTTCTTTCCCCCCCAAAAAAAGATATCAGAATGTTAGTTTTGGCAACATCACAGAGAGCTCTTTAATGATGAATGGTATGAAATCTACAGGCAAGTTTCTAGCTATCTTGACAGCTTGGGTGAGTCTGTTATCTCTATGAGGTGAAATGAATATATTTATGTCAGGAATAAAGGCTGAGATAAGCCAAAGCTCAAGACTGTGATATGGTTATAATCAAGGCTGAAAATAAAAATGTAAGGAAAACACACATTTCTCTCTGTGATCTTGCTAGTTGTCAGTTTTATTTGGTCTATATCATGACTATTATTCTCTCTCCTCCTATATCTCATCCCTCTTCCCTAGAATGAGAAATTAAATACTGAGAGAATAATACAGAAGCACCAACAGTGTATTTTGTGTATGTCTTTCTTGTATTTTAAAGAGCCATTCAATGCTACTTGCCTCTATCTTCACATGGATTTTAAGGAATGACTTCAAAATTATGCGTATGAGCTGGATTCTTAACCTCTCTAAACTGTCATCATATTTAGATGTTTTAGCTGCTTTTTTGTAACCAGAAAAATTTAACCTAAGTATGTTAGTTTTACTTTAAAGGAGGACAAATTATTCATTCAAATAATTTCTTCCTTTTTTCAATATCTTGGGCCAGTAAACTTAAAAAAAAAAAAAAAAGAGGGTTATATATATGTATATCCCCATCTTACTTCAAGCTTTAGTCTGAAGAGTGTCCCAATGAGTTATGTACACAGCTTTTTTGCAAGAAACAACACTAAAAATGCAACAGTCCCCAGAATAAGCCTGTGAGTAGAAGTTCAAAATGCTTGGATTTCCAATACAGCCCTTAGCATTTAATATCTTTGGATCAGATTCCTGAGCCAAATTCCCATCTATTCTGGCAGATACCACCTGTCAGCTGAGCCCCAAATTGTTTGTGAAGTTGTTTTCAGTAACTGGAACGTGACTTATGGTATCTCGGCCCACCAAGAAAGTTTTAAGGTGATTTTCTTTGTCTGGAATTGGCTGTAGTCTGAGTTGTTCACAAAGACATTTACCTTGCTTCAAGTGAGAAGTGAGAATACTGCTAAAATTCTGATCCCTAAAATCATTTTACAAAGACAGGGGGACTTTCTAGATATCTTTCCAGGTGTGAAGCAGCAGAGATAACTGAAATAAATTGTTTGTTTTATTTTACTGGGAGCAGAGGTACATCCAGCTGTAGTGTCCTGTCTCTGACAATACAGGCATAAGAGCAATGCAAATAAATTATCCCTCCCTTGAGTATTTTCTCAGTATCTTTTGAATCTCAGGGCCTTCCTGAATCAGAGAAATATGTATTTATTAAACACATATTTATTGAGCCTTAATAGATTTCTCATCTATTAAGTCAGAGGCTGCTCAATGACTCCAAAACCTTGTTGCATTCACTGCATGTTGTTTCAATGTTTTTTTCTCCAAGTGGTGAATTTTATGAATCTCTGCAAGAAGGGGATGGAGGATTCATGTCATGACTTGGAGGGAAGTTCTTGGCTGAATATAGAAATCTGCCCATACACTCCAATTGGAAAAGCCACAGTTTTTCTTATATTCTCCTTGAAACTGAATATTTGAAAGAAACAATGGCAGGACACTTGAGATTATCCAACCTGAACCCCTGGATATGCACCTAATTATATAAAAAAACCACCGGTTTTTAATTTTTATTCACATTCCTGCTTTCATAAAGAAATTGCTCAGAATGCACCATTAATGAAGTACCATTTATATTCCCAAATATTTTTATGAAAAAATATAATCAAATGGTTAGAATATTATTTGATTTTTTGCTTGAAATATTCAAAATATTTAATTAGACATATGATTATGCACAAATTTTAACAAAAACATTGGTATGTTTATCAAGATTAAATATGGGCAACTGTAATACAGTGTTAGGAGATCTTCAGGAAGTGACTAACTTTTGATATACTAGAACATAGCCACCAGTCTGCAAGTTTCATGTTATTTTTACCTCATACAAAGGTCCTTATGAAAGGGACTACATTATCCAGTCAATATGAAAAGCTGATGCCTTTTCATCTTATGACAGCTAAATTCTAATTTAATCTTCAGATTGTCAAGTAGTCTGGTCAATCCAGTACTCTAAGGAATAAAATAACATAGAAGTTTCTTCCAGAAGTCATTTAGACCCTTCACAAGACAGATTCTTCTCTATCTGTTTGTTTCTATGTATTTCAAGATTTCTGTTCTCGTGATAAAATCTGTTACTGAGTTTGTCTGCATTTAATATAAGAACACTTTGCATGTTGGCTAGCTAATTCTATGATAATTTAACTGTGTTCCATCCTGTCATAACCTCTACCTCTAGAAAGAATAGACATAATTCATTTACATTTCTTTGAGAGGTTTTTAGTTAATTTTAAATTGTTGGCAATTTTTCTTTCAAATTCTGATTAAACAATCCTAAGTCTTTCCTGCTACATTCACTCTTTTGGACTCTGTCCCATGGCTCCACTGATAGCTTGAGGTGTCATCCGAAACTTCATCCAGAGAAATTACCAATGAAAAATCACCAGATCCTAAGCATTGCCATCTAACTTCTTTAAACTACAGAATGTCAGAAACATTGAAATGTTTCCTAAAATAAATTTCTATTTCTTTTGAACACTGGGGACTATTTCAATATTTTTAGATTCAAAACTTTTCCTATTGGCTTTGTTGCCAAATACATTAATTTTTATGGACAAATCCAGAGGGCTAGAAATAAATATTTGTTTTCCACAGGATCCATTTATTCTGTTAATCCATACAAATGTAGCATTCAGACAAACTTTGGATCTTAATAAATGGCATGCACTGATTCTGCTTCATTTGGAGACATTCAGTGTCCTCAGGAGGGAGAACTGAAATGTGAGAGGAAAGCATTTGCCATCAAATGTGCAGTGTTTAGACAGCTATTATTTTAGCATGTGAAAGTCAACTAAGAACCTCCCATCAAACCTGAGCAATCATTGCAGTTCCCAGTGAGCACCAGCCTTACAGTGCACTCATTAACTGACGAGCATTAGGTCACTAAAAAAGAATTTTACATGCATACATGCTTAATTGCAGTTTATACAAGCCAAAACAGCAACTCTGTTGGCTTTGGCATACAAAAGCCCTTTATTAATATTGCTTTTGACAAAGAAGATTCTATAATGCAAAATTGTACTTGTCACTTTTGAAAATCATTATATAAGATGCTTGTGTTTGTTTTTTTTTTCTTTTAATATTGTTAGTCATTTGAGCAATGCCCTTTTATTAGGCATTTTTGCAAGATTTTGTGGATATATACATTATATCATTAATATACATAATATCATTAATATACATTAATATTCAAAGATCTAATACAGTATATTGTAGTCTGGAGCTCAACTATCTGAGATAGGTAGCTTAAGCATAAAAACTATATTTATTCATAAAAAGAGCTGAAATGAAATTTAACAATTTCCCATTGGTTATAGCAACATGAATTAAAGACCAAAGCATAACCATACACAATATGTGAAACTACTTTAACTGTTCCAGAAGAACAGCCATCTACAGTGAGGATTCATTTCTATTTGTATAGCTGAACTTTCAAACAATTTATCTATGCATTATTTAATTTATATTTTGTCTGGAAAATATATGTTATGACCTAGGGATTTTTATTAGAAATAGAGATGGTAGTGCTGCTTGTACTATACAAAATATTAGAGGTGGGCTAACCTAAAAAATTGAATTGGCCCTCAATTCAAATGATTTATTAGTGATTCTGTGGTCACAACAACTTGAAGAAACTACCTCTCTTTCTGAATACAGTCTCTCTTAAACTTCTCATGTAAACCCTCTTTCTACCACTTCACTTTAAAATCTTACTTCTATTATCACTTCTTACAATGCCCACTCTTCATCATTTTCATGCCTGATTCAAAAATCCCATGGAAATTGTTGCCAAAAGTTATCTCCAAAGTTAAAATCTTACTGCGGTTCAAAGATGACTTTATAATTATTTGGGAAAGCCATTACCATGCAGAGAAATATAAACAAGCTTATTCATGAGAAAATTCCATGAACTCCAAGTAATAAGCCAACATCTGGCTACTGAGGTTTTTCCTTTGTTCAGGCTGTCTCACAGCTCTGGAGTTGTTCAATTTGGTGTTTTCTGCAATGGCAGTGCTGCAGGTATATCTTTTAGAAATCTCTGGTTTGTGTTCCCTCACTCCTTCATAGCTACCAAGAAAGTCACTGCTTGCTTTCCTCTTTCCCTCAACATAAAAAGCATCTGTAAAAAAAAATTTCCTTTGCATCCATCCAAAGATGTGAGTTTTGGTGTTGAGACATGCAATAGGAAGTCTTGTGATAATCTGAGGCCCTAAGGGGACTGAAGGCCTTTCAGAGGACTGCAGGGGAGAAAGGAGAGAAATTGCCATATGGAGAAAAAAAAGACACCATAAATCAAAAAAAACCAAAACAGAAGGAAAAAAACACAAAAAACCAACCAAACAAACAAAAAGACCCACTTCACTTAAAAAGAAAAATACAGTGAGAAAGTAAACCCAAAGTTTAATGCAATATTAGGAAACATCTTTAAAACATTCCTCCATTCATTCTCACTAACAAGAACAGTACAATAGGAAAAAAGTTAAGATCATTAAAACACATTTTGAAATAAGTGTTTATTTAGAAAAAATCTATGACGACAGGTTGGAGCAAGTCCTCACAATTGTTTTATAAAATTATGTGTTTCTTTGGCTTATTCCAGTTTTAACACAGATTTTGTATGGCATCACTGAAAACCTTCAACCCAAAAAAGAGCATTTTTGCATCTATTCCTGTTCCTTTAAGATGAAATGGTAACTAGGTCAGCTTGCCAGGTCTTCATCCCAACACCATAAACAGAACCCAGCTGCATCTTAGTTCCAGCTTTGAAAAATGAGGATTAGGATTCCTCTGTTTAACTTCATCTTAAATTTCTACAAGATTATACTCTGGTTACAGTAAAACATCAGCTGTACAGCTTTCCCTTTCTTTGGTTATTGCCCCCTTAGGCATAACATTGAAATCAAAGGGAAGACAGCTGTACCAAAATAGAAAATTGTCAGAATTTATCTGGCATAAATTCATCCCTCAAGATTTCATTATGAAGTGTTACTTCTTAAAAAAACCAAAACACTAAGTACTTTCCAAAATCTTAAGAATTACAGGACTAGAAGCATAAATTATTTGGATCTGAATACAAAGAACAGAGTAAGCACTGGTTCTGAGGGCTAAACACAACCAGTACCATAACAGTGGCAGTATACCATAGACTGAAGTGGTTTCATATAATGCATTCATTACAGGTAGATAAAAGCCTAACCACTAAATATGAAGGAATTGGAGGATTCCCTGTGACAGTGAACATTATCTAAAAGGAGTTTGTCACACTTTAATTCCTTTTCCAGAAGTCAAAGTGGAAAACATGCAGAAAATTTTAAATTCTGCATTCTAGTCCACAGTGACACCAGCAGAATTCAGTGTGCACTCACTGGATGATCTGTTTGTCACTGCCAGGATTGTTAGGGAATGCTTCACAAGGGAAGATGGCAATGCTGTGATGTACAGGCTGAAATAGCTTTTTTTAAGATTAAAGTAGCATTTAACTGAGAAAAGCAAAAGTCATTACCTAATCTTTATGATCTTATTTGCCTCATGACAAAAATGCTCAGTACAAGCATATTCCATGGAAAGATGCATAAAAGCTGTGCGAAAGATTTACAAAATTATAAGTCTCACTATGAAAAAAGTCCCAACAGAAACTTTTCTGACAAATAGAAGTCCTAGCCACAGAAGTTAATACGGTTTTGATATTGGGGATATTTGCTTTTTGGAGTGTGGGAATTCATTCTGCCTTTCTCAGTCTGAACTAAACATCTTTCTCTCTACTATGCATAGATACTCTGCAAGGTGTTGGAGAGAAAATTCAATTCCCATCAAGGTATCCAGCAAAACTCCCACTACTTTCAGCAGAGTCAGCATATCACCTAGTTTATATTCATCAGTTTGTGTTCTGTAGTCCTAGTGTTGCCAAGTTTCATGTTATTTGGAATTTTTCTTAAAACTCTAGGTCCCATGGCAATCTAAAATTCACCTTAACAAGAAAAGATCTTGGAGAGATAAACAAGAGAGTTCACTGATTAATTTCATCTTAAAGCAACAATTTAAAGTAGGGCAATGCAACACCACAATTCTCATAATTCAGTTATGAGAATCTTTAACATCTATTCTGGAAACAAAAGTAACTGAGCAGCGAACAATCACAATTAAAGCAGTAGAAAAGGGCTGGTAAATAAAATCAAGTCATGCTTATACTCAACATAACAGGTGAAATTATTCCAAATACTTTTGAATTATGGTCTTTTTCTGAGGTTTAAATGAAAAATACAATATTATCTAAATATTAAAATCGCTTAATTTGTCTCTCAAGTTCTTGTTTTTACTCCACATACTGAGAATAAAATTAGAGTGCATTGGGACATAATTACTTTTGCAATGCTGTAAATAGATGTGTGTGTTCTCCAGCACTCCTGACGAAAGAATCGCACAAAAGAGCAAAAAAGGAAAATATGAAAATATGACACCAGCACTATTATTGACCTATTTACCAGAATTTCCTAATCAGCTAAACCTAATACAACAAAGTAAAATATTTAGTGCATTTGCAGTTTCAGTATTTGTCTTACTGGTTTCAGGGTGGTGGTTTGATGCCTGTGGCCCCTCCAACCTCAATGGGATGTTCTACACAGCTGGACAGAACCACGGGAAGCTCAATGGCATCAAGTGGCATTACTTCAAAGGCCCCAGCTACTCCTTGCGCTCCACCACCATGATGATTCGGCCTTTGGACTTCTGAAGGAATTCCGCGGCGGATCCTAGCAGGAGCCAGGCTGGCAGCGCCCTCAGAGCAGCACTGGCACAGTCTGAAGGGAAAAGGTGAAGGGCTTCTGAAAGCAGCGTGTAGGGATGATGCAAAGTTGCTTCGCTGTCTCTCCATAACCTGCACACACTTCCCAACAGCGACCCCACCCTCTGATTACTGCGGAGAGCTTGGTTTAGAAGAAGGTGGCTGAAATTATTTTCCAAAGAACTGGATTTGGCTATTCTGCACAAACTTGGTGCTTGCCAGTGGATGTCTTTTTTGTTTCCTTTGTTTTAATTCAGCAACAGAATCAGAATTTGAAGAACTGGAACATATCAACCATGGTCTATTGAGTAGAATGTTATTCAGCAGTGAAATGACAACATTATACCCATGAAAAAGGATTACAGAGACACTTTTATTAAAACTTTTCTTAAAACATCCAAGGTGACCACTCCAAATATTGTTTTTCTTAATGAACTGATTTTGAATAGTGGATGGATTTATGTGAATCCCAAAGTCAAATTATTTGTGCAAATAAAATTTTTCATTAAATACTTTAAAGACAAGTTTCTAATAAACTGAGACAAACATATGAATAATGATAAGGATAATAGGCATGAATTCCTCAGTTGCTCTGTAGAGGTAAATCAGGTAATTGGCGTAATCCCTGAGCTAGGATTTATAGTGTGATAACAAAAGTAGCTGTGTTTTTAGGTTTTTCCTTTCTTTCATTAAAAGCAGTCTGAATGTCATGTAGAATAATTAATGGAAGGTTTAAAGAACGTGAAATATTATCCAAGAGAAAATACAGGATTTTGCATGGAATTTTTCCATCAAATACATAGGAAGGCAAACTGTTAGAGTATAAAAAATTACATAAATGCATAGCTTAAGGCAATGGATTAATTTTGCAGTATCCTTGCATGTGCGCAATTTATCCTGAATTATTTTACTTTTTTATTACATTTTTGTGAATATCAGAAGCATGCCAGTTTTACACAGTGCTTAGGCTACAACTATAAGAAATACTCATCAGAACTGTATAAAAAATAAAGAATTGTGAACTTGTAAATATCATATCTTTCCTGCAACAGTCATTTATTTTGTACAGGAAACCCTGAACCCATGCAAAGGGTGAAAAGCCTCAAAAGGATATAAATGTTAAAGAACTTTAGATGACTGCTTACAGAGTGCTAACAAGTAATTTTGTTCTATTAAAATGTTGCAAAAGTGTGGGATTATTGGAAAAGATAAAAGTCTTCTAATAACAAACAATAAAGTAATGTGTGGCCTATGAGGATACAGAGATAACTCTTTCCATTTACAGCCCTTTTGATTAAGTTGTATGAATAAAGTCTATTTGGGGAAGTAGTTCACAGTCATTCTACTTCTACTAGAAATTAAATGAAAAATTTTACCCTACTGAAATCAAAAACAATACTCTCATCAATTAAATTGGGACCAACACGGCACACAGAATCTGCATGTGGTGAGGTGTTTGCTCATCTCTTTGTTGCTTGGTTCCACTTATTAAACTGTTCCTGAGATGAGGCACAACAATTATCTGATTTTTTTAAAAGAATAATGATAACTCTTTTTTCCCCTTGCTTTCTACCTATTTTTTTCCATTTAGCAGTTTATTTCTATGGAATAGAGAAAAAATACTTGGATATTTATGAACACCTCTTCCTAAAGATCACAAGGTTATACTACCACTGAGGGCTATTGCAGCCCCTAAGGGTTCTCTGATTTTGTTACATTTTGATGTTTGTTTCATTTTAAGTGGGAAGAAATTTTTTTTGTGTAGTTGTATATATTTATATATATATTTGAAATAATCTTGACTAAGGGTTAATTTGAAGTTTTCTGCTGAATAAGTTACCAAACTACTCTTTACATAGCACTTTCTTCACATACATGTTTTGTCCTAGTTTCAGCAGGTTTTTCTAATAGTCTTCATTAACGTCCAAAATATGCAGTCTATCTTCCACTACATTCTCAAAAGACAGAGTTTTGCAGGTCTCCAAGTTAAGAATGCCATTTTTGCAGATCCTATTGCAAAAGGCAAAACACATTTAGAATTAAAAGCATGATATTTACTGTTTATTTATCTGGGTTTGGAAAAAAAAAAAAGTGGATTTGGTTTCCTATCCTTTATAATAAAATGTTTTTAAAAATTGTGGACTATGTGATTTTGCTTTGCTCTAAGTATACCTTTCTGTGACAGGCTGATAACATTTCAAAAGCCACTATCTCTCCATGTAAGAAATAGTAATAAGCTTAGACAGATCTGTAGGAAGGGAGAAACTCTAATTTTATCCAGTAATTATTATTTCTAACTTTTTATATCCCTACACCAATATTTTTTATTGAATTTCCTTGATTAAAATCATGGGACTATATTTTTTATCTTTGGTTCAAATCATAAAATTCTCTATTAATCTTAAAATACAAGATTTCTTTTATTCAACAGGCAAAGATGCAAACTGAAGTGTGATGTTTTCCTTGCTTTATGATGTGTTCTTCTATCAATCATTCAATCATGTATGGCAGTGACAAATCTCCGCTGATCTCTTACCCAGAAATTCCTTCTGCTCCATTTGTATGCCTTTTAACGCTATAGTGATCAGGTTTAGCATGTCTTTGTCATGTAGAATAATTTATCCTCATTTTCTCAGGAATTTTTTCTTAATTGACTTGTTATGTTCCTTCAGGCAAACACAGCTTTTCAAATCAACACTAAAGGTGCAAGGAACTATAGAAATAAAAGTACATTTTGCTCCTAAAGTTGGATGAATGTGTACTGGCATAAATTGAAGAGTTGCAATTCCTAAAATTCTAGATTTGGAGTTTATTTATATTGAAATCCTACTTGCCTTGACAAATAGTCATTGGTCAGTGGTAATAATAACTTTACTATTTACTCTACACAGATAATGTTCTGATTTATAAAACAAAAATACACAAAGTTTTGACAAACTAATAAATATGTTTTCCAAAGCATATTGATCCTTAATTTTTAATATCTTTTGAGGCTGGAAATGTTATTTAAATGCACACTTTCCTAAGTGCCCTAACATCCAGTACTGACCTACTAAGTAGGTAAATCATTTATAGTCATTTGTACAACTATGTCCCAAGATAAAGTTCCTTAAAAAACCCTTCCAGCTATAAAAACAACTTTCTTCTCTGCAGACTAGAAGCTCAAACCACAGCTCTGACCATGCCTCAAATAATCTCGTTTGGGATTGGCACAGTTTCCCCATCTCTGGGAAGAATGAAACTGAAATAGCAATCACAACAAGAGCTTAATTCTCTAGGTAGGATCAAGCGTAATTTACAACCAGACTGTTCTGCAACTGTGCCAAAAAACATTTAAAGCATTCTTACCTACCAGCTTTTACATGGGCTGGACAGCTTGAGGAGGGAGGCACTAACTCTGAATACAGCTTGCTGCTGCTCTCTGACTCTCAGCTGTGGTGTGCACACAGACACACACAAATCCATACATCCAGAGAAAACTTCACACAGACAATCAAAATGATCTTGCTCAAATTTTTACTAGAGGACCTTTAATCTCTTAAGGTAAAAAAAAAGAAGAAAAAAACAACAAAACTAAAGGAGCCTTTCTCATGCAGCAATAGCAGGAAGGAGAAAGACAGGGGTATGGGACTGTAATGAAGAGAGGGACAAGACAGAAAGATTGAGAAGAGTTGAAAGGAAGGGATTACCTGTGAGACACAGCAGCTTCATATTTACTGTGCCATGACTATCACACATTGTGGGAGCTCCCTTGTCCTCTAGGAATGTCCAAATCCCCTCTGCCTGGCTCTTGCTCATATGAGTAGAAATCTATGGGTATTATTTCTATTTATATGTTCTGAGTGGTTTGTTTGTCTGTGTGTTTTTATAAACTTTGCACAGGGACAAATTTAGCATGGATTTTTGATATGCTGCTTATGGTTATGTCAAGTTAGCTGTGTAGCAAGTGCTGTAAAAATGAAAAAGTTCCTTTAGAGAATATTGCATTCTGCTGTGTAACTTTTAAGTACTGATGATGAAATAGTACCTATGCTCATCCAAAATCTGGTGAAATTAGAAACTTTTTTCTTCCACTAGATAAAATTTTTAATGCCCAGTACAGTTTTTTAAGCCAGTGACTTCAATTAAAGGACATTAAAGAATGGATATATACTGTAAATATGACCCCCAAAAGATATATTAAAGCGCATCAAGGCCTAAACACCAGTCTTGTGTTTTGATAGGAATAGTCTTGAGCCTTGAAGTGTTACCATAAATTTTCCTTCTCTTCTTACACTTCTCACCTTACTCCCACTTTAGTAGTTCCCTTATGACTCCTTTTAAACTTCTGGCAGTGTTTGCCTTTTGCTGTGTGGAAGTGGTCACAGGAGGCAAGCACCACGTTTAACAGCTCTGCAGATGCACGTGTGCACACCACCACCTGTGGGGAGAGCAGAGTCACTCCCCACCAAACCACGGGTAAGGAACATTGCTTGATGCTTGTCATTTGCTCTGCAAGGTTGTGAAGTGAAAAATAAGGCACACAGAGGTCCTGCTTTCCACTTAAACAGGAAGCAGATGCTTTGCCTGGTCAGCCCTGAAAGGGACTCCAGAAGAGTAATTTATAGGCAGCTTCTCAGACACAGTGGAAATGGAGGGGAAAAAATCTCAATCAAGGTTAAAAAAAAAGGAGAATCTTGATGCACTAAAGCAGGTAAGGAAGAGTTGAGTATGAAAAATTTGTATCACAGAATAACAAAACTAAGAGTGTAAAGGAATCATATTAAGAAGCTGAAGTCAAGGTCAGCAAAAGAGGGCAGTCAGTCTGACAAAAAGAATGCAGCAAAATGGCAAAGATGAAAGCACTGGATAAGAAATACTGAAGAAAAATTCAGCAGAAGAATCTTTTAACACATTTATTAGAGCACCATTAGTATCCAATTAATTTTCCAAAGCCTAAAAGGAATATTATCACCCTTTTACTTTCTGCTTTTATTTATTATTTACAGTGTAATGGAGGTACACTGGTAAAATCTAAAGCAATACTAAGAAACAGTTCCTCCTTAGATGAATTGTTGCTAACGCGCTGCTTGAAAAACAGTTCATGCTTTTAGCATGAGACACAAATCCACCAATAGAGAAATCAACTTTAGATAATATTTACTCTTCCACTAAAAGATGTGAATCACCATCCTTTTGTAACCCACTTATATTTAGAATCGTTGTCTACTCTAAAGAAAACTACACATCTCTGACCTGATCTCATTCAGCTGCATCATCAAACCACTGACTTATTTTGAGTAATAGAGCAGAACTCCTGCATGGTTTTACTCCTCCTCCTTTGAAGGAAAGTTTTTTCTTTTGTTTTTTCTTTTTTTTTTTTTTTTAATTTAAACACTTCTAGTTTGGAGTTCAGATTTCATCCACCAGAGATGCTTATTTAACCTCTTTGATAGCTTCACTCAGTGCTGTTTCTTCTGTAAAACCTCCAGGCAAATTTCTCCTGAGTTAATGCAATGGTTCTTGTCGCCATCTTCTGCTCTGCCTTCACATGGAGAATCACACAGCCAGGAAACAACCCTTTCTTTTTTGAGCAGTTTCATTCAGTCCTTTCAGGAAATCTGGAACTCCTGGTAGTAACATCAGTGCAGATCCTGAGGCCCACAAATGCTGGTTCTGGCTCCCTGTGACCAGCAGCTTCCCACTGGCCAGCCACACCAGGGCTATCTGTACCTTCATCCAGGTAATGAAGGTGTCCTCAAGCTCCCCTCCTGCCACATCCCTGTTTCCCTCCCACCTGTTTCTCTTGGAATACCTTTCTGAGACAGAGTAGAGCCATGGCCCAGCAGCCACCACGACAGCTGTTCCCATGGAATGATATCTCTGCACATTTACCTGTAGGCTGTGCACACTTTAAAGCAGCTCTTCTGGGACGACTTTAGAATGCCTGGTCACTAGAAAAAGATGATGCAAATACAGCTCAATAACTTTTTAGAAGTACAATGGCATTAGCCGAAGGCTTTTCCACTAATTTACTCTATTTATTAGATTAAGGAACCTGTGCTAGTTTTTGCTATGGGAGCAGACAGTTTTTTAAACACATAGGTGAAGATGTGTCCAATATCCCTCGGTTTTAGCATGTAATGAAAGTTTTGGCATTAGTTTGGAGTATTCAAGGCTTTGGGAAAAGTAATACACATACAGTAATACACATACCAGACTTTGTCTGGGAAAAATAAGTTTATTAGCCAGAGCAGTTTTACCCAAAAAAATGTGAAATGCAGAGATAGAAAATTTACGTCTGTGACTGTGAATATGGGTTTATGAATGAAGATTTAGGCAGGAGCGAAAAGCTTCTCACAGATTCTTTTTGATTGAATGACTTGAGCAAATTTGCTTGGCACCTGCATTTCCTGAGTCTCCTTTTCAGACTGTGTGAGCTACCTCACAGAGAAAAGATCAGAAAAACTACTTCAGTTTGATATAATCTAAAATAGATTAAGCGCAAGTATATATAAAATGTTGTAAATCTAAGATTCATAGGGTGACTAAGCTGTTAAGGTTAAGATTTATTCATGTGAGCACTCAGAGAGTAAAAAATCAAAAATGCTTATATTTTCAGTGCACTTAAATATAACATAAATATATAAAACATATAGTTTAAGTAGCCACTGGATGCGTGGAGAAAATTATAGAGAACACTGATTGTGGAACAAGACAAGCTAACCTGTCATCTCAGCTCACTCTGAGATACAGAGAAGCACTTTTCCCTTAAGCTTCTGCTGTCTGCTGCCACCTGTGGTTGGAAAAGAAGTTTTTCCAAAGATTAATTCATCACCAGAATCAACTAAACGTGAAATGAGAGAGCTAAGAAAAGGAAACAGAAGGGACCAATAAAAATGGTCAGGATGTCCAGCACAGATGTCAAAAGGAAGTTTCTATTTAGGTACATGTTTTCAGTTTTAAAAGTACTGAACTCCCACTGATTTCAGTTTATTCCAAGTAGATTAAAAATACACTGGCTTTCTAGCAGTGTAGACCCTCCCTAAAGAAAAGAACTATTTTAATTTGTTCAGTATAAAAAGTTGCTCAAAAAGACGTGGGTGACTGAGAAAGGGAAGTAACATAAAACCATTCTAAAAATGTGTGTTGCAGTTTCTACATTTTCACTAGACCAGAATTATGTGTACAGAGGAAACCCATCAAGAGGTGTGCAAGGAAGAAGCAAAGAACAGAAAGCCATAGTTTCCAAGATGGGAAATGAACTATATTTGAAAAAAAACACATTAAAATAGTATTCAAGATTAATTCTCAGCAGTTGTAAAGGCAAAAATCCAATTTCTTCTTTGAATCTAAATTTAATGAATTTATGCACGATGTGTTATCCTGAGTGTTTTAATTGCTCTCTCACAGTTTGTCATGGGTTGACCCGGAAGGAGTGAGAATTCTGGGAAGCTGTGGTCAAACCAATGAAGGTTTTGGGTTTCATACTGACACCTGGTGTAGCCAGTGGGGTTTGGACACACCTCCGAGAATACACAGGGGTTAAAAGCAGGGCACTGCCCTGGCATTTCCTCTTTTTGGACATCGCGGCCGAGGAGTTCAGACCTCTCTCCCTCGCCCGGCCCGCTGCTGCTGGGCGGGGGAGGGGCCAGCCATGCGGTGAGGCCTGGGCCTGGACAGTGATGGGCTTGAGGGGGCTTCGGGGGGGGCTCCAAGGATGGAAGGGTGGGGGAGCCCCAAGAGACATCGGGCAGCCAGCTCCCCTTCCCCCCCCCCCAGGAGAGCAGCCAGCGAGAAGGGGGAGGAAGACTGCCCGGCCGCAGCGGCAGCGTGTGGGCAGCATGCGTGGGAGCCGTTCCGGGACCGACAGACAGAGACTGAAAACTTTTAACCCTTTCCTGCATGATTGGGGCCTTGCAAAAATGCTAATCCTCCTCGAAGCTGAATAAGAAGGGAGATGAGAGATGATATGAGATAAGGACCTTGGCCCGGAGTTTGTGGAGATGATTGGATGGGGAGAGATGATTTGGAGTGGCCTTTGGGCTGGACGTTTTCTTGTAGCCATGGACTCAGTTGTTCCTGTGACACAGACTGCATTTAGGGGGAGGCAGTGCCTCAAAACCAGGAGGGTTCATTTGTGAGGACCCCCCGGCCCCAGGGGGTTGGAAATATATGGGGGGGACAGATGTCCCAAAAGCAGAGACTGTGCCTTTTTGGAGTGAGACAAGGCATCCTTGAAAGACCACCCTAAAAGCAGCTCTGGCCATGTCTCAGTGGTGAGAGCACTGAGCATGGAAGGAACATGTCACAAGCGGCAGAAATGGACTTTCCGGGCGGTGCCAAAGTGACAAAGAAGCATCCGGGATTTCACTGTTTCCAGGAAAAGCCTATGGAACAAGAAGGACTCCTTTTCCTCTCCATGAACTGCAGTTTGAGTATACTAACGTGTGGGGCCAAGGCTGAGCAGTTGGTATTTTTGAGAGAATGTATTGGATTGGGAAAGTTAGGGAGTGGGGAGGAGGGAAAGTGGGTTTTGTAAGGCTTTCAATTTTTTTTTCTTTTCCTTATAGTCTTTCCTATTTTTTCCCTGTAGTTTTAGGTAATAAAGTGTTATTTATGTTTAAGTTGGAGCCTGTTTTGCTCATTCCTGGTCACATCTCACAGCAGACACCAGGGTGAGGCATTTTCATGGGGGCACTGGCTCTGTGCCAGGCTCAAACCATGACATTTTTTGGTTCCCTGACCGGGAAATCGAATCACGGGAGAATGATGAAGTAAAGCTGTGAGATGAGACCAAGAAGAATAAGGAAAGCATGTACTAAGTTAAGGTAGATGAATAGTCATAGTGAATCTAAGGTATTGTTGTGTAGAAGTGTTTTGTAGTCCTGTTGATAATTTTAGAAAGTGTATTCTCGGAGGTGAAGGGTGGAGTGTCATGGGTTGACCCGGAAGGAGTGAGAATTCTGGGAAGCTGTGGTCAAACCAATGAAGGTTTTGGGTTTCATACTGACACCTGGTGTAGCCAGTGGGGTTTGGACACACCTCCGAGAATACACAGGGGTTAAAAGCAGGG
Organism: Zonotrichia albicollis; assembly: GCF_047830755.1. NCBI lineage: Eukaryota > Metazoa > Chordata > Aves > Passeriformes > Passerellidae > Zonotrichia > Zonotrichia albicollis. Next base: position 128,461,650 of record NC_133819.1, read on the forward strand.
CACTGCCCTGGCATTTCCTCTTTTTGGACATCGCGGCCGAGGAGTTCAGACCTCTCTCCCTCGCCCGGCCCGCTGCTGCTGGGCGGGGGAGGGGCCAGCCATGCGGTGAGGCCTGGGCCTGGACAGTGATGGGCTTGAGGGGGCTTCGGGGGGGGCTCCAAGGATGGAAGGGTGGGGGAGCCCCAAGAGACATCGGGCAGCCAGCTCCCCTTCCCCCCCCCCCAGGAGAGCAGCCAGCGAGAAGGGGGAGGAAGACTGCCCGGCCGCAGCGGCAGCGTGTGGGCAGCATGCGTGGGAGCCGTTCCGGGACCGACAGACAGAGACTGAAAACTTTTAACCCTTTCCTGCATGATTGGGGCCTTGCAAAAATGCTAATCCTCCTCGAAGCTGAATAAGAAGGGAGATGAGAGATGATATGAGATAAGGACCTTGGCCCGGAGTTTGTGGAGATGATTGGATGGGGAGAGATGATTTGGAGTGGCCTTTGGGCTGGACGTTTTCTTGTAGCCATGGACTCAGTTGTTCCTGTGACACAGACTGCATTTAGGGGGAGGCAGTGCCTCAAAACCAGGAGGGTTCATTTGTGAGGACCCCCCGGCCCCAGGGGGTTGGAAATATATGGGGGGGACAGATGTCCCAAAAGCAGAGACTGTGCCTTTTTGGAGTGAGACAAGGCATCCTTGAAAGACCACCCTAAAAGCAGCTCTGGCCATGTCTCAGTGGTGAGAGCACTGAGCATGGAAGGAACATGTCACAAGCGGCAGAAATGGACTTTCCGGGCGGTGCCAAAGTGACAAAGAAGCATCCGGGATTTCACTGTTTCCAGGAAAAGCCTATGGAACAAGAAGGACTCCTTTTCCTCTCCATGAACTGCAGTTTGAGTATACTAACGTGTGGGGCCAAGGCTGAGCAGTTGGTATTTTTGAGAGAATGTATTGGATTGGGAAAGTTAGGGAGTGGGGAGGAGGGAAAGTGGGTTTTGTAAGGCTTTCAATTTTTTTTTCTTTTCCTTATAGTCTTTCCTATTTTTTCCCTGTAGTTTTAGGTAATAAAGTGTTATTTATGTTTAAGTTGGAGCCTGTTTTGCTCATTCCTGGTCACATCTCACAGCAGACACCAGGGTGAGGCATTTTCATGGGGGCACTGGCTCTGTGCCAGGCTCAAACCATGACACAGTTTTATATCATGCTTCAAGAACTACATTTCAATAGATTTTTTGATTAATGAAGACTGATTAATTGGGAAATGAAAATATATACTTATAATTGTATATTTTTAATTCTCCAACTAATCTGCTCATTTCAGTGCCTTTATTTACTCTGGAGTCATATTCAGCAATGGAAAAGGTACTTTGTCTTTTCAAGACTTCAAAAATTTCTTTTTTCCCCTTTAGTGCACCTGAGTAATATTTGCCATGGGATGGTCCAAATTAATATCTTCAGAGCAGCCCAAACTGCTCATCCTGTTGCCATACATAAACTATCTCACTATTTCACTGACCTTTCACTTTCTAGTGTTCCAACCCCAGTCGCACTGAGGTTAGGATTCACAGGTCACAAGGCCACAGATAACCTTAGATATTAGCAGGATTTCATGTCATTTCTTACAGAAACCAGGAGTAAATCAATATTTAGAAAGCTGGAGAAACCCATTTGTTTGTGTGCTCTTGTCCTCTTTGAGTTTCAAAGGCAACCAATTTAGCATCTCTGAACAAATAAAAATGAATACATATGAAAGAAAACCAGAAGCAATTTGGTTACCCACTGGACTCAAGCACGACAGACAGACAACCATTCCATGGCTGTCCCAGAAGTGTTCCAGCTCCACAGGCAGGTTTGATGGTGCCTGAGGTGCAACATGAAGGAGCTGGCACTGTGTTACACAAGCAGAGAAATTTCAGCCTCACAACCTTGGCTGTTAAGAACCATAGGATTATGGAATAGATACCCTTAGAAAAGCAGCATTTTGAAGGTTGTTTAGTGGCTGAAAGGCCATTTTTCACAGCAGCTGGGCCTGGGCCTCTGGTTCAGTTCTCATCTGCTCTGCAGATTACCTGGAAGCTTGGAGGCTCATGGAAGATGAGTCCAATATCCTTCCTGCCATCTTGTTTGGGTCAGATGAAGCTGGCCACAAAGGAGCTCGGATACCACATCCCATGCTAACAAAAAAAACCCTTCCCAGCGTTATCACTATAACACACCATGAAGGGGCCCAAATCAGCATCATTATTTTATATTCTTCTAGACAGACATTTCCACTTATGAGTTAGACACTGAAATGTTTTGCAGATGTGGTTCTAACAGATCAGTTTGTTGACACATAACAAACCTCACTGATACTCAGCTGGGGAGAGCCCATTTTTACTTAATGCCACAGATTTATTAAATGGGATATTTTCCAGTTGATTACCCTATGAGGAGCACGTCCAGGAACCAGGACTTTCAGAGCATGTCACACCTAGTGAATAAGAGAAAATGAATGTTTTCATGACAAGCAGTGCTATTCCTACTAAATGAAAGGCAAGCTAGAAAATAAAGCCATTGTACTTTTCAAAGTACTAACACTTGTGCAGTGCATGCGCAACCAACCTACTTTGATGGGTTCAGAACTGCCTCCTGGCCATACCTTTTCTTCAGGATTTTGTACTGTGTCTCTTGATGTCTTTAGCTTCTAGAAATTTGGGACAGGTTCAGGACCTATCAAAATGAATTTGTGAGGCCTGAATTTGTGGCCTTTAGTCTGGAACATAATATAAATAAAACAAAACCAAAACAGAATCAAACATTCTTCTTTTTTTTCACAAAAATGAAGTCAGGAAATGCTAGCTGGTATTCTTTCTTTCTGTATTCACTTTTCCAGAAACAACACTCAACAAGGATTTACACAAAATAGCAAGGCAGGGAAAACAGAGATTTTGCAGTCCATGAGGTTTCTTCATTGCCAATGGAAACATGGAGAAACTCTATTTATCCATGCACCTGTCTGAGCCTCCTGCTGGCATCACAAATCACCATATTAAACTGCTATTCAGGAAAGAACATGAGTAGCAGCATACCAAGCATGTCAAAACACAGAATGGATTATCAAATAGATTTAATTTGTAAGAGAAATCTTTATTGCTCGGTGAGTGAATTATGAGATTAGTGTCATGGAAGCGATAAGGTAGGCATTCCACCAGGAAATACCAGGTTATTCTGTGCATCCCAAAGTACTTGTCTCCAGACAGTGCTCTGCACATTGTAATCAGAAATGATTGCACAATAAGTGGCTCCAACAAGCAGACAGCAGGACCCTGCCAAAATGAAATGCCCTCTTTGGTACTGTAAATTGAGCTTCACTGACAAGAGCAAGATTTCACCTTCCTTCTTCCATAAAGGCCACATCCCCAAAGGAGTCTTTTCTACTCTTGTCATCTTTCCTTGTTTGCATTGCTCAGCTTTAAACTGAAGCTTCCCTAGGTTGTCCTTCTTTTTTCTTTTTTTCCTTCTTTCCATAAGGTGCTGATGAAATGCTTTTTAATATTAACATAGGCATGTTTCTAAAATGCCTCCATTCATACAGAATCTTCCAACAGCCCTTTTGCAATTAATAATTTTGAAATCTTTTTACTGTTCCTTCATATGACACCTATGAAGAGGAACCAGAAATTTGGCTAGATCCATGTAAACTGCAGTTGCACTACTGGAACTGGGACAGTGAAGTAGATGCCACTCGAAGCCTTGTCAAGGACTGAATTGTCCTTGACAACTGATCAAGGATGTATAGGCATAATGCCTGTACATCATGGAGATAACAGAAAACAAAACAAGGCCTCTTCTTCGATTTTTTCAGTTTACTGTGAGTGGCTGTGCTCTAGGAACATCCTATGTGCACTGGCAAGAGGATATAGGCTGATAAAGCAGATCGGAAATCTTCTTCTGGGGAAAAAGAAAAAGTTGAACATTCTCTCTCTCAAAGTCATGTAACTGGTTTTCAGTGACTTGAAGAGACTGGTGGACACTTCAGCATCTGGGGGCATCTGAGTGGCTTGAAGATGGCTGAGGAGGGCACTGTGCAGTCTGGTCAGGATTCTTGCATGCCTTCAAGAGAAGTCTTCTGGTGTCAGCCAGTTTTTGCTTTGCTCAAGTTGGACTACTGCCATAATTCCGAGATCAGGCCCTTTGTGAGGTGATGTCCTGTCACCAACAGCATTGCTAGTGATTAAAGGTGTAAGAGCTGTCTTTGCAGAACAGCCAGTGCCTCGGCTATTCTCAGCCAGGACCTTGCTTATTCCATATTGGCTGCAGTACATGACCTATCCAAAAACTGATGGGCAATTTCTCAAAAACAGTATAAATCCAAAGACTTTCTCATATTTCACCGCCTATGAACTTTGGAACACCATTCACTATTTTCTGCTGAGTTGTGCTCCATCCTAGTTTTATTTTAGACTTCTTTATTTTACTTTTGTATCCAGGTGAGACACAAAAGCTGAAAAATGAGAACCTGTCTGTGTTTAATGTTGGAAAAAGGAGAAAAAACCAGGAGGCTGAGGAAATATTGGGAGATTCCTACTGGGGTATTCTTAGTACCCTGGATAAACACAGTTGAGGAAGAGCAGAAAATGTAGCAATTAAAAAAGCATAAAAGTATGTCGAGAGTGCGGGCCTCTCAGGTCATCACAGAGCTTCCATCACACAACCTACTAGAAATAGTGGGAAAAGATGGAGTGAGATCACCCCAAAGTTAAAAATAGTGGTATGGCATTGGTGATGCTCAGTCAAAGAAAAGATTAAAAAATTACTAACATGTTGTTTGTCTTAATCTTAGGGTGACTGTCTCACTAAGGTGTGAAAAAGTGAAGGAGGAATGGGGCACGATCAGACTCTGAAGTCCTGGTCAGTTTTGTGGTCCACTGATTACTGCAGCCTGGACAGGCACTTCGTTTGCTGGTGATGGAGCTGCCCAGTTTGTGTTCACTGGCCCCGTGCTCCCTTTAAAGCTCCCTCACAAACACAGAAACTTGAAAGGAGAAGCAGTAATTCAGAAAGTCTCTTAACACAGCAGGGTTACATTTGCAATATGGAAGGGTTAGGATTGAAAACCAAAGTAGTTTAATTCTATTTTCAAAAATCAGTACCTAACCAGGATTATCTTTAATGACAGACATGGAGGTGTCAAAGGACTGTGTCAGGTTTCAGACCTTTCCATAGTTTAAATTCCTGTGTTTAATCAAAGGTTAACTGAATCACTGCTGGTAGAAGAGTTACTTCAGTGCAATGGTGTTGTGGGTGGCCTACAATAAGTAATCCCATATTCAGGCTGCAGTCTCCGACATGCAAAAATATTTCCCGTGCATGTCTCTGTACAGAAAATCCATGTGACAGAATATACAGACTATCTCAAGGCAGTGCAAAATATTTCTAACTTACATTATTTCTTAACTGCTTCATCCCTTAGCTGAATAATTTTTTTTTTTTTGGTTGTGACTTCTCTAAAATTATTTTCTATTAAACTGCATAAAATGTAGTAATAGCAATAAACTTTCTTTAATTCTTGAGTGTCAGAACTCATATCAGCAGAATTTCAATAATTTTGTAAAGCTGCATTTTCTTATGTTTTTCCTGCACAGCATATTACTTATAGAAAAATACAGGAATTAATCTTCTATGAACTGATAGTTTATTGGTTTGGCAATACTCAGCAAATATACATAAACTTGGACATAAAATAGTAATTCATATCCTGCAGTTGAAACTTCTATGTTATTTTTTTCCATTCCTAGTACATAGTAGTGCAAATAATTTCTGTGAAAAGAATAGTATGGCTGCAGAATCCATGGCTATTCTTTTTGTTCATATGGAGATTTGTATAAAGTTTTGAAAAATATCTCCTTTGTTCCTTGATATGGTAACTTTATTGTTGTTCAGTTTGGTTGATTTTAACACCTGGAATGTGAATGTTATTCCTTTTGATGAAATTTACATTTTCTTACTTTACAGAGCTTGGTTAATTATACATAAAATTTCTATGATATAATGAAGTATATTAACCTATAAAGGCTTGATGTATCCGACACTTATTCTAGATTTTTTGGTAAGATTTCCAAGTCTAAAAAGGTGAACAATGTCATTAACTGACAAGTTTTAAAATGAAAATTTAAAAATTTAAACCCAAAAACCTTTCCACTACAACCAAATATCAAAAATATGCTGACCTATTTCTACAAAAAGTGTTTTTTTCACAGAAGATTTACTATTAAAAAGAAATATTCAGGGAAGGGGAATTTCTTCATAGAAATATTTGTGGCTCCACTGAAAACCTCAGAATAAGGGGT